>NC_134353.1:699007457-699631207 GCF_048569485.1 Anomaloglossus baeobatrachus
TTGGCAAATCACAGATTAAAAAAAATCAAACCAAATCTGAAGCCGGGAGCATAGGTTTCCTGAAATTCTTTTATTTATTCATTTAAGAAGAATCAATTACATTTTTTTTTCTCAAAACCCTTGTGATTATGTATGTGATGTAAGGCAAGTATATTAAAATACTTACTGTTCACCTTTTTCCCTCGTTTCCATCATTGCTCCAGTCATCTTCTGGCCCATGTGACCTGAAATGTGACCTGAAATGAGACTAACCAGCTCACATGGGTTTTTCAATGTATGTCTATGGAGCCTTGTTTTGAGTCTTATAAGAATTATATTGGAAAATAAACTTTGTCCCACAGTGTTAATCAGCAATGCTGCAAAGCGGGATGGGTGGGGGTAGGGACTGGTCACAAGTTACGCCACAAGCTCTCAACACAAGTCTGAGAGTCAGAACGAGCCTCTCATAGATTTGAAATGAGTTGTGACCTCCGGCGCACTCTATGAAATACTGGAGATGCCGAAGATTGACGAGCAATGGTGAGAACAGGTGAAGAGGCCAGCGGGTGAGTATAAAACCTGGGGTAGGGGATTTAGTTTCAACGTTATTTTTTTTGTTTTTTTAATTGTAAACGACATGTAACATAAGCAACATACATGTAATATTATTGATCCCCATGCAGGGGGCTTAGTAATAATGATCAAGATTGTAATAACTAGATAGATATTGACTCTAGAATTATGGAAATATAGGAGAAATAAAAGAAATAGGGGGAGAATAGAAAGAAAATGAGAACAGGATAGGGGAGGGGGGTATATAAAGACTGGATCGGATCACATTACAATAAGTTATATACATTCTTACCAAGATAATTATCCAGAGAGTCACGTGAACGGTCGTGGAGCAGGGGATGTGGTTATAGGCAATAAGTTCCCCATGCTTTATATTTCCATATTAAGGGTTTTTTTTTTTTTTTTTAGAACTATATATTTGATGTGACCGAGTTGCAGTGAACTGCAATAAGTACGCCACTAGTAAAAGCACAGAGCTGTGGCGAGTAAACTGCATGTTTCATAGAAAGCTGATCAGATTTGGACTCCCAACGTAGGGCCGGATCCAGGTTTTTGTGGGCCCCATCCACACAGACCTGCACAGATACATACACATACGGGCATACGTACACATACATATTTAAAGAGAAATAAAGAAAACACATATAAATAGACATAAATCTAGACACAGTCATATACACGGACATACATAATATAGACATCATACATGCACACAGACACATTAGAGAGATTTCTAATATTGCGAAGCCGACAACAGCCTCATTCACCTCCCCGCTTGTCTCCATCCAGCTCCTCCTGGGCATATGTCTCTGTCACGCTGATTGGTGGCTGTCACGAGCAGACATGGCCGCACATAGAGCACACTGACACTGCTATACATACATCGCAAGAGAGGCTGGAGACATACACATTACTGGGGGGCGTAAATATTACTGAGGAAAGGGGTATACAGCAATGGGGGGAATACAGCTCTAGAGGGGGGCAGTGGCTCTGGGGTGGGGGGACATGCAGCTCTAGGGGTATACAGCACTGGGGTGGGGGGACATACAGCTCTGGGGGGGTAAAAAGCACCGGGGTAGAGGGGACATAACTCTGGGGGTATAGTAGTATGCAGCCCCCATATTCTTCTATATAGTGTTATGAAGCCACCATAGTCATTTATATAGTATTATGCAGCCCCCCATATGGCACTATGCAGCCCCCCATATGGCACTATGCAGCCCCCTATATGGCACTATGCAGCCCCTATATGGCACTATGCAGCCCCCCTATATGGCACTATGCAGCCCCCTATATGGCACTATGCAGCCCCCTATATGGTACTATGCAGCCCCCATATGGCACTATGCAGCCCCCCATATGGCATTAGGCACTCTCATGTAGTATACAGCCCGCATATAGCACAATGCAGACCCAGATAGCATTAGGCATCCTCATGTAGTATACAGCCCATATATAGCACAGTGCAGGCCTAGATAGCATTAGGCACCCTCATGTAGTATACAGCTCGCTTATAGCACAATGCAGATCGAGATAGCATTAGGCATCCTCATCTAGTACTACCCCCATATAGCACAATGAAGACCTAGATAGCATTAGGCATCCTCATGTTGTATATAGCCTATATATCGCACAATGCAGACCCAGATAGCATTAGGCACTCTCATGTAGTATACAGCCCTCATATAGCACAGTACAGACCCAGATAGCATTAGGCATCCTCATGTACTATACAGTCCGTATTTAACACAATGCAGACCCAGATAGCATGAAGCACCTTCATGTAGTATACAGCCCGTATATAGCACAGTGCAGACCCAGATAGCATTAGGCACCCTCATGTAGTATACAGCCCCCATGGTTCGTCTGGCCACAGTGATTGAATACATACTCACTTTTCCACATTCCCCTGCTGATCGGTCTCCTCAGCGCGTCCATTGCTGTCGCTAGCTCTGCCCTCACTGCAGGTGCACAGTGTTGACGTCACCACGCTCCGCTGCTGATCTGTCAGAGCGCCGCAAGACAGAGCGGGAGAATGATGAGTCAGCGCACCGCCCTATCTCATCATTGCTTTCAATTGTATCGGCAACTGCGATGCCGATACAGTTGAAAGTGCGATCCTTGGCGGGGGATGAGGTTGGTGAGAGCGGGCATCGGGCACCCCTGAGTAGCAGTGGCATGGCCTGTCACTGTGAGTGGGCCCCACAATTTGACCGGGTTTGCCGGGTGCTGACACCGGCCCTTCCCCAACGTATTTGGGATTGATAGTATAAACTAAAGACAGGCCATGAATTTTTATAGGACTGGAAAACCCCATTAATGTAACACAATCATAATTTTTTTTTGCAGTGAGTCTCTGTGGCCTATTGAGGCAAGAAATGCCGCCATTGCCAATCATTGCTTTACCTGTGCTATTAACCGTGTGGGAACTGTGAGTATAAACATGAGCTCGTCCTCCTGAAACTCGCCCTTTTTCATTATTCACACATAAAAATGTTTTATTACTTACATGTTCCCTATGTAAATGATCAAATGCTCTAGTCCCCTGGACGTCGCATCGCCCTGTAGGCGTTTGCATGCTTTCCGTGGCATCACGCCCCTGTGGGCGTGATACCATGGATTTACATGAGTGACATCACAGTCAGCTCCTTGAAATACCGCGCGTGCGTGCTTACCATTCCTGCAGCCTTGCTATTTGGGTGCTTGCATCTCAGCTTCAGATGCACTCTGCGCATGCTCAGAAGACTCTTGCAGTTCCGACCATGCACAGAGCGCATCTGAAGCCGAGAAGCAAGCACCCGGATAACAAGGCTGTGGGAATGGCAAGCGCGGGATCTCAAGAACCTGACGGTGACGTCACTCATGTAAATCCATGGAATCACGCCCACAGGGGCGCGTGATACCGCGGAAAGCATGGAAACGCCCATGAGGCAATGCAACACTCAGGGGGCTAGAGCCTCTGATCATTTACATAGGTAGCATGTTAGTAATAACTTATTTTTATACATTCATATTACACACTATTACAACATCGGGATGGGTAGGAAGGGGTTATTAAGCCACACATGACCCTGCTTCTAGGTTAAAATGTGTAAGGGACCTGACGGGTTCCCTTTTAATGTGATTAAAAGATTAACCAAGTAGGTGAACTGTGAGGGGATCCAAAAACTGGCCTAAATTCTTGATCTTATTGATTATTTATTTATTTTTTTTTTAAGGAACACTTTGAAAACGAGTTCACTTCGGGAGATGGCAAGAAAGGTGACAAAAATAAGACTGCTAGTCTAATATATAAAGCTGTGTGTCGCATTTACAATCACGAAATTTTGCACAGACGCCTCATGTGACCCAGGGAACGTCGTACACTATGTTTTGACAGGAAAATTTAACCCCGCGCTTTACAGTTACTCTCCAAAAACATGCCTCCATTTAAGTGAATGGAGCCTGGAACTACAGTTTATTAATAGCAGCTGTGATTGGTTACTATAGGAACAAAGGCCAGTGTTAGTATAAGAAGCTTATGTGTGAGTTAATAAGATGTCAGTGGGGAGACAGAGAGACAGACTGGGAATGAGACAGATAAAGACAGACCTGGGAAAGAGACAGACCTGGGAGAGAGACGGGTACTACAGCTAGTTACTAATAAATGTGAACTGAGAATCACTTAAATCTCCATATTTTAATTAAAACATGCTTCATACAAAATATAAAATCCCCATATGGTTGTATCAGCTTTGATGATGAAATTTGTGATGCCTACTAATATGGACTAATAAAATTTAAACCCCTTTAAGTACCACATGCTCAATTATATTTCCTGCTAGGACATATCTGAGTGTTGACAATGACTGCCTTTATACCATTAGTGCACAGGCTAATGAACTGGCATATACAGTAGATATGATGTGCATTGGTAAAATGTAACATTTCATTCTGGGATTTAACGGAAAATATATATATATATATATATATATATATATATATATATATATATATATATATAAATATATATAATATATATATAATATATATATATATATATATATATATTATATATATATAATATATCAGTGCCTACATGTAGCATTCAACCCCCTGCAGGTTTAGACATTCGGAATTAACTTGGCATTGGGACATTTGGACTGTAGATCAGCCTGGAAGTGTGAAATGCACTGCAGCAAAAAAGAATGTTGTTTCTTTTTTTTTTTTTTTTTTTTTTTTTTTTTTAAATTGTGAAAACTTTATTCAGAGGGTCATTTATTATTCAACCCCTCAAACCACCAGAATTCTGTTTTGGTTCCCCTAAAGTATTAAGAAGTATATCAGGCACAAAGAACAATGAGCTTCACATGTTTGGATTAATTATCTCTTTTTCCAGCCTTTTCTGACTAATTAAGACCCTCCCCAAACTTGTGAACAGCACTCATACTTGGTCAACGTGGGAAAGACAAAGGAGCATTCCAAGGCCATCAGAGACAAGATCGTGGAGGGTCACAAGGCTGGCAAGGGGTAGAAAACACTTTCCAAGGAGTTGGGCCTACCTGTCTCCACTGTTGGGAGCAATATCCGGAAGTAGAAGGCTTATGGAACTACTGTTAGCCTTCCACGGCCTGGACAGCCTTTGAAAGTTTCCACCCGTGCCGAGGCCGGGCTTGTCCGAAGAGTCAAGGCTAACCCAAGGACAACAAGGAAGGAGCTCCGGGAAGATCTCATGGCAGTGGGGACATTGGTTTCAGTCAATACCATAAGTAACGTACTCCACCGCAATGGTCTCCGTTCCAGACGAGCCCGTAAGGTACCTTTTACTTTCAAAGCGTCATGTCAAGGCTCGTCTACAGTTTGCTCATGATCACTTGGAGGACTCTGAGACAGACTGGTTCAAGGTTCTCTGGTCTGATGAGACCAAGATTGAGATCTTTGGTGCCAACCACACACGTGACGTTTGGAGACTGGATGGCACTGCATACGACCCCAAGAATACCATCCCTACAGTCAAGCATGGTGGTGGCAGCATCATGCTGTGGGGCTGTTTCTCAGCCAAGGGGCCTGGCCATCTGGTCCGCATCCATGGGAAGATGGATAGCACGGCCTACCTGGAGATTTTGGCCAAGAACCTCCGCTCCTCCATCAAGGATCTTAAGATGGGTCGTCATTTCATCTTCCAACAAGACAACGACCCAAAGCACACAGCCAAGAAAACCAAGGCCTGGTTCAAGAGGGAAAAAATCAAGGTGTTGCAGTGGCCCAGTCAGTCTCCTGACCTTAACCCAATTGAAAACTTGTGGAAGGAGCTCAAGATTAAAGTCCACATGAGACACCCAAAGAACCTAGATAACTTGGAGAAGATCTGCATGGAGGAGTGGGCCAAGATAACTCCAGAGACCTGTGCCGGCCTGATCAGGTCTTATAAAAGACGATTATTAGCTGTAATTGCAAACAAGGGTTATTCCACAAAATATTAAACCTAGGGGTTTAATAATAATTGACCCACACTTTTATGTTGAAAATTTATTAAAATTTAACTGAGCAACATAACTTGTTGGTTTGTAAGATTTATGCATCTGTTAATAAATCCCGCTCTTGTTTGAGGTTTGCAGGCTCTAACTTATTTGCATCTTATCAAACCTGCAGGGGGTTGAATACTACTTGTAGGCACTGTGTATATGTATATATGTGTGTGTATGTGTGTATATATATATATATATATATATATATATATATATATATATATATATATATATATATATATATATATATATATATATATATATATATATATATATATATATATATATATATATATATATATATATATATATATATATATATATATATATATATATATATATATATATATATATATATATATATATATATATATATAATATTACATCCATGACATGGGTGTTTTACAACTTTTTGTTTATCAGCATGGTTTTTACTATGACGACCATGTTAATGGACTTCTTTCTTTTCTTCAGCCCATCATGACTTTGGTCACTTTTATGGATCTAGTTATGTAGCAGCTCCTGATGGCAGCCGTACCCCTGGGCTAAGCAGGGTATCTGATGGTCTTCTGATTACTGAGCTGGATCTCAATCTTTGCCGGCAGACTAGCGATAAGTGGAACTTCAAGGTTAGTACCACCAGCAACCAAAACTTGCAAATAACATGAATATGAACACTTGTTAGCATACAAATGCATTATAATGTAAATGTATTACAATTGTAATGAGATATATAAACACAAATACATGCAGTTTTTGAAGGAAGTAAGGCAGGGGGGGTTGTGCCAACATCTTGGAGAGCGAACCACAGATCTGTCGATTTCATGTTCATGTAATTCCGAACTGACTTGCTTAGATATGTGGGGGCCATATCATCACTTCCAGGACTCATAGTTTCATAGCTTTTTAAGGTTGAAGGTATATTTAAGTCCATCGAGGTCAACCCGTAGCCTGACATGTTGATCTAGAGGATGGCAAAAACTCCTTTGGCAGACAGTAAGCTCCATATTGGGGGGGAAAAATTCCTTCCCGACTCCAAATACGGCAATCAGACTTGTTCCCTGGATCAACGCCCCATCACAGAATCTTGCGCAATCAATCATTACAACATTATGTGGCAGAGACTTCCATATTCTCACTGCCCTTACAGTAAAGAATTTGCGTCTGTCATAATGATTAAACCTTCTATACTCCAGATAAGTGGTCCCTAACCTGTGGCGAGAGCCACACGTGGCTCATGAGTCTGTGATGTGTGCCTTATGACTGTGACAGTGTTTTACAACGAAGTACATAATTATACATTTTATTTCCTCTGCCCAAGCGTTTGACCTTTCATTTATCCACATTAAACTTCAATTGCCATTTCGCCGCACACACAAATCCTTCTGTAATATTAAATTATCCTCTTCTGTATTGATTACCTTGCAGAGTTTAGTATCATCTGCAAATATGGGAATTCTACACTATGCCCCCTACAAGGTCCTTAATAAATGGTAAAAAAAAAGGGCCCAATAGGGCGTGGCCTGGACCTCATGTAGGGAGGAAGCAGCACAGGAGAGCTCCTGCCTGGATCCGCTCAAAATCCTGAATACTGGCCCTGTTAATAGGCATAACTAACCTGGAAGGCTGCAATTTTCACCCAGGCATCTAGAGAGGGGAGGATACTAGCACCATGCCGATCCGTATCAGCACGAAAGAGAAGGATAAAGACGTACAGGAATGTGTCCCTGCAGTGGCCAAGATGGCACCAGTAAAAACCAGGCCATCCTGTAGTGCAGCAGTGGGGGCTGCGAGCTGACTGGAGAGATATGCCAGAGTGGCTCCTGTTCCTGATCTGTCTTCCAGTGAGAAGTCTGTGAGAGACACTGAACATAATGTGGAGGATCCAGTGAGTAATCTGAGCCCTGTTTGCTCAGTAGCTCAGCAAATACAGACGCCTGGGCCTGTGATTGAAGGTGGGGGAGGGGGAGATAGCCTGGGTCTGTCCCCGCTGAAGCTGAACCCACACTGGGAGAAATCCTGGCATCAGTTAACACTTGCAACACCACACTGGCCATTTTAAGTAACCAAATGGGAACTGTCACTCTGGATATAGCCTGTATCAAACATGAGCTGCAGGGGGTGACTGCCAGAGGGGGGAGCTAGAAGAACGTGTGAGTGCAGCAGAGGATAAATTGCCACCAATGACACGGGAGCTGGGAAAAGATACACAAAATATCACAACACTGCCGAACAAGGTGGACGATTTAGAGAACCGCTCCTGTAGAAGTAATCTGCACCTGGTGGGGGTCTCGGAGAGGGCAGAAGGGAATGACTCCCTGGGCTTTTTTGAAAAATGGCTAATGGACACCCTTGGCAAAGATGTTTTACCCCCATTCTTTACTATTGAGAGAGCGCACAGGGTCCCTACACGTGCCCCCCCTTCCCGCCAGGAACACCCCCACGTCCTATGTTGCTTAAACTCCTGCATTTTAAAGACAGGGATGCTATTCTGCGCAGATCCAGAGATATTAAGGAACTTGCTATTAATTGGAGGAAGATCTCTATTTTCCCTGATTTTTCCATGAAGGTACAACGTAAAAGGGCGCAATTTATTGAGATTAAACAACATCTGCGTGGATTACAAGTGCCATACTCAATGATGTAGATGATAGACTGCGAATTGCGGTGAATGGAGAAACTCACTTTTTTGATACAGCAGGGGCGGCGCTGTCTTGGCTGGATATTGAGAGGTCCATGAGAAGGAAGAATACTTGAAGATCACCCTTTGTACTGCCAGGTGCTGCTGTTTCTTTTTGTCTGAGACGCTATGCTGGTATAATTACTACTGATCATTTCATTTTGGATCCAGGGCGGGAGATGACCGGTTCACTGTGGACACTCGGTACGGGAACAAGTTGTGGACTCCCTGCTTGGACTCTGGGCGAGTTTTCAAGCCCTGATTCTCTCTATCTGAGAGAAATGTGCAAGTTACACTTGTTTTTGAGGGCGGGGGCACTGTACATTGCTGCGCAGGGCTCTATTTCCCTCCTTGTTTTTTTCGTTTTATTGTTGTATTTTGCAATTAATATGTGGGGTGTGGTGTACCTCAGTCGTGTCGCTCAACCTAATGCTAACAGGAATTGGTGGAGATTGCCTCTCTCCCCCAGGAATGGAGTATGCTCCGGTTTATTATTTTTTAACCTGCTCTTATGGCGACATCACTTAATATTGTAGCGTGGAATGTTAGGGGGCTCAGGAATGTGAATAAGAGGTGTGCTATAGTTACTAATTTGCAAAAGTTTCTCCCGGCTATTCTATGTTTTATCTGAGACCCACATGGTAAGAGATCATGTTCATTGGCTGAGGAAGGGATGGATCACACATGAATATCATTCCACATACTCAACCCATGCACGGGGTGTCGGTGTGTTGGTGCACAAATCCATCCCGTTCTCATGTACAAAATCAGTGGTTGACCCTGGGGGCAGATTTGTTTGTTTACTTTGCACACTGTATGGTATACAATTTATTCTGGTTGCGGTATACATCCCTCCACCGTACTCAGTCGAACCAGTAAGAAGAATCTTGTCTGTTTTAGACTCCTTCCCCCCTGCGCCGACTCTTTTGATAGGAGATTTTAACACATATTTACATCCTTATCTAGATAAGCTACATTCGGGGAACATATCAGAGGACGCAGCCTCAACTTCATTTGCTAGATTGCTGACAGAGCTGGGTTTGGTAGACCTTTGGCGCGTCCAAAACCCCACATCCAAACAGTTTTCCTACTACTCTAGCTCCCACCACACTATGTCACGGATTGACCTGGCTATTGGGAACACACTTATGACCTCATATGTACAAACGGTGGCCTATCTACCTAGAAGCGTATCTGATCACTCACCACTCCATGTTACACTTTCATGGGGGAACCCCCTCACCTTGTCTAGGCCTATCTGGAAACTTAATCCCTTCTGGATCCAGCTTATAGGGGGATCTTTGTATGATACCATTTTAGAATATTTCCAACTTAATAAGTGCTCCGCACCATCACATATAGTCTGGGACTCTATGAAAGCCGTGGTGAGGGGCATCTATATCAGGGAAATATGCATACGTAAAAACCAAAACAGACGCTACACCCAAAGTCTGATTCAGGATGTATCTGTTGCGGAGGCTGCGGTGGTGCTCAACCCGACAGAGGAAACGAAAAACACTCTAGAGAAGGCACAAACGTCACTCAAAGAAAATCTCATGTCGGCGGCAGCAAATAAACGTTACTTCCTCAAATAGAAATATTTCATAGAGGGGGAGGGAGTAGGGCACCTACTAGCCATGGTCATTAGGGCGCAGGAAGGATCTTCATATATAAATAGGCTGAAGACTGAGTCGGGTGACCTTGTAACAGAAAGTGAGGATATAGTGAGGGAGATAAAGAGGTATTATATTCGACTATACACATCAGACTGTGACCTTACGGAGACTGAGAGCAATATTTGGATGCTCTCTCTCTCCCCACACTAGCCGACGAAGAAAGGGATTTGTTGGATCGAGACTTCTTGTTGGAAGAATTAGAGGAAGCGCTTGGCCAGACGCAAAATGAAAAAGCTATGGGAACGGATGGCCTGCCTGGCGAGTTTTGTAAAACGTATGCACCCTTACTGCTACCTAAACTACTTAAAGTATTTGAAGAGGCTGAAAGGCAGAGAGGGTCCTCCCGCCTTCTATGAGGGAAGCTTTTAATGGTCTTCATATTAAAACCCGGAAAAGATCCAGAGATCCCGGACTCGTACCGCCCAATCTCTCTACTACCAACAGATGTTAAATTACTGGCCAAGGTGCTCTCCAATAGGATGTCTCGAGTCATCTCATCTATTATACAGAATGATCAAACAGGATTTATTCCATGTAGAGCCACATCTATGAATCTTAGAAAATTATACTTAGGGATTCAGCATAGTTCTGAGAAGCTAGGGGAAAGGGCAATTTTGTCCTTAGACGCCACTAAGGCATTCGATAGCTTAGAATGGGGGTATTTGTGGGCGGTACTTCGAAAAATGGGTTTTAGACACAGATTTATAAATTGGGTGAAGCTGCTATATGACTCACCGGTGGCGAAGGTTAGGGCTAATGGCAGGGTCTGAGTCTTTTCCTCTTGGAAGAGGTACTAGACAGGGGTGCCCTCTCTCGTCCTTGCTACTTGCTACTGCAGTGGAGCCATTGGCAGTTGCAATACGGAAGTTCAGGGAGATAACGGGATTTAGGTGTGGAGCAGTGGAGCAGAAGATATCATTATATGCAGAAGACCTACTTTTATATTTAGACAGGGTACACTCCTCGATTTTTGACGGCAATGGATATTATTCAAGAATTTGGGCGGAGGTCTGGCCTTCGGATTAATTGGTCCAAATCGGCTTTAATGCCGATAGACCCTCTCCCGGTGGATTTCTCGGACTTGCAGATACCGGTTCCTGTGGTCCGAGAGTTTAAGTATCTGGGAGTAGCTGTTAGTCCAAATCCGAAGGATTTCCAGGCCCTAAATCTGGAACCCCTGTTGCAGAGGATCAGAGCAAAGGTACACACCTGGTGTCGCTTGCCGCTATCAAATATCGGTAGATCCAACTTAATCAAAATGGTAATGATGCCACAATTACTATATCTTATACATAACTCTCCAGTGTGGATACGTAGGGAATTTTTTGCAAAAATTAATACATTATTCCGGGAACTTATCTGGAAGAAAAAACAGGCTAGGATTCGACTGGAAGTGCTACAGCAGGGAAAGGAGGAGGGAGGACTGGCGGTACCAAACCCATATATATGGGGTTATATATATATTAGCCTCCCAGATGCAACATCTTAGGGGTTGGGGCAAAGAAGGAGCGTGTGATAATAGTGGTGATATAGTGAGAGAGGGATCGGTATGGAAATATCCGGGTTACCAGTTGGATGTGAGACAAAGACAGATAAATTGGGCACGATATCCCATGTTGGCTATGATATTTAGGGTATGGGACAGAGGTAAGTTTCTTTTGAAGATAAATGGGCTTACGGAGTTCTGGCCACTGTGGCGGAACCCGGATTTGCCAGAAATTAAAAAAATAGTGGGGTTCAGAGGATGGGAAGATAAGGGATCCATTTAGCGTCACAAGTACTACAAAATAATATTCTTAAGAGTTTTGAGCAATTGAGAACGGAGTTTCACCTCCCGCATCTCTTCTTTTATCAATACTTACAGCTGAGACACGCACTGGAAAGACAGAGGAGGACAAACCTGGTGACTGTGGCACAAAATCAAACATTACATATACTACTTACATCTGAGTCCTCTAAAGGTCTTATTTCTGAACTATACAAAAGATTACTACCTGCCCATCTGGAGACATACCCACTGACAAAAGTAAATGGGAACGGGACGTTTGTCTCCTGACGGAAGACCAGTGGTCCGACATTCTAGAACAGGTCCCTAAACTGGCGGTCTCTGAGTGCCAAAGACTTTCTCAAATATATCTCATCCACAGGGTATATAAAACTCCCAGCCTATTATTCAGGATGGGACTTGGATCAAATACACAATGTGTTAGGTGTGGACAGGATGATGCCCATTTGATGCATGTTATGTGGGAGTGTGGACACATTGGTGATTTCTGGAAACAAACCCTGGAACTCATAGACCAAATATATCATATCACAATACAACCGTCGCCTCGTCTATGTTTGTTGAGTCTGTGGGAGGGAGGCGTAGACCCGGACTCTCCAACAGCCCTGGGAATAGCACGTATCCTGTGTCAAGCAAGGAAGATACTGGCATACCATTGGTTAGATCCTCTACCACCAACATTACCAGAGCTTAAAAATAAATTAGATAATGTCATTACATTGTAAAGGGGAGTTTATTTAAAAAGAAAAACACTGAGAAAGTTTTACAAAATCTGGCAGCCATGGATGGAGTCGCCGGGTCTCCCCTCTGGGGCACTAGTGCAGGATGCAATGTTGGACCAGTTACTGTTGTGCTTGCAGTGAATAGAACGTTTGGGGAGTAAAAGTTAAAACTAGTGTTTTACGTGGCGAAGTGGACTTTGAGCGGCGCTGTGGGAGGGGGCCGGAAGGGTGTGATTGATGACTAAATGGGGAGAGAGAGGCAAGCGGGTATGGAAATATGATGTGGAGCGACACGGCTGATGGAGGAGACTTTTCTATTAGACTGAGGTATTATTGCATAATTTATCTGCAGAGCCATGTTGTTTGTAGGCTCAATTTATATAACTGATCTAAGAATCCCTTTATATATATATATATATATATATATATATATATATATATATATATATATATATATATATATATATATATATATATATATATATATATATATATATATATATATATATATATATATATATATATATATATATATATATATATATATATATATGTGTACGCTTTTACTAGTTATATAAGGTGCAATATATTTTCTCTGTATTGATTCCTGGTTGTTTAATAAAAAAAGATCTGATTTTTTTTTTTTTTTTTTTTTAAAAAAAGGGCCCAATACTGACCCTGTGACACCCCACTATTAACTGTAACACAGTCCGAGTGTGTTCCATTAATTACCACCCCTTTGTTTTCTGTCACTAAGCCAGTTCTTAACCCAATTACACATATTTTCGTCTATTCCCATCAATCTAATTTTATGTACCAACCTTTTTTATGGGACTGTATCAAATGCCTTTGAAAAATCCATGTAGACAACATCCACTGCATTTCCCTGGTCCAGTCTGGAACTTACCTTCTCATAGACGCTGATTAGATTCGTTTAACATGACCGATCCCTCATAAATCCATCTTGATACTGGGTCATGAGGTTATTCTTCTTGAGATACTCCAGGATAGCATCTCTTAGAAAACCCTCAATGATTTTAGCCACAGTCGAGGTTAAATTTACCAGCCTATAATTTCCAGGCTCAGATTTTGTCCCTCTTTTGAATATTGGCACCACATTTGCTATGCGCCAGTCCTGTGGTACAGTTTTTCCTGTTATGGAATCTGTGATTTTAAAAATAATGGTGTGTCTATTACTTATGTCCTGAAGTACTTGGGCGTGTATGCCTTTGGGATTTGTTTACTTTTGGTGGTGTCTGCTGAGTTAAGCAAGTGACATTTCATGGATAATTTGCTATTCCTGATCATGGCGTTGGTCATAGGATTTTCTTGTATAAACAATATAGAGTAAACAGCATTTAGCAGACTAGATTTCCTTCATCCTCTTCAACCATTTCACCCAGACTATTTTTGAGGGGGCCAACACTATCATTTTTGAGTTTCTTACTGTTTCTGTAGTTGATGAATAATTTTGGATTATTTTTACTTTCTCTGATAATGAGTCGTTGTCTCAATCTTTGCTGCCTTGATTTGCTTTTCACAGAATTGAATATAATTTTCTATAAGTATTTAATGCCTCCTCAATATCCTCTTGCTTTAATTCTCTAAACACTTTTTGCGCCCCTTACAGCTCTATCTAGACATAGTGGTTTCCTCCTATTTCTAGCTTGTTTATCCCCATAGGGTATATACTGTATTTGCACATGTCCTAATCAGGATACTTATAAAAGTGTCCCATTTGCTTTGTGTGCTTTTATTTCTCAGGCTATTGTCCCAGTTTATGAAACTGAGTTCGTCTCTTACACAGTACGTTGGAAATTCACCTTCCTGAAATTGTGTCTTTGTAGTCCGTCTATGGTACATTTTATAAAAGAATACATAAAAAGTTATTATTTTGTGATCACTATTACCCAAGTGACCCCCAACCCCTTTTTGTTTACGCTGACAACAACCTTCCTGCTGAGTTCCACGAAAAACTGTGCATACATATAGATAGATAAATTGATGCTTTGATGCTGTTTTAAAGTCAGCGGGTGGCGACACCAAATATTGATGTGACTTAGATTACCGTAATCTTTTGTTCATTCACTTTGCATTTTGTTCATTGACCTAAACAAATGAATATGTTTATTATTGAAAGCATTCTTACTTTTCAGCTGTCATGATTCCTCTGCTTAGTGATCAGGGCATGTTGAGCTGTCAGTTGGGTGAGTGACAGCTCGGGTGTTCAATCTCATACTGGGAAGTGCTGGGTCTCTGCAGGTATTCTGTGTTCCTGATAATTGCCCAGCTATTTAGCTGAGCAGTTTATCGCAGAGGACTGCATGTATTAACCTTCTATTTAGTGGTACGTGTTGGTCTCTGTTTTCTGAGCTGTGTGGATTGATCTTTTGTTTCCAGACCTCTGACTTCATTTTACCGTCCTTTTGCCTTGTCGCTTTGCTATGATCCGCTACCATCTAGGTATTCTGACTCCGGACTGTGACCTGACTACATCCGTCTATCCCCTTAATCTTGACATGGTCTCCTGATACCTGACCCCCAAAACATTCGACTTTCCTCTCACTCAACTGGTTTGTGTAGTGACTAGAGCTAATCGAACGCCCCAAAAACCGGGACCAGCGGATCACTGACAGATATAAAAATAAGTCTGATCCACTCCGGAATCCGGTACCCATTTAAGTCAATGGGCACCAGAATCCAGAGATTAAAAAAGTCTGTGGAGGGGATATGGGGGCATGAGTGCGTGCAGTATACTCACCGAGGCTGTGTTATGGCGGCACACTCCTTCCGGGTCACACTTTTACCTTCTGGAGCCGACAATTCAATATTCACTACTTTGCCCGCCCACGGCGCATGTAATTGGTTGCAGTTAGACGTGCCCCCACCCTGAGTAGCAGCGTGTCACCTGACTGTAACCAATAACAGGCAGCAGGATGGCCGGCGGGCGGGGAAAGCAGTACAAGTGGCTTCCGCGTCAGTATGGTGGTAAAAAATAAAACCATCGGCAGCACAGATATAGCCCGCAGCTGCAGCCCCAGCTGTCGAGCTGTATCTGTGCTGTGTATCCAGTGCCCACAATCACACATGCGAGGCTTTGCCATGGCAGACTCTCGCGAGTCCCTCGCAAGTGTGACTCCAGCCTAAGAGAAACCGCATGCGGCTATTTTTTTTATTTTTTTTATTTAAATAATTAATTAAAAACTGTGCGGTTTTCCCACCCACCCAATTTTCATCCCCAGCCATGATAACACCGGCTGGGGGCTGGTATTCCAGCCCCCAGCCACCCGGTATTGCTGCTTCTATTAGATGAGACAATCCTGGTGCGATACGGCTCTTCCCGATGGCGTGATGCGATGCCAATCGGGGTAATGAGAGGTTAATAGCAGCGCACAACTGCTACTAAACCCTAGGTTTGTGATGGCACAGGCGTCTATGAGATACCTGCATCACAAACCTGTAAATAAACAAGACACCGAGAAAAATCCTTTATTTGGAATAAAATACAAACGCACACCCTCCTCCACCAATTTATTAACCCCCAACACAGCCTTCCAGGTCTGTCGTAATCCACACAAGGTCCCATGCTGCTTCAGCTCTGCTACATCTGAATATCACAGAGAGAGGCCATAGAGAACGATCGCTCTCTGTGAGCTCCAGTGAATGAATGAGCTGCGCAATGAGGGGTGATGTCACTCACAATTTTTGGTCACAGCTGGAGGTTCCCATGGTCCGTCACATGAGATCGCAGGTAAACATGACCTCAGATGGAGGTCACTGAGTTCACAGACCTGCATCTCCTAGCAGAAAATCGCACTTTTTTTTTGGCCAAGAGATGCAAATTTGGTGCTGAAATTTTTACACCATATTCCGGCATCTAATTTACACCTCTTGGCAAAAAAAGCGGTGTACTGACGCATTTTTTTGCCGCGTTTTTTGCCGCAGTTTTTTTTTTTTTTTTTTTGCCAGGAGGTGCACAATTGGTGCTGTAATCGTCTGCACCAGATTCAGCACTAAATTTCCACCTGCTAGCAGAAAATATATTTATTTATTTTCATTTTTGGGCCAAGGGATGCAAATTTGGTGCTAAAATTGTTACCAATTTGTATGTATCAGCTCACTGTGTATAAGCTCACTCCTGGCTTCTCCCTGGAGCACGGACAGGCGCTGCCGCGATTTTTGCCGCATTTTTTTTTTTTTTTTTTTTGCCAGGAGGTGCACATTTGGTGCTGAAATCATCTAGAAATACATGCACACTCCTGTCAGAAGAGTGCTGCTGTGCCGGTGAGGTCAGACTCGTGCGAGTCTGCCAGGCATGACATCACCCAGCACAGCCTGCCGTTCTCTGAACATGAGCCTGCATGTACCTAGAAACACATGCACGCTCCTGTCAGAAGTGTGTGGCTGTGCTGTGATGTCAAACTCGCGGGATTCCCTCGCAATTGTGACTGCGACTTTAGAAGAAACGCATGCGGCTTTTTTTATTTATTTATTTATTTAAATAAATAATTTTAAAAAAAAGACGTGCGGTCCCCCCTAATTTTCATCCCCAGCCATGATAATGCCGGCTGGTGGCTGGTATTCAGCCCACAGCCGCCCGGTATTGCCGCATCTATTATATGTGACAATCCCGGTACATTACCGGCCCTTCCCGTTGGCCTGGTGCGGTGCCAAACGGGGTAATGAGGGGTTAATAGCAGCACACAGCTGCTACTAAACTCTAGGTTTGTGATGGCACAGGCGTCTATGAGATACCTGCATCACACAAACCTGTAAATAAACAAGACACCGAGAAATATCCTTTATTTGCAATAAAGTACAAAACGCACCCTCCTTCACCACTTTATTACCCCCAACACCCTGCAGCTCCGGCGTAATCCACACGAGATCCCACGAAGACACATCCAGCTCTGCTACATCTCAGAGTGAGCAGCCATAGAGAATACTGCCAGCTCTGAGTGTAGCCTATTACACCGATAAGCGATGACTGTCACAGGCTGAGGAGGCGTGTCAGCGTGGAACCAATCACAGACTAGAGGACGGCCGGTGGGTTGGGAAAACACGGAAAGCTGTGTGTATGCGATTATACAATACAAGAAGTGAATGCGCAACCCGGGAGCAGTGTGCCGCCATGACACAGAGTCTCGGTAAGTATGAAACTCTCACTTATTTCTTCTGTTCTTTATTTTTACTTTACTTGCTGAATCCAGGTCATGCACCCGGAATCCCGCGCCCGAGCCCGGCACCCAAATATTGAAACCGCGCGGATCCGGACTTTTACAGTCCGGATCCGCTCAGCCCTAGTAGTGACTAGTGTCACAGCAGCATTCTTTTCCACACTTGCCTAAAACATTTGTGAAAATATGCCCAAGCACAAATAAGAAATTGGTTGCTACCTACCTGCCTGTTGTGCCCGATGCTGTTCTTTGCAGTCACAGACCACTCTGGCTGACAATTCAGAGGCTTCGTCAATAGAGTGGAGGCTTCGTTTCTGCTCTGCTGACTGGGTGGGACAACCGCTGCCTAACTGGGGGAGCAAGCTGTCAATCAGCATGACGTTGACTATCCCTCTGTCTACAGAGCAGAGCGGATGAGAAGCTGCCGCTCTGTTGATGCAATATCAGCGGAAGCGGCTAAATCGCCATTAGGAGCGGTATATGACCGTTCTGTGCTGGCAAAAGCGGCATTGGGCACAACAGGTAGGTTGTTTTTTTTTGTTAAAGTCCCGGACATACGCTTTAATGTATAAACCAGTGGAAAAAAAAACCCCTAAGAGAAAATAGCCAAATTGTGCCCAAAGTGTCAATATTTTGTGTGGCCACCATTATTTTCAAGCACTGTGTCAACTCTCTTAGCCGTGGGGTTCACTAGAGCTTCACAGGAGCCACTGGAATCCTCTTCCACTCCTCCATGAAGACCTCAGAGACCTTCCGCTACCCCACCTTTAATTTGAGGACCAGTCCAGCACCTCTATCCTCGGTTTCTTTAGCAAGGCAATGATCGTCTTCAATGTGTGTTTTGGGATCGTTATCATTTTGGAATACTGCTCTGCAGCCCAGTTTCTGAAGGGAGAGGATCATGCCCTACTTCAGTATGTCACAGTACATGGTTGCCTCAATGAACTGTAGCTCCCTTCAGCCGACAGCACTCATGCTGCCCCAAACCATGACACTCCCATCACCATACTTAACTGTGGACACACTTGTCTTTTTACTCCTCACCTGGTTGCAGTCACACACACTGGACACCATCTGAAGCAAACAAGAGGTGCCATGTTAAACGAGCTTCCCGTAACCAGTAAGGTCTGTTTCACACGTCAGTATTATGCCAAAACCAGGTTTGTCTCCAAAATAGAGAACAGGTGTCAGTCTTTCAAATATTGTAGTTCTTTGAACGTTCCACTCCTGGTTTTGACATCCAAATACTGATGAAACACTAATGCAAAATACTGACGTGTGAAAGAGGCCTAAGGCCCTGTGCGCATGCTGTGGGTTCTGCAGCGGGATCTGCAGCGGTTTTGCTGCATGAATTGCTGCAGAAAATGTTTATAACCTTTCTGCAGTCATTCCCCAGCAAAACCTATGGTAAAAAAAATATGCTGTGCGCGCACTTGGGATTTTTTTCCCCTACAGGTTTTGCTGCAGTATTTCTGCAGCAAAAATAATGTGCATGTCACTTCTTTTCTGCAGGTACCTGCAGTTTTTGCAATAGATAATGGTAAAAAAACGCAGGGAACAACCTGCGGAAAATTCGCGGCAAAGCCGCAGCAAACCTCAGTAAAACCACATGCGGTTTTCGGATGCGGTTTGCTGCGTTTTTTTACCGCAGGTGCAATAATCTTTCAGAGGGTGTGGAATTTTCTTAAGATAATTCCATTTTCTAGTGCTCACAGGGCCTAAGAGAGAGTGTGTGATTGATAACACCAACTTTTCCACACCTGCTCCCCATTCACACCTAAGATCTTGTAACACTAATGAGTCTCATGACATTGGGGAGGGAAAATGGCTAATTGGGCACAATTTTGTTCATTTTCACTTAAGGTGTACTCACTTTTGTTGCCAGTGGTTTACACACTAACTGCTTTAGAGGGCACACCAAATTTATACTTATACAAGCTGGACACTGACTACTTTACGTTGTATGACATTATATAATACAAAAATGTGAGGGGTGTATTCAGTGTGTGTGTACGTGTGTCTGCTGATAAGTCTTTGGCTTTGTGATCCTTTTTTGTTTTTATGGTAATGAATGTTACATCGCATGAAAGCCTTGTCTAATATGTTTTCAAAATTTTGTTTTGTTGCTCATGGCAACAGTATTCTACGCGGGGAAAACAAAATGGCGGCGTCTAATGCGATATTCACAACAACTGAGAGCAGAGGAGTGATAAAATTCTTGTTTCTGCAAAGAAAGTCCGCGAAGGATATTCATAGTGATATGTCACAGACATTGGGGGGATCAATGCTTTTCATATTCCACAGTTAAAGGGGTGGTTCACCCATATTTTTTATTGTCTAGATCGATATTATATTGAGAAACAATGTTTCTCTCAAATACCTTGTGTTGTCAATAGTGCCTGTGAGAGGCGCTATTGCAGACCGCTGCTCCCCGTCCAGTGACGTACCCGTCCAATGCTGCCTCGTCACATCCGTGCAGCCGGCTACAGTCTTCCAGACTCTGAGCTGTGAGCGGTGTTTCACTGCTGTCACAGCCCATTTGCTCCCTCCTCCTCCTCCCTCCTAGCACGGCGCGTCTCCTGCTCCCCCCTCCCTCCTCGCTGAACGCTGCAAGCAAGAGACATGCTGTGAGGGAGGAGGAGCAGGGAGCAGATGGGCTCAGAATGTAGCCGGCTACACGGATGTGACGAGGCAGCATTGGACGGGTACGTCACTGGACGGGGAGCAGCGGTCTGCAATAGCGCCTCTCACAGGCACTATTGACAACACAAGGTATTTGAGAGAAACATTGTTTCTCAATATAATATCGATCTAGACAATAAAAAATATGGGTGAACCACCCCTTTAAGAACTGGGTTGCCAAGTTTAAAATGGGCCAGTTCAGCACCAACGATGAGGAACGTCCTGGACAACTGAGTGTGGTGGTTGTTCTGGAGATCGTCGATGCTGTGCACAACCTCATACTGGAGAATCGAATATTAGATAAAGCAATAGCAGACATCATGGGGATTTCCTGTGAACGTGTTTGTGTCATTATCCATGAACATTTGAACATGAGGAAGCTATCTGCAAAGTGGGTCCCCAAATGTTTGACAACAAACAAATCAGAGAAGCATCGAGTGAAAACGTCCCGGTCCATTTGTCAGCGTTTTCGGACTGATTAGAATTTCCTGGATCGACTGGTCACTATGGAGGAGACCTGGATTTCTTTGTAAGACCCTGAAAACAAGGAGGAGTCAGAGTGGAGGCACAGTAGTTCTCCTCATCCAAAGACGTTCAGGATGCAAAAATCAGCCACTCAGGTGATGGTGTCTGTGTTCTGGGATATGGAGGGCGTGCTGCTAGTGGACTACCTTCAAAAGGATTCCACCATCAACGCAAGGAATTGCATTGCACTTTTGGACGAATTGAAGGCAACTCTAAGGGCGGCTTTGCACGTTGAGACATCGCACGTGCGATGTCGGTGGGGTCAAATCGAAAGTGACACACATCCGGCGTCACTTTCGACATCGTACTGTGTAAATGCTAGATGATACGATGAACGAGCGTAAAAACGCCGTTATCGTATCATCGTTGCATTCACCGACATTTCCATAATGCCGGTGCCCGCGACAGGTACGATGTTGTTCCTCGTTCCTGCGGCAGCACACATCGCTGTGTGTGAAGCCGCAGGAGCGAGGAACATCTCCTTACCTGCCGCCGGCGGCTATGCGGAAGGACGGAGGTGGGCGGGATGTTTACATCCTGCTCAACTCCGCCCTTCCACCGCTATTGGCCGCCTGCCGTGTGACGTCGCTATGACACCGCATGACCCGCCCCCTTAGGAAGGAGGCGGGTCGCCGGCCAGAGCGACGGTCGCAGGGCAGGTGAGTGCATGTGAAGCTGGCGTAGCGATAATTTTCGCTACGTCAGCTATCACACGATATCGTACCTGCGACGGGGGCGGGTACTATCGCATGCGACATCGCAGCAACGTGCAAAGCCCGCCTAAGGGTATGACCGCACTTTGCTTTTTACCTGCTTTTTTGCTGCTTTTTCAACTGCAGCGTTTAATGCCAAAATGGATGTGTTCTGCTTTTCAAGCATAGTCTATGGGAATTTGGGTTTCTTGTGCACACTATGCTGTTCAAGATGCTGCCTTTTTGTGGCAGAAATTTGGGCAAAAACTCTGCTTTGCAGTTCAAAACGCAAATGGCAAAAACAATTGACATGTTGCTTCTTTGAAAAGCAGAGTTGTTGCCCAAATTTCTGCCACAAAAAGGCAGCATTTTGAACAGCATAGTGCGGACAAGAAACCCAAATTCCCATAGACTTTGCTTGAAAAGCAGAACATATCCATTTTGGCATTAAACGCTGCAGTTGAAAAAGCAGCAAAAAAGCAGGTAAAAAGCAAAGTGTGGTCATACCCTTAAGGCCAAAAGGCGTGGCAAGCTGTCCAAAGGAATCTTGTTCCTGCAAGACAACGCCTCCGCTCACACTGCACAAGCAACCACGGCAAAACTGGCAGAGTTGGGCTTCCAGCTTGTTAACCACCCACCTTATTCACCAGATCTAGCTCCCTCCGACTATCATCTGTTTCCAAACCTGAAGAAACACCTCAAGGGTACCAAATTTCACACCATTTCTGATGCCATGACTGCTATGGGTGCCTGGTTTGAGGCACAACCGAGATCCTTCTTTTTGCTAGGCTTACAGAACTTGGAATACTGATGTAAGAAGTGTTGACATCAGACATCAGTGGAGAGTATGTGGAATAAATGTAAAGTTTCATCATCCTATCTCGTTTGTTTCTGGGTAAAGCCAAAGACTTATCAGCAGCCCCTCGTGTGTGTGTCTATATATATATATATATATATATATATATATATATATATATTTGCCTTATTCTGTCTGTCTGTCATGCTTCAAAATTGTGTCCTTCCGGTGACATTGTGACCTTACGGGGACACAAAGCTGATTGCTCGCCATGGCCCCGCCCCCCCACACGGATTGGCCAGCCGCTCGCCCAGGCTCCGCCCCCCCCACAGATTGGCCTCTCGCCCCGGCACCCTGCAGGCATTGGCAACTCGGCCACGCCCCGCCCCCCTCACGCAATGGACGTTAGCTCTGCCCCCCCCGCGCATTCCCCGAACTGACACGGCTGTCATCACGGAGGTGAGTACTGTACTCCCCCCCCCCCCCCCCCCCCCCCCCCCGTCCCCCGCTCGCACGGGAGTGGTGTGGATACGTTGGTAACCATGCTAGCATGGTTACAAGCGCATCAAGGTCCTGCAGCGGCGGAAGATCCACACGCACACACATAACAGCACACACATACACACACACACACACACACACACACACACACACACACACATACATCAGATCACACTCACTCTCACACACACATCACATCGCATCCACACACTCACAGCATCCGGCGATATCGCTTGCTTCTCGGCCTCGATACTGTGCTGTTGTGACCTTACAGGACCTGACGGAGGATCACATGGCCAGAAGCATGTGGTATCTCCGGATGTTGTGAGTGTGAGCGCGTATGTGCGATATCGTCAGTGTCTGTGTGTGTCAGTGTATGCGATCGGGTGTGTGTCAGTGTATGCGATCGGGTGTGTGTCAGTGTATGCAATCGGGTGTGTGTCAGTGTATGCGATCGGGTGTGTGAGTGTCGGCAGAGGAGCACGGCGTGCTGGAGGAGGCTGGGAGCAGAGAGGCTGATCTTGGGGATGGCTGGGAGGGGGAGGCTGATGCTGGGGGAGACTGGGAGGGGAAGGCTGATGCTGCGGGAGGCTGGAAGGAGAGAGGCTGGGAGGAAGGAGGCTGGGAGGAGAGAGGCTGATCCTGGGGAAGGCTGGGAAGGAGAGGCTGATGCTGAGGGAGGCTGGAAGGAGAGAGGCTGATGCTGCGGGAGGCTGGAAGGAGAGAGGCTGGGAGGAGAGAGGCTGATGCTGGGGAAGGCTGATGCTGAGGGAGGCTGGGAGGGGAAAGCTGATGCTGGGGAAGGCTGGGAGGACTGAGGCTGGGAGGAGAGAGGCTGATGCTGGGGGAGGCTGGAAGAAGAGAGGCTGATGCTGGGGGAGGCTGGAAGAAGAGAGGCTGATGCTGGGGGAGGCTGGGAGGAGAGAGGCTGGGAGGAGAGAGGCTGATGTTGGGGAAGGCTGGGAGGAGAGAGGCTGATGCTGGGGACAGAGAGGAGACGCTGATGCTGGGAGGAGAGAGGCTGATGCTGGGAGGAGAGAGGCTGATGCTGGGAGGAGAGAGGCTGATGCTGGGAGGAGAGAGGCTGATGCTGGGGGAGGCTGGGACGAGGGAGGCTGATGCTGGTGGAGGCTGATGCTTAGGGAGGCTGGAAGGAGAGAGGCTGATGCTGGTGGAGGCTGATGCTTAGGGAGGCTGATGCTGGGGGAGACTGGGAGAGGAAGGCTGATGCTGGGGGAGACTGGGAGAGGAAGGCTGATGCTGGGGGAGACTGGGAGAGGAAGGCTGATGCTGAGGGAGGCTGGGAGGAAGGAGGCTGGGAGGAGAGAGGCTGATCCTGGGGGAGGCTGGGAAGGAGAGGCTGATGCTGAGGGAGGCTGGAAGGCGAGAGGCTGATGCTGGGGGAGGCTGGAAGGAGAGAGGCTGATCCTGGGGAAGGCTGGGAAGGAGAGGCTGATGCTGAGGGAGGCTGGAAGGAGAGAGGCTGATGCTGGGGGAGGCTGGAAGGAGAGAGGCTGAGGCTGGGAGGAGAGAGGCTGATGCTGGGGAAGGCTGATGCTGAGGGAGGCTGGGAGGGGAAAGCTGATGCTGGGGAAGGCTGGGAGGACGGAGGCTGGGAGGAGAGAGGCTGATCCTGGGGAAGGCTGGGAGGAGAGAGGCTGATGCTGGGAGGAGAGAGGCTGATGCTGGGAGGAGAGAGGCTGATGCTGGGGGCAGAGAGGCTGATGCTGGTGCAGCATGGGGGATGGAGCACGTTTGGGAGTGCGCAGCATGGGGGATGGAGCACGTTTGGGAGTGCGCAGCATGGGGGATGGAGCACGTTTGGGAGTGCGCAGCATGGCGGATGGAGCACGATGGGGGGGTGCGCAGCATGGCGGATGGAGCACGATGGGAGGTGCACACCTCCCCCAACACACCACACACACACTGGGAACCACAAACACCGCCCTACACAGACACCCACACACACAGACAACGCTGCACACACACAACACCCAACACACAAACACCGCGGCATACATAAATATACGCACATATCATGCAACACACACATTGCACAAAACATACCTCCCCCCAAAACACACCACACCCACACAAACTGCGCAACACATACACACACAACGCTACAGACACACAGCGCTCCACAAACACACACAACACCGCTCTCACCCCCTGCCACACCCAAACAACACCCAGAACATGTACAGCTCCTACACAAACACTTGGTAACTACACACAACAACATATATAGATATAGATATAGATAGATAGAGATATATAGATATATATATATATATATATATATATATATATATATATATATATATATATATATATATATATATATATATATATATATATATATATATATATATATATATATATATATATATATATATATATATATATATATATATATATATATATATATATATAACAAAAATCATACATTAACTACACAATACGTAAATTCTAAATTCTAGAATACCCGATGCGTAGAATCGGGCCACCTTCCAGTATATATATAATATATATATATATGTGTATATATATATATATATATATATATATATATATATATATATATATATATATATATATATATATATATATATATATATATATATATATATATATATATATATATATATATATATATATAATTTGTCTTCATAACACCAGGACTGAATCTGTTTATTTTTTTTCAAAAGTTGCTGTTATTTCTTGCTTGATTGATGGTCATTAAAGGGGTTATCCGGCTTATTTTGACTTTTTTTATTATTATCCTATTGGGCTACATTGGAGCAGGTCAGAAGATAGAGCCAACTTACCTGCCCTGCTGTCAGCCCCTCTCCCCGACTCGGAGCGGTCATGTGACTGCTCCTGCCGCGATTTTGCTGCTTCCGGTCATTTCATGTCAACATGGGCAGGACCATGTTGACATGCAAATCTGGAACAGCTTGTTGCTGCCCTGCTGGGCTGTACAGTGCTAGAGTCCCCGCCCCCTTCCCTGCACCCTGCCACACATTCCTCCGCACCCCGTACTCTCCCCGCCCACTGTCACCACCTGCACCGGGCCCCCTGCTCAGTATAGCAGGAGTGCCCGTGCAGTCTGTGTCCCGCTCCAGCCCCGCGGCTGCCTTCATTGCAGGCTCAGCAGCTTCTCACCCTCCAGCGCAGGCAGCCTCGCGGATGCCGAGCGCTGCCATCAGGATGTTAGATGAAATCAATACCTGCTGGGCCGATCTTCGCTTTACTCCTGAAGTCAGCGCAGTCCCTGCCTTCTATGCCCACTGCGTTCTGACGTCACTACGGTGACGTCACGGGCGATACTGCTGAGGACGCGGCGGGCATAGAAGGCAGTGACAGCGCTGACAGGAGTGAAGGGAAGATCGTCACAGCATGATGCATCTCATCTAACATCCTGATGGCAGCGCTCGGCATCCCCTGCAGTTACCTGGGCTATTGATGTTAGCTCAGGTCACTGCATTACTCTCCCAGCCAATGAGGAACATTGTGTTCTTCATTGACTAAGACATTGACTATGGTATGGATTGTCATGGGACCCCCTTATTGGATTACGCAGGACCTGGATTTGTTTTTCTTTTCAATAAATTGGTGAAAGAGGGAATGTTTTGGGGAGTGTTTTTTCAAATAAAACTTTTTTTTGTCTATTTTTTTATTAGTGACTGGGTTGGTGATGTCAGGCAGGTATCTGATAAACGCGTGACATCCCTAACCCCAGGGCTTGATGCCAGGTGACATTACACATCTGGCATCAACCCCATATATTACCCAGTTTGCCACCGCACCAGGGCATGGGATGAGCTGGGGCGAAGCACCAGGATTGGCACATCTAATGGATGCGCCACTTCTGGGGCGGCTGTGGCCTGCTATTTTTAGGCTGGGGAGTGTTCAATAACAGTGGACCTCCCCTAGTCTGAGAATACCAGACCACAGCTGTCCGCTTTACCTTGGCTGGTGATCCAATTTGGGGGGGACCCCATGTTTTGTTATAAATTATTTAACTTAAAATAACAGCGTGGGGTGCCCTCTGTTTTGGATTACCAGCTAAGGTAAAGCTGCCAGCTGTGGTCTGCAGGCTGCAGCCGTCTGCTTTACCCTAGCTGGCTACAAAAGTATCGGGGACCCTACGTCGTTCTTAAATTTTATTTTTTGGATAATTACAAGGCTAAGCACCCTTTAGTGCCACATGAATGTCACTAAAGGGTGCCAGCTTAGAATATGCAGGGGGGTAGGACATTATATGTCTTTCTCATCTACCTACCTACCTACCTATGATTCTATCTAAAAACGGAAGTCATGTGAATGTAGCCTACATGTGTTCCCTATGGGGGTAGGGGTTGGTACAGAATAATGGTGAGGGGGGTTCGGTACAGAGCGCTGTGTGTGTGTGTGTGTGGCGGGGGGTGAGGAGGAAGGTTGCAGAGCTTGATGTGGTGTGGGGTGCAGAGCCGTGTGTGGCGCAGAGCCGTGTGTGTGTGTGGCACAGAGCTGTGTGTGTGTGTGTGTGGCGCAGAGCCCGATGTGGGGCTGTTATCTCCATTGCTAGTGATAACAGGTCAGAATACTGACAGGGAATGTGTGTACAGGGGGCAGGCAGAGGGTTGGGCGGGCAGGGGGAGGGGCTGGACACTGAGGTCGGGCGGTGCCAGCTCTGACTGAGGTTTTTGCACAGGAAGTGGTCATTTTGCTGGAGCAAAATGTAAACAAAGAGCTGCAGAGAATAAAGGGATAATTCAAGAGGAACAAAAGGTAGAAAACAAAAAATAACAATGTAGGGGTGTTTTATATGACAATACAGCACAGATAAATTCAAAATGTTTTGGTAAGCTAATGTCGGACAACTCCTTTAAGCATTGAGCATGTTGGGACTCTTTTTCTTGCAAGTTGGAGGTTTTGGATTAGTAAAGGTACTGAATTAATGGAATTTTACTTCACATTAAAAAAAGTTAAAACTGGAAACTAATAAACTATTTAACTATTTCTTTACTCTTTCAGATGACTGGACGCCATGCAATGTATGCTGCAGAATTATCCGAAGCTGTGGGGCCAGATTTCCAGCCTAATATAGTACGAGAGTAAATAAACGGAGATCTCTATTCGATCAGGCTGTTAATGTTCTAATTGCATAAGACTGATGTGTATACAGCTTCACATTCTAAGATTTTGAGATTCAGTAATTATTAAAAAGTAACAATCACAAAACAGATTCCACTCATCCTTAACATTGCACTACTTTCCTACTGCACAAATTGCTCGAGATTTAAAGGGATTTTTCAGGCTAAGGCAATTTTTGTTTTCTTCTGGCACAAATTAAGATTTGGCTCTGTGTGCTGGTTGGATCAGTTATCACAAGACCACTCATGCTGTTTGCTAATTTGATGAAAAGTAGGAAAAGAAAATAATCAGCAAATGAAAGAAACTGCAAATTGCATATGAGCAATGACTGGACAACAGCGCAAACTGGCAGGCAGACTCGAATCTTAGCAATGTGTATTGTACACACAGTTAGGATATGGTATGTTACAAGTATCATGAGAAAATTTGCCCTGTCCTATAAAACCACGTTGTAGTACAAAGATTCTGCGATATCAAAAGCAGAGTATCAAAAAACTTTTTTTTTTTTGTTTTTTGTTGTTCTTGAAAACCACCATAGAAGAAGAAATGAAGCTATGAAAAGCAACAGAATTCTCAATTTACACTGTTCCTTCCAGTCGGAGGCTGGACATTATACTTCCTGTAAACAGCTTTTACTGGTTCCTGTCACGTTACATAGTCTACAGTTTCTCTCTTCCAGTGTGACAAGGACATAACTGTCAGTGTGACATGAGTTACATACAATAAATAAACCACCTGACAGAATCTCTCGTATAAAAGTTACATATTAACTGCACTGCAGGTGAACACTGATAAAGCACTTACCTTTTGCATATAAAGGGAACCTTTCAATAGACGCATGCTGTCTAATGGCATCAGGAATCAGAATTAGAGTTGAGCGCGGTTCGAGGTTCTCCAGTTCGCGGCTCGAGTGATTTTGGGGGCTGTTCTAGATAGAACTAGAACTCGAGCTTTTTGCTAAAGCTCGATAGTTCTAGATACGTTCGAGAACGGTTCTAGCAGCAAAAAGACCAGCTAATTACTAGCTGGCTTTCCGCTGTAATAGTGTAAGCCACTCTGTGACTCACACTATTATGAAATTTCAGTGTATAGTGTGCAGGAACAGCACATTCAGATCACTGCTGTATGGATAATGGCGATCGCCATTTTTTTTTTTTCCTTGTCTTCCTTCCCTAAGCGCGCGTGTGTAGTGGGGCGGGCCAGCATGTCAGCCAATCCCAGACACACACACAGCTAAGTGGACTTTTAGCCAGAGAAGCAACGGCATGTGTGATAGGATGTCCATGTCACATGTCCCTGCATTATAAAAAGACATTTTCCTCCAGCACGCCATTATCTGCCTTCTGCGTCCTTGGTGTCAGTCACCGCTGGCGCAGCGCCCATCTCCGATACTGCTGTGTACGCTCTATACACAGCGCTGTACAGAATAGGGATAGCACTTTCTATCAGTCCTTTTAAGGGCTAATACCGGCAGGGTCAGAGCCATAGGTGACCGGTCCGTGAAAACAGAGTTTAACAGCTACACAAGATGACAGCGTCTGTGTAGCTAAGGTCAGGGATTTCCTCGCTGCATTTCCCCATTAGGAGGGATAGAAAGGCAGGCTTCCTTTCCTCTACCCAGAGACCCACAACCCTGCCACTGTACCCTCCTGCCCTTTGCACACTCAAACTCATTGTTACTAAGCCATTATACTAGCAAACACTGAGTGAACTTAGTGGCATCCTAAACGTGGCTGTTGGACTTCTGTATTGTCCCACTAGTGCAAAGATATTTGCAGCACGTCTGCCTGCATTGCACACTCAAACTCATTGTTACTAAGACATTATAATACCAAAAATTGAGTAAACTTGGTGGCATACAAGAAGTGGCTGTTGTACTCCATTAGTGTCCCACTGGTGCAAATCTATGTGCAGCACCTGTGCATGACACCCTCCTGCTCTGTTTTTTAATAAGCTATAATGATAGCAAAAAATGCTGCCATTTAGTGGCATACAAGAACTGGCTGTTGTATTTCATTAAATGTCCCACTGGTGCAAATCTATTTGCAGCACCTCTGCATGACACCCTCATTCACATTTTGCTACGCTAATTTTATAGAAAACTCAGGGAATTCCTTGCTGCATTTGATCATTCGGAGGGATAGAAAGTGAGGCTTCCTTTTATCTTTTCCTTCTGTTCATAGACAGCATCTCCAAGTCCACACCCGAAGACCAATTTCCCCTCCACGTCTAAGTGTGGAGAGGCAGCTAGTGCGCATGCGTGTGCCGATTTACCCCAGCCGCAGCCTAACTACAGTGTTTCGCCTAGTGAGTATGCTCAGCCTGACTGTGCCATTCCTGAGGCTAAGTCTTCATTTCGGGATACAGCGCATGCTCCCACACTTAGTGCGAAAAGCCTCTTTGCACAGGTACTTGCACTTCGTGCCGGGTCTAAGTCCTGTGTTGTGCCTAGACACCATGCTAAAGCTGATAGTCTTTTTTCGGAGACTGTATTTCATGCTACTGAGCATGCTCAGGCACTTACTGCATCAGAGACTAGGTCCGGTAATTAACTCTTTGGCACTGCCCCTGATGTGTGGGGCCCATATAGACCAAAGGGCATCAGGTGTCCTGACGATGTGGCCAGGCCACTCCCAAATGGCTTGCAGAGGCCCGCCCCTATGACTTGTCACGTCATTATTGATGGTCAGACGATGACTGGTGAGGTGTTTGTGTCGTGGCAGCCATGAGGTCATTATTGAAGTTGCGGTTCTAAATAGGACGCTAGTTATGCCACTCATGACGTGTCACTCTGCTTTTGTCTTCAGGAGGTGCATTGTGGTCCACCCTGGTTTGGGGCGGACCCAGGTTATAAAACGGGCTGGAGCCAACAAGGAGGTGCGCAGTCTTCTATTATGCTCCGAAAGAGCACACCTCCATGTGTTGAACCCATTGCGGCTTTAGGCCAGAGGTAGGCAGGGATAGGGAGTCGATACAGGCCGCCACCACAGTTGGTAACGCAGAACGGTTAAGACCAGCTCCTGTCCTACAACTCCTGCTTGTGCAGCCCAGTGGCATTAACAGGCCTGCTGCTGCTGATGCGCCTGATGTCCACAGGTGTGGCCCCAATGCACACGGTCAGCGTACTGAATGGCCCCTGTGATGTTAACAGGGAGTTCCTGGGCTGGGTGGGCGTGTGGACCCTGTGACGCTAACAGGGCTCCCAGTCTCAAGATCCGAGTGGCGTCTAACTCGGTTCAGGCAACTATTAGTTTCATAGCCGCACAGATCTGTATCCTCCACCTAACCTTCCAGTTGCCAACCTCTCCTTTTCCATCTGGGAGCACAGTGGACATTGACTGCTGATGGGGATATATACCTTTCTCTTTCTTTTCTTATTAATTTTCGTTATATAGCGGTAACATAGTATATACCACCTTATCCAAATCTGCCAGTCCCACCATAACAGATGGTGTTTCTTCATCAAATGTTACTTTTGCTTAACCACCAAACCCACGGACAAAAACTTTTTTCCCCTTTCCAACACAACTGTTCCTCTTTCCACCAGCATCTGTCCTTTTTCAACTCATTTGGTATATGACCAAAAGTGCAACTCTGCAGGGACACCGTACTCAATGCCATCTCAGCACAGCAGCCAGCCCTCGGTCCCTCAGATGTGGACAAGTAAAAGACCATTTCCTCCTATCCATGACAAAGCGTTGAGATTCACTCTGTGCAGCACTGGTGTTTACTGGAAAAGCAGATCTAAGAATCCGTACCACCTTCTGCAGATACTCCTGTATACGTGCGTCCCTTTCTATGGCAGGCATTATTTCGCCAAATTTTGTCTTGTACCGGGGATCTAACAGTGTGGCAATCCAGTAGTTAGCATTACTTCGAATTCGTACAATCCGAGGGTCATGTTGTAGTTAGTGCAGCAAGAAGGCGCTCATGTGTTTTGTGCATCCAGGAGGACCAAGTCCTTGGTGTGTTGGTGGCAGAGAGGTGAGAATCGTGCCTCCTTCCTCTGCCCTCTCCCCCCAACCTCGCACAACCGAAATGTGAGCAAGCTCTCTCATCTGCTGAGAATTCCATGCCCATCGCCAGTTCGTCCTCCATTTCTTCATGGGCTCCTGCACCTTCCGCAACAATTTTTGCTGATACTATGCGCCCTTGTTAATCCCTCTCCCCCACCATGACTGCCGCCTAGGTGCCGCTCACCATCTGGACCTTGTAGATCTTATTATCCCTTCTGCATATGACTCCTCCTGTACTTCCTCCCCTTCCTCTTGGACCAACACCTGACTCTGAATAATGCTTACAGTGTGCTCCATCTTGTAGATGACCAGAATTGTCACGCTGAGAATGGCATCGCCATTGCTAAACATCTTCGTCGACATTTGTAAACTGTGTAGAAGGGTGCATAGGTCCTTGATCTGACACCACTCCAGCAGCGTGATCTGCACCACCTCTGGATCAAGTTAGCCCAGGGTATACGTCAGACCGTATTTCAGCAGGGCTCTGCGGTGCTGCCACAGACGCTGCAACATGTGCAGATTCCAATTCCTGCGTGTCGGAACATCGCATTTCCGGCGTTTAACCGCCAGACCCTAAGACTTCAGGAGCGATGAAAGTTGTTGAGCTGCTGGGTGCGAAGGATGAAAGTGAGCACATAGCAGCGTGCCCGCTTCACAAGGCCATGTAGGCCGGGATGGTATTTTAAAAATTGCTGGAGCATCAGATTCAACACGTGAGACATACAAGGCATGTGTGTCACATTGCCCTGACGAAGGGCCACAGACAGGTTTGCATCATTGCCGCACACGGCTGTTAAGTCACCAACGTAGTCCACTCAATCAATTTGTACTCCAGTCGCCAGGTGACAACGTGTTCCTTTCGTGCATAGTGCTGATGGGAAAGGAGTCGATGCCAGCGGCGCAGGTGGACGCAGGTTATGGTCACCCACTGGGTTGCGTTACCTTGACAGATACCCACCACCTACATTCAGCCTGTGGTTCTGTATCTCACAGATGAAGTACCATCATTCAGCTACAACCAATGGGAAGACACCACACCCTTTTTTTAGGCCCCTCCTGTCTGCAGACCACTGCCAGACAAAGCTATGAACCTCTTGTTACTGTTACCCCCAGTTCAGTTTTATGAGTTTGTGTGCTTGTTACCTGACTACTTTTCCTGCTTGCTGTTTATGTACCTCGTTGGCCGATCCACATTTCACCTCTGCTTGTTTTCTGATTAAGTCCTGGCCATCCCATTCTGTTCCTCTTCCTCAATTAATGTTTTTGACCCTGCATGACTACTATTCTCTGGAACTGCAGCCTTCCACAGGTATTGATCAACTTGGGCCCTGTGTAATTCCAGATCACTGTATAGGGGTTAAAGGGTTTCAGGGTTCTGGGTGTCCAGCTTGGTGAGTGGCTTGCCTCTAGCCTATCCTTTACAGCCCATCTGAGTGTGTTGATCCAGGCAGGCGTTACACCGTGCCCTCTGCAGAAGGCCATGTAGGCCGGGATAGTGTTTTAAAAATTGCTGGACAACCAGGTTCAACACGTGAGCCATACAAGGCACGTGTGTCACATTGCCCTGAAGAAGGGTCGCAGACTGGTTTGCATCATTGTCGCACCCGACCTTCCCTGGCTGCTGGTTGAGTGGAGACAACCGTTGATGAAACTCGGTCTCACTCTCCAGAGCTTACCGTCCACAACTCCTCAGCGGTGTGATTCACATTTCCCAGACATTTCTAAGTAAAGAGTTGACCGAATCATGCTGTTGAGCTGTGCTGCCAGCATAGTAAGGAGGTGTGTGGGATTCCTTGGGCGCAGTTACAAGGAAGGGTGGCCTGACCACACAGGGTTTGGGCCGAGGTGGAGGACCCACACGAGGTTGAGGAGGCAGAAGCAGTGGAGGAACTTGTACATACAGAGGAAGGATTGACACACAAGTCGTGGGGACGGCAAGACTTGTACAGCAAACCCTTCTCCATCTCTCACCATAGTTACCCAGTGCCCAGTCAGCAACATGTAACTCCCCTGTCCATGCTTACTGGTCCAAGTATCTGTGGTGAAATGCACCCTGTCACACACAGAGTTTCTCAAAGAATCGGTGAGGTTGTGTGCGACCTGCTGTGGTAGCGCGGGCACGCCTTTCTTGGAGAAGGAGTGACGACTGGCCATCGGCTCTTGGGGCACTGCAATGGGCATAAGGTCTCGAAAATCCTCGGTCTCAAAAGGGTGTAAAGGCAGCCTTTCTGTTGCCAACAAGTTGCAGATGATGAAACTCAACCTCTTAGGCATGTCATGCCCTTCGAAAATCATGTAAAACACAGCGAGGGGACTCCAACCACAGTCTCCCTCGTTTCCACTAATTGGGCCACACACACCCCACTTGACTGGCATCAGTTGACCCCCCCCCTTTTGAAAAAGAAAAAGATGCTTTGCATGAAGCACTCTCAAAAATACGCGTGCCTTTCACCTCCCCTGGATGAGCCAGGGGAAGAAAAGTCCTCTGAGAGCCATGTCCACATTGTCAGTGGACAGACACGTGTGCTTATCTGCCAGCAGACCCCCAGCAGCACTGAAGACAGGTTCCGAGAGAACGCTGGCTGCAGGACACAAGATCCCCAAGGCGTACGTGGCAAGCTCAGGCAATTTATCCAGATTGGAAGCCTAAAATGAGCAGGGGTCAAGTTGCACAGTAATAGCATCGACGTTTCCTTGCACATACTCTGTCTCTCCTCCTCTTTTTCCTTGTCCTGCTCTTTTGTTTTTGCATGAGTATATGTCCTTGTCACTTTCCCATGTGTTTGTGTTGTGTTGTGAGTTGTTTGTCACCTTTTGGACACCTTTTGAGGGTATTTTCTAGGTGTTTTTATGTGTTTGTGATTGCCTGCCATTGTTTCCTATGCGGTTCGATTTCGGTTCATCGAACTGAACTCGAACGAGACCTCCGTTCGACGAACCGAACTGGAGCCGAACCACGACCGGTTCGCTCATCTCTAATCAGAACCTGGCAACGCGATTGAAGACCGGTATGTTTTACTCTGAAATTCTGGCATTTCAGAGAAAACGTAAATTGAAAAGCCGTCCGAGGACTATGTGTCTACACTGACTAATCTGATGCAGTCCCCTGTACTCTTCATCTGTTTTGATCCCTTTTGATTGACATGTATATCCATAGAAAGAAATCTAATGGGAGAAACCTGTCAGTCAACTATCATGGAGCAGTGAGAAGCTAAAACATGCCTATATGAAGGTCTTTAGAAAGAAAGGGGGGAAAGAAAAAACAAAAAAACAAAACAAAAACTTATCAAATGAGAGATTACCGGTAAGTTTCCGGATGTAAATATTTATTCTGTATCCACACTGTATGATGGGAGTAAGGCTGCTTTCACACTACGTTTTTTTTAACATCCGTCATGAACGTTTTTTTAATGCAAAAACTGATCCAGTGCAAATGCGTTTTCATTTCAATGCATTTGCAATGGACTCACGTCAACATGCGTTCAAATGCGTTTGCGTGCGATATAGTGAGGATCCAGCGACTTGCAGTTTAACATTTTTCAAAAATGCTACTTGTAGCGTTTTTGAGCTGTGTCCAAATACTGAAAATTGCTGGATCCTGACTATACTGCATGCAAATGCATGTGAACGCTGGCATGCTGATAGACAGGATCCTGCTTGCTCTACTGAGCATGCCCAGAAACCTGCCTCTGGTGATCAGTCCCTCACTCCCCCTCCCTCTCGGTCTCTCTCCGCCTCCCTCTCGCCCTCTCCCTCTCGTCCTCTCCACCCTCTCCCTCTCCCCTGCCTGAGAGCTGCGGACACTCGTAACCAAGATAAATATCTGGTAACCAAGCAAAGCGCTTCTCTTAGTTACCCGATGTTTACGTTAATTACGTGTGCAGGGAGCCTGGCTCCTAGCAGCTGCGGATGCTCGTAACCAACGTAAATATCGGGTATCCAAGCAAGTTACCCGATGTTTACCTTGGTTACGAGCCTCTGCAGCTGTCATAAGCCGGCTCCAAGTCTATCACGTTCAGTTCCACTGACTCCCGATCACATGACTCCAATGCCCGCCCATAAAGTTAGTGACAGGATCCTGCAAAATAACACATGCGTTTGCGTTCATGATGCATGTTAAAAAAACGTAGTGTGAAAGCAGCCTAATACACTATTGTAATATATCCTCCCTTTTTATCAATTGTCCCTTCACTTAGTTTATAGTGTAGTCACTTATGTATAGCACCATGCCTTAGTCTATAGTGTACTCTCGTTCTGATTAGCACACACCATCCGTTAGTATGTAGAGCACTTTTTTTGTTATGTAAGGTGCATGTAGGAGTCAGACATACATGACTCATTAAGAGGTGCAAGCCTTTTTTATTTATTTATTTTAAAGTCTTTATTGAAAAAAATCCAAGGTAAAGATACATATCCAAAATAGAATAAAAGGATACAAAAGGAAATACAGTATGTCAGCAGTACAACAAAGAGATTAGACGGCATATTTTAAGTATAAACCAACAGAGCAGGAGAATTTCCCAAAATCCCCTCCACTCCCCCCTCCCTAGGGCACCAATAGAAAAGCCTTGTGACAAAAAAACAAACACAAGCCTAACAAGAACTCTGCCAGCAATTTGTTCCATCATATACCAATCAGTGAATTGAAAACAATCGTTCACCGCTTGGCGTGTTGACAGTGGTTGGACATTAATAAGAGACTATGAAGAAAAAAAGTTTGGGTTTTTCTTTAAGGACTCTATCCAGTCCATTTTAAAGAGGTAGGCCACATTCGTACTAATCAAACTAAAAGTAGGAATTGTGCTGTGCCCAGAGATGGAAGATACCTTTGCGGGTGGCTGCGGCTGGCCCAGATGAATAATGTGCGGCACTGATGGGAAGGAAGCCTATCCAGCCGGTCTCATGGAAGAATATTGAAGATGGCCCACTCAGGAGAGAGGGGAATAGAAAGATTAAAAGGTATTAGTAAGGTGTAAGCCTACAACCTGCCGTAACCCTCAGTCTGATACAGCGCCGCACAATCAGCTCTACCCTAACCTACTGTATCCTCATCTATCCCTTGTAGGCTGTGAGCCCTCGCGGGCAGGGACCTCTATCCTCCTGTACCTGTCTGTGTCTTGTACTGTTTATGATTATTGTACTTGTCCCTATTATGTATACCCCTTTCACATGTAAAGTGTCATGGAATTGATGGCGCTATAATAATAAATAATAATAATAAAAGTGTTGAGTGCACGCCAGACCTTCTGTATCCTCGGGCACTCCCAGAGACCGTAGAAAATGTCAGCTGGGGAATGCATACATTTAGGGCAAGGGTAGTTACCAGAGGAGGACATCCTAGATTTAACTGCCGGGGAAATATATGTGTAACGCCCAGGGATAGGTCCCAGGCAGTTAATATATGGGGAATGTCACTTTGGTGGCCGTTGCCCGGTTCCGTGCCCTGGGCCCTTTTTGTAAAGGGGATATACAGTCATATGAAAAAGTTTGGGCACCCCTATTAATGTTAACCTTTTTTCTTTATAACAATTTGGGTTTTTGCAGCAGCTATTTCAGTTTCATATATCTAATAACTGATGGACTGAGTAATATTTATGGATTGAAATGAGGTTTATTGTACTAACAGAAAATGTGCAATCCGCATTTAAACAAAATTTGACCGGTGCAAAAGTATGGGCACCTCAACATAAAAGTGACATTAATATTTTGTAGATCCTCCTTTTGCAAAAATCACAGCCTCTAGTCGCTTCCTGTAGCTTTTAATGAGTTCCTGGATCCTGGATGAAGGTATATTTGACCATTCCTGTTTACAAAACAATTCCAGTTCAGTTACGTTTGATGGTCGCCGAGCATGAATAGCACGCTTCAAATCATCCCACAGATTTTCAATGATATTCAGGTCTGGGGACTGGGATGGCCATTCCAGAACATTGTAATTGTTCCTCTGCATGAATGCCTGAGTAGATTTGGAGCGGTGTTTTGGATCATTGTCTTGCTCAAATATCCATCCCCTGCGTAACTTCAACTTCGTCACTGATTCTTGCACATTATTGTCAAGAATCTGCTGATACTGAGTTGAATCCATGCAACCCTCAACTTTAACAAGGTTCCCGGTGCCGGCATTGGCCACACAGCCCCAAAGCATGATGGAACCAAATTTCACTGTGGGTAGCAAGTGCTTTTCTTGGAATGCTGTGTTTTTTTGCCTCCATGCATAACGCCTTTTTGTATGACCAAACAACTCAATCTTTGTTTCATCAGTCCACAGGACCTTCTTCCAAAATGTAACTGGCTTGTCCAAATGTGCTTTTGCAGACCTCAGGCGACTCTGTTTGTGGCGTGCTTGCAGAAATGGCTTCTTTCGCATCACTCTCCCATACAGCTTCTCCTTGTGCAAAGTGCGCTGTATTGTTGACCGATGCACATTGCCACCATCTGCAGCAAGATGATGCTGCAGGTCTTTGGAGGTGGTCTGTGGATTGTCCTTGACTGTTCCCACCATTCTTCTTCTTCTGCTTTTCTGATATTTTTCTTCGCCTGCCACTTTTGGGCTTAACAAGAACTGTACCTGTGTTCTTCCATTTCCTTACTATGTTCCTCACAGTGGAAACTGACAGTTTAAATCTCTGAGACAACTTTTTGTATCCTTCACCTGAATAACTATGTTGAATAATCTTTGTTTTCAGATCATTTGAGAGTTGTTTTGAGGAGCCCATGATGCCACTCTTTATAGGAGATTCAAATAGGAGAACAACTTGCAAGTGGCCACCTTAAATACCTTTTCTCATGATTGGATACACCTCCCTATGAAGTTCAAAGCTCAATGAGGTTACAAAACCAATTTAGTGCTTTAGTAAGTCAGTAAAAAGTAGTTAGGAGTGTTCAAATCAAGAAATTGATAAGGGTGCCCATACTTTTGCACCGGTCAAATTTTGTTTAAATGCGGATTGCACATTTTCTGTTAGTACAATAAACCTCATTTCAATCCAGAAATATTACTGAGTCCATCAGTTATTAGATATATGAAATTGAAATAGCTGTTGCAAAAACCCAAATTGTTATAAAGAAAAAAGGTTAACATTAATATAGGTGCCCAAACTTTTTCCTATGACTGTATTTACAAGGGATTAGATTAGTGTTCACACGTGACGCCACTTGCGGTATTGCGGCTATGTGGATAGAGCCACCGCTGCACAATGTCCACTACTGGGGCTGGTGTTCATGGCAGCCTGGATGTTAGACCCTCCGCAAGCAGGTCCGGGCCCCAAAGGGTCGGTATAATGACTGGTGTTGGAAGAAGGTAGTCCACACAAGGTGTTCAGTGCAACTCGTTCTTTACTCACTTTCTGGTGGTAAATGGTCACCCGAGGCCGGCTGGTTTCACCTTCAGGTCCCCTTTGTCCCAGTGCCACTGTAGTAATCTGGTACCTTCTTCCCATGCACCTGTCTCTGGTTAGTGGGTCCCCGTGGTGTAGAGCAACTGAGGGTCCCCTTCTGGTTGTGTTTCTTTCCACTGTTGTCCGTATGACGGTAGTGTAGACCCTGTGGGGTTGGAGTCTTTGGTCCTGTCCCTGGCTCTCTCTTTGCTACTGAGTCTTCCATTTTTAGGGTCAGCGAGGTCCTTGATTGTCCCCTCGCTGTGCAGGTGTTAACAGGCCTGCTTGGAGCTTCTGCCTGTCCTAGGGTCCTGTACCCCATCGGTGCGTAGTTCCGGGAGTACTCCACCATACTCCACCGGCAGCCACTCTCCTGGGCACCAGGTTACTGCTCACTGAAAGTCAGTCGGTCTCTTCAGGTCTACCTTCACTCCTCTCTCCTCCGACCGACTACTGACTCCCTGTCCTTTCTCCACAGCAGTCTGCCACTCCCACCTGGTCAACTAGTGGACTGGACTGGCTCCACCTCTAGGTGGCCATCCATTGGTCCGACCCTAGCTTTGCACCATTGTATGGGGGATTGTTGGGGAACACTGGGATTACCTGGAGTGTTTGTGTGTGACCGGCACTGTTCTTCCGGGGACATAGGGGGTAGGCCCTGCATCCTGGTGGGGATGCAGAAGCTTGGAGCTCCCTGATGGCTTCAGGGGCGCTACATATGCTCTATGAAAGATAATGAGCACCATAGTTTTATAACTATGATCTGGTAGCATGGATATAATACATAGCGTGGCCTGCAAGAGGTCCTTTTACTGGACAGTTAGTTAGCTGAGACACCCTTTTCCCCGGGCCTGGTGAAGAGCCTGACCACTGAATAGAAGGCTTGAGAAGCTTATATATGAGACTCTGAGTAAGTGGGATTTAATGGAAATTAAATTTAAGCGGTGCTCTCTAACGTCTTCTAGGATAGCTCGAACACAGAGTCTACATAGTGTCTGATCTGGACATAAGTGAAATGATCACCCACCAGGATCGGATACTTAAGGGCAATGTCTTCTGAGGTAAGAGGGCTTTGTTTATCCAATAGCAAATTGCAAACTAAACGACAGCCATTATTCCTAAGTACACAATAGACAGGAGGTGGCCTACCCTGCAAAAAGTAGGGATTGCTTTGAAAAGGAAGAACTGCGATATGCGGGTCTAGTCCACCAAGTCGTCTTGCATAGCGTCAACCCAGAACAACTGACCATAGTAAAAGGTTCTCTTTAACCTCTGTCGGGACATCCGTTGGTCGCAGATGAAGCAAAGTGGTGAGACTAAAGGATCCACACACAGCCTCATCTATTGGGCAATTAGTGAAGTGGGTGGAAACACTGATCCAATCTAGGGATTGTCGAAAGATGGCCTCCTATACTGTGAAGGCGTACATTCGGGAGATTAAGGCCACCCAAGAATTCAGTTTGTTGCAACCTAAAAATACTAATTCTAAACCCCAAATAAATTGACGGAAGGCCCTCGTTAGAAGTCGGTCATCTGCTTTAGATAGCAATACTGGCAATGTTTGCAAGGGAAAAAGTTTAGGAAAATAAATCATTTTAATAAGATGGGCCTTACCTGCAAAGGACAGTTTAAGGGATTTCCAGGATTTAATTTCCTGAACAACTGCAAGAGATAAGAGGATGAATATTCAATATATAGATATTATAGGAGTTTGAAGGCAGATGGATGCCAAGATAAAGCAGGGAGTCTCCCCTCCACTGGAAGAGGAAAGGGAACAGCCACAGTTTCTGAGCAGTTTTAAAAATTGCCAAAGCATGAGATCTGGTGATGTTTATGCAAAACCCCGAGACTGCTGCAAAATAGCTGAAGGCATTAGTGTTGAGCGAGTACAGTCATGGCCAAAGGTTTTGAGAATGACACCAAAATTATATTTTCACATGATCTGTTGCCCTCTGGATTTTAATTGTGTTTGTCTGATGTTTACATCACATACAGAAATATAATTGCAATCATATTATGAGTACCAAAAGGTTATATTGACAGTTAGAATGAGTTAATGCAGCAAGTCAATATTTGCAGTGTTGACCCTTCTTCTTCTTCAGGACCTCTGCAATTCTCCCTGGCATGCCCTCAATCAACTTCTGGATCAAATCCTGACTGATAGCTGTCCATTCTTGCATAAGCAATGCTTGCATTTTGCCAGAATTTGTTGGTTTTTGTTTGTCCACCCGTCTCTTGATGATTGCCCACAAGTTCTCAATGGGATTAAGATCTGGGGAGTTTCCAGGCCATGGACCCAACATCTCTGTTTTGTTCCATGAGCCATTTAGTGATCACCTTTGCTTTATGGCAAGGTGCTCCATCATGCTGGAAAAGGCATTGTTGGGCACCAAACTGCTCTTGGACAGCTGGGAGAAGTTGCTCTTGGAGGACATTCTGGTACCATTCTTTATTCATGGCTGTGTTTTTAGGCAAGACTGTGAGTGAGCCGATTCCCTTGGCTGAGAAGCAACCCCACACATGAATCGTTTCAGGATCCTTAACAGTTGGCATGAGACAAGACTGGTGGTAGCGCTCACCTCTTCTCCTAATAAGCTGTTTTCCAGATGTCCCAAACAATCGAAAAGGGGATTCATCTGAGAAAATGACTTTACCCCAGTTCTCAGCAGTCCACTCCCTGTACCTTTTGCAGAATATCAGTCGGTCCCTGATGTTTTTTTCTGGAGAGAAGTGGCTTCTTTGCTGCCCTCCTTGAAACCAGGCCTTGCTCAAGCAGTCTCTGCCTCACAGTGCGTGCAGAAGCACTCACACCAGCCTGCTGCCATTGCTGAGCTAGCTCGGCACTGCTGATAGTCCGATCCCGCAGCTGAAACAGTTTTAAGATATGGTCCTGGCGTTTGCTGGTCCTTCTTGGGCGCCCTGGAGCATTTTTGGCAACAATGGAAGCTCTCTCCTTGAAGTTCTTGAAGTTCTTGATGATGCGATAGATTGTTGACTGAGGTGCAATCTTTGTACCTGCGATACTCTTCCGTTAGGCCATTTTTGTGCAGAGCAATGATGGCTGCACGTGTTTCTTTAGAGATCAGGAATACCTCACAAAACAAACCCCACCATAAAATTCAATGCTTTATTCCAAAAACCAACAAGTCAGAGGAAGCACTGTGGAAGAGAAGCGCAATAGGGTCTTACCCCAGAAATATGGGGGGGAAAGAACACGGAGGGTGGACTTACCTATAGGGGTTGTGAGAGTCACAACGCCTATAACAGCATGTTAAGAATCCAAGCCACGGCAGCGGACCCAAAATTGGCAGATAACAGAGAGTGGTAGATAGGGATGTCAAACCGCGCCACTGACTCAGCCGATCCAGGAGATTATGGATTGATGTTGCTTTTATTCATTACACAGATCAAGTCAACGCGTTTCGGGGGTCGCAGCCCCCTTCATCAGGACAGACTGGCAAGCAAAACAAATCTGCTGTACAAGGAATCCTTCCAGCAATATATACCTTACTGATGACGTCATGATCCACCCACTTCTGAAAAAATCGGCGGGAATCCATGCATAGAAAAAAATGTGTCATCATCTATTACATTCAGCCTTTCTTATAGTAAATCAATTCACCATTATCATATCTGTCCTGACGACTAAGAAATAAAAATTAAAATTAGGTTAAAATCAATAAATAAATAAAAACATGTGTTTGTGCAAAATCTCAATGTGTCCCTCTCTTTTATATATAATGTCAAAATGATTGTAGGGAACCCATGCAAATGTATAACTAGACAATCACAACATTGCCTAGAACTTCTCTAGGAAAGTGTCAATTGATCAAAGCTGCTGGTTTGTGATCGTAAATTCAGCCAGCGCTATCCTGGAAGTGATCGTCGGGATGTGTCAAAAACACGGATTTATTACAAAGCGTACTAAGTGGAAACCTCTTGAAAAAACGTGTCTAAAAGGATAATTATCCAGTGTGTGAAAAAACGTACATGGTATTAAAGGATGAAAAAGAAAAGGAAAGGAAAAGAAAAAGAATCAATTATTATCCCTTAAGGAACGGTATCATGGTCTTAGAACCAGAAAATAGTGAAGGGAAATTGTGCAAACACAAAGCGCTATAGTTCCCTGTATATCAGTGTAGGGACAAAAAAGGATGACATTCATATAATTGTTAATTTCCCCGACCGACACTAGTGCGGATCATACTATGGGAAGAAATTTATATATATATATATATTGTTTAAGTCGAAAAACACCAACACCATACCACCATTTATTTAGAAATGCTGATTTGGGGACCAGTAACTAGTAGATTATATCCGGTAAAAGACATAGGGAAAAAAACAGACATCTTCCTAGTGAAGATAAGGAGCTAGTATAAGGACGAGCTATGCCGTGAGGGTGAATAGAGTTCAAACCGTGGGAACAATTCAAGTGCGCATGTCAAGAAGATCTCTCTCGAGGAATGTGTAAAGACATCTGCGGATATGTAGCAAGTATAAAACTGAGCTATGCCGTGAGGGTGAAGAGAGTTCAAACCCGTGGGAACAAATCAAGTGCGCATGTCACGGAGATCTCTTTTGAGGAATGTGTTCGTATAGAGCTATAAGCGGTGTATAATGTGTCCCTAAAACACTGCCATCGTTTTGTCTCTAACAGTTATTGAGAATATATATTTATGTTGTATCTATGTGTATAAATAAATTCTAAAACATAGGCTATGACCTGATCATATAATTATTACACCAATATGAATATATTAAGATTAAATTAAGAGTAGCCACCTAAAATCTATATAAAAAACCTCTCTACAATAAACGCTAAAATCATCACAACACATCATAAAATCATAATATTACATAGGAGATTACGTTAAAAACATAAAGAGGGTAGTCCATAATATTCTCTAGTTCGGGATAATCCGTTGCTCATTAAACGGTGTACATATAAAAATATAATCATATTATTGGGGATATTATGGTAATTTCCTATTACAACACAGGCACCAACACACTGAAGGGACTACTTTAAGGGACAATAGTGATCTAATAAAAAAGATCCGTTACTTCATTGAGCCCAAAGGGTTTAAGTGTGTTAAGTTTATAGATCCAATAGGTCTCTTTCCTTTTTAGAGCATCAATGCGATTATGTGAAAAAGGGGGTATCTGTTCGATCGGAGTAATTCTGATCTTCGAATTCCCATTATGATCCATAGTAATGTGTCTCGACAGACCATGTAACATGAATCCGATTTTAATGTTGTGTCTATGCGAGTTTAACCTATTATGTAGGGCCTGTGTTGTTCTTCCAATATATTGTCTATCGCATTCACATTCGATCAGATATATGACATAATCTGATTGACAATTTAAACGTGATTTGATGGAAAAGACTTCTCCCCCCGTTTTTGAGCAAAAATTAATCCTTTTATGTTGAATTGACCTGCAGCATAGACAGTTCCTAGAGAAACATTTAAATGATCCCTTAATATCATCCATGGCTTCCATGGGTTTTTTCTCTCTGAGCCGGCTAGGAGCTAACTGATTTTTTAATGTTGAGGCTCTCCGATACGTGACCCCAGGAACCTCTGGGATTACTTTCTTCAGAAAGGGGTCATTCCGAAGAATACCCCAATGTTTACGGATAATACTCTTGATTATATCCCCATCATTGCTGTAAGTCATCACAAAATTGGACGAAAAATTCACACTCGTGTCCTTAATATTGTGTTTGTCTGATCTTACTAGATCTGTCTGTGTTAGTTTTTTGTTAACATGATATGCTTTCTTAATTAATGGGACAGGATAGTCTTTCTCCAAAAACCTATCTCTTAGGATATTGGCTTGTTGCTCAAAGTCTCTATCTAATGAACAATTCTTTCGAATTCTTTGGTATTGATTTTTTGGGATATTTTGTAACCATTTATTGTAATGGTTACTAGTAAAATGAATATAGCCATTGCTATCTACTTTTTTAAAAAAAGTTTTCGTATGGATTACTCCTTCATTGTGTGAGATGGTCAGGTCTAGAAAGTCAATCTTATCCTTATTTATAATAGGGGAAAAAATAAGACCCCAATTGTTATTACATATTTGTCCCAAGAATTCATTCACGTTATCTTGTGAATTGTCCCAGATCAGGAACAAGTCGTCGATATACCTTTTATAGACAATCACATGCTTGAATAATACCGACCCAAAAATGTATAATGACTCAAACATACCCATGAACAGATTTGCGTACGTCGGTGCGACTTTGGACCCCATCGCAGTTCCACAGCATTGGTGGTATAGTGTGTCTTGGAAAGTGAAGTAGTTATTAAACAGTATAAACCTCATTCCTTCAAGGAGGAAGTTTTTTTGCCCTTCCGGCAGACGTTCATCCACTAATAAAAATTGCTTAAAGCACTCTAATCCTAGTTGGTGGGAGATGTTGGTATACAGGGCTGAAATATCTAGGGTTACAAAAACAAAAGTGTCTTTCCACTCAATGCTCTTAATTGTATTGATGAGCTCTGTGGAATCACGGAGATAGCTTCTCAGATTGGTGACATGTCTTCTCATAATGCGGTCAATGTAGGCTGCTAGATTTGCAGTCAAGGAATCAATCCCTGAAATGATAGGTCTCCCAGGGGGATTCTCAAGATCTTTATGGATCTTCGGTAGGTGATAGTAAAAGGCTAGTTTAGGGTTTTTAATACTGAGAAACTTCGTCTCATCCTTATTTAATACTCCTTCTATGACCGCTTTGTTGACCAACATATGATAATCAAGAATAGCCTGGTTATAAATGGCCATGTCCACAGTCTCATAATGGAGAGGGTTGGACAGGTTCCTAAGTGCCTCCTGTATGTAGGTCTCTTTATTTTGTAGTACGATCCCACCTCCTTTGTCAGCACATCTGATCACTAGGTCGGGATTATTTTTTAATGAGAGTAAAGCTCTTCTCTCCTCCATATTTAAATTGGTTTTTACTGAATTCCTATAGCCAGAAAGTTTCTTAAAATCTTCCAAAACTAGATCACTGAACGTCTCTAGATGGTGACCCTTGCTCCGTACGGGGTAAAAATTGGATTTGGATTTTAAATCCGTATGATGAAAAATATCTGGGCTCTCTATGCATGTACTGGGATGGGTCTTGTGTATCTCAAAATGTCTAGTTAAGGTGAGCTTTCTCACAAATTTCTGAAAGTCCAAATACAACTCGAAGTCATTAGCAATGGTGCAAGGATGGCGCCATTATCCTTGCACCATTGATGTGCGGCCGGCCTCTAGACCTATGCAGTGGGATATCTGACTGACAATAACACCTCACTGAGGGATTGTGTACTCATGGCCTAAATAAGAACATGCAGCCCCAGATAATACCTGATCGTGATGAGAACAACATTACCTTATTGAAGGACTGAATTACTAATTTTGGCACTATTGCAATTCTGTCATCTGCGCAACTGAGCCCTGAACAGCCCCTGATGAACCTCCGTTCTATTGTTGGTCCAGGAGGAGAAACGCGTCGGGCAGTGAGCTATGCCTAATGGCGAAGCAGTAGGCGATTTGGCTACATCATTTTCTGGTGAAATGGGCAGTGAGCTATGCCTATTGGCGAAACAGTGGCGATTTGGCTACATCATTTACTGGTGATATGTAAAGTTTGATACCCAAAACATGGACAGTGCCTTCTACTTGATAAACTGATTACGTTAAAAATGCTGAGATGCCTATCTAGAATATCCAGGAAATTATAGATGTCACATTGAAAATACTATTATTGAATGCCTGGATGGATGCATCAGAACCTCACAAAATACTATACAAGGCTCTCGCAGAGATCAGCAGCACGAACAAGAGTGTCAGTACAGGGCTAGAAGGGTCAGTCCACGTTTGAGCAGGGGCGCCACTACGTTTATATGTATAGGGTGCCGACCCCTGCAGTCAGGAAGGGTTAAAATAGGGAATTTGCCCGGAATGCCCCCTGCAACGGTGATTTAATGTATCAAACTCACTCTGTTTTTAAACTTGCACTTGTTGGTTTTTGGAATAAAGCATTGAATTTTATGGTGGGGTTTGTTTTGTGAGGTATTCCTGGTTTAAAGACCCCCTAAACATTTTTGAAGGTTTCTAGGTTCTTTAGAGATAACCATGGTTAACTGAAGAGAAACAATGATACCAAGCACCAGCCTCCTTTTAAAGTGTCCAGTGGTGTCATTCTTACTTAATCATGACTGATTGATTGCCAGCCCTGTCCTCATCAACACCCACACCTGTGTTAATGGAACAATCACTAAAACAATGTCAGCTGCTCCTTTTAAGGCAGGAATGCAATGATGTTGAAATGTGTTTTGGGGGTTAAAGTTCATTTTCTTAGCCAATATTGACTTTGCAAGTAATTGCTGTTAAGCTGATCACTCTTTATGACATTCTGGAGTATCTGCAAATTTCCATTAGAAAAACTTAAGCAGTAGACTTCATAAAAATTAATATTTGTAGCATTCTCAAAACTTTTGGCCATGACTGTAGTTAACTATTTGTACTCGCTATGCTGTTAGCGAGTACTGTCCACTACTCGCATCAGAATTTTCGTTCAAAACGTAAAGCCAGTGCTGTACTGGCACTATAAGGCTGATTCTCTACATATCTTTAGTGGTCAGCTCGGATGTATAGGTTTTGAAACCCAAGAAAGTAAAGTTTATAAAATCATCAGCTTTTTGAGTAACAGCAGCTGAGGATCCGATAATATCTGGGGGGTATTCATAGTTATCCCCTGTTATGCTAATTCTAAGTATTATATAATCGATTCACTTTTTCATTTGAAGGACCTGTGTGAGATCATACCCGTGTGACCTGAAAAGGTAGGGCCTCAGCCAACAAAGCTGATACGACCAGCAACATTTTTCTGTTGGCTGAGGCCCCACATGGGTATGACCTCACACAAGTCCTGCTAGTGAAAAAGTGAATCTATTGTATAATACATATGCTAATTCTAACAAGGGGAGGGGATAACTATGAATATCCCCCCCAGGTATTATCTGATCCTCAGATGCTGTCACTCAAGAAGCTGTGATTTTATAAACTTTACTTTCTTGGATTTCAAAACCTATACATCTGAGCTGACCACTGAAGGGATGTAGAGAATCTGCCTGATAGTGCCAGTATAGCACTGGCTTTGGGTTATATACAAAAATCCTGGTGATTAGTTTCCTTTAATGGGGAAATTATATAGGGGTTCAAGGGACAGTTGTGTTTTACTTTTCTTCTTTTCACCTTTAATCTCGTTCTCTAGCTCTCTCTTGTTAGTTTGCTGTTTTATTTTGTCTTTACACTATCTTTCTCCTCACTTCTTTATTTTGCTTTCCCTTTCGCTTTTCTGGATACTTTTTTTTTCTCACTTTTGCATCCACACTTAGTTCCTGCTCCCCTGACAGCTTTCCACTAGGGAGAGAACAGAGGAGAGCACAGCGTCTGGGCCTGCAGACTCAAAGCAGCGTGAGAGGCCTGCAAGGGATTTCCCGAGCAGAGCAGTGCAGCTACCGGAGTCTCAGGGGAAGCTCCCCACATGCTCCACCGATCTTATGTGAGGCTTGACTAGCCGCCCCTGCGTATCACCCGGCAGGCTGGGACAGTTGCCGCACTCTGACCTCTCGTCCAGGAGCTCCACTGCTTCCCTGTCAGCATACTGTGTGGAGGGAAAATGGCGTCTGATGATTCTAGAGGTGGTGGCTTTCTGCAGGGTGATATTCAGATGAGGGAGCTCCCATCAGCTTCCCAGTCCGGCTCGGTGCCGCTTTTCAAACCTCTGGGACACAGATCCTCAGACAGGTGAGATCCTTCAGGAAAGGTTGCAGCTGCAGGCCTTCAAACAGGCCCAAATACGCTGGGGGGTGATCTGGGGCCGCAGGGACAGGTAACCAAGGCCAAAACAGAGGTCAACAGCAATACCCAACAACAAGAGGTGTAGTGAGGCTTTGGGACAATTTTAAGCCAGTGGATTGGAATTAGTGATGTGTCGGTCGCGAACGATCCGACACAAAGATCCGGCTCCCTGCAGTGACTGACAGGAGCTGGATCAACTAGTGTGAGCCAATAAAGTCTCTAAACGGCTCTTTTCGCCTCTGAAACCCTGCCCACCCGTGGCTAAACTCCTCCTACTCAACAATCTAATTGGTCACTTGTAAGTGGGCGGGGTTTTGCCGCGCGTGGGCAGGGTTTCAGTGGCGTCACTATAATCTTAAACATCTGTTCACCTGGGGTAAACACATATTTAATAAGGAGCCGAGAACGATCTGAAAGATCTGGCTCTTTTTGGTGAGTGGAGCCATGGGAACCGGATCACCAAAAAGAGCCGGACTTCCTATCACTAATTGGAATGGATTGTGGTAGCTAGGAGAGCTCAGCCAATGCCATAAGTGTCTGCTACCCTTGGGTTCCAGCCCCCTCCATGTGCAAGTCTCTTAAAGAATCAGGAGCATCTGATGTGTTGTGCACCTACAAGCACCTTGCTATAAATCTTACTCCAGTCGGATTGGAGTAGATTTCTGGCATAAGTAACACCACCGCTCATCATGATTTAGACAAGCTGATGCATCACACCCCCACATCCTGCACCAGCTCTGGCCATTTTAGCAGAAAACAACAGAAGTCTCAAGTTTTGTGGATCTCCAAATTGCATAAACATTTTGCAACTTTTCAAAGCAATTTACACTAGAATTCTAGCAAAATTGCTTTGATAAATCAGGGCCTTGGTATCTATAGTGCTGACCCTTATTAAATAGAATCCTCTCCTGTTATGTATAAAATAAAGTGACTGCCGATGGAGGTGCATGTAACCATTTATATACATGTTATATTTAATCTTTAGTTTTGGCACCATGACAGTAGAGGGGTTCAGAGGTACTTTTTGCACAGTGGCCCTAAGCTGTCAGTGTCCACCCAAGTTACATTAATGTTGTACTACCCAGCGGGACTATTTATTGAGTATGGAATTGTCTCCCATGAAGGCAGATGCTGGGGAACGTGGGATCCGACATATTGAATTTCAACATCTCAAATCCCATGTTCCCACGGGATATAAATCACTGCCATAGAGCAGATTATTACCAATCCCACATTTGTAAACACATTATTTTCTCCCAAGTCAGAGGGAAGAGCTGTCAGCTATTGTAAGTGTATGGCTAACCGCACCACATCTGTGCTCCGGTTGTAGCTGGTATGGCAGCCAGCTCCATTCACTATAAAGCCATGCTTCAAATGAAAGCACAATGGACAGGAGAAAAGCTATATTTTTCTACCAATTCAAAACAATGCCTGAAAATTACTTTTTCAAGCTCATACATTGTTGTAGATTTAATAGCTAACAGACTTGTAGATTAACAACTACTGATTCCCAAAAATGTTCTCTGAACAATTGCTACTTCACCTTGAAGTTATAAGTGGAGTATGAAATATATCACTATCATTTAGGGTATGTGCGTACGTTGCGTATTGCATGCAGTTATGCTGCGTTCTGCACCGCAGCGTAACTGCATGCGTCCTGCGTCCCCTGCACAGTCTATGGAGATTGTGCAGGAGCCGTGCGCACGTGGCATATTAGAACGCAGCGATTCGGCTGCTGCCCGAATCGCTGCGTTCTAAGAAGTGACATGTCACTTCTTTCGTGCGGTTTGCATGCTGTCTATAGGGAGAGGCAGCATGCAGAGCGCACGAATCTGCCGGCACCATGCGCTTCAGAACGGAGCTTTTCAGCTGCGCTCTGAAGCGCACCTTTTCGGTGCGGTGCAGAGCGCACACGTGCGCACATAGCCTAACTGTGTGCTTTTTCTACCACAAGCACACCAGTAAGATCAGAGCAAGATAACGTTCAGTCAGGTGGATCAACACCCTTCACAGTAAAATACAACTGTACTGCATCTATGATCTTCAGAACAAAATCTCCAGATATTATCGAATTCTTCCTCGTCACGCTTCTAGTAGTGGTGTATTCATCCAATGATGTTATCAGTCTTTCGGAGACCAGTAGGTCAACACGCGATCACCGCCAACAGTACTGTCACGTTTCCCTTAAAGAATAATGGTCGCTTTCATAAATTAAATAGGTAATGTGAAAATAAGCAAGTATGTAATATGCCTCACCAGAGAAATCTGCTTCTTTCTCTGCCAGGCCTGATCATATTCTCAAAATTCCTCAGTTCACAGGTAACATCTGTATTTAGTAAAGGCAGATTATTGATACTAAGATAGGAGATGGCAATTGCTACTGATTAAGATTTTATGTAAGGAGGAAGTTAGAAGCAGAGTTCCTCCCATCTACTGTACATAGAATCTTATGCAAACCAGAGAACAAAGAGAGGGTGAAGGAAAACCCCATAGTATATATTCAAGGAAACACTTGTAAACTGAGTCTGGTGCAAAAAGTCATAGAAAATCTTTATTCAATACAAAAAAGATCCAGATAAAATAACACCAAGACAGTGATCCAAGAGATTATCAACAAACATTAGTAAAACCAGGCAAAAAGATAAAAACCCAGAGCACATATGGGGGCAGTCAGTCCAGAGGAATCACCATGAGAAAGAGCAGTGTCATTAGATCACACATGCGGGGAAAGCTCCCAGTGTGAGACACATGTGGATAAGGAAAACCTTAAAGTGATTTACTTACTCATGGTGAAGTCCCAGCTGACCATGCGCCACCACACACCGACGCGTTTCGTATCTTCTTCAGGGCAGATCGCACTGCCCTGAAGAAGATACGAAACGCGTCGGTGTGTGGTGGCGCATGGTCAGCTGGGACTTCACCATGAGTAAGTAAATCACTTTAAGGTTTTCCTTATCCACATGTGTCTCACACTGGGAGCTTTCCCCGCATGTGTGATCTAATGACACTGCTCTTTCTCATGGTGATTCCTCTGGACTGACTGCCCCCATATGTGCTCTGGGTTTTTATCTTTTTGCCTGGTTTTACTAATGTTTGTTGATAATCTCTTGGATCACTGTCTTGGTGTTATTTTATCTGGATCTTTTTTGTATTGAATAAAGATTTTCTATGACTTTTTGCACCAGACTCAGTTTACAAGTGTTTCCTTGAATATATACTATGGGGTTTTCCTTCACCCTCTCTTTGTTCTCTGGTTTGCAATAGTTTTATGAGGGTTTCCCCTACCATACAATGTGGAATTGGTCTACATGTGTCCTATCTTGTCTCATAACATGTACATAGAATCTTAGCAGCAGCAACTCTCATTTTGTATCTCAGTAAAACGATAGTTACTACTTAAAGGCCAACCATTGGCCATTACAAGCGAATTGTGGCAGTGCTGCTTTATGTCCGTTTATGTCCCGCACCTGTTAGCCACATGTCTGCTGTTGAAATCAGCACATGTGCAAGATAACCACAGCAGCCGGCGGTGATTACCCCGACACTATTTAGGACACACCTATACGTCCTAGGTTGTGAAGGGGTTGATGGTTAAAAAAAAAATAAAAAAAAATTACATGCTAGTAATGTCCCCATTCTGTTGCCCTTCTTATAGTAATGTGCCCTATCCTGGTCCTCATCTTGTAGTGATGTGCCAATTCTGATCCTCATCCTGTAGTAGTGTCCCCATCCAGATACCCATCCTGTAGTAATGTACCCATCCTGGTTCCCATCTTGTAGTAATGTCCCCATCCTGATCCTCAACCTGTGCTGTCATGGGTGTGTCACGGTTGACAGACAGACAACCCTGTGGTGCCCGGCTGCAGAAGGTCGCTGCGTTTGGCTGTACAAACTGCTCCTTGATTTTCCATCCTCTCCTCTGGCGTGTGAATGGAGTTTTGTGTGCTTTCTCGGTTAGGGTTTACTCTTTCCCCTTTAGGACACTTCAGAGATCTTTTCCTTTTAGCTGCTAAGCATTTCTGACTGGACCTTCTGCTTTATATTCTGTAATTGAAAAGTTACATAGTTACTTGGGTTCAAAAATAGACAAATCAAATTTAAAGGGGTTTTCTAGATTTAGAATAGTGATAACCTGTTGCTAGTATAGACCATCACTATTTGACCAGTTGTCTGACTTTGTAGCTGGTTATTGCAGAATGGTCTCTTTCATGTCCACAAGATAACGTTATGTGACGCCCCTACGGTAACCAGGTGTCACAAAAATAAGGTAACAACAAGGTAACAGCTCAGGTCCAACATGACTGTGCCAGTCAGTACACACACACTAGCACACCAGGCATTTACACTCACAACCAGGGTGGGAGACCCTTCTTAGAACTAGGTGACAGGGCTGGGCCCTGTGAGCTAACAGGCAGCCAGCTGGGAAGGGAGGGACCAGACCTGGGGGAGGAGAGAGTGACCTGGGAAGTGTGGGTAGACAGCGAGAGGAGTTAGTTAGTTGGTAGGAGTGAGAGAGAAAGGAGTTGAGAAGTGTGAAATGAGCAGTAGTAAAAGGAAAGGTGTCAAGACAGACAACAGACTCTTGAGACACAAGGAAAGTAGCAAAGAATCCGCAAAGACCTGAGTAGAAAGATCAGCCACTCAGAGGAGAAAGTAGCTGGAGAGCGAGAGAGCAAGCTCCAAGGACAGAGGGATCCTGTGGGGTGGACATCCAGGGCTCCCAGTACTTTGCATGCACGGGGTGCAGATCCCAGAACAGACTAGGACTTCAAGCCATCTGTTAACTCTGCCAGGCGGGTGGGTTTCCAGGGTTTATCTGCCACCACTAATGTCCAAGGCATCAGCAGCAAAGAGGAGACCGGGAGAAATTCCTTTAAATAGTCCAAGCGGCTTGCGGCAGGACCCAGACACCAGAAGGACCTCCCAAGTGCTCCACGCCAGGGAGGACTAACAAATACACCAGAGTGCAAAGGTGGGAGAGTGGCACCAGGTTGGCTGGCACAGCTATCAAGGACACGGGCGCACCTGGGATCCAGCACGTCTCCAGGGTGTGAACGCAGTAAGTAAAAACAAACAAACTGCACTCCCTTATTGCCATGCGCCTCCACGTTAACCCTTCACCTACCCCTGGGGAAAAGCCCTGCTCGCGGAGGGCTCCACCATTCACGCTGCCCACATTCATCATCCCCAGCGGGAACCTGAGCAGTCGCTCAACAATCCCTGGCCACACACCGTGAGTGGCGGACTATTTTTATTTTCATTTAAAAACTGTTCAGTGCCCCCGGGTCCGGGACCCCTCGAGCCACGGACCGCCAGGATCCGAGCAATTCAGCTGCCCCGGGGCGCGACAATTACAATGCCCAGCACCGCTCTCACTCAACAGATGGCAAGAAGGTGGACAGCAAGATTTAAACATTAAAGTGACTGTAGCAACTCCACAAGCACCACAGCCCCACCAAACTGAGAACCAAGGTGCTGAAACTTATCCAACACAGATCCAATACTGATGGGTCTATTCCAGGGGTCTCAAACTCGGCTGGGTGTATGGGCCGCATAGAGGAAAAAAATAATTTGGGGGGCCGCATTCTTTGCAGGACAAAGTGACATTTTTATTGGTACCATATATAATATATATATATTATTTTTTTTGTACACACCTTGGGATCACTGATTTTGAACATTTTCACTTGTTCATTATAGCAAACGTGCACATTCTTTGTTTAAATATAAACCTTTTTTTTTACATTTTATCCCTTTCTTGTAACTAAGTCTTACAATTAATGAAGCGTGAGAGTAGAAAGAGACCGCACTCAATCCGCTGTGAAGGATTTCTTTATTCAAACACGTGCAGAGTGGAGGGCTGGAGACACACTGTGAGCTGGCTCCTCAAGAATGGACAATTCTTGAGGAGCCAGCTCACAGTGTCTCCAGCCCTCCACTCTGCACGTGTTTGAATAAAGAAATCCTTCACAGCGGATTGAGTGCGGTCTCTTTCTACTCTCACGCTTCATCAATGGACTTTGTCTTATGACCAGCACCCCGCTTTTGGATTGTCGGACCCTCCAGGCTCTCCACCCGAGCACAGGCACAGGCGGTACCGCAAGCGATATTGCAGGTAATCTGCGGTGGTGCAGGACTTTGCTTCTCTCCTGCTTTAAGTCTTACAATTAGCACTATATAGAAATTTTGACCAACATCTTTTAGTAATGTTCCCCATATTGTTGTAACGTGCCTATCCTTGTCCCCTTGTAGTATTGTGCCCCATCCCACAGTAATGTGCTCATCCTTGTCCCCATCCTAAAGTAATGTTCCCCATCCTTGTCCCCATTTTGCAGTAATGTGTTCATCCCTGTCCCCATTTTGCAGTAATGTGTTCATCCATGTCCCCCATCTTATAGTAATGTTCCTCATCCTTTTCCCCTTGTAGCAATGTCCCCATCCTATAGTACTGTCCCCATTCTATAGTAATGTGCCCATCCTTTAGTAATGTGCCAACCTTGTCCCCACCCTATTGTAATGTCCACAGCATTATCCCTATTCTATAGTAATGTTTCCCATCCTTGTCCCCTTGTAGTAATGTCCCTATCGTACAGTAATGTGCCCACCTTGTCCCCATCCTGTAGTAATGTCCCCATCCTATAGTACTGTGCCCATCCTAGTCCCCATCCTATAGTACTGTGCCCACCTTGTCCCCATACTATAGTAATGTCCCCAGCCTTGTCCCCATCCTATAGTCATGTGTCCATCCTAGTCCCCATCCTATAGTAATGTGCCCATCCTAGTCCCTATCCTACAGTAATGTGCCCATCCTAGTCCCTATCCTATAGTAATGTGCCCATCCTAGTCCCTATCCTAATGTCCCCATACTATAGTAATAATGTCCCCATCCAATAGTATTGTGCCCATCCTTGTAATGTCCCAATCCTATAGTAATGTCCCCAGCCTTATCCCCATCTCATAGTAATGTGCGCACTTTGTCCCCATCCTGTAGTAATGGGTCAGCAGCTCCACTCACCTTCCACAGATGCCGGAGTGAACCTGAGGGGGCGGTCTCCGGCCCCAGATCCAGTGATTGGAGAGATCGGTCACAAGGCCGGTCTCTCCAATCAGAGCTGGGGGCGGGTGAAACACAGGTCACCCAGCTCCAGCCAATGATCAGTGCTACAGCTGCACTGATCTTGGCTGGATTTCAATGTTTCAGCGATTTTCAATGGCTGAAATATTAGTTGCTGTGATTGGCTGACGAACGCCGCTCAGCCAATCACAGCCTCCGTAGGTCCGGGGAGGAGACACCACCCCTCCTGAGGTCCCCTCCTCCCCGAATCTAAGGTATTTGCAGCCATCGCAGCCACCGGGGCTGCGATTTCGCCATGACGTACGAGGTACGTCATGGGTCCTTAAGTACCAGGGAGCCATAACGTACCCAGTACGTCATAGGTCGCTAAGGGGTTAACGTCCAACACACACACACACACTCTTACACGCACACACTCTTACACACACACACACACACACAAACCTTTCTTCTCACCTGTCCTGCGCCCCCTCCGCTGCCTCATCTCTGCTTCGTGCGGCCCCCAGGCCCGTGCCCCTGGTCACTATCGCGGCAGCTGCAGTGTCACTGTCAGTGATTTATGTGAGATGATTATATTGCCGGTGCAAGAGCGCAGCACCTGCAGAACATTCATCAGACATAAAGTGCAGACAGTGACTGCGGCCCTGCACCTGCTGCGATAGTGAACAGGGGCACGGGCCTGGGGGCCGCACGAACTACCCTGAGGGGCCGCATGCGGCCCACGGGCTTGAGACCCCTGGTCTATTCTATCGAAACTTCATCAATGTTGTAACCTTAGAAAACCCCTTTAACTTTGTTACAATCAATTACCCATTTTCAATTGGTAATAATAATAACTACTTTCAATGTGCTCTTTACCATCAAATCATTCGCACTTGATGGAGCAAATACTTTGAACTAGGCCTTAATATCTGCTTGGTAATGTAAGTTCTGCCTGCTCCTCATCTGTCCATCAAGAACTTCAGAGAAACTCTGTCATTTGTGCCCTTAAGAGCACAGTTGCCTCTTTGACGCTCGTTATAAATGAGAATCGTTACAACATTGTTAGACCTAACATAACAGCAAACTGCATTCACAGAAAAAAAAAAGAGAACTATAACCGAATCCCACATGTATTACCCCATACAGTTAGGTCCAGAAATATTTGGACAGTGACACAAGTTTTGTTATTTTAGCTGTTTACAAAAACATGTTCAGAAATACAATTATATATATAACTAGAAGGTGGCCCGATTCTACGCATCGGGTATTCTAGAATTTACGTATTGTGTAGTTCATGTATGATTTTTGTTTATATATATATATATATATATATATATGAGATGTTGTTGTGTGTAGTTACCAAGTGTTTGTGTAGGCGCTGTACATGTTCTGGGTGTTGTCTGGGTGTGGCGGGGGGTGAGAGCGGTGTTGTATGTGTGTTGCGTGTGTTGCGTTGTTTGTGGAGCGCTGTGTGTCTGTAGCGTTGTGTGTGTGTGTTGCGCGGTTTGTGTGTGTGTGGTGTGTTTTGGGGGGAGGTATGTTTTGTGCAATGTGTGTGTTGTGCGGTATGTGCGTATATTTGTGTGTGCCGCGGTGTTTGTGTGTTGGGTGTTGTGTGTGTGCAGCGTTGTCTGTATGTGTGGGTGTCTGTGTAGGGCAGTTGTTTGTGGTTCCCAGTGTGTGTGTGTGTGGTGTGTTGTGCAGTGCGCGCGCGTGTGTGTGTGTGTGTGTGTGTGTGTGTGTGTGTGTGCATCAGCCTCTCTTCTCTCAGCCTATCTCTCCCAGCCTCCCTCCTCCCAGCCTCCCTCAGGTTCAGCCTCCCTCTCCCAGCCTCCCCAAGCATCAGCCTCCCCCAGCATCAGCCTCTCTCCTTCCAGCCTCCCCCAGCATCAGCCTCCGCCAGCATCAGCCTCTCTCCTTCCAGCCTCCTCCAGCATCAGCCTCCCTCTCCCAGCCTTCCCCAGGATCAGCCTCTCTCCTCCCAGCCTCCGTCCTCCCAGCCTTCCCCAGCATCAGCTTTCCCCTCCCAGCCTCCCTCAGCATCAGCCTTCCCCAGCATCAGCCTCTCTCCTCCCAGCCTCAGCCTCTCTCCTTCCAGCCTCCCCCAGCATCAGCCTCTCTCCTTCCAGCTTCCCTCAGCATCAGCCTCCCCTTCCCAGCCTTCCCCAGGATCAGCCTCTCTCCTCCCAGCCTCCTTCCTCCCAGCCTCCCCCTCCCAGCCTCCCTCAGCATCAGCCTTCCGCTCCCAGTCTCCCCCAGCATCAGCCTCCCCATGCATCAGCCTCTCTCCTTCCAGCCTCCCCCAGCATCAGCCTCCCCTTCCCAGCCTTCCCCAGGATCAGCCTCTCTCCTCCCAGCCTCCTTCCTCCCAGCCTCCCCCTCCCAGCCTCCCTCAGCATCAGCCTTCCGCTCCCAGTCTCCCCCAGCATCAGCCTCCCCAAGCATCAGCCTCCACCAGCATCAGCCTCTCTCCTTCCAGCCTCCCCCAGAATCAGCCTCTCTCCTTCCAGCCTCCCTCAGCATCAGCCTCCCGTTCCCAGCCTTCCCCAGGATCATCCTCTCTCCTCCCAGCCTCCTTCCTCCCAGCCTCCCTCAGCATCAGCCTTCCCCTCCCAGTCTCCCCCAGCATCAGCCTCCCCAAGCATCAGCCTCCACCAGCATCAGCCTCTCTCCTTCCAGCCTCCCCCAGAATCAGCCTCTCTCCTTCCAGCCTCCCTCAGCATCAGCCTCCCGTTCCCAGCCTTCCCCAGGATCATCCTCTCTCCTCCCAGCCTCCTTCCTCCCAGCCTCCCTCAGCATCAGCCTTCCCCTCCCAGTCTCCCCCAGCATCAGCCTCCCCAAGCATCAGCCTCCACCAGCATTAGCCTCCACCAGCATTAGCCTCTCTCCTTCCAGCCTCCCCCAGCATCAGCCTCCCCAAGCATCAGCCTCCACCAGCATCAGCCTCCCTCGTCCCAGCCTCCCCCTCCCAGCCTCCCCCAGCATCAGCCTCTCTCCTCCCAGCCTTCCCCATGATCAGCCTCTCTGCTCCCAGCCTCCTCCAGCACGCCGTGCTCCTCTGCCGACACTCACACACCCGATCGCATCCACTCACACACACCCGATCGCATCCACTCACACACACCCGATCGCATCCACTCACACACACCCGATCGCATCCACTCACACACACCCGATCGCATCCACTCACATACACCCGATCGCATCCACTCACACACACCCGATCGCATCCACTCACACACACAGACACTGACGATATCGCACATACGCGCTTATACTCACAACATCCGGAGGTATCACATGCTTCTGGCCATGTGATCCTCCCGCAGGTCCTGGAAGCTCACAGCACAATATCGCCGCCGAGAAGCAAGCGATATCCCAGGATGTTGTGAGTATGTGGATGCGATGTGATGTGTGAGGTGTGTGTGAGTGTGATCTGATTTGTGTGTATGTGTGTGCTGTTATGTGTGTGTGCTGTTATGTGTCTGTATTTTCCGCCGCTGCAGGACCTTGATGTGTGGATGCGATGCGATGTGTGTGTGATGTGTGTGTGAGTGTGAGCCGGTGTACACTGGTAACTATGATACACATCGGGTAACTAAGGGACCTTAGTTACCCGATGTTTATAATGGTTACCAGCTTTCACGGCCTCCGTCAAGATCCCAGCATCGCAAGGTTATGTCTGGCGCTGCCAGGATCCTGACGGAGCCGGTGTAGAAGCAAGCGATATCCCAGCATGTTGTGATGTGGGAGGTGTGTGTGAGAGTGAGTGTGAGAGTGAGTGTGATCTGATGCGTGTGTGTGTACTCACCTGGGAGTCGCGGCTCCGTGTCAGTTGGGCCAGAGCGAGCGTGCATTGCGTGAGGGGGGCGGGGCCTGCAGAGAGCCGGGGCGAGAGGCCAATCCGTGTGGGGGGGCGGGGCCATGGCGAGCCCAGCGGCCAATCAGCTTTGTGTCACCGTAAGGACACAATTTCGGAGCATGACAGACAGACAGACAGACAGACAGAATAAGGCAATTATATATATAGATATGGGCTGAAAGTGCACACTCCCAGCTGCAATATGAGAGTTTTCACATCCAAATCGGAGAAAGGGTTTAGGAATTATAGCTCTGTAATGCATAGCCTCCTCTTTTTAAAGGGACCAAAAGTAATTGGACAAGGGACTCTAAGGGCTGCAATTAACTCTGAAGGCATCTCCCTCGTTAACCTTTAATCAATGAAGTAGTTAAAAGGTCTGGGGTTGATTACAGGTGTGTGGTTTTGCATTTGGAAGCTGTTGCTGTGACCAGACAACATGCGGTCTAAGGAACTCTCAATTGAGGTGAAGCAGAACATCCTGAGGCTGAAAAAAAAGAAAAAATCCATCAGAGAGATAGCAGACATGCTTGGAGTAGCAAAATCAACAGTCGGGTACATTCTGAGAAAAAAGGAATTGACTGGTGAGCTTGGGAACTCAAAAAGGCCTGGGCGTCCACGGATGACAACAGTGGTGGATGATCGCCACATACTTTCTTTGGTGAAGAAGAACCCGTTCACAACATCAACTGAAGTCCAGAACACTCTCAGTGAAGTAGGTGTATCTGTCTCTAAGTCAACAGTAAAGAGAAGACTCCATGAAAGTAAATACAAAGGGTTCACATCTAGATGCAAACCATTCATCAATTCCAAAAATAGACAGGCCAGAGTTAAATTTGCTGAAAAACACCTCATGAAGCCAGCTCAGTTCTGGAAAAGTATTCTATGGACAGATGAGACAAAGATCAACCTGTACCAGAATGATGGGAAGAAAAAGGTTTGGAGAAGAAAGGGAACGGCACATGATCCAAGGCACACCACATCCTCTGTAAAACATGGTGGAGGCAACGTGATGGCATGGGCATGCATGGCTTTCAATGGTACTGAGTCACTTGTGTTTATTGATGACATAACAGCAGACAAGAGTAGCCGGATGAATTCTGAAGTGTACCGGGATATACTTTCAGCCCAGATTCAGCCAAATGCCGCAAAGTTGATCGGACGGCGCTTCATAGTACAGATGGACAATGACCCCAAGCATACAGACAAAGCTACCCAGGAGTTCATGAGTGCAAAAAAGTGGAACATTCTGCAATGGCCAAGTCAATCACCAGATCTTAACCCAATTGAGCATGCATTTCACTTGCTCAAATCCAGACTTAAGATGGAAAGACCAACAAACAAGCAAGACCTGAAGGCTGCGGCTGTAAAGGCCTGGCAAAGCATTAAGAAGGAGGAAACCCAGCGTTTGGTGATGTCCATGGGTTCCAGACTTAAGGCAGTGATTGCCTCCAAAGGATTCGCAACAAAATATTGAAAATAAAAATATTTTGTTTGGGTTTGGTTTATTTGTCCAATTACTTTTGACCTCCTAAAATGTGGAGTGTTTGTAAAGAAATGTGTACAATTCCTACAATTTCTATCAGATATTTTTGTTCAAACCTTCAAATTAAACGTTACAATCTGCACTTGAATTCTGTTGTAGAGGTTTCATTTCAAATCCAATGTGGTGGCATGCAGAGCCCAACTCGCGAAAATTGTGTCACTGTCCAAATATTTCTGGACCTAACTGTATATCACATTTTCTTCCATATTTGCCTTATACAGAATACTCTTGCATTTGTAACATCAGATCAGTAGTCAGACATTATATGCTTGAAAACAGTCTTCACCTTTAGCAGACATTGCTCTGACAGAGTCTATATACCCTGATAGTGGCCTGCCCAGGGACTTCTATGATATCTTTTTATATGCAATAGTGAATCCCAACATCCAAGCCAATCTATGCATTATCTTATATACTACATATCATCTCAGATCACTTACCAAAGATTGCTGTCTCATGTACAACATAAGTGGGCTTTACACGCTGCAACATCGCTAGCATTTGCTGGCGATGTCGAGCGCGATAGCACCCGCCCCCGTTGTACGGCCGATATGTGGTGATAGCTGCCGTAGAAAACATTATCGCTAAGGCAGCGTCACACGCACATACCTGCTCTGCGACGTCGCTCTGGCCGGCGAACCGCCTACTTTCTAAGGGGGTGGTTCGTGCGGCGTTACAGCGACGTCACACGGCAGGCGTCCAATAGAAGCGGAGGGGCGGAGATGAGCGGGACGTAACATCCCGCCCACCTCCTTCCTTCCGCATAGCTGGTGGAGGCAGGTAAGGAGATGTTCGTCGCTCCTGCGGTGTCACACACAGCGATGTGTGGTGCTGCAGGAATGAGGAACAACATCGCTAATAAGCAGAAAACGATTTTTTGTTTCAGGACGACCTCTCAGCGGCAAACGATTTTGACCGCTTTTGCGATCGTTTAAGGTCGCTCAAAAGTGTCACACGCTGCGATCTCGTTAATGATGCCGGATGTGCGTCACAAACAACGTGACCCCGACGATAATTCATTAACGATATTGTAGCGTGTAAAGCCCGCTTTATATACAGCACTCAGTAGTCAAACATGATGAGTGATAAGAGTCTTCACCTTTCTTTGGCATAAACCCTGGAAGTCATTTTCCCCAGGAATTCAATGTTATCTTTTTATATGCAACAGTTCCCAACATCCATACCAATCCATGCATTACCTTCTATACTACATATCTAATATATAAAGCTGAATGTGTGTATGTATGTGTGTATGTCCGGGATTGGCATCTGCACAGTCGCAGCTACAGCCACAACATTTTGCACACTCACACGTCTGGACCCCGACAGCGTCATAGGCTATGTTGTGAGGCGAAATTTTAACCCCGCGTGTTCCAATTTACCAAGCAATTTTGCCCCCATCTACATAATGGGGAAAAAGTGAAACGAAAAGTGTATCCGCACTGTCACATTTACAATCACGAAATTTTGCACAGACACCTCATGTGACCCAGGGAACGTCGCAGACTATGTTTTGACAGGAAAATGTAACCCCGCGTTTTACAGTTACTCTCCAAAAAACATGCCTCCATTAAAGTAAATGGAGCCTGGAACTACAGGTTATTAGTAGGAGCTGTGATTGGTTGCTATAAGAACAAAAGACATTCATAGTGTAAGAAGCTTATATGTGAGGTAATAAGATGTCAGTGGGGAGACGGATAGAGAGAGACAGACAGAGAGACAGACAGAGACAGACAGGAAAAGAGACAGACAGGGAAAGAGACAGAGACAGACGGTGAAAGAGACAGACAGACAGAGCTGGAAAGAGACAGACAGGAAAAAACACAGACAAAGACGGGGAAAGAGACAGACATGGGAAAGAGACAGACCTAGAAAGACACAGATGGGGAAAGAAACAGAGAGATAGAGACAGACAAAAAAAGAGACAGACAGAGACAGGCAGACGGGGAAAGAGACAGACCTGGAAAGAGACAGACGGAGCACATTACTTGGCCAATTTAGTTAAATCTGTGTGGAATATCTGTGGTGTTGAAATATATGTTGTGAAATGCTTAGCTTAGTTTTTGCCTTTTAATAACTACATTTCTATCTATTTCTATTTGTTTTGTGGCTTTTGTGTGCAGAATACATTTTTGTTAATACATTCTATTTTGTTAACAACAGTTATTAACTCGGGCGAAGCCGGGTAGTACAGCTAGTACTGTATATATACAGAGGGTACGTAAAGTATTCAGACATCTTTACATTTTTCACTCTTTGTTTCATTGCAGCCATTTGGTAAATTCAAAAAAGTTCAATTTTTTTTCTCATTAATGTACACTTTGCACCCCATCTTAACAGGAAAAAAACCCAAAACAGAAATATAGAAATTTTTGCAAATTTATTAAACAAGAAAAACTGAAATATCACATGGTCATAAGTATTCAGAACCTTTGCTCAGACGTTCATATTTAAGTCACATGCTGTCCATTTCCTTGTGATCCTCCTTGAGATGGTTCTACTCCTTCATTGGAGTCCAACTGTGTTTAATTAAACTGATAGGACTTAATTTGGAAAGGCACACACCTGACTATATAAGACCTCACAGCTCACAGTGCATATTACACCATATGAGAATCATGAGGTCAAAGGAACTCCCCATGGAGCTCAGAGACAATTGTGGCAAGGCACAGATCTGGCCAAGGTTACAATTTCTGCAGTACTCAAGGTTCCTAAGAGCACAGTGGCCTCCATAATCCTTAAATGAAAGAAGTTTGGGACTACCAGAACTCTTCCTAGACCTGGCCGTCCTGCCAAACTGAGCAATCATTGCAGGAGAGCCTTGGTTAGAGAGGTAAAGAACCCCAAGATCACTGTGGCTGAGTTTCAGAGATGCAGTAGGGAGATGGGAGAAAGTTCCACAAAGTCAACTGCAGCCTCCACTAGTAGGCCCTTTATGGCAGAGTGGCCTGACGGAAGCCTCTCCTCAGTGCAAGACATATGAAAGCCCGCTTAGAGTTTGCGAAAAAACACATGAATGACTCCCAGAGTATGAGAAATAAGATTCTCTGGTCTGATGAGACAAAGAGATAACTTTTTGGTGATAATTCTAAGCTGTATGTGTGAGGAAAACCAGGCACTGCTCATCACCTGCTCATTATAATCCCAACAGTGAAACATGGTGGTGGCAGCATCATGCTATGGGCTTGATTTTCAGCTGCAGGGACAGGACAACTGGTTGCAATTGAAGGAAGGAAAAACCACATAGAGCTATATAAAAAAAAACCTAATCAAAAGGAGCCAAGACAGATAATGTATACAGAACAGCTTTAGAATGCACAGCCAGAAATATATAATAACCATTAAGGGGGGGTGCATGTGTCAAGCAAACTACATAGTTAAAGAGGAGACAAAGACGCTTGACCATTAATGGCACTCACTCCAAGAATATTTTTAGAAAAAATAACAATAATTTTGTGTACAAAATGTTAAGAACAACAATTGCAAGGTACAACAAAGTGCATAAGAATTAAAAGACACCAAGACAGCATATGATACCCAGTTGCTAGGTTCCCATTCTTACTATGAGTTAAGTATTAGCCATAACAGGAATTGCCTCTATATTGACAGTGGTTCTGAATGTTTTTGCCGCTGAGCCAGGCTTTTTTTTGTCATTATAAGCTAAGTATTTGTTATGATAGAAATTGCCCTTATGCGGATTATTGGGCTCTGATGCTCTGAACCATTTAAGCATCAGGTTACTCAGGTTTTGCTTGATTATTCTATTCTGAACCTTAATATATATCTCACCTAAACTATATTGCTTGGCTCTTGGGCTTTGTTTAAATTAAAATCCTGTGGATCTTTATGGCAATACCTCTCTGAATACCTTCTTTGGGAAGACAACTGGGTATCATATGCTGTCTTGGTGTCTTTTAATTCTTATGCACTTTGTTGTACCTGGCAATTGTTGTTCTTAACATTTTATACACAAATAAAATTGTTGTTATTTTTTCTATAAATATTCTTGGAATGAGTGTCTTATGGTCAAGCGTCTTTTTCTCCTCTTTAAGGCTAGTTTCACACTTGCGTTGGACGGCTTCCGTAGCATTGCGTTGTGTGACGGATGCAACGGATGCGTTGCATATAGTGGCACAACGCAATGCTACGGATCGTACAAAATAACGGAAAGCGTTATTTATTTATTTATTTTTTTCTTCTTTACAGTACCGGCAGCCGACTATTGTGAACGATCAGCTGATCGCTCTTAATAGCCGGCGGCCGAGCGCTCTCACATGCTGGCGGCCGAGCGCTCAGCTGAGCGCTATAACATGCCGGCGGCCGAGCGCTCAGCTGAGCGCTATAACATGCCGGCGGCCGGGCAATCAGCTGAGTGCCCTGACATGCCGGCGGCCGAGCGCTCAGCTGAGTGTCCTGACATGCCGACTGCCGAGCGCTCAGCTGAGTGCCCTGACATGCCGACTGCCGAGCGCTCAGCTGAGTGCCCTGACATGCTGGCGGCCGAGCGCTCAGCTGAACGTTCAGCCACCGAGAAATAAAATAAAGTTTGTGATTAAAAAAAAAAAAAAAAGAGAGCATGCGCAGTGAACAATATAAGGTTTCCGCTGCTCAAAAAAAGTTACATGCAGCGTTCCATCCGCCCGGCGCAGCGTCAAAATAACGACGCTGCGTCGTCCAGCAGATGCAACGCTGACAGTTGCGTTACAGTGCGTCGTCCATACAAGTCTATGGAGAATAGCGCAGTGCGTTAACGGACTGCGCTATTCTCCATAGTGACGGACTGCGCTGAACGCAAGTGTGAAAGTAGCCTAAGACAGATGTATGCACACACAGAATGTGGTTAGCCTTCCTCATAAAGATGGCTTCAGCCCAGGTGCAAGATGCTGATGAACAGCCACTCAAACCTCCACACTAAAGGGGAGGGGCGGCTGCTTAGCATAAGACATGGACACTCATAAGGCTTGCACTGGGAGCCCATCATATAATGATTGAAATGCACAGTGTCTGAACTGTAACCTATAAATGACGCTAATACCTAGGTCAGGCGGGCCCATCAGCACTATATATAAGTGCATCTCACACAGATACGCGAGATGCACAGTGTCTGAACTATAGCCTATAAATGACGCACAACACTACAATAGGTCAGGCGGGTCAGTTAGCACTTCTAACACACTAACATTGGCATCCGCACCGTCGCAGCTACAGCCACAAAATTTTACACACTCACACTTCTGTTCTGACCCCAAGAGTGTCATAGGCTATGTTTTGAGGGGAAATTTTAACCCCGCTCTTTACAGTTATTCACCAAAAAACCTGCCTCCATTAAAGCGAATGGAGCTGGGAGCCACAGTGCAGCCAGAACTTCAGAAGAATGCGCAGCCACGCCCTTATATGGAATGTTGGCGTGTCACAATGCAGCCAGGGAAAGAGAGACAAAGAGACAGACAGGGTAAGAAACAGACAGACAGGGTAAGAGACAGACACAAAGAGACAGACACAGACAAAGAGACAGACTGACAGGGAAAGAGACAGACAGGGAAAGTGACAGAGATAGATAGACAGACAAGGAAAGAGATAGACAGACAGGGAAAGAGATTAAGACAGACGGAGAAAGAGACAGTCAGAGACAGACAGGGAAAGAGATAGAGATAGAGAGACAGGGAAAGAGAGAGACAGACAGACAAAGATAGAGAGACAGAGGGATATATACAGAGGAGGAGACATACAGAGAATGGGAGAGAAACAGAGAGACAGTTACTATCCCGGGCGTTAATATATTCTATTTGCACATTCTATACCGGCAATGTTAATACATTCTATTTTGTTAACAGCAGTTATTAACAAAATAGAAGCCGGGTAGTACAGCTAGTATATATATATTATATATATATATATATATATATATATATATATATATATATATATATATACATACATACATACATACATACACGGTATAATGGTGGAATGAATTGAGAACAAAAATACATAAAAATGGTCAATGTAAGTTAAAACGAATATCCCATGGAGGTCTGAATTTAGAATGATACTCAAAATCAAAGTGAAAAATCAAAATCAAATTACAGGCTGATCCAACTTCAGTGGAAATGCTTACTGACAAGGAAATAAGGCTAAGGCCCGTTTCACACATCTAGCATTTCGCCGAATTGCCGAATCCATCACACTCGAGTACAGTGTAATACCGTACAATGGCATCATGGCAACCTCCGGTCACATGCTGTCATGTGACCGGAGCTTGCCGCGATGCCATTGTACAGTATTAACACTGAACTGGAGTGTGCTGGATCTGGCAATCCAGCGAAATACCGGATGTGTGAAACGGGCCTTAGTAGTGTGTGGCCGCCATGTGCTAGTATGACCTCCTTACAATGTCTAGGCATGCTCCTGATGAGGTGGCGGATGTTCTCCACAGGAATCTCCTCCCAGACCTGGATTAAAACATCAGTCAACTCCTGGACAGGTCTCTGGTACAACATGGCGTTGGTAGATGGAACAAGACATGATGTTCCAGATGTGCTCAACTACATTTGAGTCTGGTGAACGGCCAGGCGAGTCTATAGCATCAATGCCTTCATCATGCAGGAACTGCTGACAAACTTGAACCACATGAGGCCTAGCATTGTCATGCATCAGAAGAAACCCAGGGCCCACTGACCTGCATATGGTCTCACAATGTGTCTAAGGCTCTCATCCCGGTATAATTTATTATTATAGCGCCATTTATTCCATGGCGCTTTTCATGCGAAAAGGGGTATAGATAGTAGGGACAAGTACAATAATCATAAACAGAACAAGGCACTAGAACTAGTACAGGAGGAGAGAGAGGACACTGCTCGCGAGGGCTCACAGTGTACAAGGGATGGGTGAAGATACAGTAGGTGAGGGTAGAGATGGTTGTGCGGTGCTATAACGGACTGAGGGTTACTGCAGGTTGTAGGCTTGTTGAGAAGATGTGGGTCTTCAGGTTGCTTTTGAAGCTTGTCAAGGTAGGCGAGAGTCTGATATGTTATGGCAGAGCATTCTAGAGTATGCACAGGAGAAATCTTGGATGCGATGGTGGGAAGATGAGATACGAGGGGAGTAAAGAAGATCTTCTGATGATCGAAGGTTACATGCAGGTAAGTAGCGAGAGACTAGGTCACAGATGTAAGGAGGAAACAGGTTGTGGATGGCTTTGTAGGTCATGGTTAGGGTTTTGAACTGGAGTTGTTGGGCAAAGGGAAGCCAATGAAGGGATTGGCAGAGAGAGGTCAGAGAGTACCAGGGGGACAGGTGGATTAGTCAAACAGCATAGTGTATTATAGATTTTAGGGGTGTAAGACTGTTAGAAGGGAGGCCACAGAGTGGGAGGTTGCAATAGTCTAGGCGGGAGATAATAAGGGCATTAACTAGGGTTTTTGCAGCTTCTTGGGAAAGGAATGTACAAATCTGGGAAATATTTTTGAGTTGGGGGTGGTAGGAGGTGAAGAGGGCTTGGATGTGTGGCTTGAAAGAGAGCAGACTCTAGAGTTACTCCCAGGCAGCGTGCACTTTGTACTGGGGAGAGTGAGCAGCCATTGACTTTGATGGACAGGTCAGGTGGGGGGGTTGAGTGAGGAGGAAGAAACATAATGAATTCTGTTTTGTCCATGTTCGGTATCTAATGGCAGTGAGAGTGCCTCTGGCTAGCACATTGAGGGCTGTGCGGCCCTCCAGAGAAACGTCTCTCCACACCATTACTGATGCCCTGCACAGTGTTGGCTGTAAGAACAACACCCACTTGCGGACGTTGGGCCCTTATACCATCCTCATGGAGTCTATTTCTGACAGTTTGAGCAGACACATGGATATTAGTGGCCTGCTGGAGGCCATCTTGCAGCACTCTGGCACTGCTCCTCCTGTTCCTCTTTGCACAAAAGAGGTAGCTGTCCTGCTGCTTGGTTATTGCCCTCCTACGGTCCCCTCCATGTCTCCAGGTATACTGGCCTATCTCCTGGTTGTGCTTCATGCTCTTGACACTGCGGACAAACACAGAAAACCTATTTGCCACAGCTCGCATTGATGTGCCATCCTGGATGAGCTAAACTACCTTTCAAACCACTGTGGGTTGTAGACACCACCTCGTGCTACCACTAGGGATTAGAACAACAGCCACAAAGAATGAGATCAGAGAAATGGTCTGTGCTCACCACGTAGAGAACCACTCCTTTTATAGTGGGTGTCTTACTAATTGCCTATCATTTCTACCTGTTGTCTGTTCCATTTGCACAACAGCAGGAGAAATTGATTTACACTCAGTGTGGCTTCAAAGCTGGAAAGGTTTATTTCACAGAAGTGTGATTCAGTTACATTGTATTGTTTAAGTGTTCCCTTTAGTTTTTTGAGCAGGGTATAATTATGTTCTACCTAAACAGCTTATTATATCAATGATTAAAAGTCGAATGTTCCCATTTTACTACAGCAACACTTAAACATGAGTCATGTATTAGAGCAGACCTGGGCAAGGGGCGGCCCGCGGGCCACATCCGGCCCGCCTACTCTCTGTGACCGGCCCGCCCGTCTTCAGCTGGTGCAGTGGAGCCGGGCTGCAGCGTGCCGAGCAGGGAGAGAGCCTGTGCAGGTCCGCACAGTCAGTGGAACGCAGGAGTCTTTCCTCTGTTCCCTGCCGGCACTAATTGTCAGTGACACACGCGCGCGCTCTGACGTTGTCAGTACTGCGCTGCGTGTGTCATTTCAAAAGTTCCCGCCCGCCCTGCAGGAGAAGAAGCAGCACAGCAGACGGAATAATTCATCTTGCAGGACCTGCGATGATGTCACGTCCATGTGACTGTGTGGGAGGAGACACAGGATGCCGGGCAGAAAGCAAAGATACTGAATCCTGAAGGAGATGTGGACACATGATGACTGGTAATAAGAAAAGAGGGGACATGAGGGGAGGGGAGCTGCAGGGTGAGTGGCATATGAGGGAAGATGGAGCTGCAGGGTGAGTGCATATGAGGGAAGATGGAGCTGCAGGGTGAGTGGCATATGAGGGAAGATGGAGTTGCAGGGTGAGTGCATATGAGGGAAGATTGAGTTGCAGGGTGAGTGGCATATGAGGGAAGATGGAGTTGCAGGGTGAGTGCATATGAGGGAAGATGGAGTTGCAGGGTGAGTGGCATATGAGGGAAGATGGAGTTGCAGGGTGAGTGGCATATGTGGGAAGATGGAGTTGCAGGGTGAGTGGCATATGAGGGCTGCAGACTGACAGAAGGATGTGAAGGGGTGCAGAGTGTTTGAGAGGGGTAAGTTGGGGTACAGGCAGGGTGAGATATGTGGGCAGGGTGTGTGACATATGGGGGTGTAGTGTGTGTGATATGGGGGTGCAGGCTGTATGGGGTGTAGTGTGTGTGATATGGGGGTGCAGGCTGTATGGGGAGCAGGGTGTGTGACATATGGGGGTGTAGTATATTACAGGTGTGCTATATGGAGGTGTATATACTGGTGTAGTATATGGGGGTAGTGATGTAGTATATTGCAGGTGTACTATATGGAGGTGTAGTATATTACAGGTGTGATATATGGAGGTGTATATTACAGGTGTGCTCTATGGAGGTGTAGTATGTTACAGGTGTGCTATATGGAGGTGTAGTATATTACAGGTGTGCTATTTGGGGGTGTACTATATTACAGGTGTAGTATATGGGGTGTAGTGATGTAGTATATTACAGGTGTATATAGGGGTGTAGTGATGTAGTATATTAAAGGTGTACTATATGGAGTTGTAGTATATTACAGGTGTACTATATGGAGGTGTAGTATATTACAGGTGTGCTATATGGAGGTGTAGTATATTACAGGTGTACTATATGGAGGTGTACTATATTACAGGTGTAGTATATGGGGTGTAATGATGTTGTATATCGGAGGTGTATTATATAGTGGTGTATAATACAGGTGTATATGGGGGTGTAGTATATTACAGGTATATGGAGGGAGTGTAGTATAATACAGGTGTAGTATATAGGGGTGTAGTGGTGTAGTTTATTACAGGTGTAGTATATGGAGGGGGTGTAGTAATGTAGTATATTGGGTAGAACTGAGGTAATTATATTAGTCCGGCCCTCTAAACCAATCCCAATTTTTCATGCAGCCCCATGGTAAAATTAATTGCCCACCCCTGTATTAGAGAGTCTGAGTTGGAGTTGGGAGTCAGGAAAATTGAGGAGGTGGAGATTTGGCTTACTGACTCCACAGCCCTGGCTGGAACAGCACCGTTTCGGGACCTATGTGGTTGGGGTTTTTTTTGTTTTGTTTTTTAACTTTAGCAGTTAAGGAGATATTGTTCAGTAGTGGACAACCCCTTTAAGCCATATTTCTAGATTGCCGCTGTAGTGTTGATGAACAACATGTAAACTATGATTTTTAGAAGTCATTTGTATTTTCACCAACACTTGCTGCAGTGCCATGGCCTCTAACGTTTGTAAACCAGCTCAGCTCCAAGTGAATTGTAACTCACCTACTGTATCCTCACCCATCCCTTGTAGATTCTGAGCCCTCGCAGGTAGGGACCTCTATCCTCCTGTACCTGTCTGTGCCTTGTATTGTTTATGATTATTGTACTTGTCCCTATTATGTATACCCCTTTCACATGTAAAGCGCCATGGCATAAATGGCGCTATAATAATAAATAATAATTCATGTTTAGACATGACAGCGGACCAGCTTTTTACGAGACATAATATTCTAGATGCTTTTAAAAGAACACAATCTGATTACGCAGAAGAAAGTGAATCAGCGTTTAAAGCGCCCAAGCACCAGGATTTTCTTATATAAACTAAAGCCAGTGCTATACTGGCGCTATCATGCTGATTCTATACATACCTTTAATTGTCAGATTGGATGTTTAGTTTTTGAAATACAGGCTATTAAATTTACTGAAATGTACAGCTTTTTGATTGGCAGCGGCTGCTGAATACCGTATTTTTCGGACCATAAGATGCACTTTTTTCCCCCCAAATGTTGGGGGAAAGTGGGAGGTGCGTCTTATGGTCTGAATGTAGGGCTGCGCGGAATGAGGGTGCTCCGGTGGAGCGGGTCATGAGCAGGCTGCAGCAGCGCCTGCCGTGACCACGTGGACCCGCTCATTTAATATGCACGCCCATCATCTCTCAGCACTGACAGGTGGGCGGGGTGATGGGCGAGGGATAAACAGCCGGCCCACATGATCACCCCTGGCAACTACAGCCTGGAGTGATCATGTGCGGCTGTATTCACTGCCCCCCGCGCATCATCATCAGTGCGGGGGGCAGTGAATCAGTATAACTCACCCGTCCCCGTTCCCCTGCAGCACCGCGATCTCCTCCTGGCTGCTGGCGGCCGCTGAGTGGAGCCGTCCCCATTCCCCTGCAGCACCGCGATGTCCTCCTGTCTGTGCGGCAGCCACTGAGTGGAGACTAGCGGTGCGCACAGCGATAACGTCATCCCTGTGCGCACGTGTCCACACGCAGCCGCCGGCAGCCAGGAGGACATCGCGGTGCTGCAGGGGAACGGGGACGGCTCCACTCAGCGGCCCCCGGCAGCCAGGAGGACATCGCGGTGCTGCAGGGGAACGGGGACGGCTCCACTCAGCGGCGCTGCCGCTGACACAGATGGGAGGAGGAGCGATGCTGCAGGGAGTGAGGTCAGGTAAGGTGAGTATGAACGTTTATTTTTTTTTATGTGCCACAGGATGCGGGCGTATACCAGCATGGGGGTGTATAGCAGGATGGGGATATATTATGAGCAGAATGGGGGTATATTATGAGCAGAATGGGGGTATATTATGAGCAGAATGGGGGTATATGAGCAGGATGGGGGTATATTATGAGCAGGATGGGGGTATATGAGCAGGAGGGGGGTATATGAGCAGGAGGGGGGTATATGAGCAGGAGGGGGGTATATGAGCAGGATGGGGGTATATGAGCAGGATGGGGGTATATGAGCAGGTTGGGGGTATATACTGTATATACAAGGCATGAGGATCATTGCCAGGATGGGGTATCTTAGTAGAGAATTTGGGGACATTACCCCCATAACAGTGTCAGCAGCAGATCCTCGCCCCATAACAGTGTGTCATGACTCCATTTTTTTGCTTAAAATTTTATTTTCCTATTTCCCTGCTCTAAAATCAGGGTGTGTCTTATAGTCCGAAAAATATGGTAGCTTCCATGTTGGTTGGGTTTTGGTATCTATTCCCACCCCTGTTCGCTGCCTGGCCTCTGTAGATGCTAGACTGTATGGGCTCCTTCCAGGTAGGAGTCATTTCTGTCACATGATAGGGGTGTGTTCACAATGCAGCACATACAGTCTAACATCTTCACAGGCCAGGCAGCACACAGGGTTGGGAACAGATACCATAACCCGACCCACATATTAGCTATTCGGCAGCTGCTGCTAATTAAAAAGCAGTACATTTTTGTAACTTTACTTGCCTGTATTTCAAAACCTACACATGCAGTCTGACAACTAAAGGTATGTGTTTCAATAATTTTTATTAATCTCTAGGCAAAGTAAAGAATTGAACAACATTCGTGAGAATTTTTGAATAAGAATTTGTCAATACATATAACATTTGAACTAAGCATGAAGATTAACAATACCTTGGAGGGGGGGGGGGGAAGATGGGGTGGAAAAATTACGGAAAAGGTTTTTTATTTGGGGAAACCAGGGAACAGGGAAGGAGAAGTGGGAAGGAGAAAGGATAAGGAAGAACAATCACCTACTAATTACAGTGGATAGGCTTCTCAAATAAATTAGTATCTAATTAATATTGGTGATTTAACCTTATTATACAGTGCTGGCCAAAAGTATTGGCAATCCTTCAATTCAGTCAGATAATACTCAGTTTCTTCTTGAAAATGATTGCAAATCACAAATTCTTTGGTATCATCATCTTCATTTAATTTGTCTTCAATGGAAAAAAGAAAAAAAAAATTGTCATAAAGCCAAATTGGATATCATTTCACACCAAACATAAAAAAGGGGGTGGACAAAAGTATTGACACGGTTTGAAAAATCATGTGATGCTTCTCTAATTTGTGTAATTAACAGCACCTGTAACTTACCTGTGGCACCTAACAGGTGTTTGCAATAACAATCACACTTGCAACCAGTTGACTCAGCCTCTGTCCTTGTGTGTACCACATTGAGCATGGAGAAAAGAAAGAAGACCAAAGAACTGTCTGAGGACTTGAGAATCCAAATTGTGAGGAAGCATGAGCAATCTCAAGGCTACAAGTCCATCTCCAAAGACCTGAAAGTTCCTGTGTCTACGGTGCGCAGTGTCATCAAGAAGTTTAAAGCCCATGGCACTGTGGCGAACCTCCCTAGATGTGGACGGAAAAGAAAAATTGACGAGAGATTTCAACGCAAGAGTGTGCGGATGGTGGCTAAACAACCTCGACTAACATCCGAACAAGGTCAAGCTGCCCTGCAGTTCGAGGGTAGAACAGTGTCAACTCGTACTGTCAGCGTCTGAATGAAAAGGGACTGTATGGTAGGATACCCAGGAAGACCCCACTTCTTCCCCGAGACATAAAAAAGCCAGGCTGGAGTTTGCCAAAACTTACCTGAGAATGCCTAAAACATTTTGGAAGAATGTTCTCTGGTCAGATGAGACAAAAGTAGAGCTTTTTGGGAAAAGCCATCAACATAGAGTTTACAGGAAAAAAAAAAGACATTCAAAGAAAAGAACACTGTCCCTATAGTCAAACATGGCGGAGGTTCCCTGATGTTTTGGGGTTGCTTTACTGCCTCTGGCACTGGACTGCTTGACCATGTACATGGCATTATCAAATCTGAAGACTACCAACAAATTTTGCAGCATAATGTAGGGCCCAGTGTGAGAAAGCTGGATCTTCCTCAGAGGTCATGGATCTTCCAGCAGGACAATGACCCAAAACAGACTTCAAAAAGCACTAGAAAATGGTTTGATAGAAAGCACTGGAGACTACTAAAGTGGCCAGCAACGAGTCCAGACCTGAATCCCATAGAACACCTGTGGAGAGATCTCAAAATGGCAGTTTGGAGAAGGCACCCTTCAAATCTCAGGGACCTGGAGCAGTTTGCCAAAGAAGAATGGTCTAAAATTCTAGCAGAGCATTGTAAGAAACTCATTGATGGTTACCGGAAGCGGTTGTTCGCAGTTATTTTGGCTAAAGGTTGTTCACCAAAGTATTAGGCTAAGGGTGCCAATACTTTTGTCTGGCCCATTTTTGGAGTTTTGTGTGAAATGATCAATTATTTGATTTTTGTTTCATTCTCTTTTGTGTTTCTTCATTGCAAGCAAAATAAACGAAGATAAAAATACCAAAGAATTTGTGATTGCAATCATTTTCAAGAAGAAACTGAGTATTATCTGACAGAATTGCAGGGGTGCCAATACTTTTGGCCAGCACTGTAATTAACAGGAAATAACTGAAAACTAATCTAGGTATAATATTGAAAGAAAAGAGAGAAAGAAATAGAACAAGAAAGAGAGAGAAGAAAAAAAAAATAAAAAAAAAACACCAGGGGAGGGGGTGTAAGGGGTGGGAGGGAGGTATGTCTGGAAAGGAGGTGGAGCTGGTACAACAACTAAAAGGTATGTATAGAATCAGCATGGTTTGCACTGACTTTAGTTTATATTGGAAAATTCTGGTGATTGGCTCGCTTTAACCCCTTAACGACCCATGACTTACTGGGTACGTCATGGATCGTGTGCAGTAAATCCCCGCCCCCTGCCGTGGGCAGGCGGCTGCGATCCGCGCACATATCAGCTGTTTTCAACAACTTACATGTGTGCCTGCTAGTCGCGGGTGGAATCTTTTCCACCCGCAATTATGAACCCCTTCCATCTCGCTGCCAAAATCTGGCAGCGAGATGTATCTGCACGCGGCCATTATTCTGACTTACCTCGCCCCCATTGGAAGTCATGTGACATGATCATGTGACTTCCGGTGGTTGCCATGGTAGTACAGGGTCATGTGATGACGCCTGTAGCTAACATGAGTCATTTACTCTCAATGCCGGAACACAGCCGCCATTGAAAGTAAAGCCGCATATCTGCACATCTTAGCTCTGTAGCTGTGATCTGGAGATATGGCAGAGCGATCGGATTATTGATCTATATAGCCCCCTAAGGAGACTCTTAAAATAAAAAAGTAAAAAAAAAAAAAAAAAAAAAAAAAAAAAAAAAAAAAAAATTTAAAAAAATAAAAAAAAACCTAAAAAGTTCAAATCACCTTCCTTTCACCCCAATGAAAATTAAAGGGTTAAAAAAATATACCCATATTTGGTATCGCCGTGTTCAGAAATGCCCGATCTATCAAGATACAAAATCAATTAATCTGATCAGTAAACGGCGTAGCAGCAAAAAATTCCAAACGCCAAAATTACGTTTTTTGGTCGTCGCAAATTTTGCGCAAAACGCAATAACAGGGGATCAAAACGTAGCCTCCGCGCAAAAATGGTACCATTAGAAACATCAGCTCGAGACGCAAAAAAATAAGTCATCACTGAGCCATAGATCCCAAAAAATAGAAACGCTATGGGTTTCGGAAAATGGCGCAAAACGGGCGCCACTTTTATTGGACAAAATTTAGATTTTTTTTTTTACCCCCTTAGATACAAATAAATCTATACTTGTTTGGTGTCTACAAACTCGCACCGACCTGAGGCATCACACTGACATCAGTTTTACCATATAGTGAACGCTGTGAATAAAATATCCCAAAAACTATTGTGCGATCACACTTTTTTTTGCAATTTTTCCGCACTTGGAATTTGTTTGCCCGCTTTCCAGTACACTATATGGTAAAATGTATGGTTCCATTTAAAACTACAACTCATCCCGCAAAAAACAAGCCCTCATATGGCAAGATTGAAGGAAAAGAAGGGAATTTTGTTTACTTACCGTAAATTCCTTTTCTTCTAGCTCCAATTGGGAGACCCAGACAGTGGGTGTATAGCTACTGCCTCTGGAGGCCGCACAAAGAACTACACTTAAAAGTGTAAGGCCCCTCCCCTTCTGGCTATACACCCTCCCGTAGGAGTACAGATTCCTCAGTTTTAGTACCAAAGCAAGAAGGAGGAAAGCCAATAACAGTTTCAAAAACAAATTCAATCCGATAACTAGATCGGAGAACTTAAGAAACAACGTGAACAACATGTGCACCCGAAAAAAACGAAACCCTAAAAACAGATAGGGCGGGTGCTGGGTCTCCCAATTGGAGCTAGAAGAAAAGGAATTTACGGTAAGTAAACAAAATTCCCTTCTTCTTTTTCGCTCCTAATTGGGAGACCCAGACAGTGGGACGTCCAAAAGCAGTCCCTGGGTGGGTAAAAAGATACCACATGAACGGGCTGTCATACAGCCTCTTCCTACAGGTGGGCCACCGCCGCCTGGAGGACCTGTCTACCTAGGCTGGCGTCTGCCGAAGCGTAGGTATGCACTTGATAGTGTTTGGTAAACGTGTGCAGACTCGACCAGGTAGCCGCCTGGCACACTTGCTGAGCCGTAGCCTGATGCCTCAACGCCCAGGACGCACCAACGGCTCTGGTAGAATGGGCCTTCAGTCCAGATGGAATCTGAAGCCCAGCAGAACGGTATGTGTGAAGAATTGGTTCCTTGATCCACCGCGCCAGGGTGGATTTGGAAGCTTGCGATCCCTTATGCTGACCAGCGACTAGGACAAAGAGCGCATCCGAACGGCGTAGAGGCGCCGTGCGAGAAATGTAAATCCTGAGTGCTCTCACCAGGTCCAACAGATGTAAACCCTTTTCAAATTGGTGAACTGGATGCGGACACAAAGATGGCAAAGTGATATCCTGATTGAGATGAAAGGAAGAAACCACCTTGGGAGAAAACTCTGGAATTGGACGCAGTACTACCTTGTCTTGGTGAAATACCAGGAAGGGAGATTTGCAAGATAACGCCGCCAGCTCGGACACTCTTCGAAGAGACGTGACCGCTACAAGAAAAACTACCTTTTGTGAAAGCCGAGAAAGGGGAACCTCTTTCAAAGGCTCGAAAGGCGGCTTTTGAAGAGCAAGGAGAACCTTGTTCAGATCCCAGGGTTCCAATGGCCGTCTGTAAGGAGGAACGATATGACAAACTCCTTGGAGAAACGTGCGTACTTTAGAAAGCTGTGCCAAGCGCTTCTGAAAGAATACGGATAACGCGGAGACTTGACCCTTAAGCGAGCTAAGGGACAAACCTTTTTCCAACCCAGACTGCAGGAAGGAAAGAAAAACTGGCAATGCAAATGGCCAGGGAGAAAACCCTTGAGCCAAGCACCACGCTAAGAATATCTTCCACGTCCTGTGATAGATCTTAGCTGAGGATGGTTTTCTAGCCTGTCTCATTGTGGCAACAACTCCCTGAGATAAACCTGAGGCCGCTAGGATCCAGGACTCAATGGCCACACAGTCAGGTTCAGGGCCGCAGAATTCAGATGGAAAAACGGCCCTTGAGACAGCAGATCTGGACGGTCTGGTAGTGCCCACGGTTGGCCTACCGTGAGATGCCACAGATCCGGGTACCACGACCTTCTTGGCCAATTTGGAGCGACGAGTATGGCTCGCTGGCAGTCGGACTTGATTTTCCGGAGAACTCTGGGTAACAATGCTAGAGGTGGGAACACATAGGGGAGTCGGAATTGCGACCAATCCTGAACCAACGCGTCTGCCGCCAGCGCTCGGTGATCGTGAGACCGTGCCATGAAAACTGGGACCTTGTTGTTGTGCCGTGACGCCATCAGATCGACGTCCGGCGACCCCCAGCGGCAACAGATCTGTTGAAACACGTCCGGGTGAAGGGACCATTCTCCTGCGTCCATGCCCTGGCGACTGAGAAAGTCTGCTTCCCAGTTTTCCACGCCTGGGATGTGAACTGCAGATATGGTGGACGCTCTGCTTTCCACCCACGTCAAAACCCGCTGGACTTCTTGAAAAGCTTGGCGACTGCGTGTTCCCCCTTGGTGGTTGATGTACGCCACCGCCGTGGAATTGTCCGACTGAATCCGAATCTGCTTGCCTTCCAGCCATTGTTGGAAGGCACGCAGGGCAAGATAGATTGCTCTGATTTCCAGAACATTGATCTGCAAGGTGGACTCTTCCTGAGTCCACGTCCCCTGAGCCCTGTGGTGGAGAAACACCGCTCCCCACCCTGATAGGCTCGCATCTGTCGTGACCACTGCCCAGGACGGGGGAAGGAACGACTTTCCCTGTGACAATGAGTTGGGGAGAAGCCACCAACGTAGAGAGTCCTTGGCAGTCTGAGAGAGGGAGACAGTCCTGTCGAGGGACGTCGAATTCCCATCCCATTGGCGCAGAATGTCCCATTGGAGAGGGCGCAGATGAAACTGCGCGAACGGGACTGCCTCCATTGCTGCTACCATCTTTCCTAGGAAATGCATGAGGCGCCTCAGTGAATGCGACTGGCTCTGAAGAAGAGATTGCACTCCAGTCCGTAGCGAGCACTGCTTGTCCAGTGGAAGCCTCACTATCGCTGATAGAGTATGAAACTCCATGCCAAGATAAGTCAGAGATTGGGTCGGGGTTAGATGAGACTTTGGAAAGTTGATAATCCACCCGAAAGTCTGGAGAGTGTCTAGCGCCACCTTCAGACTGTGTTGGCATGCTTCTTGAGAGGATGCCTTTATAAGCAGGTCGTCTAGGTACGGGATGACCGAGTGACCCTGCGAGTGCAGAACAGCTACTACTGCTGCCATGACTTTGGTGAAGACCCGGGGGGCTGTTGCCAGACCGAAGGGTAACGCTACGAACTGTAGGTGCTCGTCGTGTATGACGAAGCGTAGGAAACGCTGATGCTCTGGTGCAATCGGCACGTGGAGATACGCATCTTTGATGTCTATTGATGCTAGAAAATCTCCCTGAGACATTGAGGCTATGACGGAGCGTAGGGATTCCATCCGGAACCTCCTGACTTTTACGTGTCTGTTGAGCAACTTCAGATCCAGGACGGGACGATACGATCCGTCCTTTTTTGGGACCACAAACAGATTGGAGTAAAAACCGTGACCCTGTTCCTGAAGAGGGACGGAGGTCACCACTCCTTCCGCCTTTAGAGCGGCCACCGCCTGCAACAGAGCATCGGCTCGGTCTGGTGGTGGAGAAGTTCTGAAGAAACGAGTTGGCGGACGAGAACCGAACTCTATCCTGTACCCGTGAGATAGAATATCTCTCACCCAACGGTCTTTGACATTTGCTAGCCAAATGTCGCCAAAGTGGGACAGCCTCCCACCGACCGCGGGTGTGGGCATCGGAGACCGCAAGTCAGGAGGACGTCGTTTTGGCAACGGTTCCTCCGGCTGGTCTTTTTGGGCGTGACTGAGACCTCCAAGAATTTGAACGTCTCTGGTCCTTTTGAGTCTTTTTTGACGAGGCGAATTGGGACCTGCCCTGTCCTCGAAAGGACCGATAACCAGACTGACCCCTCCTCTGTTGGGGCTTGTTTTGTCTGTGTTGCGGTAAGGAAGAGTCCTTACCCTTGGAGTGTTTGATGATTTCATCCAAACGCTCTCCAAACAATCGGTCACGAGAAAAAGGCAAATTGGTTAAGCACTTCTTGGAATGAGAATCTGCTTTCCAATGTCTCAACCACAGAGCCCTACGCAAAACAACTGAGTTGGCTGACGCCACTGCCGTGCGGCTTGTAGCGTCAAGAACAGCATTAATCGCGTACGACGCGAATGCCGCCATTTGCGAGGTCAATGGTGCTACCTGCGGGGCAAATGCACGTGTGACTGAGTCGACTCGCGCAAGCCCGGCCGTGATAGCTTGGAGTGCCCATACGGCCGCAAAAGAAGGCGCTAATGACGCTCCAATCGCTTCATAGATGGATTTCAGCCAGAGCTCCATCTGCCTGTCAGTGGCATCTTTAAGTGCCGCTCCATCTTCAACAGCAACCAAGGATCTGGCTGCAAGCCTGGAAATTGGAGGATCCACTTTTGGACACTGGGTCCAACCCTTGACCACTTCAGAGGGAAAAGGGTAGCGTGTATCTTTAAGTCGTTTAGGAAAACGCCTTTCAGGATAAGCGTGGGGTTTCTGGATTGCGTCTCTGAAGTCAGCGTGGTCCAGAAAAGTGCTTAATGTACGCTTAGGGTATCTGAAATGGATTCTCTCGTGCTGCGAAGCTGACTCCTCTACAGGAGGAGCTGGTGGGGAAATATTCAACATCTTATTGATGTTAAATATAAGATCATTAACTATGGCGTCACCATCTGGTGTATCTAGATTGAGAGCGGTCCCAGGATCAGAATCCTGATCAGTTAAGTCCGCCTCATCACCCATAGATTCATCCCGCTGGGATCCAGACCATTGAGATGAATGTGAAGGCCCGTCATAACGAGCCCGCTTAGGCTGCCCGGGGCCATCGTCCGAGTCAGAGTCTTCACCCTGAGGTGTAGATGCCCGTCCCTGAGCTAGGAGCTGAGGGGGACCAGGGGGCAATACATGCACAGTGTCCGTGGTCTGAAGTACAGGCCTAGCTCGCAATGTGTCAAGAATTTGTGACATAGTGAGAGACATTCTGTCAGCAAAAGCTGCAAACTCAGTCCCTGTCACCTGGACAGCATTCACAGGTGGTACACCCTGGGACACGTCCAGCAGAGGTCCCGACTGTGCAAGCGCCGCAGGGGCCGAGCACTGCACACAATGGGGGTCCGTGGAGCCTGCCGGTAGAAAAGTCCCACATGCGGTGCAGGAAGCATACAATGTCTGTGCCTTGGCACCCTTGCGTTTTACGGGCGACATGCTGCTGGCTCTCTGTATGTGAGAGAGTCTATAGCCAAAGGGCGACCAGCGCTATGCAATACCAAGTATTTGTAGCCACAAAATACTAAGGATACTACGAGCACAAGAGGGGGTGAGCCCACTGGGCTGCTTACCGCCCGCTGAACAGCGGGTAAGAGGCTGCAGAATGCCTTGTCTGGGTCTCCCCGGCTCCCCTCTGCAGCTCAGCGTGTCAGCAAGAATGGCTGCAGGCTTCTGTGGAGAGGGGCGGTCCGTGGGAGTTCCCAAACAAAAGTGCGGGAAACAGTGTCCCCTCTGTGCTGACTGTGAGGGCTGGAGTATGTAAAAACGACTCCAGCCCTCAGCGCTGATGCACTGGCCAGCGTCCCGCCCCTCTCCTGACTGGCAGGTCTGTGGGCGGGAACGAACGAACGCAGGCCGCAAAAGCCGGGGACTCGAGTTATCAGCGCGGCCGCCGTAAAAGCGCGGGCCGCGCTGAAGTCCCCGGCGCACCGCAAGTGCCAGCCGCGCCGCTGTTCAAGCGGCCGGCGCGACCGAGTTCTAGCGTGGGCAGCGTCCCGCCCCTCTCCTGACTGGCAGGTCTGGGGGCGGGAACGAAAGGAAGCAGGCCGCAAAAGCCGGGGACTGTAGTTATCAGCGCGGCCGCCGTAAAAGCGCAGGCCGCGCTGAAGTCCCCGGCGCACTACAAGTGCCAGCCGCGCCGCAGTCCCAGCGGCCGGCGCGGACTATTTCCATAAATGTGCCTGCTTCAGCAAAGCTGAATGAGGCCATGGCACAGGCGCCGCAGCGCTGATGTCCCCCGGCGCACTACAACACCCAGCATGCTGCGGTGTGAGCGCCAGATACACGGGGACACAGAGTACCTTGAGGAAGCAGGGCCATGTCCCTGATGTACTCCGCTCCATCCAGCATCTTCTCCAGGGGCTGTAGATGGAGCACGGTCTCTGTGCCTGGAGACCGGTAAATCCCACTTCACCCAGAGCCCTGTAAAAAGGGATGGGGAAGGAATCAGCATGTGGGCTCCTGCCGCCGTACCCGCAATGGGTACCTCAACCTTACAAACACCTCCGACATAAGTGGGGTGAGAAGGGAGCATGCTGGGAGTCTGTATAGACCCTCTTTTCTTCCATCCGACATAGTCAGCAGCTGCTGCTGACTAAGAACAATGGAGCTATGCGTGCGTGTCTGACCTCCTTGCGCACAAAGCTAAAACTGAGGAATCTGTACTCCTACGGGAGGGTGTATAGCCAGAAGGGGAGGGGCCTTACACTTTTAAGTGTAGTTCTTTGTGCGGCCTCCAGAGGCAGTAGCTATACACCCACTGTCTGGGTCTCCCAATTAGGAGCGAAAAAGAAATAAAAAAGTTACGGTTCTCGGAAGAGAGGGGGAAAAAAAACGGAAAAACGCAAAATGCCTGGGGGCTGAAGGGGTTAAGCCAGGTTCACATGTTATTTTCTCTGCAAGTTTTTAATTTAAATCCCTGAAAAATGAAGCGTACAATGCTGGAAAGTAGGCCGGACTTATTCCAATATTTCATATTTTCAATACCATTCATATAAATAAAGTCAGGGCTTGTCTGTATTATGTTTTTTTGACTATTCAGATTGAAGCTCCTTAAAAACTCATGAGCGGGTAAAGAAATGCAATGTGAGCACTGCCGTACAGACCATCATAATGGAAAAAATAACCTAGAAAAACTTTAAAATTAAATTTATTTGCAGCTTGATGTATGAATTAAAATAAATAAATGACACAAAACGCCGCATGTTAGGCTACAAACAACGAGTGGCATTCTTGTCAGCCTGAAAGTTCATAGGGTATGCAAAGGTGTCATGATCTGCCGCCGTCACAGAATAATGGAAAGGGATGTGATTTAAGTACATTTACGGACACCGCCGGCAGATCACATATAATACATTTAAAAGTACAAGGTAGATCCACTAGACCAGGGACCTAGTTAGTGAAAATTATAATAGAAATGTGTATAAAAGCTTCTTATTGCACTTGTGTTAGCCTTATGGTGGCTGAAAGTATATGTACTTTACTTCATACTATACGTTATTGGTCAGTTCTAGAAATACACATCTTGCCCATTACATACAATTTGGTTGACAGTTCTCAATTGGAAAAAATGACCCACCACCATTCACTGGACAACTGTAGCTCGGATATCTTATGGCCTCCTTGTCTGGAGCGTTGTAGACTTATCCAGGGGATACACATCGTTCGGAGTGTACAACTGCATACAGATCTGCTCAGAACAACTATAAATTTAGCATAAAAACCTGAGACCACCAAGTGCAATGCCAAGAATTGGGCAGAGTGGTGAGAAAGGATGATATCTCAGTATCTGCCAGTCTGATGGAGGAACCTGGGTTTAGTGAATGTATGGTTTTATTATAAAAGCGAGAACATTAGAAACTGGCTACCAAGTCTGGTGTGGAAGAACAAGTGTGGCCAGCAGAGCCCTGACCAGTACATTGCTGTAGACATCTGGGATGAAAGTAAGCCTTATTGCCCAACCTCACTAATGCTCTTATGGCTGAGAGGACACAAATGCTCACATCCAGGTATGAAAGCCCAGTGGAAAGCATTCCCAGAAAGCAATTATAGCAGCAAAAAGACGATTACATGTTAAAAGATGATCATTTTCCATTGACCATGTAGTATACATGTAAACACATATATACTTCCTGATTTTAAGGAGGCCAATATCATGAATACCATATTCAATGCGTAGCCTAATACACTAGAATTAACTCCCTCTGACAGCGGGTAGATCGACAGCATCCTCTTTAGATAGGTCACCCATCATCCATTGTTTTTTACTGCAAACTCTATACAAATGTCTCTGTAGTGCATACGCTGCAGAAGTACTTCTGCACGGGAGGAAGTATCAGCTTCTTGTCCCCTTCCATTCTGTGGTCAGCTGTCCACATAGATAAAAAGGATATCCTCATCTGTACCATAACTGCTACGGGCTTCTTCAAAGTTGGTGATGCTTGTCCGACACAACCCTAAGATTAAAGATACTTTTAGATATAGTGTAAGATTAAACAGGCAAAAAAGGTGTCCACTTAGAGGGAACAAGTCTGCAGTTTTATGCTTCTCTAACAGGCTGCACGTATGCCGTGCACCAAGCTCTCTCATTACAGTGGGCTATGGTTTACTCTGACATCCTATGGCATGTAGGAAAAAAAAAGGTTGAGAAAGAGCCAGTCATGGGATGACGTGTCCAAGCCCATCCACCACCTCTAAATTTTCTTAGCCAGCATGGCTCGATTGACAAGCTGTTCAATCCACCAGTTAGGCTGGAATTCCATATGTGTGAGTCTCGCATCAGTATCACCTGGCATGGCCTGATGCTCTCCGGAGACTAGCGTCTCAGCTACATGGAAATACAGTACATGCAGCTTACCCGCTCCTGTCAGGTGAGTGTGCGGCCATGCCGGGTGATACTGGTGCAAGACTTACGCAAGTGGAACTCCGGCCTTAGGCAAAACCTAGAGAACACTTCTCACCATCCCTGGCACTTTCTGAAACTATATTGCGTTTCAGAGTAAAACTTAGTTCACTACAACGCGGTAGCTTGCCAGCACTTACTGTTACCCATGGTTAGGCCTGCATGAAACTGCTAACAGGTTCCCCTTAAGGTATAGGTACTCACTGTCTGCATATCCAGGATTATTGTAGAAAAGACTTCCAGAGGATCTGTTGTAGCCACAAAGTACAATAAAATGGCCCTGATATTCGCTGCTTTTGCAGAAGCACTTTTGACCAATAGGAAGAAAACAGCAGTACTTAACGCGGCTAGGACAGAGGTCACACAGGAGCAGAACAGCATTTACCAGTACGATGGCCACATGTCCCTGGGAAAGGTGATCTTGTAGCTCTTGTATTGTTACACTTCTAGAAACAGAGGACACAGATCAGAACTAATTCTTCAGTATGGCAAAGAGATTGAACAAACTACCCAGGGTATATGTAATAACTGCACTCTTCTCACTAATGTGCACCATGGTCTGCCTGACACAACCTGGATGGATGAATAAGTATATACAGATAAGGCTGCTTTCACACATCCGGTTTTTGCTAAGCGGCACAATACGGCGCTTTGCAGAAAAAACGCAACAGTTTTTTTTTTGGCCGCCGGTTGCGTTTTTTCTGCAGAGACTTGCATTAGCGTCGTGTTGTGCCGCATGGCCTTGCGTTGCATCCGGTTTTTGCCGGATGCGGCATATTTAGCCCATGTGGTGGCCGGATGGAACGTTGATGAACCTGGCACGGTTTTTTTGTGCGGCGAAAAAACCGCATCGCGCCGGATCCGATGCGGTGCAATTTACAATGCAAGCCTATGGACGCCAGATGCGGCGTCCTGCGGCAAAAAACGCATCCGGCCACCGGATGCGGTTTCTTGAACTGCGCATGCTCAGTATCAAGTTGCATTCGTCAAAAAACGGACGGGCCGCATGGAAAAACTTGTGCAATGGATCTGTTTTTTTCGCCGCATCCGTTGCATAGGTTTTTGAGCCGGATTGTGCCTGATGCAAAAAAACTGATGTGTGAAAGCAGCCTAACTAATCATCTTCACACACTACAGAAACAATCAATCATGTCCTATGCAAAGACAGGGGGCGGGGAGCTGCCTAGATGGCAGGGCAACATATTCACTTACCCACTAGGTAAAATGCTGACCTGAGCGCTATTTACTAGATTTTTAAAAAAAGTATGATAAGTTATGTATTCACATGTGCTGAATTGGCTGCGCCTCCAGCTACCGAATATGAAAAATTGTACACGTTTCTAAGGGTGAAATTATTTCACCTGTAAAAGTAGTATGGCTAAAAACAGACTGCACCAATTTGTGATGAAATGCAGACGGTTTTGCCTCAATTAGCAGTGTAGAAAAAAAAAAAAAAAGTTATTTGGCATCTGAAGGCATTCTACATTCCAAACCTGATGGAAATCCACACCACAAACTATTCTGTATAATTAAAATAAGCAGAAAATGTGAATAATAAAAACACTGTGCAATAACCTTACTGTCCCTGAACCGGCTGCTCCATAGATTGGCGGATAAAGTCATATTTTGGAGTGGGAACACCTTATAGGTGAAAAATACATGCTTACTTTAATCATCTTAAATGAGTAAAATTGCAAAATTCTTGGAAAAATCAACTTTGCAATTTAATTAGTATTAAAAAACGTCTATATTCTCAAGAAAGGAGGCATTTTTAATTTGTTTACTGCTCGTTGCCTAGATTACTTGCCACCGCTGCAATCTATCAGTGGTGGCCAGCTTACTAGGCAAGGAGTGCAGCGCTGACGAACTTTTGGTTCTACAGTTTGTAATTGATGCTCTGAAGCCCGCTGGCTGTGATGCTGCAGAGGCAAAGCATTCTCTGCTTGCAGCATCGGGGAGCACACAGATTGGACCAGGGGCACAACCATGCTGCTGACCTATCAATCATTCAATAGCGCGCTGCCTCTAGGCAAGCAGGAAGGAAAAAAGTGAGAATCTAGCCCTTTAAAGCGTACCTATCCTTTAAAAAAAAAAAAAAAAAAAAAAAAAAAGAATGATCGTCCCGCTCTCATACCAGAACTCTCCCCGTTCTCATACTCTGAAATGTGCCTTTATCCTCTTTTAGAGTGGACGGTTCTTCTTCTTTCTCAATTCTGCAACGTCATTTCCCTAACTTTCCAGCTTGCAATACCCCTGCCATTGTACAATGACTTGTCTGCTCTAAACTGAAAGCCCAATTCTGTTATATCTGTACGCAGGAGCACAGAAACACAAACATGTCCCCTACTTCCTGCACTCTTCCAGTGTCTCTGCTGCTAATGGCATATTATATGTGACAAAAGGCAAAATGGGCAGAAAATTAGACGAGAGGACATCTAGTTGCTCCACATTGATTTTTTGGGAATTAGACAACTGATTTTAAATAAACCAATTAGTAGATTCCCTATCTATCATATCATGCTGTTGTAAAGTACAGCGACCTTTTGACACCCGTTTCACACATTCGGCATTTAGCCGGATCCGGCACACTTCAGCACAGTGTAATACAGTACAATGGCATCGCGGCAAGCTCCGGTCACATGCTCCAGTCACATGATAGCATGTGACCGGAGGTTGCCGCGATGCCATTGTACTGTATTACACTGTACTGGAGCGTGCCGGATCCGGCAAAATGCCGGATGTGTGAAACGGGCCTAAGATACATATAGCTTATTTTTTTTATACATACAAGATACCCCCAACCTAATATATTTAAGGACTCTGAGGCAAATTCAAGTTTTCAATTTAAGTCAAAGGTTTGTACATGTAAAATTTCTAAAATATTTGCATGTCATCCCCAACAAGAAAAAAAAAATCATGTACCTTTTTTCCACATTAACACCGTGAGCTTTGGCTTGGGCAAATAATTGGTTTACCCTGTTTTCCTCTGCATCAAAATGTTTCCTGTAAAAAGACTATGGGAAAGCCATTATCTATTACAATGCATCCAACCTTTACTTTATGATGGACTGACTTATACGTCATCTTTATAGTAAAATACAAATTATTTTATATATTTACAAATATAATAGAGTGAACACCTTAACAATCGGTGAACATGTAAATGAGGTTATAATACTTAAGCATAAAGGTCATACTTGGTTCTTGTATCCTTTGTCTACACCCAAGGTCTGTGTGCAGAACTGGTGCTGGACCCCAAAGTGGTGCATTAGGTAAGCTAGGTCAATTGTCCAAATGCTTTTTGTGAGTTGGAGCTCCTGCATTGCATTCTGGAACTCCTCTTCATTCAGGAGATTAAGGTACCTAGAGGATAGGATTAAACCAAAGGTAAGGAATAGTGAAGGCAGGAGGTCAGATAAAGGTTCATAGCAAACATACCGTATTTTTCGGACTATAAGACGCACTTTTTTCCCCAAATGGTGGGGGAAAGTGGGGGGTGCATCTTATAGTCTGAATGTAGGGCATGTTTTTTTTTTTTTTAAATCAGATACTTTTTTATTAAAACAGAATACATACAACAGAATAACAAATCGGTATCCAAATTAAATTTATCACATCTATTACCCCTTTAACTCCCCCTCCCGCCCCCTCCCCCACCCTGGCAGCAACACTTCTCCCCGATACTACATCCCATTTAGTACACACTTAGGATACCCTTCAACTGTAGTATAGCAACCATCCCGTTGTGCAGGAGGAACAACTAGTAACACAAATAAAACAAAACACACACATCAGAGGTCTCAGACGGCTATCCCGGTCCCAGACCAGTTTATTGGTCCATCACTCGTCTTATTCGCATTGCAGCCAAGGAGACCAGAGCTTCTCAAACATTTTAACATTTCCCCTTCTTTCATACACTCCCCGTTCCAGCTGAAGAATACATTCCACCCTTTTAATGTACTCTCCCCTGGTCGGGGGGGTCTTTTTTAATCCAGGACCTGGCGATTAGCTTTCTTGCCGCATATAGCAGCCTAGCAATGACAATTTTCATAGTATTTTCCACCCCAAGCTCCTCAACATATCCCAATAGGCATAGCACTGGTTCCCTGGGGAGGACACACCCATATGTTCTTCCTATCTTGTGGATAACCTTAGTCCAAAAGGAGACCAGTCTCGGACAAGACCACATCATGTGAAAAATACCTGCGTCAGATCCCTGACACCTTGGACACTCCGAATTCCTTTTCAACCCCATTTTAAACATCAGTAAGGGAGACCTATATACCCGGTGAATCACGTATAGGTGAGATAGTCTGGCCGGTTCGCTCATGGAAAGTTTAGGGACATACTCCAGGATACTCTCCCACACCTCCTCCGTTATCGGCCCAACTTCCTCCTCCCATTTAGATTTAGTTTTAATTGGGTAGTCTAAAAGAAAGGTATGTAGTATATCTTTATACGTGCCAGAAATGATCCCTTTAGTGCTTCCTCCGCCCTTACACACATACTCCAGTACCAGGTCAGTCTGTATGGCCACACTTTGTTTAGCCGCTTGGGCTGCAATCGCATGTTTTAATTGTCTGTAGTGGAGCCAGCCGGACGCCGGTAACTGAAACTCACTCTGTAACTGCGGGAACGATTTCACAATTCCTCCATCCAATATCTGATGCATGTATATCACACCCTTGCGTCTCCACTCCTCAATATTCCCCATTTTCTGAATCTCCGGGAGATTACTGTTATCCCAGATAGGTGTAAACTTAGTTAACCGGGTCGTAGGGCATGGTTGCGGGGAATGAGAATCATCAGGGGCATGAGCAGCGCCTGCCGTGACCACGTGGGCCTGCTCATTTCATATGCACGCCCATCCTCCCGCCCATCTCTCAGCGCTGAAGCCGACGCTGACAGGTGGGCAGTGTGATGAGCGGTGGATGCGCGCATACTAAATAGCCGGCCTGCATGATCACCCCTGGCAACTACAGCCTGGAGTGATCAAGTGCGGATGTATTCACTGCCCCCCGCACATCATTATCAGCGTGGGGCGCAGTGAATCAGTATACTCACCAGCCACGATCCCTGCAGCACCGCGATGTCCTCCTGTCTGCTGACCACGGCTGTGTGTGGAGACTAGCGGTGTTCACAGCGATGACGTCATCGCTGTGCGCACGTGTCCACACACAGCCACGGCCGGAACAGACAAGAGGACGAGCGATGCTGCAGGGAGTGAGTAAGAACGTTTATTTTTTTTTTGTGTGCCACAGGATGCGGCCATATAGCAGGATGGGGGTATATAGCAGGATAGGGGTATATAGCAGGTTGGAAGCACATACCAGGATGGCAGTATATACAAGGATGGGAGTATATAGCAGGATAGGAGCACATACCAGGATGGGGTATATAGCAGGATGGGGGCACATACCAGGATGGGGGTATATAGCAGGATGCGGCCATACACCAAGATGGGGTATATAGCAGGATGCGGCCATACACCAAGATGGGGTATATAGCAGGATGCGGCCATGCACCAAGTTGGGGTATATAGCAGGATGCGGCCATGCACCAAGTTGGGGTATATAGCAGGATGCGGCCATATGCCAGAATGGGGTATATAGCAGGATGCGGGCATATGCCATGATGGGGTATATAGCAGGATGCGGCCATATGCCATAATGGGGTATATAGCAGGATGCTGCCATATGCCAGGATGGGGTATATAGCATGATGCGACCATATGCCAAGATGGGGTATATAGCATGATGCGGCCATATGCCAAGATGGGGTATATAGCATGATGCGGCCATATACCAGGATGGGGGTATATAGCAGGATGCGGCCATATGCCAAGATGGGGTATATACCAGGATGGCAGTATATAGCAGAATGTGGGCTATACCAGGATGAGGGATATATATACACAAGGCAGGAGGATCATTACCAGGATGGGGTACCGTAAGAGAATTTGGGGACATTACCCCCATAACCGGGTCAGCAGCAGATCCTTGCACCATAACAGTGTGTCATGACCACCAGAGTTTTTTGCTTAAAATTTTATTTTCCTTCTCTGAAACCAGGGTGCGTCTTATGGTCCGAAAAATACGGTACACTTGCCACTCAACTGTATCTACCAGTTTTCCAGACATATTTAACATTTCTTTGCTAACCATTTGTTTCTTTCATAGTCTGGCCACTAAATAGAAGAAATAGGAACAGCTATTCAGTAGAAAACTAAAAGTTATGTTAGAAGCCTTTTTGTAGGCACATTGCTGGGACGGCGATCAGAATTCACAGAAACACTCCTCCCTTTGACCACTATATTACACAATACAAACAAAACCTTTTTTTCTTCACTTTTCAAAAAACCCTTTTCCCAGCTGCAGTTTCTTTTTAGAAAACAACGTATGCTTTACTCATCCTCCCAGGGTCCAGTGTTATTTTATGAAGAGCTAACATTACACTGCAACCAACCAGTGAGTTCAGCAGCTCTGCCTAAGCAGACAGCAAGAGCCACTGAGCTGACTGATTGTCTGCAGCGCTGTTGATGTGAGATTACAGACGTAGAAGCCGTGGCGAAAACAGCGCTAGACCCGGAGAAAGTAATTAAAGGGAGCCAATCACCAGGATTTTCCTATATAACCTAAAGCCAGTGCTGTACTGGCACTATCAGGCATACCTATAGATACCTGTAGTGGTCAGCTCGGGTATATAGGTTTTGAAAGCCAAGAAAGTAAAGTTTATAAAATCGACAGCTGCTTGAGTGACTGCAGCTTAGGAGTAGAGTAGATAATACCCGGGGGGGGGGAATTATTAATAATTATCCCCTCCTTGTTTGTATAATACTTATGCTAATTCTATTGATGTAACTTTTCACTTCCAGGACCTGTGTGAGGTCATACCCATGTGGTCAGAAGGGGCGGGGCCTCAGCCAACAAAGCTCATACCACGAAGCAACATTTTCCTATTGGCTGACGCGGACTGTGTATACAGTTATGGCCAAAAGTTTTGTGACTGACAAATTTTGTTTTCCAAAATTTTATTGTTATTCAAAGGTTTTAGACCTTTTAGTGAGATGTTTCTATTGTTACAGAAGAACATTTACAAGTATTTCATACGTTTTTTATCCCCCTTACGACATCCGCCGTACATGTACTATGCAAGTAGGAATATAGCCAATACACACACAGTCATGATAAAACCAGGTTTTATTAATGAATTATTAAAAACATAATAATAAAAGTGCAAAAAGCACAAAGACAGCAGGACAGAGGACAAGAAAGTACATAATCATAGACATGTATAAATAGTTCCAAAAATGAGACCACACCTCCCTGACGAAGGCCACGTGCCGAAACACGTGTTGGTTTGGCGTCAGCACGGCAGCAGGACATGACTGCAGGTAACCCCGTTCATTACTCCTCTTTGCCATCTGACTGTATGCCCGGGTATTAAACCCAGCTTTCATTTATTATCATATCCATTGTGTGTTTGCGCTTGGATATGTATATCTATAATGGCCCTTGTATCATATAACCATCTTGCAGCCCTTATTATGTACCCTGTATGTGTACAGTAATAGTACCTCCACTTGGATTCACTATTTATATACCTTGTGATAACGCGGTTACTCATATTTCTTTGCACTATAGTTCTGCACTTTATCTATTGTGTAATTTTAATATTATTTATTATTATTACTCTTGTGCAAATTTGTGCTGCATACATTGATCCCCTTACTATTGGGCATAGATATATACACTTTAATCTTGAGCTTTTATGATTATTCTCATTTTTGGAACTATTTATACATGGCTATGATTATGCACTTTCTTGTCCTCTGTCCTGCTGTCTTTGTGCTTTTTGCACTTTTATTATTGTGTTAATTCATTAATAAAACCTGGTTTTATCATGACTATGTGTGTATTGGCTATATTCTTATAGGTTTGGTTCATTCTATAGCCTATCCATTTATTCTTTAGGGGTGTGAGGGTGCATTGTCACCTTTTGACATGGTGTTTCCCCTTCTGTATGACATATTTTGGTAACTATGCAAGTAGGAAGCAGCTGTATGGAGCGGCATGACCCATACTAGTCAGGTAATGGCTGTGTATTACAGCCAGGATTTGCCTTTAATTGCCCGCGATTGTTAACATGCTACATTCCCACTGTCAAACTCTAGCAGCGGTATTTAATATGTGGTGGCTTGAGGGAGCGCCATTAAAAGCGCCCATGATGTCATCGCGGGTCGTCGATCAGTTACTATGAGAGCTGGGGGTCTACTAAACACCTCGATGCTTGTCATAGCAGACACCAGGCACTGACGTGATCACAGGGCTCGCTTGTCATGTCACGTGGGTTCCGGGAACGCGGCTTCAGGCATCGCTGGAATCGCAGCTGCACTGGAGCGGAGTATAGGATTTTTTTATTTTTGTGGGGGCGAACAAGAGAAATGGGAAGGGGTTGTCCAAGTAGTGAACATCTCCTTTAATAAAAGTTACACCTCTTGAACGTACAATCAGCATCCATCATACAAACCAGTGTAATATCAGTATCAATATACTAAGTACCCAAAGGCGACTACTTACTGTAAGACCATCCGGGCACATGCCAAACCACAATCCCAGTGGTAAGACTGCTGGATGAGGGGGACTTTTAACTGGACATAATCACCTAAAACAGAAAATTGCACACAAAAAAAATAATTAAAAAACAAACAAAACATCATTTGTCAAGATCAATCAAGCCAAGAAAATGATCTCAAACAATACACCAAGTGAGTGATGGATCTCATGGCTGCTCTTTCATAGCACTGTAGCTGTAAATGTTCACATGAAGTCACATACAGGACGATCTTATTTATTAGCACTCACAATTACAAAGGGAGGGGTCTGCAGATAGCCATACAGTCTGATACTGAGCAGTAAACCGTCCTCACTTCTGATATATTTACCAATGAAGTTTGGTCAGTGTGACAAGGGATTATTATTATTAGTTATTATTATAGCGCCATCTATTCCATGGCGCTTTACATGTGAAAGGGGTAAATAGGGACAAATACAATAATCATAAACAATACAAAGCACAGACAGGTACAGGAGGATAGAGATCCCTGCCCGCGAGGACTCACAGTCTACAAGGGATAGATGAAGATACAGTAGGTGAGGGTAGGGCTGGTCGTGCGGCGCTGTATCAGAGAGAGGGTTACGGAAGGTTGTAGGCTTGTCGGAAGAGGTGGGTCTTCAGGTGCTTTTTGAAGCTTGTCAAGGTAGGCGAGAGTATGATATGTTGTGGCAGAGCATTCCAGAGTATGGGGGAGACACGGGAGAAATCTTGGATGCGGTGGTGGGAAGAGGAGATGAGAGGAGAGTAGAGAAGGAGATCTTGTGAGGATCGAAGGTAGGTACCGGGAGATTAGGTCACAGATGTAGGGAGGAGACAGGTTGTGGATGGCTTTGTAGGTCATGGTTAGGGTTCTGATGGTAACGAGCACCATATTAATCAATGTTGCTGTTGGTTTTACTGACACAAGCAACAATTCAGGCAAGTGTGGTGGGATTTTGAGAAGTACCAAGCACAACCGATATATCAAAGTTTCCAGGGACTTTTCTTAAGAGCTCATGCAGACGGACATATTTTCTGTCCAAGTAATATCTGTCAAAAAAATCGGATGGCATTCAGACCAATGTTATTCGAAGAGGCAGTGCACATGTCTGAATTTTTTCCTGGAACTGAATGATCTGGAGAAAACATATTGCAGCGTGAATGATTTGCCTCCGAGAATCGAATCTCACTTGGCTGTTCAAATCTATGGGTCCTTGAAAAAAACTGGAAGGCGCACTTTGTTGACATCTGAATGTGATCCGATGTTCATGGACTGAGAATGGAAAAAATGTAGAAAGTAGTTTGTTTTTTTTTATATTCTCCAAATCCGAACAAAACAGAACTCGCTCTATAAGGCCTCTTTCACACGTCCATGCACAACACACACGTTTTGCACGCTCCATGGTGTAGGTGTGTATGTGTGTGTTCAGTGTGTGCTGTGCGTGTGCTATCCATGTGACATCCGCACAGCACACGGACAGCATGAACTTGTAAACTTAGGCTGCTTTCACACATCCAGTTTGAGCGGTGCGGCTCAATCCGGCTGTGCAACCTATGCAACGGATGGGGTGAAAACACCGCAACCTTTGCAAAAGTTTTTTAAATGTGGCCCGTCCGTTTATTGCCGCTTGCGGCATGCTCCTGAGCATGCGCAGTGGCAAAAAACGCATGCGGCGGCTGGATGCGGTTTTTGCCGCATCGCGCCGCATCCGGCATCCATAGGGACGCATTTGAAAATGCGGCGCGATGCCTTTTTTTTTTTGCCGCACAAAAAAACGTGCCAGGCAACGTTCCATCCGGCCGCCGCATCGGCTAAATCTGCCGTATGCGGCAAAAGCCGGACGGAACGCAAGCCCATGTGGCACAATGCGGCACTAATTAAAGTCTATGCAGGAAAAACGCAACCGGCAGCAAAAAAAAACCGGTTGCGATTTTCCTGCAAAGTGCCGGATTGTGCCGCATTGCAAAAACCGGATGTGTGAAAGCAGCCTTACCTGTCCATGGTGCTGCTGTGTCCGGCGCTGCTGCTGCTTCCAGTACGAGGTGCAGTGAATATGCAATGAGCCAAAGTCAGCAGCACTGGAGACAGGTGAGAATAGAAAAGCATATTTCACAGACAACTGTTTTCTCCGGTACATGTCACAGTGATGTCCCATGGAGCACATCAGTGTGCGGGCCGTGTGAAATCGGTGCTACCGGAGAAAACGGACATGTTTACATGTGGAGCACACGGACAGATGTATGCGCCACACGGACACACAATCCATGGGAAAACACACACGTATGCGCAGACCCATTGATTTTAATGGGTTTATGTGTCCATGTCTCGGGTACGTGTGAAAAGAAACGTCACACGTACCGGAAACACGGATGTGTGAAGGAGGCCTCAGACTGTGAATAGCATAACAAGACTGTATTCCACAGGATGCAGAAATTACGGTCGTCTGCACAAGTCCAAAGAGAAAGTGATAAGAGATAATTCAGCTGACATACGTCACCACCACTGAACAGGGGAGTTGGATGGGTGATAACTTTCAGAGTAAATCATATCTCAACTTGTCCACTAATTGGGTATATCATTACCCAAAGGAATGCCAGGCACAACCTACATCAGTCAGTAGTGCATGACCTAACTTCCAAAAGTATATCCAAAATGCCAAGGACGACACTGTTCACGGCTCTGGGAAAACCAGCATCAAGGACCAGAATATAAAGGTGAAATGCAATCAATGGAGGACGGGGGGCAGCATGCATTGAGGCACTCGGTGGAGGACGGGGGGCAGCATACATTGGGGCACTCGGTGGAGGACGGGGGCAGCATACATTGGGGCACTCGGTGGAGGACGGGGGCAGCATACATTGGGGCACTCGGTGGAGGACGGGGGCAGCATACATTGGGGCACTCGGTGGAGGACGGGGGCAGCATACATTGGGGCACTCGGTGGAGGACGGGGGCAGCATACATTGGGGCACTCGGTGGAGGACGGGGGCAGCATACATTGGGGCACTCGGTGGAGGACGGGGGCAGCATACATTGGGGCACTCGGTGGAGGACGGGGGCAGCATACATTGGGGCACTCGGTGGAGGACGGGGGCAGCATACATTGGGGCACTCAGTGGAGGACGGGGGCAGCATACATTGGGGCACTCAGTGGAGGACGGGGGCAGCATACATTGGGGCACTCGGTGGAGGACGGGGGCAGCATACATTGGGGCACTCGGTGGAGGACGGGGGCAGCATACATTGGGGCACTCGGTGGAGGACGGGGGCAGCATACATTGGGGCACTCGGTGGAGGACGGGGGCAGCATACATTGGGGCACTCAGTGGAGGACGGGGGCAGCATACATTGGGGCACTCAGTGGAGGACGGGGGCAGCATACATTGGGGCACTCAGTGGAGGACGGGGGCAGCATACATTGGGGCACTCAGTGGAGGACGGGGGCAGCATACATTGGGGCACTCAGTGGAGGACGGGGGCAGCATACATTGGGGCACTCAGTGGAGGACGGGGGCAGCATACATTGGGGCACTCAGTGGAGGACGGGGGCAGCATACATTGGGGCACTCAGTGGAGGACGGGGGCAGCATACATTGGGGCACTCAGTGGAGGACGGGGGCAGCATACATTGGGGCACTCAGTGGAGGACGGGGGCAGCATACATTGGGGCACTCAGTGGAGGACGGGGGCAGCATACATTGGGGCACTCAGTGGAGGACGGGGGCAGCATACATTGGGGCACTCAGTGGAGGACGGGGGCAGCATACATTGGGGCACTCAGTGGAGGACGGGGGCAGCATACATTGGGGCACTCAGTGGAGGACGGGGGCAGCATACATTGGGGCACTCAGTGGAGGACGGGGGCAGCATACATTGGGGCACTCAGTGGAGGACGGGGGCAGCATACATTGGGGCACTCAGTGGAGGACGGGGGCAGCATACATTGGGGCACTCAGTGGAGGACGGGGGCAGCATACATTGGGGCACTCAGTGGAGGACGGGGGCAGCATACATTGGGGCACTCAGTGGAGGACGGGGGCAGCATACATTGGGGCACTCAGTGGAGGACGGGGGCAGCATACATTGGGGCACTCAGTGGAGGACGGGGGCAGCATACATTGGGGCACTCAGTGGAGGACGGGGGCAGCATACATTGGGGCACTCAGTGGAGGACGGGGGCAGCATACATTGGGGCACTCAGTGGAGGACGGGGGCAGCATACATTGGGGCACTCAGTGGAGGACGGGGGCAGCATACATTGGGGCACTCAGTGGAGGACGGGGGCAGCATACATTGGGGCACTCAGTGGAGGACGGGGGCAGCATACATTGGGGCACTCAGTGGAGGACGGGGGCAGCATACATTGGGGCACTCAGTGGAGGACGGGGGCAGCATACATTGGGGCACTCAGTGGAGGACGGGGGCAGCATACATTGGGGCACTCAGTGGAGGACGGGGGCAGCATACATTGGGGCACTCAGTGGAGGACGGGGGCAGCATGCATTGGGGCACTCAGTGGAGGACGGGGGCAGCATGCATCGGGGCACTCAGTGGAGGACGGGGGCAGCATGCATCGGGGCACTCAGTGGAGGACGGGGGCAGCATGCATCGGGGCACTCAGTGGAGGACGGGGGCAGCATGCATCGGGGCACTCAGTGGAGGACGGGGGCAGCATGCATCGGGGCACTCAGTGGAGGACGGGGGCAGCATGCATCGGGGCACTCAGTGGAGGACGGGGGCAGCATGCATCGGGGCACTCAGTGGAGGACGGGGGCAGCATGCATCGGGGCACTCAGTGGAGGACGGGGGCAGCATGCATTGGGGCACTCAGTGGAGGACGGGGGCAGCATGCATTGGGGCACTCAGTGGAGGACGGGGGCAGCATACATTGGGGCACTCAGTGGAGGACGGGGGCAGCATGCATTGGGGCACTCAGTGGAGGACGGGGGCAGCATACATTGGGGCACTCAGTGGAGGACGGGGGCAGCATACATTGGGGCACTCAGTGGAGGACGGGGGCAGCATACATTGGGGCAGTGAGTACTGGTTGGTCTCCTACTATATAAGTACATTCACTATAGATCTATGGAAACATAACAGCCGGGAACCATTACTGACGGTTGTCTGGGTGCCTCGTATCCGGGGACTGCAGCGCGGCCCTGTCGGCGTCTACATCATTGGTTCCGGGGCTCTTCATGACGATATTAGGAGGATGCGGCTCCCTCATACCGACCTCACAGCCGCCGACCTCTCCAGTATCCGGGGCGGAGCTGCACAGCACAGAGCGAGAGCCGTGCCCGGGAGGACCACGCCCACTGAGATGACGTAACGACAGGGGGCGTGGCTAGGCACCCTGTAGGTGTAGGTGTGGAGACCCTGCAGCTCAGTCCTCCTGGAAGCGAAGGCGCAGGACTGCTTTGGGCAATAGAGCGGGAAAAGGAACCTCTACACTATGAGCTTTTCCTCCTTTATAAGAAAAAAACCTTTTCAGACGGACCCAATAATGCTGAATGTGGCCGTCACCCTTTGCAGACGATCTTTGGGATCACTTCTGTACATGATTTTATCTGGCCAGTTTAGTATACAGTGTGAAACAGACGTGTCCCTGATGGAGTCAACCAAGTGTAGGCCAAGCCTAGTCTGACCAGGGTCCTATCTATAGAGGGTGTCTAATCCGCGGAATATACGCAGACGTCTCTGTCAGGCGGGCGAATCTGACAGGGTTTTCGAGAGGAAGACATTTCAGGAAACCTGCAGCATCTTTTGTAAGGGTTTTTTTTCTTTTCCTGCGCTGCGCAATCTAGTATTGTGGGTGTTTGAGCGCCCTCGAGTCCCCTCATGTTTCTCAGCTGTCAGCCAGTAAACATACGGGGATTGCCTGCCAAACACGGTAATGCCAGTAGCCATGTTGGCTGCTGTCGTTACTGTGATTGACCATCCTCATCGGGTCTACAGTTGTGCTCAAAAGTTTACACACCCCGGCAGATTTTTTGCCTTCTTGGCCTTTTTTCAGAGAATGTGAATGATAGCACAAAATCTTTTTTCGACTCATGGTTAGTGGTTGGGTGAAACCATTTATTGTCAAACTATGTTTTTTCTCTTTTTAAATCATAATGACTGCCAAAAACATCCAAATGACCGTGATGAAAAGTTCACATACCCTCGTGATTTTGGCCAGAAGTTGACACAAATGTGTTTGAATGGCTAATAAAGGTAACATCCTCACCTATGACCTGTTTGCTTGTAATCAGTGTGTGTGCATAAAAGCTGAGTGAGTTTCTGGGATCCATACAGACTCTTGCATCTTTCATCCAGCCACTGACGTTTCTGGGTTCTGAGTCATGGGGAAAGCAAAACAATTGTCAACGGATCTACAGGAAAAGATAGTTGAGCTGTATAAAACAGGAAAGGGATACAAAAAGATATCTAAGGAATTGATAATGTCAGTCAGCAGTGTTCAAACTGTGATTAACAAATGTAAAATCAGCGGCTCTGTAAAAACCAAACTACAATCAGGTAGACCAACAAAAATTTCGGCCACAAATGCCAGGAAAATTGTTTTGGATGCAAAGAAAAACCCACAAATAACATCAGATGAAAACTAGCGGTGTTGCTGTTTCAAGATGCACAATAGGAAGCACTTGAAGAAAAATGGGCTGCATGGTTCAGGCACCAGAAGAAATCCATTACTGCACCAATGTCACAAAGTATCTCTCCTACAATACGCCAAACAGCACAGAGACAAGCCTCCAAACTTCTGGAACAAGGTAATTTGGAGTGATGAGACCAAAATCGAACTTTTTGACCATAAACGTTGTATTTGGAGAGGTGTCAGCAAGCCCTATGATTGAAGGAACACCATTCCTACTGTAAGGCCTCTTTCACACGTCAGTGATTCTGGTACATATGTGACAGTTTATATACGGACCAGAATCACGGACATACACAGACCCATTAAATCAATCCTCTGCAAACACATCAGTGATTGTTCACTGACCGTGTTTCTGTGTGGCATACACACATGTTCATGTTTCCGTACGGAGACATGTCTGGGGATTTTTTTTGGCATCACTGATGTCCCACGGACCACACTATGGTATGATCCGTGAAACACGTACAAGAAAGAAACGTATCTTTGAAATAAAAAGCTTTTTATACTCATTTTCTCCAGCGATGCTGTCTCCGGCCGCTGCTGGCTGCTGCTTCCTACCCGGCTAATTACTCTAATGAATATGCACTGTACCGTGACCCGGAAGTAGCAGCAGCGGTGACACAGCAGCGGCCGGTCACAGGAGAGCAGGAGATTCAGCACCACAGAAAGCAGGAGCGGGGAGAAGTGAGTTTGGAATACCTGATCTGCATGTGCTATCATCGATCACGGATAGCACATAGAGAACATATGTGTGCCATGAATCAAGGCACACGGAGGGACATATGCATTTTTAACACATCAGTGAAAAAAATGTGTTTTTCACTGACGTGTCAAACAGGCCTAAAGCACGGAGGTGGATTGCTGATGATCTAGTGATGTTAGCTACAAAGGCACAGGAACCTTGGTCAAAGTTGAAGGAAAGATGAATGCAGCATGTTATGAGCAAATACTGGATGCAAATTTGCACTCATCAGCCTGGAAACTGCACATGTGATGTACTTGGATGTTCCAACATGACAATGATCCAAAACACAAGGCCAAGTTGACCTGTCATTGGCTACAGCAGAACAAACTGAAGGTTCTGGAGTGGCCATCTCAGTCTCCTGACCTCAATATCATTGAGCCATTATGGGGAGAACTAAAGAGTGCAGGTCATGCAAAAAAGCTCATGAATTTACAGGAACTGGAGGCTTTTTGCAAGAAGAATGGGCAGCTTTACCATCTGAGAAAATAAAGAGCCTCATCCACAGCTACCACAAAAGACTTCAAGCTGTCATTGATGTTAGAGGTATTAAGAACTGGGGTATGTGAACTTTTGATCAGGGCCATTTGAATGTGTTTGGTTGTCACTATGATTTAAAAAGAGAAAACAAGTAGTTTAACAACAAATGGCTTCACTCAACCACTAAGCATTAGTGGAAAAAAAGATTTTGTGTCATCATTCATATTTTCTGAAAAAAGGCCAAGAAAGCAAAATATCTGCTGGGGAGGGTAAACGTTTGAGCAAAACTGTATGAGACCAGGAGGTGCGATGCTCAGCACACTCTCCTCTAGAAGCAGTTCAGAGATAGTTTATCTAGGAGGGAGAGGTTAGATTGCAGTAGGGTTTGTACAGTAAAGGGTATTTTTAGCCTTGTTTAACCTAATATATAGTTATAAAAAAAGTGTGAGCTCTGCCTTATTTTTGTTAACCAGCCAAGGTAAAGCAGGCAGCTGGGGGTTGGTATTATCAGGGTGGAATGGCCTATGATTATTGGGCCCTTCCCATCCTAAAAATACCAGCCACCCCAGAAGTGGTGCATCACATTAGATGCACCAATTCTGACACTTTGCCTGGCTCTTCCAGATTGCCCTTTTGGGTTTTATGTCAGCTGTGTAATGTCAGCTGGCATCAAGGCCTGGGGTTAGTGATAGAGAGGGGTCTATCAGACACCCACATTACTAACTCATTACTAACTAAGTAAGTGTAAAGTGGAAAAAAACACACAAAAAATAGTTTATTTGAATAAAGGCTCCACCACACTTTCCTTGGTTCAACAATTTATTATCAAAACTGTTCACCGCTTCGGCAACTGCGAATAGCAATAAAGTGCTTTACACTCGCTGGGTTAGTAATGGGGGTGTCTGATAGATGCCCTGGGCTTAATGCCAACTGACATTACACAGATGACATCAACCCCGAAAATATTACCCTGATTGCAACCACACCAGAGCAATCGGGAAGAGTAGGCAAATTGCCAGAATTGGAGCAACTAATGTGCTGCACAACTTCTGGGGCGGCTGAGCGCTGCTATTTTTAGACTGGGAAGGGCCATTTACCATGCATCTTTCCAGCCTGATAATATCATCCCATGGCTGTCTGCTTTACCTTGACTGGTTACAAAAAGTGGCCAGGACCCACATAATTGTTTTTCAATTATTTACCTATGTAATTCCAGCAGCAACTTGGGAGCCAGAGATGCGTCCAGGCATCTTCCCCGTGCTGTTCCCATTCCATTTGAGCGCTGTTTCCATCCATTTCAGCAATTTTCCAGCCCTCCTGTGGGAGAGGAACTTCTGGAAGAATACTCAAGTTTCCCATTGACTTCCATTATTCTTGTTACTTGAATCAAGCCCGTCCAAGCTGCTCAATTTGAGTAAAGCAGAGGCAGATCTTGATTTTTTTTAAAATCAAAGTACGTGTTTTCTGAAAAAAAAAAATATGTTACAAAAAAGTGCCCAAGAATGTGGCTTATCCCATGCACATACATCGAGGGGTCCCCCACAAGCCCTTCCAGGATTCTTGTGCAGAATGTCTACAAGGGTTAGGGAATGATGGCCTCCTCTTTACGAGCTTGTTATCCTCCTAGTTTTTACCTATACTGTCATCTCAGTATTTATTAAGAGCAGGATTCAGTATTTGAGGACTGACTCAAATGTAATAACCGGTGTTACGAAGAGATGGAGAACAGTGTGAATGACCATAAAATAAAAAATATAGCCTATGTATGTCCGGATAGTTTAATGGAATCGTTCTAAAAAACCTTATTCTTCTGGAGAAAGGCACAAACAAATGTGAGGTGTCTGCTCACAAAAGTGAAGTGCATGCAAATGAGCCATAGCTCAGTGGGATCTCACATCTTGTAAGTTCAGACACCCCAAGAGCACCTTGGGTGTTCAAAGTATCTGACACCATGGCGTTGATGCAGAGTGTCCATGTCACCTAGAGGTAGTGGTTGGGCCAATCTGTATGTATCCCGTGTCTACATCTCCTTTTTTTATTAGTGGATGCATCTATACCAATAACTCAGGTATTAGGCTAGGTTTACACTGATTTCTTTTCGAAGTTTTTTTTTTAGCTGAACCACTCCAAAACGCACTAAACAAAAAAACTATTTTTGGAAAAACTCTTCTAACTTTTCTTGAAGAGGTTTAGAAATACTCCTGAGGGTAAAAGAAAGTGCAAGTAACTCTTTTAAGATGGAACTTTCTTCAATTAGGCACCTTTAAAACAAACGACTGCAAAACACTGTTAAGGAAGAAAAAACTCTGAAAAATCTTCAAAACCTCTTCAAGAAAAGAAAAACTCCTGAAAACTTCCTCCAAAAAGAAGCATTTCCAGAAGCAGATACTGCTACATTGCAGGAGCAGGAAATGTAACCCCATGACATCAATTTATAATAGTGTAGGATGATAGCCCAGGTCCAGGGGCTGTAGTGTTACAATGCTTGGTCATTTATTGGGCTGGCAAGTACATTTATCACACATGTAGCCATAGGGTACAATTACACAGACTTTCTGAAAGTGTCCGTCATCTTAGGCACAGAACGTAACAACACTTTAGGCTGGACTCAAGACGAGGGTATGGCATCCAATGCGACAGCATTGGATGCGATATGCTAATGACTCTGCTGCAAGCGTGAGCCAAGTGTCATGAGACTGTGACCCGATCCTGCAATCGGGTCACAGCTGTGAAGCTGAGGGCGGCGCTGAAGAGGAGAGGGAGGGGTTAATCCCCCCCATCTCCTCCGTTGTCAGCCTGTGCGTGTATCGCACTGCACTGGGATAACATCCGAGTGCAGTCCGATGTATCTCTCGCATCCATACACTTGATTGGGTGCGAGGGATACGGCTCTAGCAGAAAATCACAGCATGCTGCTGCTTCTTTCGCATGCAGAATCTGGATGTGAGAAAAGCTGCCCAACTGCTCTCCCTCATTGACTAATATTGGTCAGAGTGCAATGCGAGATTTTCACGCTCGTGTGAGCTTACCCTTAAGAAAAAAACCACAAATGTAGTTGTTGAACTTTGCGTCATTGTCCTCCATGGCCCCGTTGGGAGTCACACATGCGTGTGACTCGTGCGAGATTCGGATCGCACTGCACGGACCGGCCGCCTTCTCTTCTGCCAGGAGTGGCTCCGCTGTATGTATTTCTATGATGCTGACCCGCTCCTGTCAGGAGAGCCGCGACCGGTCCGGACAGTGTGATCCGATTCTCGCACAAGTCACACACAAGTGTGACCCCGGCGCTGGTGTCACACCTGCGAGTGTCTCGCGTGTATCTGTTGCTGCATCACCCGACACGGACTCACACTCTGCTCACAAGAGTGGGTCGGTTGCATGCATCTCTGAGATACACGCGACAGGACTGGAGATTAATGCCTCGTTCAGACGCCAGGTTTTTTTGTTTTCTACCCACATTCTTAGGAAAGCCTAAATCTATCATCTGATTCTTTTATTTTTCAATTTGCATTACACTAATAGTTTTTTTTTTTTACAAATTGCAGTCACTATCCACATTGAGTGAACCAGAGCTGAGCGTCCATGAGGCGCGTCTATAATACTATGGACACCTTACTATGTCTATCTGCAGAGGAAACTAAAAGGGAAACTATCTGAAAGCAGCAGCTCTAGAAACAGGGCTCGTCTTCAAGCATGCGCACAAGGGCGGCTGGGAACCGTTATTATATGGCATAATTGGCCGGAACGTTCTAGTGAGAGCTCCTGTTCCCTGACGGCGCCTGTTTTGTTTACCACGGAAGTCAGCACGCCGGCTTTCCTCTTTTTCCTGTTCGCTGTGCATTGTGGGGCAGGCGGGACGCCATTAGTTCGCAATTGAGAATCTGCACGAGTTGGTGAGTGGTCGCGGCCGGTGTTTTGTCGGTATTGTGTAATGTACTGTGGGGCTGGTCCAGTATACGGGTCTGTTATTGTGCAGCGTCAGAATGAACGTGCTCTATTGCAGGTTGCACCCTTTCATCAGTGACCATGTCTATCGGTGTGCCCATCAAAGTTCTGCATGAAGCAGAGGGACATATCGTCACCTGCGAGACGAACACCGGCGAGGTGTACCGGGGGAAGCTGATAGAGGCGGAGGACAACATGAACTGCCAGGTGAGGAGTCCAGCCATGGGGGCCTCAGCAGCTGGGCCTTCGTGCTTGGCGGTGCTGCCCACCGGGCAGATTCTATGGGCTTATCAGACAGAGTGTAGAACCGCTGCCATTGTTAGGATATAAGGCGCACCCCTGGATTTCCTGCAGCTCCATCTGCAACATTTTAAAGTGTAATCCAAAATCCGAGGCCCTGATCCATCCTATAGTTCCAATATTAACCTCCAAGTTGTGCAAAAATAAAAAATAACACAATGTCTAATTAGGTTCTTTTACTTCACAATTTTGGTGTAGACCTCATAAAGGGAATCTGTCAGTAAGAACCCTCCTAAGCCTTCTGTATTGACTTGTAGATCTAAGGGCTGGTTCACACTAAGCGACAGCGAGGTCGCTGTTACGTCACCATTTTCTGTGACGTAACAGCGACCTTGTAAGTCGCTGTTATGATCGCTGCTTAGCTGTCAAACACAGCAGCCGAAGCAGCGATCATAACCGTGAGAGCAGGGAGCCGAGCACAATGCTTAGCGCTGGCTCCTTGCTCTCCTAGCTACAGTACACATCGGGTTAATTAACCCGATGTGTACTGCAGCTACATGTGCAGGGAGCCGCGCACACTGCTTAGCGCTGGCTCCTTGCTCTCCTAGCTACAGTACACATCGGGTTAATTAACCTGATGTGTACTGCAGCTACATGTGCAGAGAGCCGGAGCCGGCAGCACAGGCAGCGTGAGAGCTGCGGAGGCTGGTAACTAAGGTAAATATCGGGTAACCACCTTGGTTACCCGATGTTTACCCTGGTTACAGCTTACCGCAGATGCCGGCTCGTGCTCCCTGCTCGCTTCATTTCGTCGCTCTCTCGCTGTCACGCACAGCGATCTGTGTGTCACAGCGGGAGAGCGCCTTTGAAGAAAACGAACCAGGGCTGTGTGTAACGAGCAGCGATCTCGCAGCAGGGGCCAGATCGCTGCTCAGTGTCACACACAGCGAGATCGCTAATGAGATCACTGTTGCGTCACCAAAACCGTGCCGTAGCAGCGATTTCGGTAGCGATCTCGCTATGTGTGAAGCACCCCTTAGAAAGCTGATCTAATGATACCTTCTCTGTATCTGTGATCCAATGTCTTATGTGGGGTTGGGGCTGAGAATGGCAAACGAACTCATCATAATTTATCAGACAAATGTACTCCAGCCCTTGATGTGGTATGGCAGCTGAAAAAATGCCAGTTTTGATTAACTGTGGGTGGAAGACATTTTTTTTCTCTCCATTGAAAAGATCCTGTCTTAAGGGTTTTATACCCCAAACTGACTTGTGTGTAATGTTGAGGACATCCTCACCTTTCTTGTTGAAATCAGTTTTCTGTTGTAGAGAATCCAGAGTTGAAATCTTATGGTAATGAGTTGTAGTGGATGTGCGCTGCCCTTGCCGCTTCTTTGCCTTTTTCATGCCGCTGCCTGCCCATGACCACCAATCACTGAAACGTGAGTGACCTATCAGAGACAGGTGGTGGGAAATGGAGAGGGTGGGGCAGTAGAGCTGGAAGTGTAATGTCCACCAACTGATCTCTGGATTTCTCTACAACAGAGACATGGATTTCTACAAGAAATGTAAGGATTTACTCAGTATTAAAGAGGTTTTCCACTACTAATGTGACCCTCTTTCTTCTGTCCTAACTCTCCCTAATATACTCTATCAACCCTGCTCTTGTAAGCTGATCTCTCTGCGGTGCTTAAGTACCTTTTTATTGTTTTTTTTTTTTTAGCTTTGATCCTTTTGGTTTCAAACCGAAATCGGACGAACTGTTCAGGTCGTGCCATGTGATATACTATCTAATCTGAATATTGCAGCTCTTGTCACATCACCAGTGACGTTGCGGCCCTGCTCAGTTTGTCAGATTCTGGTCTCCAGACTGGAAGGATCAAAGCTAAAACATCAAACATGGGAATACTCCACCCTGGACCAAGTATATCCAGTTTCTACAGCAAAAAAAAAAAAATCTCTCAGAAACCTATAAATGCCACATTTTTAAAATCACAGCATAGTTTTTGCCTATGCTGTGGTTGCCATATGTGTCTGCAGCAGGACATTGAGGGAGACCTGAGATAATCAGAAATGTGCAGGGATAGAAGCAGCTATAGTTTAAGATTTGATGAATGGCGTTCTTAGGCTGTGTGCACACGTTGCGTTTTTTACCGCGGAAACGCTGCGTTTAGAACCGCAGCGTTTCAGTGGCAAATTGCATGCGTTCAGCTTTCCCAGCAAAGTGTATGAGAAAGCCGAAAAATCAGTGCACACGCTGCGTTTCTAAACGCAGCGTTTTGGATGCCAAAAATCGGTGCGGAAAGAAAAGCAGCATATCACTTCTTTTGTGCGGTGTAGCTGCGTTCTCTCCCCCATTGAATCAATGATGTGGGTCAGAACGCAGCTACACCGCAGTGAGCTGCTTTTTTGTTGCGGTCCGCGGCCTTTGTCGGCATACAGAACGCAGGCATTTACCTGGAAGTGAGGTCAAGAGGTTTCCTGTTGACCTCACTAACTGGCAAAGTCCTGGAAAGCCCCCGGTGTCTCCAAGGTGCCCGCTCCGACTCCTCCCCCCCCCCCCTCCCGAAAATCCAACATGGCCGCGCGCACAGTAGCGCACCGGCCGCAACCTACTCCTATGATTTCTGTCGCATGTGCCTTGAGACATGCGACAGAAAAATGCCCCCCAGGCCCTGCCAGGTCACCCCCTATTCCCCCCGGTATTCCCCCTTACCTGTCCGGTCGCAGCTCTGATCCCCCGCGGCCCCCTCCTCCTTCACAGCAGACGCCGGTCAGTGCGGTCACATGAGCAGAGCAGCTGACAGCCAGCACTGTGTTCAGAGAGCTGTGCTGGCTGCTCGCACTCTGCAGCTGTGACCCGGGGAGAGTGGGTGCAGATTCTTTGCACCCAATCTCCTCAAATGGAGGGTCTGCCCTCCTAGAAAATGGGGGATACGTTCCCTGAACGTGCCCCCATATTCTAGAAGGTCCAGAGCCGACGTGGGACGTCCAAATGGATTTCTGCGGACCCATTTTTTTTCAAATTTTTTGATTAAATTGGTGAACGAGGGAATGATTTGGTGGGGAGTGTTGTTTCTAATTTTTTTTTGTCTTTTTTTTTTTGCTTTTGTTTACTGTCAATTAGTTATGTCTGGTATCTGATAGACGCCGTGACATCTCTAATTGCTGGGCTTGATGCCAGGTGACATTACACATCTGGTATCAACCCCATTTATTACCCCATTTGCCAACGCACCAGGGCGCGGGATGAGTTGGAGCGAAGCGCCAGGATTGGCGCATCTAATGGATGCGCCACTTCTGGGGCGGCTGTGGCCTGCTATTTTTAGGCTGGGAAGAGTCCAATAACCATGGCTCTTCCCACCCTGAGAATACCAGACCCCAGCTGTCAGCTTCACCTTGGCTGGTGATCTAATTTGGGGGGACCCCACGTTATTTTTTTTTTTTAATTCTTTATTTATAAATAAAAAAAAGCCTGGGGAGCCCTCCAAATTGATCACCAGCCAAGATGAAGCTGCCAGCTGTGGTTTGCAGGCTACAGCTGTCTGCTTTACCCTGACTAGCTATCAAAAATAGGGGGGGCCCCACGTCATTTTTTTCATTGTTTTTTTTTTGATACTAAGCTAGGCACCCTTTAGTGCCACATGAAAGGCACTAAAGGTGCCAGCTTAGAACATGCAGGCGGGGGGTGGGACGTTATATATATATATATATATATATATATATGTATGTATGTATGTATGTATGTATATGTATATGTGTGTGTATATATATATTTGACATCCATTCATCCATTGACGCTTTTTTGGCTGTGTGCCCACAATCAGGTTTTGCAGTGGTTTGGGCGCTGAGTGTTTTCCCTGCGTCCATAACACTGCGTTGTGCAGTAGAAGCACAGTGGAAGGATTTTTGGAGATCCCATGCCCACTGTGCTTCTTTTTTCCGCAGCATAAACTGACCGGTGGCGTGGCTTCCCGAGCCTCAGCATGTCAACTTATGCTGTGGAGACGAGAGTGCTCTCTGCAGGTAGAATAGAGCTAAAGTCCACAGCAGCCTGAACCCAAATCCTGGGCATGGGCAGCTGCGTTCTCCCGTGGAGAACACTCGCATCTCTGCAGGAAGGCTGGCACTGTGTACTAGACACCGTGTCGCTGGATCATGGCCACATAGCCTAAAAGTGAGAATATTGTTGCTACAGCAACATTTTGGGTGAAGTAGCTGTTTATTCAAAATGGTTAATATACTCCTGAATAAAATCCTTGAGCGGTGCAGATTCCAAAATGGGCTCACTTGTGGGGGTTTTCTGACGTATGGGTACCCAAGGGGGCCCTGCTAATGTGACATGGTGCGCGAAGTTTATTTCAAATTTTCCAAAATTCAAATGGTGCTCCTTCCATTCCAAGCCCTCCCATTTATCCAAACAGAATGTGGAGAAGAAGGAAATGACATCACAGGGTTTTTTTTTTTCCCAAAGGTCTGTGTTCAACCAACTTTATTAACACTGACAAGTCTTAAAAAACGCACCTAAAAAAACGCATGCGTTTTCGATGCATTTTTCTCAAAAAGCATGGTTTACAATTCTCCCCTCTGCCAGAGGGTGCGTTTTTTTCCGCGCTGAAAAAAAAAGCAACGTGTGCACATAGCCTTAGTGTCTGCATTGTCTGTTCACTGGAATAAGGGAATGGAGCTGCTTATCTGAGGGGTTTCTTTGCTGTGATCTGATTCATGGTGATGTGCAGTGGTGTATGGGATATGGACCTCTCCTGAACCTGTGGCCAGCTCTGCTGCCTATGGAGAGTTTCTTGGCTTAACTCTATTGCTCCTTTTGTTGAATCTATTAGTGGGTGGTGATATTTTCATCTAGAACTATTTAGTATAACCTATGACATGTAGATGGTTTCTTAAGTCTACTTTAAATCCAATAATATCCTTTTACAACAATTTATCATCTATGGTCAGCTGTGCACCTAACTTAGAATACAAAATGCACAGTTGTGGTCACCTCTCTAGAAGAAGATCCTTTCTAGGCACCACCTGGAATTGCCTACCTTTTGTAGACATTAGCTCCTTAAATTGTCCAAAGGAATTACAGAGCTACTACAGTAACTTTTTAATGGTATTAGTTGTTATAATAAAGTAGACGACTTTGTCCACTTCCCTCATGCTAGACAAAAGCCATGTCATAGGATTGCTGCAGTGAAGATCTGAGTGACTGTGTCCTAACACTATCTCCGGCCTTTATAAAGTTTATACCCTGCATTTCCCATGTGAATCCAGCTCTGGTGTAAGTTAAAATACTTGTTAGAAAGCTCAGCACAACCTTTCTGGGTCTCCCTCTATTGGTCGTCTCACTTTGCTCCACGCCCACATAGTGTATCAGGAGGTGTAAGACCCAAGTCTGCTGGCAATTTATCTTGTCTTAAGCTGTTGAGCTAATTGGAGTTGAGTGTTTTGTGTTTTTTTTTTTTTTTTTTTTTGTTTTGTTTTTTTTTGCTGTGGATAAGTATTTCAGAAGGCAGAGGAAGGAGAAAACCCCAGAGTCCCCTGATAAATATATTACAAAGGGTCTTATATATACCTCCTACTGTTATCTTGTAACGTTTGAAAGTTCAGTTCCCGTTTTTTATTGTCCAATTCCCATATTTGTTCAGAGTACCATTAAAGGGACCCAACCAGCAGGATTTTCATATATAAAGTAAAGCCAGTGCTATACTAGCGCTAGGATGCTGAATGTAAGCAAAGCTTTTGTTCTGAGATTGGAGGTTTTATTTCAGAAATATGTGCAAGTAAAGTTCCAGCAATGCACTGCTATGTGATTGACCGGTGCAACAGGAATTTCATGTGTGGGTTGGGTCTTGCTATTTTTCTTTATCGTTCCTATGGGAGACCCAGACATTGGGTGTATAGCTTCTGCCTCCGGAGAACACACAAAGTACTACACTAAAAAGTGTAGCTCCTCCCTCTGCGCATATACACCCCCTGGATAACCAGATCTAGCCAGTTCATTGCTTTGTGTTCAGGAGGCATACATCCACACATGCATTCTCATCTGATTTTTCATTTTTGGAAAGTTTTTGAAGAAAAGCGGGTCCAAGCCTGGACTCCCGGCACCCCACTGTGTCGGCGGTGCTTTTAAGGTTGATTTACAAGGCTGGAGTCTTACATGCCACGCTCCTTCACCATCCCTCGGGCTCTGGCTTGAAGTGGGAGCCAGCACGGTTCTCCTTGCTTTGCAGGAGACCGGTCTCCATCCGCAGCCCTTCAGAATCCTGCTGGACGGAGCACTCATCCCCAGGGACTTGGAACCCTGCGTCTCAGTAAGCTAAGTACCTGAGACGTTTATATTCGGGGGGTCCCGGTACTTTATTATGGTGGGAGAGTGTGCTGTGTAACTTTTGTGACATTTCCGGCCGGTTCTCTGGCTGTCGCCTGAGAACCGCGCCGATGGTGCCTGCGCGCCGGCCGCATCGCTTAAATTTAGGCCCGGCTTCGCCGGAGGCCTACTTTCGATTTCACTGCCCTCGCATGTCAATCATGCAGAGGGACAGTGCGGCTCCGCCCAGCGGCCGTTCGGCACAGGGGAGGGACACTCCTCTGAGTACATGTCCCCTCCCCTGTAAATCTCCTTGGCCCTCCAGATCCCGCTCTCAGAGCAGGTCCCGCCCCCTCTCCTCGCTCCGGCGCCATTTTCTCAGCGTTTTTCTCTGGATCAGCGCTGGCTGCAGCATCCCTGCTAAGCTGCTTGGGGGTCCGGGCTGTGGGATCTGGAGGGCACACAAACGGTCTGGTAAGCCACAACCTCCGGTTGTGGACCTTCTTATATACCCTCTGGGGGTCATTCTGGCTCAGAGCCCCCACTTCAGCAGCATGTCTCACACGAGGAGCAAGGCTGTACTCAATATGCACTGCATGTAAGCTCGTGCTGCCTGAACCGAGCACATATCCACATTGTGATGCCTGCTCTAACCTGACAATGCCTCAGCCTGGAATCGCACCCACAGTAGTCCCTCCGGCTCCGGTGGCTGAACCCCCGGCTTGGGTAGAATCCTTCTCTAGGTCAATCTCCCAGTCTTTTGCCGACTCCATGGGACAGCTGTCCCGGACTTTGCTGAACATGCATCAGCCCCCTTCTCAGGGCGCCTCTGCTGCTAGGGCTCTCTCAGCAGAGCTCACAGAGGATTCTTCATCTGGTCCCAGACCCCGTCCTCCTAAAAGGAGACGCAGGGTCCCCTCTCCTTCCTCGTCCCGCGGCTCTGATTCACGAGCTGACTCGCAGGACGAGGAGGATGCCTTTACTGGGGGGCTCGGACGCTACCTCCATGTGCCCCATTGATCTGTCCGAAAGTGACGCAGATGTTAGTGATTTGATTGCGTCCATTAATTCTGTACTGGACCTCAATCCGCCAGTATCAGAGGAGCAACCCTCTCTGGCAGAAAAGAACCAGTTTGCCTTGCCTAAGAGGACAAGGAGTGTGTTCTTTAACCACTCCAGTTTTCAGGCCACTGTGACCAAGCCTAGGGCCTGTCCTGACAAACGCTTCCCAAAGCGTGGTTCTGATGACCGTTTTCCCTTTCCACCTGAGGTGGTCAAGGAGTGGGCTCATTCACCAAAGGTAGACCCTCCGGTGTCTAGACTCTCAGCCCGGACCGTTGTATCAGTGGCTGATGGCACCTCTCTTAAGGATTCCACTGACCGCCAGGTTGACCTTCTGGCCAAATCTGTATATGAGGCGGCTGGGGCCTCGCTCTCCCCATCTTTTGCAGCAGTGTGGGCTCTCAAGGCCATCTCTGCTTCTCTAGAGGAGATGCATTCCCTCACCAGGGAATCTATGCCCGAAATGGTTGCCTTAACTTCCCAAGCTTCAGCCTTTTCATCCTATGCCATGTCTGCCATGCTGGAGGCTTCTCACCGCACTGCGGTGGCTTCGGCTAATTCCCTCGCTATCCGCAGGATCTTGTGGCTTCGAGAGTGGAAGGCAGATGCTGCTTCAAAGAAGTACCTTGCTGGGCTCCCTTTTGCTGGATCCAGGCTATTCGGTGAACAATTGGATGAAATTATTAAGGAAGCTACTGGCGGGAAGAGTACTTCCATGCCACAAACTAAAACCAGGAAACCTGCCCAGGGTAGGAACCAGTCGAGGTTTCGTTCCTTTCGTTCCTCCAACTGGTCATCCTCTAAGCCCTCGGCCTCGTCCACTAACTCAGCCAAGGACCAAAAACCCAACTGGCGCACAAAGGCGCGTCCACAAAAGACCGCAGGAGCTGCTGCCACTAAGGCAGCCTCCTCTTGACTATCTGGCCGCGCCAGCAACGTCCTTAGTCGGTGGCAGGTTCTCCCACTTTGGCGACGTGTAGTTTCAACACGTCTCCGATCAGTGGGTGCGGCATATCATCTCCCACGGCTACAGGATAGAATTCTCTTCCAGCCCGCCAAACAGATTTTTTCTGTCAACTCCCCCCTGCTCCAAGGCCGCCGCCTTCTCTCAGGCCGTGGCATCCTTGCAGGCCAACGGAGTAATTGTACCGGTTCCTGCCCGGGAACGGTTCAGAGGTTTCTACTCAAATCTCTTCCTAGTCCCCAAAAAGGACGGTTCCTTCCGGCCCATCCTGGATCTCAAGCTTCTCAACAAGCATGTTCAGGTGCGGCACTTTCGCATGGAGTCTCTGCGATCGGTCATTGCCTCAATGACCCAAGGAGATTTCCTGGCATCCATCGACATCAGAGATGCCTATTTGCATGTGCCAATTGCAGTTTCACACCAGCGTTGGCTACGTTTTGCAATCGGAGAGGAACATTTTCAATTCGTGGCTCTCCCCTTCGGGTTAGCCACGGCCCTCGAGTATTCACCAAGGTCATGGCAGCAGTGGTTGCGGTTCTGCACCTCCAGGGGTTGGCAGTGATTCCTTACCTGGACGACCTTCTAGTCAAGGCTTCATCCAGCGCAGACTGTCAACGGAGTGTCTCGCTCACTCTCGCCACTCTAACCCAATTCGGGTGGCTTGTCAATCTGCCCAAATCCACTCTGACTCCGACCCAGAGGCTCACGTACCTAGGGATGCAGTTCGAGACTCTGCCGGCACTTGTGAAGCTGCCCTTAGTCAAACAGCAGTCCCTCCATCTGGCGGTGCGCTCTCTGCTGAGGCCCCGCCATCATTCCATCAGGCACCTGATGCAGCTGCTGGGTCAGATGGTGGCGTCAATGGAGGCTGTTCCCTTTGCCCAGTTCCATCTGCGTCCTCTGCAGCTGGACATTCTCCGCTGTTCGGACAAGCGGACTTCCTCCTTGCACAGGCTAGTGGCTCTGTCGCCACAGACCAGGGGCTCCCTTCAGTGGTGACTTCGGCCCCTCTCTCTGTCTCAGGGACGCTCCTTCCTGGCCCCGTCCTGGGTGATCCTCACCACGGATGCCAGTCTATCCGGCTGGGGAGCGGTATGTCTCCACCACCGAGCACAGGGCACTTGGACTCCGTCCGAGTCAGCCCTCTCGATCAATGTGCTGGAAACCAGAGCTGTGCTTCTGGCTCTCCTAGCCTTTCACCACCTTTTGGCGGGCAAGCACATCCGAGTCCAGTCAGACAACGCGACAGCAGTTGTCTACATCAATCACCAAGGCGGGACACGCAGCCGCCTGGCAATGTTGGAGGTTCAACGCATCCTTCAATGGGCGGAGGACTCCAAGTCCACCATATCCGCAGTCCACATCCCAGGCGTGGAAAACTGGGAAGCAGATTATCTCAGCCGTCAAACCGTGGACAGTGGCGAGTGGTCCCTGCATCCGGCAGTGTTTCAGTCAATCTGCCGCAAGTGGGGCCCTCCGGAAGTGGATCTAATAGCATCCCGGCACAACAACAAGGTTCCGGTTTACGTGGCTCGCTCCCACGATCCTCAGGCCCTTGCAGCGGACGCCCTGGTTCAAGATTGGTCCCAGTTTCGTCTGTCCTACGTGTTTTCCCCCTCTAGCTCTCTTGCCCAGAGTTCTGCGCAAGATCAGAATGGAGGGCCGTCGGGTCATCCTCATTGCACCGGACTGGCCCAGGCGAGCTTGGTACCCAGACCTGCTCCATCTGTCCGTAGAGGTGCCGTGGCATCTTCCTGACCGTCCAGACCTTCCCTCACAAGGTCCGTTTTTCCGTCAGAATTCTGCGGCTCTCAGATTGATGGCGTGGCTCTTGAGTCCTGGATCTTGACGGCTTCTGGTATTCCTCCTGAAGTCATCTCCACTATGACTCGGGCTCGGAAGTCTTCCTCGGCCAAAATCTATCACAGGACCTGGAGAATTTTCCTGTCCTGGTGTCGCTCTTCCGGCCATGCTCCTTGGCCTTTTTTCCTTGCCGACCCTTCTGTCCTTTCTACAGTCTGGTCTGCAGCTAGGACTATCCCTCAATTCCCTCAAGGGAAAAGTCTCGGCTCTGTCAGTGCTGTTCCAGCGGCGTATCGCCCGGCTGGCTCAGGTGCGCACCTTCATGCAGGGCGCGTCTCACATCATTCCGCCTTACCGGCGGCCCTTGGATCCCTGGGACCTCAATCTGGTCCTCACGGCCTTGCAGAAACCCCCCTTTGAGCCTCTTAGGGAGGTTTCTTTGTCTCGTCTTTCACAGAAAGTGGTCTTTCTAGTGGCCATAACTTCCCTCAGGAGAGTCTCTGATTTGGCTGCGCTCTCTTCGGAGTCACCTTTTTTGTTTTTTCATCAAGACAAGGTGGTTCTCCGTCCGACTCCGGATTTTCTCCCTAAGGTGGTTTCTCCTTTCCACCTTAACCAGGACATTTCCCTGCCTTCCTTTTGTCCGGCTCCTGTTCATCGCTTTGAAAAAGTGTTGCATACTCTGGATCTGGTGCGGGCGCTCCGGATCTATGTGTCTCGCACCGCTGTTCTTAGGCGGTGCACCTCTCTTTTTGTGCTAACCACAGGTCGGCGTAAGGGCCTCTCGGCTTCTAAGCCGACCTTAGCTCGTTGGATTAGGTCGGTCATATCCGATGCCTACCAGAGTACTCGGGTGCCTCCCCCGCCGGGGATCAAGGCACACTCGACCAGAGCTGTCGGTGCCTCTTGGGCTTTCAGGCACCAGGCTACGGCTCAGCAGGTCTGTCAGGCTGCCACTTGGACTAGCCTGCATACCTTTTCAAAGCACTACCAAGTGCATGCTCATGCTTCGGCAGATGCGAGCTTGGGCAGACGCATCCTTCAGGCGGCTGTCGCCCATTTGTGAAGTTAGGCTCCGCCTACTTCTCAGTTTTCTGTTTATTCCCACCCATGGACTGCTTTGAGACGTCCCAATGTCTGGGTCTCCCATAGGAACGATAAAGAAAAAGAGAATTTTGTTTACTTACCGTAAACTCTTTTTCTTATAGTTCCGTATTGGGAGACCCAGCACCCTCCCTGTTGCCTGTTGGCAGTTCTTGTTCCGCGTGTTATCACCGGCTGTTGTTGTAGACAGAGGCTCCGGTTGTTCCGGTTCTTGCTCTGTCTTTACTTGTGGGTGGCTATTCTCCTTCAGCTTTTGCACTAAACTGGCTAGATCTGGTTATCCAGGGGGTGTATATGCTCAGAGGGAGGAGCTACACTTTTTAGTGTAGTACTTTGGGTGTATAGCTTCTGCCTCCGGAGGACACACAATGTCTGGGTCTCCCAATACGGAACTATAAGAAAAAGATTTTACGGTAAGTAAACAAAATTCTCTTTATTCCCAGCCCTGCCGGCTGCCTGCACTGGAATTCACGTCTGACGGCAACAGGGAAGGAAGGCCAGGCAGGCAGACAGGGGCGGGAATAGATGGCAAGACCTGACCACATATTCCACCCCTGTGGCACCTGTCAATCAAATAGCAGTGCATTGCTGTAACCAGGGCTGTAAAGTCTGTATAAAATGAACCGACTCCTAAAATATATAATAAATTGGGGACAGTAGTTCAATGCAGAATGTGCTGAATATTTTTTCATATGAATTTGGGAAAGTTATGAAATGTCCTATAAATGGCTGTTCTATTCCTGATCTAAGGCTACATTCACACACAGCGTTTTTGCTACTTTTTTTGAGGATACGTTTTTCAGCTGCAAAAGCAGATCAGCTTTTTAAAAAATCGCATCACCTGAAAAGTTTTTGAGCTCATAGATAATGTTTTCAATAGCAAAAGCAGATTAGAAAAACGCCACAAACTGACTGCTCATTCTTTCTGAGGATCCGTTTTTGAGGCCTCCAGTTTCTCCACTGGAAAAAGTTCTCCAAGATTAGAACTCAAAAAAGAACAGGTTATTGCCATTGTAACGGACAATGCTTCAAAAATAAGTACAATTAACGAATGAGGGTAATGAACAACAGCTAGAAGAAAATTTAGGATTCAGTATGTGTGAGATGGAGCCACAGCGCTGTTCATGTAACTGAGGAACAAACAGATATTACAACAGAAGAACAGCAAAATGATACTTTAGGATTAGATCTTGTTGAAGCTCCTTCAAAACACTTTCATATTCATCACATGCATTGTGTTTTGCACACACTGCAGCTGGCAATAAGAGAGAGTCTGCAAGAGGGACGTGCTTGAAATCTGATTGGAAAAGTGAGGAAATTGGTTATTGCTACCAGAACCCGTAAAATTGAATCCATCTTGAAGAGACGTGCTGGGAAAGGGGCAATTGTCGATCAAGCCACTCGGTGAGGCAGCACTTATTTAATGATTGAGCGATTGCTTGAACTAATACCATTTCTTATAGATATGTTGAATCCTCAGGTAACCCTAAATGAAGGTCAATGCACACGGGTGGCTGAATTGAAAGAATTGCTTAATCGCCCATTTACCGTGACTAAAAAATGACAAGCTGAGGCTTTAACTCATGGCATTTTCATAAAGGAGTAGAACTTGCTATTTTGCCTGCCCCAAAGAGGATGTTTAATCGCAGATGGCATTTCTGCTTCAATGAAACGGAGAGACACAGCTATTGGAAAATAAAATTCTTCTGGCAGCTGTTTATGTGGACCCAAGTCATCGTATACTGCTTGATGATCAACAGCTTACTAAAGGAAAAGAAGCTCTGACTGAGGTAGCAATTAGGATGAGCGGCTACAGGGCTGCCAGGCGCACGAGGACTTGGGTTCTAAAGTTGTATTCCAATAAATATATTTTATCATAAAAATGATTAAATGTCTGATGTTCACATTGTACTACAATACATTTTTCACTTAAATATAAGCAATATATGTGAGATTTGGAGTCAGTGCAAGGGAAATTGAGGAGTCTGAGTCGCAGGTTTGGCTTACCGACTCCACAGCCCTGGCTGTAACTTTACTTGCACATATTTCGGAAATAAAACATCCAATCTCAGAACAAAAAGTGTATGCTTACATTCAGCATCCTGGAGCCAGCACAGCGCTGGCTTTACTTTATATATGAAAATCCTTCTGGTTGGTTCCCTTCCCTTTTAAGGCCGTGATCACACAAGCGTATAGTGTCGGCTGTGATATGCTAATGACACTCAGCTCAGACTCTGCTGTGAGTGTCAAACTATGATCTGATTCTCTCATATGCAAGAGTTGGATCACAGGTGCGGAGGAGAGATTAATGTCTCCATTGCCGGTCTCTGCGTATATCGGACTGCACTCATGTCATCAGTGCAGTTTGATGTTTCACACGCTCCCATGGACTTATATGGGTGCGCGTTACTCAGTTTGCTGAGGCACTCGCAGCATGTCGGATCAGCATAAAAAAAAACAAAAACAAAACGCTGGTCTGCTCTAGCCCATAGTATAACACTGCTATCTGAACCCTTGGATAACACTTGGCCATGTTATACGCTTATGTGAGCGAGCCCTAAAGGAAAATCTGTCTGCAGTTTTTACTACCCCGTCTCAGAGCCGCATGATGTAGTGGTAGAGACTTTATTTTTTTATTACAACAAGCAGCCCAGTAAGTGATCCATCACTGGAATCAAGATCTGTCTCTACAGTATGCTGCTCAGGTTGGGCTGCTTTCACACTACGTTTTTTTAACATGCGTCATTAACGTTTTTTTGCTGTAAAAGCGGATCCTGCTTTTACAGCAAAAAATGCATGCTAACGCATGTTATTTTGCAGGATCCGGTCACTGGATGTTTAGGGGCGGGCTTTGGAGTCATGTTATCAGGAGTGAGGGGAACTAAACGTGCCAGACTGGGAGCCGGCTTCTTACAACTGCGGAGGTTCGTAACCAAGGTAAACATCGGGTAACTTGCTTGGATACCCGATATTTATCTTGGTTACGAGCGTCTGTACACGTAACCAACGTAAACATCGGGTAACTAAGAAAAGTGGTTACCCGATATTTACCTTGGTTACGAGTGTCCGCAGTTCTCAGGTGGGAGAGAGAGACGAGAGGGAGGAAGGGAGGAAGGAAGGGAGGAATGAGAGGGTGAGAGAGAGGGACTGATCACGCGAGGCTGGTTTCTGTGCATGCTCAGTAGAGCAAGCAGGATCCTGTCTATCAGCACGCCAGCGTTCACATGCGTTTGCATGCAGTATAGTCAGGATCCAGCAATTTGCAGTATTTGGACGCAGCTCAAAAACGCTACAAGTAGCGTTTTTGAAAAATGTTAAACTGCAAGTCGCTGGATCCTCACTATAACGCACGCAAACGCAGGTGAACGCATGTTGATGCGAGTCCATTGCAAATGCATTGAAATGAAAACGCATTTGCACTGGATCCGCTTTTGCGTTAAAAAAACGTTCATGACGGATGTTAAAAAAACGTAGTGTGAAAGCAGCCTTAGGTAGCAAACACCTTGTGACAGATTCCCTTTAACCCCTTAGTGACGGAGCTAATTTTCACCTTAATGACCAGACCAAATTTTGCAATTCTGACCAGTGTCACTTTATGAGGTTATAACTCTAGAACGCTTCAACGGATCCCGGTGATTCTGAGATCGTTTTTTCGTCACATATTGGACTTCATGTTAGTACCAAATTTAGGACAATATTTTTTGCGTTTATTTATGAAAAAAATTGAATATTGGCAAAAATTTTGAAAATTTTGCAATTTTCAACTTTTGAATTTTTATACCGTTAAACCAGAGATTTCTGTGACACAAAATAGTTAATAAATAACATTTCCCACATGTCTACTTTACATCAGACCAATTTTGGAAACAAAATTTTTTTTTGTTAGGAAGTTAGAGGGGTTCAAAGTTTATCAGCGATTTCTCATTTTTACATCAAAATTTACAAAACCATTTTTTTAGGGACCACATCACATTTGAAGTGACTTTGAGAGGCCTAGATGATAGAAAATACCCAAAAGTGACACCATTCTAAAAACGGCACCCCCCAAAGTACTCAAAACCACGTTCAAGAAGTTTATTAACCCTTCAGGTGCTTCACATGAACAAAAGCAATGTGGAATGAAAAAAAGCAAAAATTAAATTTTACCTAAAAATGTTGCTCTAACCCAAATTTATTCACTTTTAGAAGAAATAACACAACAAAATGGACCCCAAAACTTGTTCCCCACTTTCTTATGAGCACGCCGATACCCCACATGTGATCAGAAACCTCTGTTTGGACAAATGGGAGGGCTCGGAACAGAAGGAGCAATATTTGAATTTTGGAAAGCAAATTTGGCTGAAATAGATTGCGGGCACCATGTTGCATTTACAGGTCCGCTAAGGTACCTAAACAGAAGAAATCCCTCACAAGTGACACCATTTTGGAAACTAGACCCCTCAAGGATTCTATCTAGGGGTATAGTGAGCATTTTAGATCCACAGGTACTTCACAGATTTTGTTAACGTTACGTTGTCATATTGAAAATTTTAATAATTTTCTCAAAAATGTTGCTTTAGCATCAATTTTCTCACTTTTTCAAGAGGTAATTCCAAAAATTTGACCTCAAGGTTTGTTAACCACTTTTTTATGAGCGCGGTGATACCTCACATGTGGTCTGAAACCTTTGTTTGGACAAATGGGAGGGCTTGGAACGAAAGGGGCAATATTTGAATTTTGGAAAGGAAATTTGGCTGAAAAAGATTGCGGGCACCATGTCACATTTGGAGGACCCCTAAGGTACCTAAACAGCAGAAACCCCGCACAAGTGACCCCATTTTGGAAACTAGGCCCCTCAAGGAATTTATCTAGATGTTTGGTGAGAACCCCCAGGTGCTTCACAGAATAATTTCTCCTGAGTTTGGCGATACCTTATATGTGGTGGAAATCAACTGTTTGGGTGCACAGCAGGGCTCGGAAGGGAAGGAGTGCCATTTGACTGCAAAATTGGCTGGAATCAATAGCGGACGCCAGGTTGCATTTGGAGAGCCCCTGAGGTGCCTAAACAGTGGCTGTCCCCCACAAGTGACTCCATTCTGGAAACAAGACACCTCAAGGCTTTTATCTAGGTGTATAGTGAGCAGTTTGAATCCACGAATACTTCACAGATTTTGATAAGCTTAGGTTGCCATATTGAAAATTTTCATTTTTTTCACAAAAATGTTGCTTCAGCATCAAATTTCTCACTTTTTCAAGAGACAACAACAAACCGTGGACCCAACAGGTTGTTATCCAATGTCTTATGAGCACAGGGATACCCCACATGTGGCCAAAAACCTCTGTTTGGATAAATGGGAGGGCTTGGAATGGAAGGAGCACCATTTGAATTCTGGAAAAGTTGAGATAAATTGCGGGCACCATGTCACATTTGCAGGGCCCCTTGGGTACCTATAAAGCAGAAACCCCCCACAAGTGACTCCATTTTGGAAACTGGATTTTATTCAGGAGTATAGTAGCATTTTGAATCCACAGGTACTTCACAAAAATGTTGCTGTAGCAACAAATGTCTCACTTTTAGGCTATGTGGCCATGATCCAGCGACACGGCGTCTAGTACACAGTGTCAGCCTCCTGCAGAGATGTGAGTGTTGTCCACGGGAGAACGCAGCTGCCCATGCCCACGATTTGGGTTCAGGCCGCTGTGCAGCTCTATGCTACCTGCAGAGAACACTCATCTCCGCAGCATAAATTGACATGCTGAGGCTCGGGAAGCTGCCGCCACATGTCGGTTTATGCTGCGGAGAAGAGAAGTACATTGGGCATGGGATTTCTAAAAATCCTTCCACTGTGCTTCTACTGCACAATGCAGCGTTATGGACGCAGGGAAAACACTCTGCGCCCAAAACGCTGCAAATCCCGATTGTGGGCGCACAGCCTAAAATGCTACAATGGATGAATGGATAGATGTCAAACAAATATAACGTCCCACCCCCTGCATATTCTAAGCTGGCGCCCTTTAGTGCCTTTCATGTGGCACTAAAGGGTGCCTAGCCTTGTATTTAGCCCCCCAAAAAATTAATAATTAAAATAAACGACGTGGGGTCCCCCCTATTTTTGATAGCCAGCTAGGGTAAAGCAGACAGCTGTAGCCTGCAAACCACAGCTGACAGCTTCACCTTGGCTGGTGATCAATTTGGAGGGCTCCCCAGGCGTTTTTAAAAAAAAAAAAAAAAAAAAAACGTGGGGTCCCCCCAAATTAGATCACCAGCCAAGGTGAAGCAGACAGCTGGGGTCTGGTATTCTCAGGGTGGGAAGAGCCATGGTTATTGGACTCTTCCCAGCCTAAAAATAGCAGGCCGCAGCCGCCCCAGAAGTGGCGCATCCATTAGATGCGCCAATCCTGGCGCTTCGCTCCAGCTCATCCCGCGCCCTGGTGCGGTGGCAGACGGGGTAATATATGGGGTTGATACCAGCTGTAATGTCACCTGGCATCAAGCCCTGGGGTTAGTGATGTCACGGCATCTGAACAGATACCCGACATCACTAACCCAGTCAAGAAATAGAAAAAAATAAAGACAAAAAAAAAATTTATTTGAAAAAAAACTCCCCGAAACATTCCTCTTTTACCAATTTATTGTAAATAAATAAATTTCGGTCGCTGTAATCCATTTTTGAGGTCCCACGCCGTCTCTGGATCTTCTAGAATATGGGGGGCACGTTCAGGGAACGTATCCCCCATTTTCTGGAAGAGCAAGCTCTCCATGAGCAGTGTGGGTGCAGTAATCTGAGAATACTGCACTCACACTGCCCCGGTCCAACCTAGGGCAGAGTGACCTGCAGTAACCTCATTCTAGAATATGAGGGGCACGCTCACAGAACGTACCCCCCATTTTCTAGAACAGCAGGCTCTCCATGTGAGGAGTGTGTCTGCAGATTACTGCACTCACCCTCCCCCGGTCCACAGTGGAGCAGCCTACTGCAGCAGCGACGTCAGCGTCCCTGCTTGCAGGGATCCAGCTGACAGCCGCTGTCTGCGCATGCGCCGCCAGCATTCAAGAGAAGGAGGCGGCGTGATCGCGGGGCCGGAGCACCAGCAGCCAGGTAACGTATGACCGGGGGCTGGGGGGGGTGACGGGGGGACCTGGGGACAACTTTCTGCCGCATGTGACGTGTCACATGCGGCAGAAAGAGTAGGATGAATGCGGCCGCCATTTTCCACGCTCCGGAGGGGAGAGGGGGGAGGCGGCTCTGGAGAACCGGAGGGGGCTCCGGGGACCAGAGATCTCCGGTGTACCGGAGGAGGGGTCAGGGGGAGGACATTTCCCTCCGATCTGAAATGTTTGATCATTTCAGATCGGAGGGAAATGAATGCAGAGCCGACGGCGGCGGCAGTTTTCAGCGCGCGTCGGCGCCATCTTGGATTTTCCGGAGGGGGGGTAGGGGTGGTGGGGGGACTCTCCGGTACCGGGGGCTTTGGGGGCACTAGAGGATTATATTTATTTCTCATCTGACATGTTTGATCACGTCAGATGAGAAATAAATCAATTTTACCGGCCATTTTTTTTTTTTTAATGTTGTCGCCAGTATACGGTGTATACCGGCGATCGCATTAACGGGGTCCAAAAAAAACACCCCGATTCATAATCTTGGGGGTCTCAGCTACCTACGGTAGCTGAAACCCCCGAGATTTTTCGTCACTGGGGGGCGCTACAAGCTTTTTCCGGCCTGACGTCTCAAGACGTCGGAACAGAATAAGTACCCTGTTTTTCCGACGTCTTGAGACGTTAGGCCGTCGCTACGGGGTTAAGGAAACATTGAGTTAGTTTTCTTTGTCATGTTCAGTTGGGTCGGCAGTATGGTTGGTGCAGTACCTAACATTGCAAGCCCAGTTTAACTCTCCATTACTGGGCAGATTTTAGCTGTCTTTTAATACTGCAGGGTCAATGGAGCCATATTCTTACTCCATCTGTATATTGCCAGCTTAATTGCAAATTCAGGCTTTTTGTAAAGCGTGGAGATTACAATATGTATCTGAACCACTAGGTGGCGTTAGGTGTCTGCTATATCTGGTCAACAAGTGGAGCCTTATATCCCGTATGAGATGCTCTGATGTAAAAACCTACACAATGTGTGATATTGGATAACAGAACCCAAATTCTGTAGATCAGTGTTACCCAAACCCCAGTCCTCGTGGTCCCCCAACAAGTGATGTATGGCACAGGTGAGAGAACTAGTGGTAAGTTCTGATGCCTTGACAATAATTCCATCACCCGTACAATAAGGAGATCCTGAAAACTGGACCCGTTTTGTGAGCTGTGAGGTCTGAGTTGAGGTAAGGCCGCAGTCACACTTGCGCGTGTCTCGCATCGCATTACCTGGCTCTGCCTGATGCTCTCTGGACAGGAGCGTCTCAGCTGCATAGAAATACATGCAGCCGACCCGATCCTGTCAGGAAAGTACGGCCGTGTCGGGTGATGCGAAGCGAAAATCCCATGAGTCTCTCACAAGTGACTCCGGCCTAATACTGATTTGGATGCTTGTTAGAGAAGAAAAAAATCTATTCTGTACATTAGCAAAGCATTGCTGGTAATGATGGGGCTTATAATTTTGCTTTAGTCAGATCGGGTATCTCTGTGATCAGGCAAATGGAAAATACCTTTCTGCTGTCATTTGTGTATTATGTAAAAATGATTTTCTTAATGTTTTCCTGTATTGTATGATTTTATAATTCTATGGTGGTTTTTTTGTGTTCCAGATGTCAAACATTACTGTGACATACAGAGATGGCAGAGTAGCGCAGCTTGAGCAGGTCTACATTAGAGGAAGCAAAATACGTTTTCTCATCCTTCCTGACATGTTGAAAAATGCTCCAATGTTAAAGAGTATGAAGAATAAAAACCAGGGCTCGGGGGCTGGAAGAGGGAAAGCTGCTATTCTCAAAGCCCAAGGTAGGAAACACAAATGGTGGGAACAGACCAGAAATATGAGAAGTGTCATTTCAAATTAAAAAAAAATTATGGGGATAAATGTCAGTGTTGCCACCAGGATTTTCAAAGTACATGTGTATGTCTAGTAGGTAATAAATATTTATACATTAATGCTGGTATAAAACTGCACCAACATGCTGTGCAAGATGTGACTAACTGCACCAACATGCTGTGCAAGATGTGACTAACTGCACCAACATGCTGTGCAAGATGTGACTAACTGCACCAACATGCTGTGCAAGATGTGACTAACTGCACCAACATGCTGTGCAAGATGTGACTAACTGCACCAACATGCTGTGCAAGATGTGACTAACTGCACCAACATGCTGTGCAAGATGTGACTAACTGCACCAACATGCTGTGCAAGATGTGACTAACTGCACCAACATGCTGTGCAAGATGTGACTAACTGCACCAACATGCTGTGCAAGATGTGACTAACTGCACCAACATGCTGTGCAAGATGTGACTAACTGCACCAACATGCTGTGCAAGATGTGACTAACTGCACCAACATGCTGTGCAAGATGTGACTAACTGCACCAACATGCTGTGCAAGATGTGACTAACTGCACCAACATGCTGTGCAAGATGTGACTAACTGCACCAACATGCTGTGCAAGATGTGACTAACTGCACCAACATGCTGTGCAAGATGTGACTAACTGCACCAACATGCTGTGCAAGATGTGACTAACTGCACCAACATGCTGTGCAAGATGTGACTAACTGCACCAACATGCTGTGCAAGATGTGACTAACTGCACCAACATGCTGTGCAAGATGTGACTAACTGCACCAACATGCTGTGCAAGATGTGACTGGTTATGGCCGTTTTTCATCCCCAATGTGAACCCAGTCTTACTACTTCCAAACTACTCGTTCATTTGGCAGCTACGGGTCCTAACTTCATAGATCCTAACCGTGATATTTCTCCCAACACTAGGACAACGGAGACTGATTTGTATATTGTCCTATGAGACCTTCACCTTATATACCAGCATGTATAATGCACAACTGATATGTTCAAATAGCATTGCCGGTGTCATGCTTCTCACATGTTCACTGACATCTTTTTATCTTTCAGTGGCAGCAAGAGGCAGAGGACGTGGAATGGGTCGAGGAAACATTTTCCAAAAACGACGATAACAATTTCTTTTTATGTGGATATTTTTTTTATTTTGTTTATGTATCTGCTCAAATATTTTTTTTTCCTTTTTTTTTTTTTTGAACTTTGATTAATAAAACTTTGTAATGTGGACACCTTATTTTAACTGTATTTTATTTCAAAGGAGTAAATTTACATATTGCAGATGATTACCACTGGAGGATGTAATCCTTCAACCTAAATTCTAAATTAACTGTTAGTGTGTGTGTGTGTGTGTGTGTATATGTGTGTAGTGTGTGTGTGTGTGTGTGTATATATTCTTTATATATACGCACATATATACACGTGTATGTATATAATATATATTATATATAATATATATTTATATAATTATAAAAATGTGTGTATATGTATATTATAGTGTGTGTGTGTGCATATATGTATGTATAATATATATATATATATATATATATATATATATATATATATATATATATATATATATATATATATATATATATATATATATATATATATATATATATATATATATATATATATATATATATATATACACGTGTATGTATATAATATATAATTATAAAAATGTGTATATGTATATTAAAGTGGGTGTGTATGTATGTATGTATGTATGTATGTGTGGACACCTTTTGATAAATTCCATGCAGCACTTATTCAGTTCAGTTTTTCATTGACAGCTTTACCAGACCTTTCGCCAGCCAGATCTAGCCATATTATGTTTGCAACAAGAAATATATAACCGTCCTAGACCTTATTCCAAATTCATCTTAGAATGAGTCTTATTATCCTCTCTGGAAGTTTAGTATTCTTAATCCAGACTGGAGTTCACAGGTAAAATATTTATATAAAATAGATTCTTTATTAAACTCACAAAATCAAAAAATATATCTAGAAAAAGTACATAATTTTTTTTACAATAGATTCAATGTCATAGTAACAAGATAATGGGAAATGGTATTAGGTGCCCCCACAAATGGTGGTATGGATACATACAAAGGAGGGGTAGGGGGTTAGAATTTAGAAATCAATGCATATGGGTACATACTATAAACTGCAAGTGCCGTGCAAATATATAGTTGTCAAATATAGAGTCAAGCAAGTCACAAATATTGATTGCTTACTCAATACTCAATAGTCAATAGATCAATAGTACACCCCTGAATTAACGTGCCCACCAGAGACAGAAAAGGAAGGACATCTTGGTTGTCAGACATTATGTACCACCAAGGGCTGCTAATTTATTGGGCTCTGGGGCTCTGCTCAAGGGGTGTTTTCCATGCGGTCGTTGTCTTTCCTGCACCAATGTCTTTCGCTGCTTGGACTTCACCAACTATGATGAATCACGTACCTTTCAAATTAAGGAATACATAGTGTAGCAGTTCTATTGTGATCTATTGCCCCCCCCCCCTTCCTTTGTATGTAACCATATCCCCAATTGTGGGGGCACCTAACATCCCCTTTCCCATTATCTTGTTACTATGACATTTAATCTATTGTAAAACAATTATGTACTTTTTCTAGATATATTTTTTGATTTTGTGAGTTTAATACAGAATCTGTTTTACATAAATATTCGACCTGTGAACTCCAACTCCTTTCTTTTGTTGTTAATCTAGCTTAATTGGAGTGGTGCATTATGCCCCGAATAATGCAATTGCTAGCATGAACCGTACGGAAATGTTTGTGGTGTTGGTGGATGACAACGTCTGGATTCAACTTTCTAAAAAGACACATATGCATGTTTTTCCTCACTATCTGAACTAAACATTTCCTGTTTTAGGTCAATTAGGAACCAAAATAATTTATATTTGCCAAATGCCAGAATAATGAGAATGTAATGTAAAGCATTTTTTTTCCCTGCCGCCCATGACAGCACCACATGAGAGATAGGTTCCGCCCACATCAGGACAGGAAACCCACTGATAAAAAGGCGGTACCTCTCCTCCACATCAGTTTGGTTTCCTGTCCTGGTGTGGACAACCCATTGCTGTCCCAGGTCCGACCCGGTGTGGAAGCCTGGTACTTACCTGAAGCCGGTGCTCGGGCCTGGCTGCACCCCCCCTCGGTCTCAGACCTCTGCGGCGGTGAGGCGCGGGCCTGGAGCGGGAGCTCGGCCCGGCGTCGCTCCAGGGATGTGCGCACTCACGGCGGCCGCTGGAAGGCTTGTCCCTGCTGTGCAGCACGCTGGAGTGAAGCTGGACGCTCCGGCCGGAAGTGACGCGATTCCATGGTGCAGTGCGCATTGCGACCAGGAAGTGACTGGTGTGCGCATGCGCACTAGGATCCAAGATGGCGGCGCCCATGTAACGAGGGTTCTCTGTTTCAAATATGACCGGCGCTTGGGACTGGTGAGTTTTTTTCTCCTCCATTGTTCCCGTTATGGCAGGAGATTCACCCCGCAGCAGGGAGCAGCGCAAGGAGTCGCCGCAGCGGGGCTCGGAACGCGGCTCTGCGGATCGTTCCCGGAAGGCTGTGTCCAGTCCGGGCAGCGTTCGGTCGGTGGGTCCCAAGAGGTCCAAGGGAGATAAGAATCCGCCTCCTGATCCGGTATTGCCAGGAGTCGTGGGGGTGAGTGGACTTCGTGGTCTTCCATGTTTCTAAGTCCCCGTGTCAATGTCCCCTCTCTTGTTAGGTGCCGAAAAAATGTGCCTCCAAGCAGCGTCACAAGGAATGTGCCATATGCCAATCCTCCCTGTCTTCGGATTACACCAAGGCCCTGTGTGCAGGCTGTATCCAACAGACCCTACTCAAAGAGGGGCCGGGGTTCTCATCTGAATTGCGTTCCATTATCAGAGCGGAAGTACGGGAGTCTCTTAAATCCCTTAGGGGGGGCAAGAACCGCAAGAAGTCCCGTCATCCTAAGCTGTCTACTCCCGATACCTCGGCGGGTTCGGCTCAGGGCTCTCGGTCGTCGGGCTCCTCGGGATCCTCCCCCTCCGATTCTGGCTCCTCTTCCTCTTCCGATGAAGGTGGTCGTCCTTGTTTCCCTACAGCAGACGTAGGACCTTTGGTGAAGGCAGTACGTTCGACCATGGGCATAGTGGACCCAAGGGGGCCCGAATCTACCCAGGATGTCATGTTTGGGGGTTTGGATTCCAGGAAGCGTAAGGGGTTTCCCATTCCCCAGAAGGTTCAAAGTCTCATTACTGACCAGTGGAAAAAAGTGGACAAAAGGTTGAATCTTAGCTCTTCCCTTAAAAGGAAGTACCCTGTGGAAGAGGAAGCGTCTACCTCTTGGGATAGAACCCCGAAAATTGATGTCGCTATTGCCAAAGCGTCTCGTTCCACTACCTTGCCGTTTGAGGACTTGGGGTCCCTTAAGGATCAGCTGGATAGGAAGGCTGATGGTTTTCTGAGAGGTACATGGGAGTCTACGGCAGGTGGCTTGCGCCCGGCCGTGACCAGCGCCTGTGTTGCCCGGTCTTTAATGGTGTGGCTTCAGCAGTTGGAAGACCAGTTGCGCAATGACACTCCTAGGAAAGATATTATCTCGTCCTTGCCCTTAATACAGGGTGCTGCTGCCTTTATGGCTGATGCCTCGGGTGATTCTTTAAGACTGTTTGCCAGGTCGGCGGCGCTTTCCAATTCCGCGCGTCGGGCCCTCTGGCTGAAAACTTGGAAGGGTGATGTCCAATCCAAGGGGCGACTATGCAGCATGCCTTGTGAAGGTACCTATCTTTTTGGCTCTGGCCTGGACGACCTCCTCACTAAGGCATCCGATAAGAAACAGGGGTTTCCAGTTTTTCCGGTGGCGTCCTCTCGCAGCCGGCCCTTTCGGAGACGTCAGTTTTTCGCAAAAAAGTCTCAAAAACCGCAAGATCAGTGGAAGGACCGTAGAAAAAATACCTCGGGCTTTCTCTTTGGCAAGCACTCCGATAATAAGCCCAAGCCCTCTCAATGACGCCTGTCATCAGGTAGGGGGGTCGGCTGTCCCTCTTCCTCCATGCATGGCGGGCAATCTCATCCAACAGGTGGCTCCTTCAGATTGTGGAGGAAGGGTTAAAATTGGACTTCCGTTCACCCCCTCGGGGGTCTCTCATAATAACATCCTTGCGGTCCCCAGAGCGGCAGATGGCCTTGGAAGTGGAAGTGCTAACTCCTCTCGAGGAAAGTCGTTCAGGAGGTCCCCATAGAACAAGAAGGGGACGGCTTTTACTCCACTCTGTTTCTGGTTCGGAAGTCGGACTCCACCTTCCGCACCATCTTCAACCTGAGGAACTTGAATTTGCATCTGGTGCAGCGAGCCTTCAAAATGGAGACCATGAAGTCAACTGTCCGGCTGTTGTATCCAGAGTGTTTTATGGCGGTCCTCGACTTAAAGGACGCCTATTATCACATCCCTATTTTTCTGTCTCACCGGCGGATTCTCAGGTTCGCACTACACGTCTCCGGGAGGCTAGGACACTTCCAATTCGCAGCGCTGCCATTCAGGCTTTCCATGGCCCCACGGATCTTCACCAAAGTCCTCGCGGAGGTCATGGCACATGTCAGGGAACAGGACATATTGATCATTCCGTATCTGGACGACCTCCTGATAGTGGGTCAGTCGGAGTCTCTATGTGCGGCTCACGTGACCAGGGTCATCACCATCCTGGAAAGCCTGGGGTGGGTGGTGAATCAGCAGAAGTCCAGGCTCCAGCCTCTCCAGTGTCAAGTCTTCCTGGGTCTCGTCTTGGACTCCACCAGCCAGTTGTGCCACCTGCCAGAGGACAAGGTCGCCAGGATCTTGTCCTTTCTCTCTTCCGTAAGGAGTTGCCCAAGCATGTCCTTACGGCAGGCTATGTCGCTGGTCGGGACTCTTACCTCTTGCATCCCAGGAGTGTGGTGGGCCCAACTGCGTTCCAGGATCTTCCAAATGGAGGTCCTTCAGTTTCAGAGACTGTTTGGAGAAACAGTTGACCCTGTCTGCGGACACCTTGCACTCCCTGGGTTGGTGGCAGGACCCCTCTCACCTCCGGATGGGGGTTCCTTGGCTTTCCCCAGGACACAATAGTCACAGATGCCAGCCATTGGGGGTGTGGTGCCCATCTGCGCCAACAGGTGCTTCAGGGTCCCTGGGACGCTCAGTTGGTCAGTCCGTCCTCCAACTACAGGGAGCTCATGGCGGTTCTCAGGGCACTAGAGGGGTTCCTCCCCTTCTTGAGAGGTCGCCATGTTCGGATCCTTTCGGACAACAGGGTGACGGTGGCGTACGTCAACCATCAGGGCGGCACCAGATCCCCTTCTCCTCTGACTATGCACATCTTCCAGCTGGCCGAACAACATCTCTCCTCCTTGACAGCTCTTCATATCAAGGGGACGGACAACGAGGAGGCGGACTTCCTCAGCCGGCACTGTCTCCGTCAGGGAAAGTGGTCCTTGGACCCGGCGGTCTTTCGCAAGATCACGCTTCTATGGGGTGTCCCTGTTCTAGACCTGTTCGCTACCAAGGCGAATCGGAAAGTGGACAGGTTCTGCTCTCTCAACCCCCGAGACGATCCTGTTGCCCTCGATGCCTTCCAGATGTCTTGGTCTCACGGCCTCCTGTACGCGTTTCCTCCCCTGATCCTGTTGCCTTCGGTTCTCCGGAAAATCTGGACCGACAGGGCAGAGGTTATTCTCATCGCCCCCTTCTGGCCAAAACGGGCGTGGTTTTACTGGCTGCGGACACTGTCTCTGGTGGATCCTTGGGTTCTCCCGGACGCCCCTCATCTCCTGTCCCAGGGCCCAGTCCGTCACCCCCCCCGACCCGGCTCTCCATTTGACGGCTTGGCGTTTGAGCGGCGGCTGCTAGCTCGACGGGGGTTTTCCTCTTGCTTAATCGATACTCTTCTTCGCAGTAGGAAAGCGATCACCACGGCCATTTACGGTAGGGTCTGGAAGCGTTTTCTCCTTCAGTCGGGGGCTTGGGCGGAGGGCCCCCCTCCTATCTCGGCTATTCTAGAATTCCTCCAGAGGGGGTTGGAATTGGGGCTCTCCACCAGTACGCTCAAGGTGCAGGTATCGGCCTTAGGGGCACTGTTTCATTGTAGTCTGGCGCAGAATGAATGGATTTGCCGGTTCATTAAATCTAAGTCCAGGTCTGTACCTGTTCAGGCTCCCAGGGTTCCCCCATGGGACCTTAATTTAGTGTTGGATGCCCTCACAGGGCCTCCGTTTGAGCCCTTAGGGGAAGTCCCTCTCACACTGCTGTCCCTTAAGGTTTTTCTCCTCGTCGCACTCACCTCGGCCAGGCGGGTGGGAGATCTCCAAGCCTTGTCTGTGGTTCACCCTTATACCCAGATTCTGGATGATAGGGTAGTGTTGCGGACTGATCCCTTCTACTTGCCCAAGGTTTCTACACCTTTTCATAGGTCCCAAGAGATCGTGCTCCCTTCCCTCTGTGACCCCCCTCGGAACGAGGAGGCTAGGTTACACACGTTGGATGTCCGGAGGGCCTTAGTCACGTACCTAGATAGGACTAGGGAATGGAGGAAGTCTCAGGTCCTGTTTGTCACTTTTCAGGGGCAGTCCAGGGGGCATGGGGCTTCTAAGGCTACCTTGGCCAGATGGGTCAGGGATGCCATCGGTTTGGCGTACTCGGCTAAAGACGCCACTCCTCCTCCGGGCATAAGGGCGCACTCCACTAGAGCAGTGTCTACGTCTTGGGCAGAGAGGGCGGATGTCTCTCTTGACCAGATCTGTCGGGCGGCTACTTGGTCGTCTCCTGGGACTTTCTTTCGGCACTATAGGCTGGACTTGTCCTCCACAACTGACCTTTCCTTTGGGAGACGGGTCTTGCAGGCGGTGGTCCCTCCCTAAGGTGGCTGGTCTATATAAATCTCTCGTGGTGCTGTCATGGGCGGCAGGGAAAAATCTTAATTACTCACCGGTAATGGGATTTTCAATAGCCCATGACAGCACCCTTAGTTCCCCCCCTATTCACTGGTTGTGGGCACCCTTCGGGGAGTGTTAGTTATGGGTGTTTTTCCTTGGGTGGTGGTATGATTAATCTGTTTATTGTGTTTTGTTGGTCCTCTCTGGCTCTGAAAACCTACTGATGTGGAGGAGAGGTACCGCCTTTTTATCAGTGGGTTTCCTGTCCTGATGTGGGCGGAACCTATCTCTCATGTGGTGCTGTCATGGGCTATTGAAAATCCCATTACCGGTGAGTAATTAAGATTATTACTTTCTGCAATGTCAAAAGTTTACACAAAAGTGTACATTTCATTAGTATTTGGTACCATTGCCCATAATCTGTATGACTTGGGTCAAACATTTTGGATCTCCTTCCACAATCTTCTCACAATAGTTGGTAGGAATTTGGGCCCATTCCTCCTGACAGAACTGGTATAACTGAGCCTTCTTGTAGGTTACCATTCATGCAGAGACCTTTTCAGCTTTGCTCGTAAATTTCACTGGTCAACAAACTAACTTTTTTTTTTTTTTTTCTGTTTCCTGTTTTAAACTATACTAAGCTTTATGTATTTTGAGGCACTGATTTCAGAAATATAATCAGAATTTCTGTAGCACATACCATATCCGAGATTTTCATTGTACGATTATAATAAGGACTGTATATAGTGCATAATAAATTAGCACTTATATTAATCTTTCTTTGTCGCTCCATTGGGAGACCCAGACAATTGGGTGTATAGGCTTATGCCTCCGGAGGCCGCACAAAGTATTACACTAAAAGTGTAAAGCCCCTCCCCTTCTGCCTATACACCCCCCCGTGCTCCCACGGGCTCCTCAGTTTTTTGCTTTGTGCGAAGGAGGCAGACATGCACGCATAGCTCCACAGCTTAGTCAGCAGCAGCTGCTGACTATGTCGGATGGAAGAAAAGAGGGCCCTTAACAGGGCCCCCAGCATGCTCCCTTCTCACCCCACTCTTGTCGGCGGTGTTGTTAAGGTTGAGGTATCCATTGCGGGTACGGAGGCTGGAGCCCACATGCTGTTTTCCTTCTCCATCCACCTTAGGGCTCTGGGTGAAGTGGGATCCTAATCGGTCTCCAGGCACTGAGACCGTGCTCCATCCACAGCTCCTGAGGACTCTGCTGGATAGGAGCCGAGTATCGTTCAGGGACATGGCCCTGCTACTTTGAGGTACTCTGTGTCCCCGTGGGGACCGCGCACAGCAACACTCCAGCATTGCTGGGTGTGCTAGTGCACCGGGGACCGCGGCGCTGACCGCGTTTGTGCCAGCACACACTGCAGCGTCGCTGAGTGTGTTAGTGTATGGGGACTACCGCGCTGACCGCCGCTGCCATTGTTATCACTGCGGCGCGGCTGGGACTGTTAGTGCGCCGGGGACTTCCGCGCTGACCGCGCTTATACGGCGGCCGCGCTTATAACTCGAGTCCCCGGCTTTTGCGGCCTAGTCTCTTTTTCTTCCCGCCCCCAGGCCTGCCAGTCAGGGGAAGGGCGGGACGCTGTACAGGACAGCAGCACTGAGGGCTGGAGCATGCTTTGCATACTCCACCCCCCTCACTGTGCACAGTGGGGCACCAGTTCCCGCACTTTCTGGGTCACGCCCACGGCTCCCTCCTCTCCTCAGGACGCCGGCAGCCATTCCTGTCAGCTCCTCTGACGCTGCAGAGGGGAGACAAGCTCTGGGGGACCCAGGCAGGGATTCTGGTGGCCACACAACCGCTTTAAGCGGGCGGTAAGCAGCACCTGAGGTGCTGGCCCCACTTGTGCAGAAGTGTACTTATAGATTATATGTTTATAGGCTATACTTTACACTGTATGGTGCACGGTTGATTTCTGGCTATATACCCTATTGTGTTGCTCAGGGGAGACAACAGCATGGCGCCCACAAGAAGCAGGGGTGCCAAAACACAGGCTTACTATGCTGCCTGCGCCGCATGTACGACCTCGCTACCGGCAGGTTCCACTGACCCTCATTGTGTGCACTGCTCGGCCCCTGTGGCACTTACTCAGCCGGAGCCTCTGCTAAGGGGGGCCCAGGGGGAACCACCAGCTAACACTGTCCAGGTGACAGGGACGGAGTTTGCAGTTTTTACTGACAGACTTTCTGAGACTATGGCTAAGATTCTAGAAGCTTTGCAGTCCAGACCGGTATCTCAGACCATGGGCACTGTGGAATCATTGCCCCCTGGTTCCCCTCAGTTGGAACAACAATGTTCCCCCGGGGTGTCTCATAGATCCCAGGGTGAGGTCTCTGACACGGACCGCAGCCCCAGACCGCCTAAGCGAGCTCGCTGGGAAATCCCCTCGACCTCATCACATTGTTCAGGGTCTCAGAGGGCGGACTCTCTGTATGATGAAGCGGAGGTAGCTGATCAGGATTCTGATCCTGAGGCCGCTCTCAACCTTGATACTCCTGATGGTGACGCCATAGTGAATGATCTTATCGCGTCCATACATCAAATGTTGGATATTTCTCCCTCGGCTCCTCCAGTGGAGGAGTCAGCCTCTCAGCAGGAGAAATTCCGTTTCAGGTTCCCCAAGCGTACAACGAGTATGTTTCTGGATCACTCCGACTTCAGAGAGGCAGTCCAGAAACACCGAGTTTGTCCAGATAAGCGTTTTTCCAAGCGCCTTAAGGATACACGTTATCCCTTCCCCCCTGACGTGGTCAAGGGCTGGACCCAGTGTCCCAAGGTGGATCCTCCAATCTCCAGACTGGCGGCTAGATCCATAGTTGCAGTTGAAGATGGGGCTTCGCTCAAGGATGCCACTGACAGACAGATGGAGCTCTGGTTGAAATCCATCTATGAAGCTATCGGCGCGTCTTTTGCTCCAGCATTCGCAGCCGTATGGGCACTCCAAGCTATTGCAGCGGGTCAAGCGCAAATTGACGCACTCACACGTACGTCTGCGCCGCAAGTGGCGTCCATAACTTCTCAAACGTCGGCATTTGCGTCCTACGCTATTAATGCTGTCCTGGACTCTGCGAGCCGTACGGCGGTTGCAGCCGACAATTCGGTGGCAATACGCAGGGCCTTGTGGCTACGGGAATGGAAGGCAGATTCGGCTTCCAAAAAGTGCTTAACCGGTTTGCCATTTTCTGGCGACCGTTTGTTTGGTGAGAGGCTGGATGAAATCATCAAACAATCCAAGGGAAAGGAAACATCCTTACCCCAGGCCAAACCAAAATTACCGCAACAGAGGAGGGGACAGTCGAGGTTTCGCTCCTTTCGGGGTGCGGGCAGGTCCCAATTCTCCTCGTACAAAAGGCCTCAGAAGGATCAGAGGAACTCCGGTCCATGGCGGTCTAAGTCACGCCCTAAAAAGACCGCCGGAGGTGCCGCTACCAAGGCGGCTTCCTCATGACTTTCGACCTCACACCGCATCCTCGGTCGGTGGCAGGCTCTCCCGCTTTTCCGACATTTGGCTGCCACAGGTAAAAGACCGTTGGGTGAGAGACATTCTGTCTCACGGTTACAGGATAGAGTTCAACTCTCGTCCTCCGACTCGATTTTTCAGAACATCTCCGCTTCCCGAGCGAGCCGATGCTCTTCTGCAGGCGCTGGGCACTCTGAAGGCAGAAGGAGTGGTGGTCCCTGTTCCTCTTCAGCAACAGGGTCACGGTTTTTACTCCAACCTGTTTGTGGTTCCAAAGAAGGACGGGTCTTTCCATCCTGTCCTGGACCTAAAATTGCTCAACAAACACGTAAAGGCCAGGCGGTTCCGGATGGAATCCCTCCGCTCCGTCATCGCCTCAATGTCCCAAGGAGATTTCCTTGCATCGATCGATATCAAAGATGCTTATCTCCACGTACCGATTGCTCCAGAGCATCAGCGCTTCCTGCGCTTCGCCATAGGAGACGAACACCTTCAGTTCGTGGCACTGCCGTTCGGCCTGGCGACAGCCCCACGGGTTTTCACCAAGGTCATGGCTGCAGTAGTTGCAGTCCTTCACTCTCAGGGTCACTCGGTGATCCCTTACTTAGACGATCTGCTGGTCAAGGCTCCCTCTCAAGAGGCATGCCAGCACAGCCTCACCGCTACTCTGGAGACTCTCCAGAGTTTCGGGTGGATCATCAATTTTCCAAAGTCAAATCTGACACCGGCCCAATCGCTGACATATCTTGGCATGGAGTTTCATACCCTCTCAGCGATAGTGAAGCTTCCGCTGAACAAGCAGCGTTCACTACAGACGGGGGTGCAATCTCTCCTTCAAGGTCAGTCACACCCCTTGAGGCGCCTCATGCACTTCCTGGGGAAGATGGTGGCAGCAATGGAGGCAGTCCCTTTCGCGCAGTTTCACCTGCGTCCTCTTCAATGGGACTTCCTACGCAAATGGGACAGGAAGCCGACGTCCCTCGACAGGAACGTCTCCCTCTCTCAGGCAACCAAAGCTTCCCTTCGATGGTGGCTTCATCCCACTTCATTATCGAAGGGGAAATCCTTCCTACCCCCATCCTGGGCGGTGGTCACGACGGACGCGAGTCTGTCAGGGTGGGGAGCAGTTTTTCTCCACCACAGGGCTCAGGGTACGTGGACTCGGCAAGAGTCCTCACTTCAGATCAATGTTCTGGAGATCAGGGCAGTGTATCTAGCCCTAAAAGCGTTCCAGCAGTGGCTGGAAGGCAAGCAGATCCGAATTCAGTCGGACAACTCCACAGCGGTGGCTTACATCAACCACCAAGGAGGAACACGCAGTCGGCAAGCCTTCCAGGAAGTCCGGCGGATTTTGATGTGGGTGGAAGCCACGGCCTCCACCATCTCCGCAGTTCACATCCCGGGCGTGGAAAACTGGGAAGCAGATTTTCTCAGTCGCCAGGGCATGGACGCAGGGGAATGGTCCCTTCACCCGGACGTGTTTCAGGAGATCTGTTGCCGCTGGGGGATGCCGGACGTCGACCTAATGGCGTCCCGGCACAACAACAAGGTCACGGCATTCATGGCACGTTCTCACGATCACAGAGCTCTGGCGGCAGACGCCTTAGTTCAGGATTGGTCGCAGTTTCAACTCCCTTATGTGTTTCCTCCGCTGGCACTGTTGCCCAGAGTGTTACGCAAGATCAGGGCCGACTGCCGCCGCGCCATCCTCGTCGCTCCAGACTGGCCGAGGAGGTCGTGGTACCCGGATCTGTGGCATCTCACGGTCGGCCAACCGTGGGCACTACCAGACCGACCAGACTTGCTGTCTCAAGGGCCGTTTTTCCATCTGAATTCTGCGGCCCTCAACCTGACTGTGTGGCCATTGAGTCCTGGATCTTAGCGTCTTCAGGATTATCTCAAGAGGTCATTGCCACTATGAGACAGGCTAGGAAACCAACGTCCGCCAAGATCTACCACAGGACGTGGAAAATATTCCTGTCATGGTGCTCTGATCAGGGTTTTTCTCCCTGGCCATTTGCCTTGCCCACTTTTCTGTCCTTTCTTCAGTCCGGATTGGAAAAGGGTTTGTCGCTTGGCTCCCTTAAGGGACAAGTCTCTGCGCTCTCTGTGTTTTTTCAGAAGCGCTTGGCCAGACTTCCACAGGTACGCACGTTCCTGCAGGGGGTTTGTCACATCGTCCCTCCTTACAAACGTCCGTTGGAACCCTGGGATCTGAACAGGGTGCTGATGGTTCTTCAGAAACCACCGTTCGAGCCAATGAGGGATATTTCTCTCGCACGCCTTTCGCAGAAAGTGGTTTTCCTAGTAGCAGTCACTTCACTTCGGAGAGTGTCTGAGCTAGCAGCATTGTCATGCAAAGCCCCTTTCCTGGTGTTTCACCAGGACAAGGTGGTTCTGCGTCCGGTTCCGGAATTTCTACCTAAGGTGGTATCCCCTTTTCATCTCAATCAGGATATCTCCTTACCCTCTTTTTGCCCTCATCCAATTCACCAATGTGAAAAGGATTTGCATTTGTTAGATCTGGTGAGAGCACTCAGACTCTACATTTCTCGTACGGCGCCCCTGCGCCGCTCGGATGCACTCTTTGTCCTTGTCGCTGGCCAGCGTAAAGGGTCACAGGCTTCCAAATCAACCCTGGCTCGGTGGATCAAGGAACCAATTCTCGAAGCTTACCGTTCTGCTGGGCTTCCGGTTCCCTCAGGGCTGAAGGCCCATTCTACCAGAGCCGTGGGTGCGTCCTGGGCTTTGAGGCACCAGGCTACGGCTCAGCAGGTGTGTCAGGCGGCTACCTGGTCGAGCCTGCACACTTTCACGAAACACTATCAGGTGCATACCTATGCTTCGGCGGATGCCAGCCTAGGTAGGCGAGTCCTTCAGGCGGCGGTTGCCCACCTGTAGGACGGATCCGTTACGGCTCTATTATGAGGTATCATTTACCCACCCAGGGACTGCTTTTGGACGTCCCAATTGTCTGGGTCTCCCAATGGAGCGACAAAGAAGAAGGGAATTTTGTTTACTTACCGTAAATTCCTTTTCTTCTAGCTCCAATTGGGAGACCCAGCACCCGCCCCTGTTTTTTTGTGTACACATGTTGTTCATGTTGAATGGTTTCAGTTCTCCGATATTCCTTCGGATTGAATTTACTTTAAACCAGTTTATAATTTTTTTCCTCCTTCTTGCTTTTGCACCAAAACTGAGGAGCCCGTGGGAGCACGGGGGGTGTATAGGCAGAAGGGGAGGGGCTTTACACTTTTAGTGTAATACTTTGTGCGGCCTCCGGAGGCATAAGCCTATACACCCAATTGTCTGGGTCTCCCAATTGGAGCTAGAAGAAAAGGAATTTACGGTAAGTAAACAAAATTCCCTTCTTTATTTCAGAAATGTGTTTTTGGTAGAAATAACCAATGAAATGCATAACATGGACTCTATTTTTTATATATGTATAGCGTTTTTAAGCCCTGTCTAATCATGCATTGCATTAGTTGTGCACTCTCAGGCATGCCCAGACAGCTGGGATACAAGTACTGTTGTCATATATGATATATCATGATATTCCGAATGCAAAAGTCAGCAACAGCGATCAAGTTTTAGAAATGTTTTGCCATTGATTTTCGTTTATAATCACTGTCCAATGATTCACGGATAAGATTCCAACAATAATCACCCAGCATCGGGGACTCAATCTTCCCTGGTACCGTTTCACCATCTGAGAAATGTGTTGATGAACCTTTTCACCATGTTCATCACTTACAGTGCTGAGGTTTGGTAGAAAGTCCAAGGGTGAATGAAGGAAATGTATGTTTTCTTTGTGAATGTGACAGTCAGGTATGAGATTCTCATATCAGGAAGGACTGGCCACTACACAAATTGATTCCAGGGCAGCAGAATGTTAAACACGAACCATTGGTAGATGAAAATCTGATATTCCTTCCATCTTTGCACATCAAACTGGGATTAATGAAGAACTTTGTTAAAGAAATGAACAAGCAAACGAAAGCCTTTGCTTACCTGTGACAGAAGTATCCACACATCAGTGGTGCCAAGATAAGAGGGTGTTTTCATTAGCCCACAAATCGGAGAGCTAGTAAATGATAGTAACTTTGATGGTCTTCTGCATGATACAGAACATGTTGCTTGTTCAGCCTACAAGAATGTAGTTTTCAATTTTCTAGGCAACTACAAGGTGCCAGACTATGCTGAACAGGTTGAAAATCTTCTTCAGGCTTACAAGAAATGAAGTGCAACATGTCACTTAAAATACATTTCCTTCATTCACACTTGGACTTTTTCCTACCAAACCTCGGCGCTGTAAGTGATGAACATGGTGAAAGTTTTCATCAAGACATTTCCCAGATGGAGAAACTGTAAAGGGAAGGTGGAGTCCCTCGAAGCTGGGTGACTATTGTTGGAATCTTATCCGTGAATCAGTGATTTATAAACGAAAATCGATGGCAAAACATTTCTAAACTTGATCACTGTTGCTGACTTTTGCATTCGGAATATCATGATATATGATATCGTGATACATGACAACAGTACTTAGTGTATCCCAGCTGTCTGGGCATGCCTGAGAGTGGACAACGTATGTAATGCATGATTAGACAGGGCTTAAGTGCTATATATAATAGAGTCCATATTATGCATTTCATTGGTTATTTTTAACCATCAACTTGCCAACTCTTAGAATTTTTTGCCCTATAAGCTGCGGCCACCACCAGTGGGCTCATATATACAGCATTCTAACATACTGTATATAAGAGCGCAGGCCGCTGTGTAGAACATAAAAAAAAACCCCTTTTATAATACTCGCCTAAACCGGTCGCTGCGGTGGATGTTGGTCAAATGGGCGTCTTCGTCCTCCGGTGCCGGCGCCTCCTCTTTCAGCCATCTTTGTCCTCAATCTTCTAAAGCTGCGGTGCATGACGCGTCCAACGTCATACACACTCGCCGGCATTCAGGTCCTGAACAGGCGCACTTTAATCTGCCCTAAGCAGGGCAGATCAAAGTATTGTAGTGCGCATGCGCGGGACTGGCGAGTGTGTATGATGTAGGACGCATCATGCACACAGGCTTAAGAAGGAGGGCGAAGATTGCCGAAAGAGGAGGCGCCGGAGGACAAAGACGCCCATTGAGCCACATCCACCGCAGCGACCGGTTTAGGTAGGTATTATAAAGTGTTTTTTATGTTCTACACAGCGGTCTGGGCTCTTATATACAGCATTCTAACATGCTGTATATACGAGCCCACTGGTGGTGGCCGCAGCTTATAGGGCAAATAAACTGGTGATAGGTTCCCTTTTAAGTGCGGTTTATTATAATAGGGAGTCCATGTTAAGCATTTCATTGGTTATTTCTACCAAAAAATGCACTTTTGAAATAAAGATTAATATAAGGGCCAATTTATTATGCACTATGTACTGTCCTTATTATAATCATAAAATAAAAATATCTTGGAAATGGTACATGCTACAGAAATTCTCATTACATTTCTAAACTCAGCGCCTCAAAATACATAGACAGCATAGTTTTTAAAACAGGAGACAAAAAAAGTTAAAATTTGTTGACATGCCACAACAAATTCGACAGTTTTCAATGCATACATATAATTGCATTTTTCTCAAATTACGTGATAGAGCAATTCTGAAGTTATTTCTGAATTCGGCATGAAAATTCCGATAGGACTCAGCTAATTTCATGCAAGCAACATAAACATTGTTGAAGTGTCAATCGGATTGAGATCAGGGCTTTGTGATGGCCACTCCAAAACATTGACTTTGCTATCCTTAAGCCACTTTGTAACCAATTTGACAATATGCTTCCGGTCATTATCCATTTGGATTACATAAGCAAGGATGGTTGACCTTAGGGAGACCAACATCCAACACCACGGAGACACCATCACGTGTTTCTCAACGCAGTGATTCTAGAGCAATGCCCCCTGGGAAATATTCAAATCAAGAAAGCCTGCGGAGACACCATCAAATGTTTCTCAACACTGGCAGGAAACTAGCCAGGTCTTTCACGGGGAAGGAACAACCAAGGGAAGGGCAGTCTCCAGTCAAGGAGACCACCTATGCCAAACATGGTATCCATCCACAGACAGCTGTTTCGGGGTATTTGCCCCTCATCAGTGTGGAGTAGGAAACTGGCTAGTGGGAGCAATGCACTGTGCCCCATCCAGATCCTTGTAGTACTGTGCCCCATTCACATCCTTTCCTTGCAGTAATGTGCCCAATTCAGATCCTTTCTCTGTTGCTTTTTAGTCGCCTCTCGGTACACAAAAAAAAAAAAGATGTACTCACCTTCCTACTCCCACTCCATCGCTCGCTCCTGGTCTCCTCAAGTTTTCCCTCTTCCCACACTGCCCGGACATAACACGTCATGAAGCCGGCGCCGCCAAAACACGGTATGCGACAGTGTCGGGCTTAATGATGCTCCATGGAGTGTCAGAGGGAGGAGCAATGTCTTCAGATCTGACAGACACAACTTTGAACTGCTAGCGATAGCGCGCCAGCAACTCAAAGCGACAGTATGATTCTGCCTGAGGCAATGGCGCGTGTGCCAGCAGAGGGGACTCTGCGTGGCCTCTCTGGCACGTGTGCCATAGGTTTGCCATCACTGGTGTTTGTAAACTTTTGACTTTGCAGAAAGTAATAAAAATGTCTTAAAACATTCATTATTCTGACATTTGACAAATCTAAATAATTTTGGCAATCCTAATTGACCTAAAACGGGAAAGGTTTATTCTGATTTCATGTCAGATAGTGAGACAAACATGCATATGTGTCTTTTTAGATAGTGTATGTAAACTTCAGGTTTTAACTGTACGTAAGAGAATTGTAGGCCTCAAATACATCTTGAAAAAATTATGCATGAGGGCAATACACACACTGAAGAAATGAAGAGCGAGGGATGCCTAATGATCCTCCAAAGATTGAGTGAGGGTCGCTTGATGACCCTGTTGATTTGGTGGTGGAGGAGGAGAACAAGAAAAAGAACCATATACCCTTTTGTGGGTGGAGAAAAAAAAATGAATATTTGAATTTGCTTTAGGTTCTGCTGCTGTCATCCAGTGGGGTTAAGAAATCTGGGCCAATCTAGGCATTGTTCATTTTGCTAAGCGTCCACCTGTCAGCTGTTGCAAAGGACAGCAATGTGCCTATGCCCCGGTGGCACTAAAAACTCGCGCAGACAAAATGCTAACGACAGGTGTGCTGTTTGTCACCTAAACAAGTTAGTTTAGGTAGAGCCTGTTGCTGCTTCACAGAGTCAGTGCTGCAGTGTCTCCAGCTTGCAACCAATATGGATGATGTGTTCTGAAATGACAAGTTGGGGATGGAGGAAGAGGGAGTGCAGGAACTGGTGTAGTAGGTAGATGAAACCCTTATGGAACTAAGGCTCATAATCCTCGGTGTCAGTAGCACATGTGCCATCCCAGCGTCTTACTCTGTCCCGGCCTCCACAAGGTTCACCCAGAGTGCCTTTGGGAAATGTAGCATCCCTGACCACAAGCACTTGTCCATATGTTAGTCGCTAAGTGGACCTTCCCAGTATTTGCGTTGGTCAGGGGTGATGTTATGGGACACGTGCTGGTATAAGGTGGGAACGGCACTCCAGGAAAATATTGGTGACTGGGGACAGAGTACGGAGGGACGGCCAACACCATGAGGTTGTAGAAAGTCTGTGTCCACAAGCCTAAACGGCAACATTTCCAGGGCAAGCAGTATGGAAATGTTTCCATTTACTATTTGGGCCTGTGAGGGGGTGGCTGGGTATTTATATTTGTGTTACAATGCCTGGGGTAGGGGCAGCTGAATGCTTTGTTGGGACAAAGAACCGCCCTTGGTTGCTGATTCAGCTTATTAATGTGCAGGGTGGGAGACATCTGCATCTGCGTCCTGAACAGGGGATTGGCAAGCATGTAGCACAGTAGAAAAAGCAGACACTGATTGTCGGACCAGGCGTTCAACCCACCTTGATAACAATTGCCTGGTCAGGTTGGTAGTGGTTAGGCCGATGCTGATCTTTGTACGGCACAGGTTGTAAATAAATGACTATTTTTTTATCATCTGCACTTTCTTGAAAAAGGCACCAAACTGGGGAACACCTAACCCTGGGCCTGGGAACTTACCACGTGTGGGTGCTACGGGGAACATAACGATATTATTGGGAGACACTTCCCACTACAGAATGAAAAAAGACAAAAAAAAGCTTGTAGTGTAAACAGAGCTCAGGGTTTTGTCAGATTGGTACAGCCCCATATAGTAATAGAATAAAACTGCCCATCGAACATGATATTCTTAGTGAACGCTGCTTACTTCATAATATGTATTGGGGCTCCTGATTATTGCAAATAGAAACAATGATTTGGCATTTTGTATTTCAATGTAGCTCGTTTTTTCTTCTGCCAAGAGATAAGATTACTTTCTTGAACCCCCTACTTATTGAATTAGACCTTTTAGTAAATGAAATGTGTTGATCGGTAAATTGGGGGAAATTGCAGCCAGCTCACTGAACATTCAGCTGACAGATATTGTATATTTATGGTGAATTTTACACTTTAATGCAGTGATATTGCGTAGAGCCCTAACTAGTTATTATTTGGTTCTCGATTCTAACTTTTGAAACCATTGTCTTTGTTACATAACTGTATATGTGAAGAGAAATTCATTTCAGTATAGCCCTCCCTTAAAAGACCTGTGGCCAATATTCACATGTATTTTAGTAACCAGTTGCATTCACTATGAAATAGTAATGGTAGAGCATCTTTGCTTAAAAATCTTCTCTGTTAAAACAAATAAAACTGCATTTCCAAATAAAACATAGCAAGTGTGAACAGGTGCCTGCTGCTATAACTGCACGAAACACATATAAGAGGATACAGCAGCACTTTGTAGACTGGCTTGGCAGCTGGAGTGCTGCTGTAATTTTTTGTTTGTTGTAGTTACAGTAGCTGGCACCTGTTCACACTTGCTACTGTTCTCTGTTAAGGCCCTTTTACACACTGAGACTTTCTAGCGATCCCACCAGCGATCCCAACCTGGCCCGGGATCACTGGAAAGTTGCTGGTGAGCTGTCAAACAGGCAGATCTGGCTAACGACGCAGCAGCGATACGGACCTGCAGAACAACCTTGCTGCTCGTTGGGGACGTGTCACACAGCAGCTATTTGACGACTCACACCTATGTTAGGGGCGTGGTGTTTGGCGCTGAAGCCTCCTAGGTGTCCTCTTTATACCACCCCCTGAGCTCCGATTGGTGATTGATAGTACGTTCTTATTGGCGACCCCGAGCTTGGAAAGATTGGCAAAAGCCGTGCTTGTATATCCTTTGTTCCTGAGCTTCTGTTGCTTAGCGGATCTTTGTAGAGTTCTCTGTGCGGCGACTCCACACTGGTTTATCTATACAGCATCAATACAGCTTCAATCAAATGATGCTTACCGTATAGGCTTTATAGTATTGCAGACTAGAGAACTCTCTAATGATCCGCAAACCAGCACGCTCAGGAACAAGGTAGCTTTGAAACAAAGGACAGAAACGCTAAAGTTGCCTTCTTTTCATTGAAAGCCGCCCAATAAGAACGCAACAGCGACCAGCAATCGGAGGTAAGAGGGCGGGAAAGGGAACACTATAGCAAGCTTACGAGCTGGGTTCTAAGTCGCTAACGATGTCGTTGGAACAGTGTCAAACACACCGATGCATGCTGCGCAGCGGAAAACAAAGGACCAAAAAATGGTCCTGAAAGATTTGTAGCGATCAGCGACCTCACAGCAGGGCCTGGTCGCTGATGGGTGTCACATACTGCAATGTCACTGGGAAGGTCGCTATTACGTCACAAAACCGGTGACGTTACAGCGATATCGCTAGCGATGTTGCAGTGTGTAAAGGGGCCTTTAGTCTTCCTGAAAGTGTATGAATAAAGTGACAGCTAGGCATAACTATTGCTCTTGTCATAGAGGTGTAGCCATAACCAACAACACTGTCAGTATCGACATGACAATTTCACGCTGTGTAGTCACACCACCAACTGGTAACACCCAGCTGTCAATTTATTTATACATTATTAGGAGGAATAACCGAATCCATAGAACACTTAGCTCTAGGGAGGATGTCCTAGAACTGGTATTTAGTTAAGAATATACATCTTTACGAAAATAGATGTGAGGATTATGATGAGGAATATGACATTCAAACTGTATATGTTAGTCATCTGTCACTGTTCATTTACACACACCCTGCCTTGCAGCAAGTAATCCCCCAGATCTGGTCGCCAAATGGCCAGGTGACAGAATCCAATTAAGACTAAAGAAAAAGCTCCAGCCAGAGAAAGCCCCCCTGCTGACAAGGTTATTCAGGAGGGCTGGGGGTGGAAAACTGCATAATTTAGTAAAAACATCAAAGACGGTTTGCAGTCAGGAAGGCTCCTGCGTAAGAGCTACAATATTGGGAAGTGGGTCACTCCCACATAAAGGGCAGGCATATTTGCAGCTTCAAGATGGCGAGACACATGTCACACATTTTTTATTAATAGTGTGACGTCCGGATCAGTCGATAATTAATAACTGGCCATAGGAAGACAATATGCACCCTGGGTTTCCTATCTATGGATAGATAAAGTCCTGATGGGAGATATGATGGTTACTAGTGATGAGCGAGTACTAAAATGCTCGGGAGCTCGAGGCTCGGGCCGAGCATCTCAAAATACTCGTGTACTCGGCCCGAGCACCGAGCCCAATGTTATCCTATGGGAGACCCGAGTATTATTCTGAAATGACCCCCGGCAGCATGTAGAAACCATAAAACTGTAAATTAAAAAAAAAACGTGCGTGTGTGTGTAAGCGTGCATATATATATATACACGCGGAGTGGAGTGCGGGAGGGGCCGTAGCCGAGCGGGGAAGTGTCGGGCTAAAGGCACGGTCACGCTGTGCGGGCTGGCCAATCACTGCAATTCCACAACAGGGCTGTGGCATTGCAGTGGTCTGCCAGCCAATCCCTGCATAAGGGATGGCTGTAAAAAGAGCGCCAACATGAAGACCCCGAGTACAGCACGAGTATCGCGAGATTACTCGGTCCCCGCCGAGTAGCCCGAGTACATTGATACTCGTGCGAGTACCGAGTAGTAACAAGCATACTCGCTCATCACTAATGGTTACGTCTTCTACGTGGGACACTCAGGGGCGGAGATATGGAGAAAACTGTCAATTCATAACTTTCTGGAAACTGAAGATGAATCCCATGTCCAACCCTGTCTTAGGTCAGAAGGTGGGATGGTATTTACGTAGGTTCATAAAAATGAGAGTGGACATTTTGTCTGTGTCTTCTCTGGATGGTTGCGTCGAGTTACATGTGCGGAAAGTCCCAAGGAAACCAGCGGCTCCACAGCACCCCCTGTGCCAAGCTAGCACCAGGCCTTGCCATAAAGGAACAACGTAACTGATCCATCTGTGTATCTGTTTGCAACCATAACTTATCTGTAACTGTACTTCTGACAATAACTGTAAATCATCTCTTGTATATAGTGTATTATCTAGTGTACCCTTAAGGCGATTAAATATATAATTTAATCTTGGGCTGTTTCTTTTATCTCGATCCCCGAACCTCATGTCTGTGAGTTTGGTTTAATATTACACACTACCTGGGCTGGTTTCTGGCTCGATATAGTCCTGTTAACGGACCAGGCCTATCTCTAATGAGGAACTGGTGGCAGATTACTGTACTGGACCGGCAGAAGCCTGTTCACTGGGGCTAGGGAAAAGCTTCTGTTGGCCTATCGGGGTTGTGGGAAAGCTGGGTGCCGCACCAGAGGTGTGTGCGGCCTGCTCTGCCTCCCTCCCCATGCCTCCCTATACCCGCGGGGACAGGAGATTTCAGTGTCACATTACGCCAAGCTGACCTTACGTATCCCTAGGGGGCGCCGGACATCGTGTGTTGACGGAAGTGACAAGACCCCAACGTATTAGAGACGTCTGGGAGGGGCTGCAAGGAGCGGTTCCATCACAGATTGACAGGTCCACAACTGAGCGGAGGGACATCTGCGTGACCCCCCAGGCCCGGTTTGTGACCATAGACATCTACCTTTACCGACAGCTTCCCCTTTAATGACTTGGATCAGCGATATACATTTGTACTCTTTCCTTGTAAGTAATTCATCTTCTTGTGAAGCTCAAATGCCAAATCTCTGCGAACTTCAGGTTTATAACCTTTGTGTGTAATAACACGATATAGAGAGATCCGGTGACTGTTAATTCCAAGCAGAAAAGGTGTGTTTTAGCACACAGACATTTGCTTGTGGACATAACCCCAGTGTCCCTGGAAGCTGCCATGGGAAAGTGTTGGGTGCTGGCTTGGGTTTGGCTGACTTTTGTCTTTCAGAAGGCATGTGGTAAGAGGTGAGAAGTGTGTGATCAGGATTAGCTGCAGAAGAGCTGTGACCATAGCAACTCCTGTATTATCTTCAATGCATAAAGTCCAGTTCTCTTCATGCCTCACTGCTAATAGGCTCAAAGGTGAGGACAGTTCCTGCCAAATCATGCTCGCCCTGCCAAATAGGTCTGTTCATTATGGTGAAATCCTTTGCTAATTACAGTAGGTGTATAATGAGCTTTGCATGTTTAACTCTTCAATTGTTATCAAATATGCAGAGCTGATCCAAAAATGAACCAATGTTTATAATATTGCAAAGAACTGATGTTTTTCCTTATAATAACAAAGTGAGTAACTAAATTGAACTTGTTAGATTGGGTGTTAGGATTCACCTAGTGAAGGGGATTGACAGCTCAGGGTGAATGCACAAAGGGAAGGTGATGGCACAATAAGCAGGATTTGCCGGATGGCATCAGGACCAGGACAATGAGGTAAACTGGATGGCACGCAAGTCAGCACACCCCAGATGATACAGATCCATGGGTGTACAGGAACTGAAGAAGTATAGCCAGTCCAGAAATTGCTGCAGCGTAATGTGAACAAGTCCAGAGAAGAGTTTATTCTTTCAGCAGAAGAAGGGTTTATCCGCAAACAAATGGATAACCGCTGCTAGCAGAGATGCACAGGAGAACTTGTTTAAGGCTACTTTCACACATCAGTTTTCTGTATTCAGGTACAGTCCTTTTTTTTGCCGTATCCAACGTTTCCGGTTTTGTTGTGCAAACCGGAGCAAACCGGACCCACCGGATCCGGTTTTAAGCGGATCCGTTGTGGACGGATCCGGAATAAAACGGATCCGGTGGGTCCGGTTTGCATCCGTTTTACATCCGTTTTGTCCGTTTTTTTACGGATCCGTTTTTTTAACACTAAACAAACAATTAACGAGTTCCGTATTCTGATTGGCTATTGGGAAAATATAGTATATATACAGTATTTTGAAGCATATATTACAGAATGAAGACAGAGACAATCAGAAACCATGGATGCTATTCTTGCAAATTACACAAAGATCACTGCAGATTTTATATTTGAGGCAAATCGCTTGGCTATCATCGTCAGAGAAAAGGAGCGACAGCGACTGAGGCGTCAGCGACATCGACGCTTTTGGATCCATCCCCTGACTGCCCAGAGACTGACACGTGGGGTGTTTTCAACCCTATACCTGGAGCTCCGTGGAAACCATGAAAAATTCACAAGCTATGTCCGGATGGCAGTGAATAATTTTGACGTCCTCCTTGGCCTTGTTGCGGACAACATACGTAAAACGGACACCTTCTGCCGTTACTCTATAACACCCGAGGAGCGTTTGCTGGTTACGCTTAGGTAAGTTTTTTTTTTTTTAATTGTATCCTCCTGTAAATTGACTTTTAACTGTAATGTGTTTGCTATTATTTTTTTATAATTATTGTCTTTCCTTTACAGATTCCTTGCAACTGGAGAGTCGCTTTCGTCCCTCCACTACCAGTTTCGACTAGGAATTTCCACCATCTCGGGAATCATTAGAGACACTTGCCAAGCCTTGTGGGATTGCCTCCATGAGGATTTCATCCCCCAGCCCACCAGGGACAGATGGCTTGCAATTGCTGAACAATACTATAACATTTGTCAGTTTCCAAATTGCCTTGGCTCAGTGGACGGCAAACATATAAGAATTGTGAAACCTGCTGCTTCGGGGTCAGAATACTACAATTATAAAAAGTATTTCTCAATTGTCCTAATGGCAATAACGGATGCGGACTACAAATTTATCTCAGTGGACATTGGCGCATATGGGAGATCCAATGACTCTCAGGTCTTTAAAATGTCCCCAATGGGGCGGCGAATCTATGGGAATACTTTTGATTTCCCTCCTGCAAGACCTCTTCCTGGCACATGTGAGCCCCCAATGCCCTTTGTTTTTGTGGCCGACGAAGCCTTTCAACTCTCCCAACATCTATTGAAGCCATATGCAAGCCGTGGATTGACGCAAACACAAAAAATATATAATTACAGATTATCCAGAGCCAGAAGAATGGTGGAATGCTCCTTTGGGATACTAACCAGCAAATGGCGAGTGTTGTTAACAGCCATTAATTTAAACATTGAAACTGTTGATGAAATAGTGAAAGCATGTGTGGTACTGCACAATTTTGTTTTAACAAAGGAACCTTTGTCCTTGGATGACCAGAGTTTGGAATCCACCTCTTTGACTGACTACACCAGTCCTGGATTTAGGAGTAGTGTTGCCTGTTCAACAATCCGTGACAAATATGCTGACTATTTTGTGTCCCCAGAAGGTAGAGTAGATTGGCAAGATCAAATGGTATAAGATTTTTGTTTAGTTTTATAACAAATAAACATAGTTAAAAATAAATTAAAAAATATCTTGTTAACCTTGTTAATTTTAATCTTTCACTCGCTTTAAAAATTTGTAATTTTTACACCGTCAAATTACAACATGTTATGTTTTTGTATTACCTTATTATTAACTTAACTTGCAAAATAATATTCCCCCCCCAAAAAAACAAGAACAAATAAATACTTTTCAACAAAAAACTTTTATTTTTATTACATACATAAATTATAAATTTGTATATCTTGGGCTTGGGGTGGAGATAGTACTGGAGGGGCTGACAGATGGGAACACACGCACAGTTGGAGTATTGAGGGTGGAAAGTGGTGTTGGTGGTGGTGGTGGGGAAGTAACAGAAGGTGAAGGTGTGGTTGAGAAACCAAGAGGGAAACCAGGAGATGGGATGGGATTTGGTAAGGATTGAGGGGTGGAGTGGAGGGATTGTGAGACAGAAGAGGTGGCGGGTGAATTAGTGGCTTGAGTTGGGGTCATGATGGGTGTGGAAGGCGAGATGTGGTAGTGGGTAGGAAGTGTAGGGGCAGATGTGGTTGGGAGCTGGTACTGGGCCGCAGGCTGGTACTGGGCTGCAGGCTGGTACTGGGCAGCAGGCTGGTACTGGGCAGCAGGCTGGTACTGGGCAGCAGGGGGAGTAGGGACAATGGCTGGAGGGGGGGCAGGTGCTGGAGGAGGGGTGGGTGGAGGTGGTTGGGAGGAAACCTGCGCCAGAGCCTGCCGTGTGGCTTGCATTACATGCATCTGCTGGTCAGGAGATAGCTTTTCCATGCGCTCTAGTACGGCTTGAAAAAAACAATGATTGGGTGATTTACTTGCATCTAAATGCAGCCTGTCCAGACGCGTGCACAATTCGTGTGTATTTTTTTCCATATTGGCATTTATGAAGCTAAAAGATGAACGATTTTGTTCGGCTAATAATTGAATGGCGTTCTGGAAGGCTGCATTTAGATGCAAGAACTCGGGCGCATAGCTCTTTTCCTGACCCCTATGACGCTGACGCCCAGAACCCAAAGGTGTTCTACTGAGGGCAGCAGTGTCAGAGGGGTGGGGTAGGGGAAAAGCTATCTCATCACCAGCAGCTTCAGGTAATGAAGTCTCACGGGAAGCTCCAGCGCAGGTGGATGGGACAGATGTCGATGGAAGGGAAGGTTCAGATGGGTGGGGTCTGTGCCTGTGTTCCCCAGTGGCGGACTGTTCAGGGATCGCTCCTGTCGGGTTCGATGCAGGCTCCTGAGTGCTGCAGACGGTGCTGGTAAAAAGAGGAAAAACAAAATAATAATTAATTTAATTGCTATACAGTGCCACTGAATAAAAAAAAAAGGCAAAAAAAATCAGACATAAAATATTATACTTTGTACATATTGTGGGGAATATTTACCTTCTGCACACCATAGTTGTCCGGAGGAACGACAACGCTCTAAAGTAACGGTACTTCGATCTGCGTCCTCCGGATCCACTCGGGGCCTGCATCTCTTGATTCAACTCCTTTTTGAAGCGATCCCTGATAGACCGCCACCGCTTCTGAAGTTTGTCACCTGAAAGTGGAAAGCACAAAGTGGTTAGTATACAACACATTACATCCTGCAGCATAACCTACTGAACTGTGAATACTTACGCGCTTTCTTCTGGCCACGAGAATTGAGCTCCCCCCAACCTTCTATCGCTGCGTGGCATACCTCGTCCCAGAGTCGACGGGTTACGATCGAATCAGCGTGGCGGCGGTCAGCCATGTTCCACAGCGGCTCCCTCTCTCTAACTTCATCGATGAGGAGGTCGATGTTGATAAATCCGGCCTCCTCACCGTCAGAATCGGGAGCACGCTGTGATGCCTGTTCAAAGAAAGAAAAAAGAAATTTAAAAAAAAAGACATAAATTCACACTGACATGAAAAAAAAAAAAAAATCTTACACTATGACCACCGCCACCTCGACGACGACCCTGGGACGGTCTTGGGGGAGCTCTATCGTGAGCCCTAGAAGTTGAAGCCTTTAGTGAAGAAAAAAAAAAAAACATTATTTACTTATGTGTTTGGTGTGCTGTGGTAAACAATTCCTGTATGAAACTTACACTATGACCGCCCGCTCCGTGTATTTCTCCACCCCTTCCGTCCTCTTCTGGCAGCATCTCCTGTGATGTTTCGGCCACCTGTGTAAATGTCGTTTATTTAAAAAATTTTTTTTTTTTTTTTAAAAAAAACCCAAAAAAAAAAAATATACCTCAGTTTGTGAACCGGAGGGCGGGCTACCAGAAGACGACATATTTTTTTTATTACAGGCCTCGCACACCAACTGGCAGGCCCAAAATGTGACCGCAACACTGCACCTGTAAAAAAAGAAAAAAAAATGTCTAAGTACATGTACGCAGCTCACAGCAGTGATCTGTGGACAGTACTGTGGACATTACCTCAGGAACACTCTCCTCCAAATAAATTCGCACTGGCACTGAAGCGAACCGTACCCAGCAACTGGCAGGCCCAAAATGTGACCGCAACACTGCACCTGTAAAAAAAGAAAAAAAAATGTCTAAGTACATGTACGCAGCTCACAACACTTATCTGTGGACAGTACTGTGGACATTACCTCAGGAACACTCTCCTCCAAATAAATTCGCACTGGCACTGAAGCGAACCGTACCCAGCAACTGGCAGGCCCAAAATGTGATCGCAACACTGCACCTGTAAAAAAAGAAAAAAAATGTCTAAGTACATGTACGCAGCTCACAACACTTATCTGTGGACAGTACTGTGGACATTACCTCTTCCCTGGAGCACTGGACTGGAGGACAGCAGAAGTTGAAGTCAGGAACCAACGGCAGGAGGTGTGTAGAATGTGCTGGATCCTTTTATAAGTTTTGTGATGATGAAAAAAAAAAATTTGCGCATGCTCTGTTTACCAAACCGGATGCGGTCACCGCATCCGGTTTAAACCGCATTGCGCCGGATCCGGCATGCATAGACAACCATTCTATACAATGCCGCATTGTGCCGGATCCGGCAGAATGCGGTTTTTTTAAGGGGCAAAAAAACGTTACATGATATGTTCTATCCGGCCGCCGCATTTAATTATTTTGCCGCATCTGGAAAAAACCGGATGCACCGCAAAGCCATCAGGTACAATCCGGTTACAATGCAAGTCTATGGGGATAAACCGGATGCGATACCGGATCCGTTTTATCCTTTTTTTTCCGGATTGTACCTGATGGCAAAAAACTGATGTGTGAAAGTAGCCTAAAGAGAAGATACACTCAGATGCAGCAGCGTTTGACATATGAACAAGTCCAGAGATGAGTTTGCTATGCTTACAGCAGACGAAAGGTTAATCAGCAGATCTGAACCAGGATATACATGTAAACTGTAGGAATCTCAGGAGTTTGCAGAGAATATATCCAGCTGGGAAAACTGATAAGGCAACCTCCAAAACATGCAGAAATTGAATACTGGCTTACTGAAAGTCAGACACACTTTGCCATAAAAATCCTTGTGTGATGATATGACTAGAGTTTGCTGGGCAACCTATGAAACCCAGTGTGGATCACAGCAAAGAAAGTAGGATATAGCAGAAGGAAGCAGGATTGGGCCCTAGTGGTGAAGCCGGGACAGGTTCATAACATTGGATGTGCGAATAGTAACTTTTCGTGTTCGGATTATTCTTAACAAATCCAATAGTGCTATTCCGGTATTCGTCACGAATAACAAACCTAATACAAGTCAATGAGGAACCCGAGCATTTTTCTTGCCGTTACGAATCCTGGCATAGTGCTTAGTATTCGGTAAGAATAATCTGAGCATGAATAGTTACTATTCGCCCATCTCTTGTGGCCATAACATTATTTAAATATCAGCCAAAGTTGCTGGCCATATAATGTGAATGTGTATGTTCCAACTCTTCCTGATAGCAAATATCTGGTGAGATGTCAGATAAATTGAATTTCAACATGCCCCATCATTTTGTTCTCACGTGAGATGAGCCAGAAGTGCTGTGTGTGTGACGCCCTGGCAAAACCAGCACAGAAGTAGTCCACCCTCCTTAATACCACCAAAAACCCACACCCAGGTACAACACAGCCATTAAAGCCTAGCCACCCCCTCATGACAATAAGGACACACCAGTGGTCGGGATCAGGCGGATGAGAATGCCCACCTAGGGGTCCTGAGGTGTCAGGGGCGGGAACACGACAGACAAGTTTTGGAGTTCAAGTTAGAGAAGGAGTGAAACAGTTTAAGTTGAGAGTTGTAGAGGAGTGCTGACAGCAGTGGAGTCAGGGGTAGGAGCTCCTGGACTACCTGGCTAGGTGGCAGACAGTAAACAGGGCCACAGGCGACGGAAATCTGGTCGCGAGAGACCTTAAGTGGACCGGGGCAGGGTTGTAGAACGCCGGTGCAGACAGCTGGAATCCGGTCCGGAGGCCGTGCACAGACGGGGTGCCTGGACCCTAGGACGAGGAAGGTTGCATGTCCCTTGTTAATCAACCAGCGAAGACACAAACACAGAGTGCAGGAGGAAGGGACCCCTGTTTACTACACCCGGGTGTGGGACCCGAATACACCCGCCAAAGGCGACCGGTCACTGTCAACTTGGTTTACTACTGGACCCGTGTGCAATTATTGAACTGTGAGTACACCATTGATCCCCAGTCCAACCCGGTACACCACCTCCAGCTGCCATTACTCCCGTGTACCAAAGAGGGCCCCGGGACTACACCTCCCCTACCCGTGGAGGGGATCCCACCTTGCTGCCCTGCTCCATCAGCCCCGGGCGCCCCATCACCGGGCAGCGGCAGTGTTACCATCCCTCACCGCAACCCATAGGTGGCATCACCGACACATCAACCCCCGGTAAATATCCCCTTCCGGCGGTTGTGAGGACGTGGTTGACGAAAAGCCATGCCTCGCCTCCCACCGTCGCTTATATGAAAACGAAAAAGAGTAATAAGTTGGTAGCGTATTCCGGCTACCCCTCCTTCAGTTAACCTGATGTTTTTTCCTGTTAAAAGTTAAAAATGGACCATGGCTTCAGGACTGGCGAAGCCACCCAAAAACTTTCTTGAGCCTTGTAAATAACCCCCATCTACCTTCTTGTTGCTCCACCACCAGGACTAATGCCTCTGGAGAGGTTGGTTGGAGGAAGGGTCTGCGGAAGAGTCGGCTGAGGCCCAGTAACCAGCAAACCTGGTGGCTAAACTCCTGGCCAAGGGTTCTGGACCATGGAACTCTTGGGGTGGACTAGTGGGTAAGGAACTTTACCCGAACAATCTGGACACGCACAGGAACTCGGGATGGTGTGACACCTGTGATTAGCGGTGGCACCGAGGGTGGTTTCAGGTGTTTTGGGTGGCGGGTGAAAGGGAAGAAGGAGATGATGTTTACCTGTTCCTTGCAACGTTTAAGTGATCTCCCTCCCTTAGGGGACGAAAAGTTTTAAAATGTTTTTCAAATGTTTATGCTTGTTATATTTTTTTTATTTGCAGAAGCATAAAAAATAAACGTCAGTGGTCGGAAAGCCCAAGGACGGGCTGTATTCAACCAAGGGGGAGTATGACGATGATTATTTAAATATTAGCCAAAGTTGCTGGCCATATAATGTGAATGTGTATGTTCCAACTCTTCCTGATAGCAAATATCTGGTGAGATGTCAGATAAATTGAATTTCAACATGCCCCATCATTTTATTCTCACGTGAGATGAGCCAAAAGTGCTGTTTGTGTGACGCCCTGGCAAAACCAGCACAGAAGTAGTCCACCCTCCTTAATACCACCAAACACCCACACCCAGGTACAACACACAGGCATTAAAGCCTAGCCACCCCCTCATGACAATAAGGACACACCAGTGGGTGGCATCAGGCAGATGAGAACGCCCACCTAGGGGTCCTGATGTGTCAGGGGCGGGAACACGACAGACGAGTTTTGGAGTTCAAGTTAGAGAAGGAGTGAGACAGTTGAAGTTGAGAATTGTGGAGGAGTGCTGATAGCAGTGGAGTCAGGGTTAGGAGCCCCTGGACTACCTGGCTAGGTGGCAGACAGTAAGCAGGGCCACAGGCGACGGAGATCCTGTCGCGGGAGACCTTAAGTGGACCGGGGCAGGGTTGTAGCCCGCCGGTGCTGACAGCTGGAATCCGGTCCGGAGGCCATGCACAGACGGGGTGCCTGGACCCTAGGACGAGGAAGGTTGCATGCCCCTTGTTAATCAACCAGCAGAGGACGAGGTTTCAGACCTTGTTCTCCAGAAGCCCAGAGAGTGAAACGGAAGCCCAACGCGGGGGATAGGGTGTTCGTCAAAACCCACAGAAATCCCAAGGGTCAGATTTCGTGGCCACAGCTCCCAACACACACAGTATCGGGAGTGTACTTCCCCGTTCCATGCGGAGTTGTCCCAGAGAAGACACAAACACAGAGTGCAGGAGGAAGGGACCCCTGTTTACTTCACCTGGGTGTGGGACCCGAATACACCCGCCAAAGGCGACCAGTCACTGGCAACTTGGTTTACTACTGGACTCGTGTGCAATTATTGAACTGGGAGTACCACCTTGCTGCCACGCTCCATCAGCCTCGGGCGCCCCATCACCGGGCAGCAGTGGTGTCACCATCCCCCACCGCAATCCACGGGTGGCGTAACCGACACATCGACCCCCTGTAAATATCCCCTTCCAACGGTTGTGAGGACGGACGGCCGTGCGAGCCCGGGTACGGTCACCACTCGAGTCGCAGCAGCGATCCCGGATCCGAGCAGCCCCAGAAGTAGCAGCAGCCCCCGCCCGCAACATTTGCTGTTATGCTCGCCGGGCGAGCACAGATGTTTAGTGAACCCACTGGGCCACAGCACACAGAACAGCCAGAAAGGCTTCACTACGGGCCTGAGCCTGGGCTTCTCCAGAGCCCATAAAGGTAAGGGTGTTACACTACAGGTATGAGTCCGGGTGCCACTCGGGAAGACTGGGGCTGTGTCGGCTGGCCCCAGGGGCACGGAAGCAACAGTTACTGGTGGTAGGAACAGCGGCAGCAAGTGTAGAGGATATGTCCGGATTGGATGCATGGAGGGACAGATGGATGCGGCAGCAGCAGCTGGTGAGGATACTTTGCGGCAGCGGGTATCGTGGCTGGCTTGGTAGCTTGTAGCAGCAGCAGCAGGTAAGGTAATACGGCAGCAGCACACTGGAGTACAAATAGATGTCAGCAGCGGAACTAACACAGACTAACAGCAGAGACAGCAGCACAGTGCTAGGATATCTGACAACTAGCAACATGTTAGACTCATTGCCAGACACCACTGATAGGGCAGAGGTGCCTTAAGTACCTGCAGCCTCCCAGCTGACCTGTAGGGCACTTCCAGGTTAAGAGGACTCTGGCTCTTTAAGAAAAGGGGCAATACCACGGGTATGCCCTATGGGCATAGGCAGGGGTCTGCTATGAGTACAGACGCTCCAGAGGGCAGCAGCATGGGACGGGAACGAGACCACCACTGCAGGATGCCTGGACAGGTGAGAAAATTGACGTCTTCCTTGGGGGAAGGGAGCAAGAGAGTATGAGGACACCGGCATGGGTGTTACATCTGCCAGCGGTGTACTCACATTTATCCTCTGAGAACACATTCATGCTTATTCAAGCCAAGCATGCATGTGTATGGATAGTCAATTTCCCCATGTAAAATAAAAATAGCCTATAGTCACTTCTGTGCTGGAACCATTCCAGTGATGTCAGCGCCGAGGCTCCCGGAGCTCATGTAACTTTGTTATGTCACGAGATCCCTGCTGCCAATTAACAGCTGCTAGTGGGCCGCTTCTTTCTCATGTCCTTTGGATGTAACAGACATGTGGAGGAAATCAGAAAGCAGCAGCAGTTCTCACGTCTTCTGGATGTTAGTATTATCTGAAGGAAATGAGTACAGAGGCCCATTAGTGGTCACTGATTGGCTGCCGGGCTTACATGACATAACGTTTCACGGGAGAGCTCGTGCCGACATCTCTGGAATGGCGCCAGCAGCAGAGTTGAGTACAAACTGTTTTTATTTTACATAGTGGAATATAGTAATTGAGAGGAAGTCATCTGAGTAGTGGAGAATCCCTTTAACAACAACTCAAATATGGTGCAATATCAATGTATGTAATATACTTGACATTTAATAGTGGACTTTTATTAAGAATGTCATGTCATACGCCAGTCTTAAGCCATACCATGCTCTATCAAAATGAAGGTACCTTTAAATGAATTTCAAGAAAATGAAAACTATGCCAGTCCATAGCTCATTTCTGGACTATTTTCTAGTAAATCTGTTGGTCCACAAAAGCAAAATTGCGCATAAACTAAATAAAAAAAACCCAAAACAAATGAAATCAGTAATAAAGAAAAACAATGAACAAAGTTTGTCGCCTACAGATAATAAATCTGTAATAGCTCGCATGGTTTCTTCCATTTCTTTTCCTATACAGTACATTGCTGCTTTCAGACTTCTGCTGGTTCTGACAGGACTCAGATTTTGCTTTCAGATATTTGAGTTTAATTCTAGGTGCTATGAATTCTGAATGTACAGTGCCTTGCGAAAGTATTCGGCCCCTTTGAATTTTTCAACCTTTTCCCACATTTCAGGCTTCAAACATAAAGATAGAAAATGTAAATTTTATGGTGAAGAATCAACAACAAGAGGGACACAATTGTGAAGTTGAACGAAATTTATTGCTTATTTTAAACTTTTATAAAAAATAATAAACTGAAAATTGGGGCATGCAATATTATTCATCCCCTTTAAGTTATTACTTTGTAGCGCCACCTTTTGCTGCGATTACAGCTGCAAGTCGCTTGGGATATGTCTCTATCAGTTTTGCACATCAAGAGACTGAAATTCTTGCCCATTCTTCATTTGCAAACAGCTCGAGCTCAGTGAGGTTGGATGGAGAGCGTTTGTGAACAGCAGTTTTCAGCTCTTTCCACAGATTCTCAATTGGATTCAGGTCTGGACTTTGACTTGGCCATTCTAAGGGGTACTTGACACACTACGACATCGCAAGCACATTGCAGTGATACTGAGCGCGATAGTCCCCGTCCCCGTCGCACATGCGATATCTTGTGATAGCTGCCGTAGCGAACATTATCGCTATGGCAGCTTCACATGCACTTACCTGTCCTGCGACGTCGCTGTGGCTGGCGAACCGCCTCCTTCCTGAAGGGGTGGGTCGTGCAGCATCACAGCGACGGCAGGCGGCCAATAGAACCAGAGGGGCGGAGATGAGCGGGACATAAACATCCCGGCCACCTCCTTCCTTCCTCATTGCAGCCGGGACGCAGGTAAGGAGATGTTCCTCGCTCCTGCGGCTTCACACACAGCAATGTGTGCTGCCGCAGGAACGAGGAACAACATCGTACCTGTCACTGCAGCGACATTATGGAAATGCCGGACACTACACCGATCATACAATTTCGACACTTTTGCGCTTGTTAATCGTAGTAAAAACGATTCACATACTCCGATGTCGACAATGACGCCGGATGTGCGTCACTTTCGATTTGACCCCACCGACATCGCAGCTGCAATGTCGTAGTGTGCAAAGTACCCCTAACACTTGGATACGTTTATTGTGAACCATTCCATTGTAGATTTTGCTTTATATTTTAGATCATTGTCTTGTTGGAAGACAAATCTCCATCCAGGTCTCAGATCTTTTGCAGACTCCAACAGGTTTTCTTCAAGAATGGTCCTGTATTTGGCTCCATCCATCTTCCCATCAATTTTAACTATCTTCCCTGTCCCTGCTGAAGAAAAGCAGGCCCAAACCATGATGCTGCCACCAACATGTTTGACAGTGGGGATGGTGTGGTCAGTGTGATGAGCTGTGTTGCTTTTACGCTAAATATATTGTTTGGCATTGTGCCCAAAAAGTTCGATTTTGGCTTTATCTGACCAGAGCACCTTCTTCCACATGTTTGGTGTGTCTCCCAGGTGGCTTGTGGCAAACTTTAAACAACACTTTTTATGGATATCTTCTTGCCACTCTTCCATAAAGTCCAGATTTGTGCAGTGTACGACTGATTGTTGCCCTATGGACAGACTCTCCCACCTCAGCTGTAGATCTCTGCAGCTCATCCAGAGTGATGATGGGCCTCTTGGCTGCATCTCTGATCAGTCTTCTCCTTGTTTGAGATGAAAGTTTGGATGGACGGCCGGTTCTTGGTAGATTTGCAGTGGTATGATACTCCTTCCATTTCAATATGATCGCTTGCACAGTGCTTCTTTGGGATGTTTAAAGTTGTGGAAATCTTTTTGAAACCAAATCCGGCTTTAAACTTTTCCACAACAGTATCACGGACCTGCCTGTTGTGTTCCTTGGTCTTCATGATGCTCTCTGTACTTTAAACAGAACACTGAGACTATCACACAGCAGGTACATTTATACGGAGACTTGATTACACACAGTGGCTTATATTTATCATCATCAGTCATTTAGGTTAACATTGGATCATTCAGAGATCCTCAATGAACTTCTGGAGTGAATTTGCTGCACTGCAAGTAAAGGGGCCGAATAATATCGCACGCCCCAATTTTTCAGTTTATTCTTTTTTACAAAAGTTTAAAATAAGCAATAAATTTCATTCAACTTCACAATTGTGTCCCACTTGTTGATTCTTCAACATAACATTACATTTTTTGTCTTTATGTTTGAAGCCTGAAATGTGGGAAAAGGTTGAAAAATTCAGGGGGCCGAATACTTTCGCAAGGCACTGTATGTCACTAAATGAACAGCCAATAAAACATGCGATTCCTAATCTCAATGCTGTGATATCAAAGTTAAAAAAAAGTTTGAGACTGCAAGCTGCTATGTCAGACCAGACCCCACTAATGTCTCATGTCTTCTAAAAGATGATGCTGGTACAATGTCGGCATTGAGCCACCAGCATGGGGAGAATAGCGATCTGCCCGGGAGCATTCATTATAAGGCAAGAGGGTTTTCTGTATTATACAACTGGGGCACAAATACATTTCTTTATATTTAGACAGCACAATTTATACTTGTTTTCTATTTAAGGGGCAAATAGTAAAGCTCCGGTGGGGCCCTGCTCAGCTACTCTCCTTGGGTGGCTGGCCTCTGTTCTATCCTTGTGGGTATCAATTACAATGCACATTACTTGATCTTTGCTATTTATTGCTTTACTCCCAGGCTACTTTGGCCTTTCTTCCTAGCATTTCAATGGTTTTGACTGTTTTCCGCTGCCTAAGTTCTGTGGGTACCTGTGCTGATTCTAGGTATTTCCTGTTTGTCTGCATTCCAACACCGGAGGCTTATTTTTATGGGTCCAGGAACAGAATTTTGGCTATATGATGTCATTATGGTATTGTGACCCCTGAGTTGTATGTCAGAATTATATCTTCCTTGAGTATTATTATTTGCCCGGTATCCCCAATCTTCTATCTTTTCCCTACATGTTTCGTATCATTTTTATGCTTTTTCTTGCATTTTAATGTAATAACAATAAAATTGTTTTTACTTCATTGACTTATGGCATTTTCTTTCTCTTTGGGGTTTAGCAAAGATATTTGTAACGCATAGTGGCCCTCACATATGGATTGTGGCTATTGGTCTACCGAGCCTAAATCCTCATCTATAACTAATGCCAACTGCCTGTATTCAAAAAGTCACAATTTATTCTTTAGCCCATGGAATATATTTAGAGAATAAACTAAAAAAAAAGAAAGCACCTTGGGGCTTGTGCACATGTCAGATTTTCTCGTCAGAGTGCTATCCGTGGTTTTCAAGTTTATAGGTCCCTGAAAAAATTGGACTGCGCTCAGTTGACATCCAAGCACAGGCAGATTATCATCGACTGACAAAATGGAAAAAATGGAGGACTTCATTGTCTTTCTCTCCACGTCCGAGAAAAACTGATGCCACTGATCGAAGTCTGCTCAGAATAATCGGACCATTTTTCTCGAATGTGGCGAAAACGGTTGTGTGAGCGCAGCCTTATAAATAAAATTGCAGTTGGGCATAAAGAAGGTGTTTTTAAGATTTATTATTGCTGATCATATATTTGAACAATTATCGTATGGCTGATACAGTAAGGTTTGTGCTTTTCTTTGACTTCATTTGTTTCCCACCAGGCACAAAAAGCTCAGTTCTATAACATTGGTCTGTACTACATCACAGATGTCCTAAGAAATCATGGCCTCATTCAACTCCAGGACACATCCTGTGATTAATGAGAGTATTTACTGACCGGGTCAAAGCACGCAGTCTTAAGGGGGCTTTACACAGTAGCAATATCGCTAGCAATTTGTAGCGATAGCGACCGTGTAAGTACCCGCCCCCGTCGCGCATGCGATTGTTTGTGATTGCTACCGTAGCGAACATTATCGCTACGCAGCGTCACACATACTTACCTGGTCGGCGGCGGCGCTGTGACTGCCGAGCAATCCCTCCTTCAAGGGGGAGGGACGTTCGGCATCACAGCGACGTCACCGCAACGTCACACAGCGGCCGGACAATCAAAGCGGAGGGGCGGAGCCGAGCGTGATGTAAACATCCCACCCACCTCTTCCTTCCGCATTGGGCCCGGCGGCAGGTAAGGAGATGTTCCTCGCTCATGCGGTGTCACACATAGCGATGTGTGCTGCCGCATGAGCGATGAATCACAACGCTAAACAACCCTTACCGATTTTTGAGTTTGGGACGACCTCTCCATGGTGAACAATTTTCACCATTTTTGAGGTCGCCTAAGGTCGCTGGTAAGTGTTACACGCTGCGATATTGTTAATGACGCCGGATGTGCATCACTAACAATGTGACCCCGACGATCAAACATTAACGATATCATAGCGTGTAAAGCCCCCTTTACAGTATAACATGTACAACTAACTGTATAACACAGTTTGATCCCTTATGCAGTAATACTCTTCTAATAATGAGCCCAAGCCATAGAGTATGATAAGCCAGCATGTTGACTTTCATTTTTAGATAATGATAATAATTATTATTATCATTTATTATGTATTTAGGAACACCAATGTAGAACTAAAGCAAGCAAGTTTGCAAAATTTTATTACAAAAAATCCTTTATTAACAATAAATTATTAGTTAAAAATTAATCGAATGGAACCACTCAGATGACGGATGGAATAATTTCACATGGGGGACACGGCACCTGTGGTGAAATAATCACACCACCATATACCAAAAAGAATAGTAAAGAGATATTACTGAATGTATGGTTAGCAATAAAGCTCACAGTCTATATATTAATAGATGTATATAAGATATCAATCAAATGTAAAGTTACTATGTATAAAGACAGTGAGGTAAAAGATGCAAAACACACAACATGTTACCAAAAAGTAATGTATCCAAATAAGGTATCGGTACATCGGCCCCCACGAACACTGACGCGCGTTTCGCAGCTACCGTGCTTCGTCCAGGAGTGATTAATAGTGAGTCCCAGGGCTCATTTATAAAGGGAAATTTTGGAAACTTGCTTGCTTTAGTTCTAAATTGGTGTTCATATTATGTAGCAAGTTCTTGGTAGTATTGTGGCATTGGTGTTTTATTATGTATTTATTATTATATATTTCATACCTTTTTGAAATTATTTTTATTGCTACTTCTAAAAAAGAATAATACTGATTGAGATTAAATAATAATGAATGGGATTATATATACTTTTTCAATTGCTTATGAATCACAAAGGTCACTTTGGAAACATGTTTTAGGTTAAATAAATACAATATTATTTCTGGCGTACACTCTATGCTTCACAGATTAGGTAATAATTTGTGTCACAGGAGATCTAAGCAGTTGGACTTCCATTCTGCACAATTGCGAGGATACAAGGTCTCCTATTTAAATGGGGAGCAGTTAGGACTGTCCATTATCATTTTTTTCAAAGTGTTTGGGAATGCCAAACATAACAAAATACAGTGCTCGGCTTTCAATATCAGATACAGGTAAAATATATCTTTGTAGCGTGTTAAGGCCCCGTCACACTAAGCAACATCGCTAGCAACATCGCTGCTAACGAACAACCTTTGTGACGTTGCTAGCGATGTTGCTGTGTGTGACATCCAGCAACAACCTGGCCCCTGCTGTGAGGTCGTTGGTTGTTGCTGAATGTCCTGGGCCATTTTTTAGTTGTTGCTCTCCCGCTGTGAAGCACAGATCGCTGTGTGTGACAGCAAGACAGCAACAACTAAATGTGCAGGCAGCAGGAGCCGGCTTCTGCGGACACTGGTAACCACAGTAAACATCGGGTAACCAAGAAGCCCTGTCCTTGGTTACCCGATATTTACCTTTGTTACCAGCCTCAGCCGCTCTCACTGTCAGTGCCGGCTCCTGCTCTGTGCACATGTAGCTGCAGGACACATCGGGTTAATTAACCCGATGTGTGCTGTAGCTAGGAGAGCAAGGAGCCAGCGCTAAGCAGTGTGCGCTGCTCCCTGCTCTGTGCACATGTAGCTGCAGCACACATCGGGTAATTAACCCGATGTGTGCTGTAACTAGGAGAGCAGGGAGCCAGCGCTAAGCGGTGTGCGCTGCTCCCTGCTCTGTGCACATGTAGCTGCAGCACACATCGGGTAATTAACCCGATGTGTGCTGTAACTAGGAGAGCAGGGAGCCAGCGCTCAGTGTGCGCTGCTCCCTGCTCTCTGCACGTGTAGCTCCATGCGCTGGTAACCAAGGTAAATATCGGGTTGGTTACCCGATATTTACCTTAGTTACCAAGCGCAGCATCTTCCACGCGGCGCTGGGGGCTGGTCACTGGTTGCTGGTGAGCTCACCAGCAACTCGTGTAGCGACACTCCAGCGATCCCTGCCAGGTCAGGTTGCTGGTGGGATGGCTGGAGCGTCGCAGTGTGACATCTCACCAGCAACCTCCTAGCAACTTACCAGCGATCCCTATCGTTGTTGGGATCGCTGGTAAGTTGCTTAGTGTGACTGGACCTTTAGCCAGTAGAGATAAAAAAAGTTAGCCATTAAAAGGTATCAACCACTGAGGACTCTCAGTTCTTTTAAACAAACGTTTTTTATCAGATACATAGATTCAATTCAATTTTTTTGACCACAGATCTATTTAAATGATGGTCTATTGACCACCACTCTTATAAATGTTGGACGACCAAGTGCTCAGACCCAAGCAATCTGGATAGCTGGTAACTTGTAAGCTTGGTGCAGTCCCTTTAAGGACTGCACTTTTCTATTGTAACTTTTAAAAAAATGGTTGCCACAAAAAAAACAACCAGTTTCTCTAAAACCAAAATAATCTAATATATAAAGCTGAATGTATGTATGTATGTATGTATTACGTATGTGTGTATGTATGTGTGTATGTCCGCTAAAGGAATCCGCACCATCGCATTTACAATCACAAAATTTTGCACAGACACCTCATGTGACTCAGGGAATGTCATAGACTATGTTTTGACTGCAGAATTTAACCTTGGGCTTTACAGTTACTCTCCAAAAATCCTGCTTCCATAAGGCTATGTGCGCACTAGAGCAAAATACCCGCGGATTTACCCGCGGATTTGCCGCGGAAATTTCTTGAGAAATGTCTGCAATCTTTGTGCAGACATTTCCCATGAAATTCTATGAGAAAAAAAAAAAGCTGTGCGCACTGGTGCGGATTTTTCTCAAGAAAGTTTCTTGAGAAAAGTTTCTCGAGAAAGTTTCTTGAGAAAATGAACATGTCCATTAAATCCGCAGGTATCCCGCGGATTTCTGCAGTACAGACTGCAAAAATCCGCAGGGAACCACCCGCGGGAAAATCGCGGCAAATCCGCGGTAAATCCGCGGCTAATCCGCGGCAAATCCGCATGCGGTTTTGCCGCGGATTTTTTCCGGAGGTCAGCAAATCTTTCACTCCCAGAAGTTTCTCGAGAAGATTTTCTCGAGAAACTTCACATCTCTAGTGCGCACATAGCCTTAGAGTCAATGGAGCTGAAAGCCAAAGGTTATTATTAGCAGCTCTGATTGGTTGCTATAGGAATGAAAGACATTCATAGTATAACAAGCTTATGTGTGAGGTAATATGATATCGGTGGAGAAGGATAGAGACAGACAAAGACAGACAGACAAAGAGACAGAGGCAGACACACAGACAGGGAACGAGACAGGCACAGACAGACAGGGAAAGAGACAGAGAGAGACAGACAGAGAAACACACAGAGAGACAGACGGAGAAAGAGACAGATGGGGAAAGACAGACGGAGAAAGAGACAGATGGGGAAAGAGACAGGCAGACAGGAAAAGAGACAGACAGAGAGACAGGGAAAGAGACAGACCTGGAAAGGGACACACCTGGGAAACAGACAGTCCTGGAAAGAGACAGACAAGAAAAGAGACACAGAGATAGAGACAGACATAGACAGGCAGACAGGGAAAGTGACAGGCAGCAAAAGAGAAAGATAGACAAAGACAGACGGGGAAAGAGACAGACGGGGAAAGAGACAGACCTGGGAAAGAGACAGACCAAGGAAAGAGACAGACCTGGGAAAAAGACAGACGGGTAAAGAGACAGACGAGGAAAGAAACAGACGGGGAAAGAGACATACAGGGAAAGAGACAGACAGAGAAAGGTAGACCGGGAAAGAGACAGACAGAGAGACAGGAAAAGACAGACGGGAAAAGAGACAGACGGGGAAAGAGACAGACCTGGAAAGAGACACAGAGATAGAGACAGACAGACACAGGCAGACAGGGAAAGTGACAGGCAGGGAAAGAGACAGACCTGGAAAAGAGACAGACCTGGAAAAGAGACAGACCTGGAAAAGAGACAGACCTGGGAAAGAGACAGACCTGGGAAAGAGACAGACCTAGGAAAGAGACAGACCTGGGAAAGAGACAGACCTGGGAAAGAGACAGATGGGGAAAGAGACAGACGGGCAAAGCGACAGATGGGCAAAGCGACATACGGGGAAAGATAGAGAGAGACATACACAAACAGACACAGAGATAGAGAGAGACTAAAACAGAGACAGAGATAGACACAGAGACATAGACACAGACACACAGAAACAGACAGAGAAAGAAAGAGACAGAGACACAGACAGATAGAGACTGGGAGAGAGACAGGGACAGAGACAGACAGAGACTGGGAGAGAGACAGACAGTTACTATCCCGGGCAACACCCGGGTACTACAGCTAGTCTAATATATAAAGCTGAGTGTATGTGTGTGTGTATGTGTGTGTATGTATGTCCGCTAAAGGAATCCGCACCGTCGCATTTACAATCACGAAATTTTGCACAGACACCCCATGTGACTCAGGGAACGTCATAAACTATGTTTTGACGGGAAAATTTAACCCCGCGCTTTAACGTTACTCTCCAAAAAACTTGCCTCCATTAAAGTCAATGGAGCTGCGAGCTAAAGGTTATTAATAGAAGCTGTGATTGGTTGCTATAGGAACAAAGGACAGTCATAATATAATAAGCTTATGTGTGAGGTAATAAGATGTCAGTGGAGACACGGATAGAGAGAGACAGAAAGAGACAGAGAGAGGCAGAAAGACACAGATAGACAGGGAAAGAGACAGACAGACATAGGCACAGACAGAGTAAGAGGCAGACAGACAGAGACATACAGGGAAAGAGACAGAGAGACAGACAGAGAGACAGAGACAGACAGAGAAAGAGAGAGACAGACAATCAAAGAGACAGACAGAGACAGAGAGGCACAGACAGGGAAAGAAACAGGCATGGAAAGAGACAGACAGGGAAAGAGACAGAGACAGGGAAAGAGACACGGGGAAAGAGACAGATGAGGAAAGAGACAGACAGGGAAAGAGACAGCCGGGGAAAGAGACAGCCGAGGAAAGAGACAGCCAGGGAAACAGACTGACAGACACAGAGATAGAGTGATAGGCAGACCCAGACAGACACAGAGATAGAGTGAGACAGAAAGACATACACAGAGATAGACAAACACAGAGATAGACAGAAAGACAGACACAGACAGACACAGAGATAGAGAAAGACAGACAATGAGATAGAGAGAGACAGACTGATACACATACAGACAGAGATAGACACAGAGAGACAGACACAGACAGACATGGATAGAGACACAGACACACATGGATAGAATCAGACACCAGACACACACACAGACGGACAGGGAAAGAGACAGACAGAGAGCCAGACACACAGAGACTGACAGACACACAGAGACAGACAGAAAGAGACAGACAGACAGAAAGAGACAGACAAAAAGAGACAGACAGAAAGAGACATAGACAGACAGACACAGACAGACAGAGACTAGGACAGAGACAAAGAAACAGTTACTATCCCAGGCAATGCCCGGGTACTACAGTTAGTTATATATTTCTCTAAATTTGTATTATTAACACTCTTACATTAGGTTACTTTTAATAGGTTGTTTTTTTAATTTCTGGTTCTGCGAATAAGAAAGTTGCATCTCTCTTTGATCTGATAATGGAATCCATTAGTAAGAATCAGTAGCGTAGCCACCGGGGGAGCAGACAGCAGACTATATGTTCACTTCGGATTACGCGATCACAGTAGCCCACAGGAGCTAGTGCTGTTATAGATTGTATCAGCGTACGCAGTGCGCTGATACAGCTAAACTTTGTGGTAGAGCAGGGAGACATGATCTCCCTGCACTACCATTCTCCGTTCTATAGACCGCACGTTTATTTACGCCTGCGGACTACACAACAACAGAGAACAGCAAGGAGACTCACGGATCAGGCGGGAATGTGGAGCGGTGTGATGATGTCATCATCATGTTGGGCCACCCACCCCTTAGTTCTGTCTTTAAACAGGCTCCCCAGGAACTATGGGTAGGTGAGTATAAGATGTTTTTTATTTTTCTTGTGGAGGGAAATACTGGGGGCCCTGTTACAGTGTGGGGCAAATATTGGGGGCCCTATTACAGTGTGGGGAAAATACTAAAGCCATATAAAAGTGTAGGGGGAATACTGGAGGACATATTATTGTGTGGAAAAGTAATGGGGCCTATATTATTAAGTGGGGGAAATACTGGAGGCCATATTACTGTAGGGGAAATAATTGGGCCATATTACAGTGTGGGGGAATACTGAGGGCCATATTACAGTGTGGGGAGAATAATGAGGGCCATCATAGAGTATGAGTAGGGCTACTGGGGGTCTTCATACAATGAAGGGTTACTGGGGGCCGTCATACATTGGGGGTCTACTGGGGACTGTCATATAGTGGAAGGGGGTTACTGTGGGGCCAATCATGCTGTGTATAGGGAGTTGTGTATCTATCATGCTGTGTGTGTTTCAGCTGTGGAAGGCATCATGCTGTGCAGAGGGTATAATATGTGTGGGAACTCAGGAGATATTATTAAATATTACGTGGGTACTTAGAAGCATTATTGTTATAAGGGCATTCAGTGTATTGCATTTTCGAAATGGGCACACTGGGGGCATAATTACTTTATAGGGGGAAAGATTTGAGCACTATTTTTTAGGGCACTTGTACAGGGCATTTCTGTTTTTATTAATAGGGAAATTTTATCAACTAGAGAGTACAAGGAGGCAATTTACTTTGTAAGAAGCATAGTAGTGGGCATTCAGTGGGGTACTAAGAGGATCAGTAATAGGGACACATGTGGCAGCAGCGGCTCAGCATTTATTGGGGTGACAGTAGGATGGGGAGGTTGTGCAGGTTGGGAATAGATGAGGGCAGTGCTGGAAATAGGAGAAGTCTTTGTTGTAATTTCTGCAGACAAGACATGACTGGAACAAGTTGTGTCGTTTTGGGGAAGATGGAAAAGATGGGAAAAGTGACTGACTCCATCAGAAAGAATATTAGCTTTAAGTCATCATCTATGACTGTACTGTAATCTTTTACATGTTGTGCTGAACTTGTGTCTACCACTATACGGACACCATATGGCCGTAGTATCGGTGTTAATCTTTGCATAGTGATTTTCAGTGACAGGGTGGTAATCTGCTGAGGTTCCATTAAATCTATGATTAGGCTGCACCAACATAGTTGTAGTCAGGCGAATACTCAGATGTTTTTCCCCCCTGAGCTGAACCCTAGCTATGCCTCTGATAAGACTACAAATTACTTACAAATTATTTACAGTTGCTTAGGGACAATAACAAGATATGTATTTGCCCCATCTGATATGTGACTCTTCAAAACACACTTCAGTAGAAAATTCTGTGTAATTCTAAGAAATATCATTATGTAAGGCTATTAGACAAGCTAATTCATCTGTAAGTAATGTGTAATTAAGTACTGTACATGATCAACATGATATGTTTTACGGCATGGTACTATTACAGGAAGAGCTAAGGAATGTCACACAGAGTTTAGCACAAACTTCACCAACTGTCATGGCGGCATCGGGCTCTGTTCACATTGCAGATTCTGTCATTCAACCCAATGGTTTCTCTGGTGTCTGGGATCAACACTAGGAGACTATGGTGTTGACCTGATGTGTGCTGAACCATAAGCAGGCTAGCAAGAGTTAATCTCTGCTAGTCTGCTTGTTAGGTTCCTTTGATCACATGTGGTGGGGAGACCAGTCATATCTGCTCCTCTTTTGTTTAAGCTGGATGAAATCTTCCACCTATGCCAGCTATAGCTTCTATGTTGATCTGCGAAGTGCGGTGTCCAAGATTCTCTTGTGAAAATTGCTCTATTTGCTTGTTGCGGTTGTGGAACTTTACGTCTATTGTTTTGTAGTTTCCTTCCTTCTATTGTGTTTCCTTCTGAATTTCTTATTGTCTTTACCTATGTGTGTGTGCGCTGTGTGACAGAGTTTAGTTTTTTCCCTTGTCTGTCTATATCTGTGACTTTCTTTACACTCCTGTCCCCTCCTTCCCTGGAGGATGGGGAAACAGTTCAAGACTGGTCTGGAGTAGGGCCAGGAAGGAGACTCAGGCATCCCCACCATTAGGGGTATCCCTGAGAATAGGGATAGCATAAGGTCCCCTAGCTTGAGTGACAGCTTAAGGCCCCGGTTCCCCGCTATCCCAGAGTCATAGTGAAAGGGTATTGCAAAAATAACATTATGTATAAAATTTGTTTCATGATATCAGTATTGTTAGTGATTTCAAGGAAGCTTGTCGACACTAGAAAGCATACAAATTACCTAGACTGATACATTTTTAAAATCTTTGGCTCTGAAAAAAGGAATTAGGTGAGAACCTTTTTTCAGCCTCAGGAATGTAACCAATTGCAATCAATATGGCATCATATAGAAGCTCAAATCATAGTTTCATGAGAGGTAAATGAAACTCCATATATATGTGCTTTATATGTGAATTAGATAATAGCATACTCATAATACTGTTAAAGGAGAGATATGCTAGTTTATTCGGTCATTCCATAGAGACTGTATTCACCCATTCCCACTGTGTAGGCACTAAGTAGAAGCGCATGCGCAATGTAATAGAACCAATGCACACAATTAAATAGTTGCTTGTTCATTGAATATTTGTATAATATAATGGCAGCCTCCATCTTGAAAATGACAGTATGGCTTTAAGAAATATCTGAAGACATACTGTATGAATACTGTTTGGACATCTCAACAGGTGCACCTAGCTATGCACATTAACCTTGAAAAAGACACATTATCAGAACTTATCGCTGAGAAGAATGTGATGTTCAATTTCTCATAATTAAAGCATGCACGGATTATACAATACAAAGGGTGTGTTAATTTGAAATTACCATCCAATCATAATAACATATGGGTCGGGATTCGGGAACCTTTTTGGCTGAGAGAGCCATGAACGCCACATATTTTAAAATGTAATTCCGTGAGAGACATTCTCACCAGGGAAGGAGAGGCAGTGGTGGAGAAGCTTGGAAGGTCCCAGGAGGCAGGGTATGCAATGCTGCGAGCACGGAGAAGGGTGTGTCGCGACTCAGGAAGGTCAGAGTGTGGCTGGTCGGCGATATTGCTGCCGGCTCGTATCGTGTCATAGCGGCAGTCGCCATTGATCTGCCGGTGTGCTGCTCTGAATCTCCCACAGTTGACGAGATCGACTTCAATAAAATGGATGCGCCTACCCGCGCATGCGACGCCTCTGCCACCATTTTCTTGAAGTTGATTTTGTCAACTGCGGGAGATTCAAAGCAGCCCGCAGTCCGCTAGCTACTGCAGGCTTGCCACCGAGACTCCCCACGAGTCCGCATTATCGCCAACCCTGCGTCACCACTACCGCCCCAGGAAGCCATATGCAGTTTGTAAGACGAACCGCCATTTCCCCCCCAGTTTTAGGGGAAAAAAGTGCGTCTTACAAACCAGAAGATTTGTCTGCGAGCCAGATGCGCCCATCAAAAGAGCCACATCTGGCTCGTGAGCCATAGGTTCCCGACCCCTGTAATAGAAGATTGAAATTTAACCAATCAATAATGTAATGTTGAACAACCAATGCAATGCTTGTTTTATATCTTATGTTTTGTATACGAGTACAACCAATAAGATGCTTATATTTTGCATACTATCTCTTTGTTATGCCTCAAAATTGGCACTATAAGAATCCAATAATTCCTTGAAAATAAAGGGAAAACTTTTTTGTAGCTAGAGCTGCTGGTGTGTGTGTGTGTGTGTGTCCTTATTTCCCTTTGTCAATAGCATTCATCTGTCACACGAAGCGAATCTCAGAATGACACTAGTCCCCATAGTGGCTGTAACAATACAACCCGTACGTTTCAAAAATTGTGGGGGTAGAGGGGGCTGTGCACGTGCGATCACGGTCGTTGACTCAGCTATAGCCGAGTCACTGCCCCCGCATCCAAAGACAGTGCCTGCGCCATCCCTGGTTGGTTAACCCCCTAATTGCCGCGATCAATATCGATTACAACACTTAGGGGATTGAGAAAGGGATCGCATTACAGCTCTCCTCTGATCCGGACCCCCGCAATGTAATCGCAAAGACCTGATCGATGTCATGGTGACCCGAGGTCATCATGATGACTTCTGGGTCACCTGACTCCTCTGAGCCTACGAAAAGCGTGTGTGATCATTTCTGCTGAGTGATCAAACACACACTCTCACTGCAGCACTGACAGCTGTGATATCCTGCAGTAATCGAGCCCTGCAGAACATTGTAACTGTGATCAGAGCACTGTGGGGTGATGTCCCATAAAAGGACTTAGTGAAAAAGTAAAAAAAAAGGTTTAAAAAAAAAAAAAGTAAAAATATAAAAAAAAAAATCAGAAATTAAAAATAAATATTCCAATAAATAGTTAGATTTGTGTTACAAAATTCAAATAAACAAAAAAAGTACACATATTTGGTATTGCCACATCCGTAACAACCTGAGCTATAAAACTTTTACACTAGTTAACCCCTTCAGTGAACCCGGTAAAAAAAATAAATTAAAAAAGTTGCAAAAACTATGTCTTTTCAACATACAGCTCACAAACAAGAGTGGAATAAACCACAATCAAAAAGTTATATGTGAATAAAAATGGTACCGCTGAAAATGTCATCTTGTCCCGCAAAAAACAAGCTGCCATACAGCTCCATCAGCTGAAAAATAAAAAAAGTTTTAGCACTTAGAAAGCAGGAATGCAAAAACTGTTTTTTTTCCCATAAAATAATTTTTATGGTATAAAAGCGGAAGACAAAAAAAACCCCATATAATTATGGTATCGCTGTAATCGTATCATCCTCTAGCATAAAGCTATCTTATCACTTTTACGGCACGGTGAATAGTGTAAATAAATAAACAAACAAACAAAAAACAAAAAAAACTATTCCTGAGTTGCTGTTTCTTCTTGATTCTGCCTCACAAAAAGTGGAATAAAGAGCAACCAAAAATTATGTGACCAAAAATGGTACCAATAAAAACTCCAATTCATCCTACAAAAAACAGGCTCTCAAATGACTCTATCGGCAGAAAAATAAAAATCTATAGCCTTCAAAATTTGGTGATGCAAAAACCTTTATTTTGTAAAAAGCGGTTTTTCTAGTGTAACAGGTGCCAAACCTAAAAAAAAAGTATAAACCTGGTATCGCTGTAATTGTACTGACTGGAGGAATAATCACCTATACGGCAAGGTGAACGGCGTAAAAAATAAATAAGGCCAATTCTTCAAACGATATTGATTTGTTCATTCTGTCTCTAATAGATCGCAGTACATTGCGGCTCATATTTATCCTGTGCTCCATGCTGAGTGCTAGCACCGGGATTATGTATAAGGGTACGTTCCCATAATCTGGAATAGCAGCATATTGGACACAGCATCTTTTTGCTACGTCCAAACCGCTGCGTTGTGAGGTACAAACACAGTGGATTTATAGAAATCCCATGCATTCTATGCTTCTTTTCTCCACAGCGTAAACTGACATGCAGGGCCGCTTCCCTAGATGCAGCATGTCAATTTATGCTACGGAGATGCAATTGTTTTCAGTTGGGAAAATAGAATCTGCAGTCTCATTAGTGAATAGATCTGTCATGGGTTTCATCTGAATCACGTATTTCGGAGATTTTTTTGGAAACCCCGATGTAAGTGTGACGCCCCTGGACTATCAGGTCGTCACAGGGTACTGCACAAGCTGCCCTTCCGTGCAGTATTCCGCCTCCCTCTTGGTTCTGGGTCCCTACTTAAGTGGTGTTGCCTCCAACAGCAAATCAAACCCTAGAGACACCCTGCACCACACCCACCTGACACACCAGTGGATGGCTGAGTGGAATACAGTCGCCCACCTGGGGGGTCAGGGAGGGGAGGTGAGGAGTGTAATGAGTCTGTCTGTGAGTGGAGAGAGAGTTGGAGTAGCCCTTGAGCTGAGAGGAACTCAGAGGAAGTCGTACTAGGGACTCCTGAAGTAACTGCCGAGGTTGCAGACAGTGGTCTGGGCCTAGAGGAGTCGGACCCCCGGTCGCAGGGGATTGTGGCGAGGTGCTCGGACCTGTCGAGGAGGACAACTGGCAGCCTAGCACTATCACCGGTCCGGAACCGAAGGCACGACGGGGTACACGGACCCTAGGTCGGGGAGCAGCTTCAGGCAACCCGACAATTCACCTGAGGAAAACGGAGCCTTTATGATCCGTTCCCACCCGCTCCAGAATGAGGGCATTAGCACAACGAGGGGGATAGGACTTTCCAACCAAAATGGTCCAGAAAATCCCAAGCGTGAGCCCTGAGAGCAAGCTCCCATACTTAGCCATAGTAGTGAGCGGGGCCCGGCTAGTTCCATGCTACCGGCCATCAAGTTGAAGTCAAACTAAGTGCCAGGAGGCAGGTCACGGATCACCAGGCAGCACCACTTGGGGACAGGACCCGGACGAGCTCCCCTCAGCGGCAGTGGTACCAAGAGACTTGGTTTAACCGGTTGTCAGTGTCTACTTATGAACTGAGTGAGTACGAGAGTGACCCCTGCACCACACGGCACCCCTCACCGAGTCCCGGGGCACCCCCTTCCCGTGGAGGATTACAACACCTTGCTGCCCCCGCTCCATCATCCCCGGGTACTCCCAATGGCAGCGGTGGTACTCCCAATTACTACACACCACGGGTGGCGTCACAAACTATAACTCCCCTGTAAATACCCCCTTTCACTTGAGTGGCCGCATGACCCCCGGGTCCGGAGACCCTCGAGCCACAGCGAACCCAGATCCGAGCAGCTCAGCTGCTCCCATGGGGGCGGCACACCTCGAAAACTTGGCGTCACGAACAGGATACGAGCAGGACCCACTTACCTGGGTGACGTGTGACTTGAAAATCCAAACCACGAGTCAAGAGTCCCGTTTCCAGCCATTTCCACCATCTTCCGCCATCTTTTGGCGCCAAAAGGCCATCTTCTTGACCAAAAGCGCGCAAAGACGAAGCCCCGTCCTTCGACCTGAGAGTCAGCCCGGAACCAGAAGTTCCCAGAGGGCCACAGCAGAGAAGTGAGTGGTGGGCAAAAACCGAGGGGGCGTGACAGCATGTAGCAGTGGAAGAGAAGCAGGGACGCCAGGACTCTGCCATAACGTTTCTGGACCCCGCAGAGGAAAGATGGCGGCTGCGCGAGACAGGTCACCGGAGCGTGCTGCTCCCGGGACCGCGACCTGGATCAAACAAGAAATAGAGCAGCTCTGCAGGGGAATGCAGACGCAATTCCTCTTCATACTGAACCTCTGGAGGGATGAGATGAGGAGCCTGGCAGTGGCGGTGCGAGCCCCTGAGATCGAAATCCCACGTGAAGAGCGGGTAAGCGGATACCCAGTCCCAGTTGATTCCACTAATCCGGCCGATGCGGCTGTGGAATCCGGTCCGCCCCCGCTTACGGCAACCACCTTACTACCACCACCCCCATTCTCGGCGGACGCCGAGCTGCCCATTCCAACCTCGGCAGCGGAACCTTCAGCCCCAATCTATAAAGAACTAGCTGCGGAGCTACCGGCCCCGTCACCCGATCAGGTCACGACAGTGGTCACTCAGACACCGGCCCGACCTGACCCGGCTGCATCACCGGGCCCGTACATAGAGACGGAGCACCCGGACTCTGCACCCCCGTCTGCGGAGCAGTAGGTCATTCCCCACGAAGTAGCGACGGCGGAGCATGAAGAGTCACCGGCTCCGTCACCGTGCGGCATTCCAGCGGCTGTTGGGGCTGCAGGAGTACAGTTAAAACCCATGCCAGCCAAGGAGCCGAGGCTGGACGCTGACGCCCCCTACTGGGAACGACACCAGCAAAATATTTACCAAGAGATGACAGCACGAGACTGGCGATGATGGGAGATTGCCACCCGTACTCACCAAGAGAAGGACCAGGTGAGAAATGCCGCTTCCCGAGTCCGAGGGCCGCGGTGCCGCGGCCTCGTAGATGGTTTTGACCCCGACCAGGGATGGGGTTTAATCCGGAAAGCGAGCCTCACAGCTGGGGTGTTTGTGTCCCGGTGGGATGTGGCACAGAACCTCCCCAGGGGACACCCTGGGCGGAACCTGGAGCCAGAGGATATGGTGACATATACCTGGCATTGTGGAGCGCGGGGTTGGTACGCCCTGGATGTAATTAAGCAAGTCATGATAGAAGAAGAGTTTGTGCCGGCGTCTGTGGTGTGTAGCCTCAAGGAAGCATGGCTACGGGACCCGGCCATTTAAAATTAGAAAAGTCAGAGTGAGGATCTGTGTTTTCTTTTATTGTTTTCAATAGTTTGATGTTTTTCTTGTACCATAGGAAATAGTAATGTTTTATAAAAAAAAAACAAAATACTGAATAATACTGGGTTTAAATCAACAGAGAATTTTAGCAGATTGAGAAATGTTAATATAATGTTTGCACAAGGTGCAAGGACTTCGGTTATCTATATATATTAGTAGTAAAAATGCACCATGGCCACGGGACTGGTTGTGGCCAACACAGACTTGTGTATTGTACATAGTTGCACATCCTGTGCCTACCAGAGTCGTTTTTGCAACACCCGGGACCTTAACCTGGTCACGGACACACGGATAGGAATGCAGCGGGTCAGGTTGTTTGGGTGGCGGGTTGATGGGATCCGGGACGTTGGAACTGGACTGTCACAGGAAGAGGCTGCAACAGAGTAGGTTGAGCCACCGCTACTAACATAACCAGTAGTGTTCCATAGTTGAAATGATGAACTCTAACTGTTTAGTAACGTTTAACAAATGTGCCTCACTAATGTGGGATGAAAATCTTGTAAACAAAATGTTTGCTTTTTTCTTACAGTTATGCAAATAAATCTCTTGATGTCCTGTAGCTCGGGGACGAGCTACGTTTAACCAAGGGGGAATCTGATGCCCCTGGGCTATCAGGTCGTCACAGGGTACTGCAAAAGCTGCCCTTCCGTGCAGTATTCCGCCTCCCTCTTTGTTCTGGGTCCCTACTTAAGTGGTGTTGCCTCAAACAGCAAATCAAACCCTAGAGACACCCTGCACCACACCCACCTGGCACATCAGTGGACGGCTTGAGTGGAATAGAGTCGCTCACCTGGGGGTCAGGGAGGGGACATAAGGAGTGTATTGAGTCTGTCTGTGAGTGGAGAGAGAGTTGGAGTAGCCCTCGAGCTGAGAGGAGCTCAGAGGAAGTTGGGAGTGGCGACTCCTGAAGTAACTGCCTAGGTTGCAGACGGTGGTCTGGGCCTAGAGGAGTCGGACCCCCGGTCGCAGTGGATTGTAGTGAGGTGCTCGGACATGTCGAGGAGGACAACCGGTAGCCTAGCACTATCACCGGTCCGGGACCGAAGACACGAAGGGGTACACGGACCCTAGGTCGGGGAGTAGCTTCAGGCAATCCGACAATTCACCTGAGGAAAACGGAGCCTTTACGATCCGTTCCCACCCGCTCCAGAATTGGGAAGTTAGCGCAACGAGAGGGATAGGACTTTCCAACCAAAACGGTCCAGAAAATCCCAAGCGTGAGCCCTGAGAGCAAGCTCCCATACTTAGCCATACTAGGGAGCGGGGCCCGGCTCGTTCCATGCTACCGGGCCATCAAGTTGAAGTCAAACTAAGTGCCAGGAGGCAGGTCACGGATCACCAGGCAGCACCACTTGGGGACAGGACCCGGACGAGCTCCCCTCAGCGGCAGTGGTACCCAAAGACTTCGTTTAACCGGTTGTCAGTGTCTGCTTATGAACTGAGTGAGTACAAGAGGGACCCCTGTACCCCATGGCACCCCTCACCAAGTCCCGGGACACCACTTACCCGTGGAGGGTTACAACAACTTGCTGCCCCCGCTCCATCATCCTCGGGTACTCCCAACGGCAGAGGTGGTACTCCCATCATCCCTGGGTACTCCCAACGACAGCGGTGGTACTCCCAATTACCACATACCACGGGTGGTGTCACGAACTATAACTCCCCTGTAAATACCCCCTTTCACGCGAGTGGCCGTAAGACTCTCAGGTCCGGAGACCCTCGAGCCACAGCGAACCCAGATCCGAGCAGCTCGGCTGCTCCCACGGGGGCGGCACATAAGCGCTCAGCATAGAGCAAAACATGAATGTGAACTGATCCAAAATGTTATTTTCCAAAATTGTCACCAAATAGCATTCAACTCAACCCACAAAGCACAAGTCCCCACTCAGGTCCATCATCAGCTAACGGAAATATAGGGGGCTTCCACATTATTGGTAGCACAAAGGCTCTTAAAAAACACTATGGCTCCCCCCTCAAAAAAAAAATAAAAATCCAGAAAAATCTGCTCTCTCAATCCAGATGTCCCTCCTCTCTTCTGAGCCCCACAATGTGCCTAATCCACAGCTAGCGTCCACATGTTTGACATTGTTGTAGTGAGGAGAGCCCACTAAAAGGAGTGCAGGTTTACAGAAGCACAAGCTGCGCACAATGTACGGGCACTACAATGTACTGGGCACAGGGGCTTATTTGCAGTTTTTATTTCTGCAATATTCTCTGTTTGACACCATGGGTGTTTTCCAGAGACTAAATAGTCACTACACCAGTAGATGAATTCCCAGAGGGGTGTAATTTCCAAAATTTGGTCACTTAGGGGGATTTCTTCTGTTCTGGCACTTAAGGGCTCTGCAAATGGAGTCCGCAAACTATTCTAGGAAAATCTGTGCTCCAAATATTAAATGGTGCTCCTTCCCCTTCGAGCCCTGTGCGTAGCCAAACAATACTGTACAGTTACATGTCTGGTATTGCCACATTCAGGAGAAATTGTGTAACACATTATGCAGCCTTTTTTACCTATTCCATTTGTGAAAATTGGAAATCTGCTGTTAAAACAACAATTTAGTGGTAAAAATGTAGTTATTTTTTGTTCACCACCCATAATAGCATAACATTTTGTGACACATCTGTAGTTTCAATATGCTCACTGCACCCCTGGATGAATTCATTGAGAGGTTCAATTTATATAATGGGGTCATTTGTGGGAGTTTCTGCTGTTCTGGCACCTCAGGGGCTCTGCCAATTTGACATGGCCCGCCAACACCATTCCAACTAAATCTGCACTCCAATATGGCGCTCCTTCCTTTCTTCATTTTGTACTATGCCTCAAAAGTAATTTTCGACCACATACGGGGTACTAGCGTACTCAGGAGAAATTGCACAACAAATTCTATTGTTCATTATTTCCTGTTACCCTAGTGAATTTGAAAAATTTGACATTAGCAGAACAATTTTTGTGGTTAAAAATCTATTTTTTCATTTCACAGCTCAATGTTATAAAATTTTGTGAAGCCCCTGGGAGTTCCAGGTGCTCATCAACCATCTAGATAAATTCCTTGGGGGGTATAGTTTCCAAAATGGGGTCACTTCTGAGGGAGCTCCACTGTTTAGGCACCTTAGGGGCTTTCCAAATTCGACATGGCGTTTGCCAATGATTTCGGCCAATTTTTTAGCCAAATGGCGCTACTTCATTTCTGAGCCCTGCCATGCGCCCAAACAGTTGATTTCCACCACAAATGAGGTATCTGCATTCTCAGGAGAAATTGTACAATCAATTTTATGGTGCATTTTTTCCTGATACCCTTGTGAAAAAAAGCTACCTGGCTGAAGCAACAATTTTGTGGTAAAAAAGATTTTTTTTAGTTTCACGGCTCAACATTATAAACTTCAGCAGCGCTCTGATCAGCAGAAATGCTGATCTCCTGTGGGCACTGGCGCTATGCAGGCATTTGCAGGAAGTGTGTCATGGCAGCAACAAGGGTCATCAGCTGACCCCGCGCTGTCATGGCAACACATTGGCGCTCCGTGATCGCGTTACAGGTCTGCCAATGGCGGCGGCGAACAGCACGGTCTCCGCCGGGCGCGTTGTCAGCGCCATCTAAAGGCTTAACAGGCATGGCAATAGCGCCTAAATATACTCAGAAAAGATGGAGGACTAAGACAGAGTAATTTTAAACCCAATATCTGATTAAAAGCCACATGCTGCTATTTTTTAATAGCCATAAATTGCTTGTGAACCACAGTCTAATCTTTGTCCGCTAGTAATGAATACTGATAGGTAAGCTTCCTGAGCATCATCAATGATAGCAGAAGAGGAATGATACACTTGTACTGGAAGCTTTCTATCATTATGTTTCTAAGCACATATAGGGGTTGTGCGCACTATTATACTGCGTAATTCCACTGTGTGTAATTCGTATTCTCTTTAAGATCACTATCTAGAATCTTCCCAAGTACCATACCCTTTAAATATAGATTGGTATCAGTAGTGAATCTAAAGGCCACGTCTCACTAAGCGACATTGCTAGCGACATCGCTGCTGAGTCACGGTTTTTGTGACGCAACAGCGATCTTGCTAGCGATGTCGCTGTGCGTGACATCCAGCAACAACCTAGCCCCTGCTGTGTGGTCGCCGGTCGTTGCTGAATGTCCTGGACCATTTTTTGGTCGTTGCTCTCCCGCTGTGAAGCACACATCGCTGTGTTTGACAGCGAGAGAGCAACGATCTGAATGTGCAGGGAGCAGGGAGCCGGCTTCTGCGGATGCTGGTAACCAAGGGAAATATTGGGTAGCCAAGCAAAGCGCTCTGCTTGGTTACCCGATATTTGCCTTGGTTACCAGCGTCCGCAGTTTCTAGAAGCCGGCTCCCTGCTCCCTGCACACGTAGCCAAGGTACATATCGGGTAACTATAAGCAAAGCGCTTTGCTTAATAACCCGATGTGTACCATGGTTACGAAGCACAGCATCGTTACATGGGTCGCTGGTGGCTGGTGGCTGATCTCTGATCGCTGTGGAGATCTGCCTATTTGACAGCTCACCAGCGACCATGTAGCGACGCTCCAGCAATCCCTGCCAGGTCAGATCGCTGGTTGGATCGCTGGAGCGTCGCTAAAGGGGGCTTTACACGCTGCGATATCGTTACAAATATCGCTAGCGTGCGTACCCGCCCCCATCGGTTGTGCGTCACGGGCAAATCGCTGCCCGTGGCACACAACATCGCTCGGACCCGTCACACTACTTACCTGCCTAGCGACATCGCTGTGACCGGCGAACCGCCTCCTTTTTTAAGGGGGCGGGTTGTGCGGCGTCACAGTGACTTCACACGCCAGCCATCCAATAGAAGTGGAGGGGCAGAGATGAGCGGGACGTAACATCCCGCCCACCTTCTTCCTTCCGCATTGCCGGTGGAGGCAGGTAAGGAGATGTTTGTCACTTCTGCGGTGTCACACACAGCGATGTGTGATGCCGCAGGAACAACAAACAACCTCGTTACTCACCTGACAACGATATTTGGTGTTTGGACGACCTCCCCAACACCAACGATTTTTACCACTTTTGCCATCGTTGTAGGTCACTCGTATGTGTTAAAAGCTGCGATGTCGCTAACGACGCCAGATGTGCGTCACAAACACCGTGACCCCGACGATAAATCGTTAGCGATATCGCAGCATGTAAAGCCCCCTTAAGTGTGACTGTACCTTAACACACTGTATGTTGTTAAGCATGTTTACCGAAAAGAAAGGACTTTGGAGATTGGAGGAGCCATTACAAAAAAAAAGGAAAACACTCGACATCTCATCTGTGCATTATGCATTTATTGTACATTTTGATTGTTAACAAAATTGTCACATTATGGTATTTTCCACCATCTTATACAATCTGTTTTTAATGCACCAGGGTACCTACCATTCGAATCACAGTGCCAATTTTAGTGACTCAGTAGAGATGCTGCCCAATAGAGTTAGCTTCCACATTGAGCCACCCAAGTCATGAGCCATGGGAATCCCATTGATTACACTGGAGACTCAGTGGTTAGTTGGCAGACATACAGGGCCGTATTTACCATTAGGCACCTGTGGTCCCGTGCCTGGGGCGGCAGGATGCGGGGGGGCGGCACCTTCTAGCAGTAAAAAAAAAACCAAAACATTTTCTACATATCCATTAAATCCGCTGTTTTTTCGGAGGGGGAGGGGGGAGAGGCGCACCTCCATTTATTTGTATCCACATCAATTAAGACGCGAATGCAGACAAACTGCGGCGGCCGGGCACAGAGAGCTGATTGACCCCGGAATTGCCGGCGCCTGCACTTCCGGGGTCACAGGCGCGCCAGTCAGCTCCTTCCTCTGTGCTGTGTCCAATGCTGTGTGGATTTCACATGCAGAGCTCACAGCAGGACGCCGCAGAGGACGCCGCGATGGAAGCCGGTGTCAGAAGAGGATACTCACGTGAGCCAGGAAAATGACAGCGGGCCCTGGAGCAGGTAAGTGCTCGCAGAGCTGAAGATTCATAAGGAGCGTGGGGGTGTCTCTAATGCAGACTGGAGATCTGCGCATGTGGTGGGGGGAGAAAAGCTGATATTGGGGGAGACTTGGGGGAAGAGAAGCTGATACTGGGGGAGGCTGGGTGGAGTGAGTCTGATGCTGGGGGAGGCTGATGCTGGGGGAGGCTAGGAGGGGGGAGGCTGATGCTGGGGGAGGCTGGGAGGGGGAGGCTGATGCTGGGGGAGGCTAGGAGGTGGGAGGCTGATGCTGGGGGAGGCTGGGAGGAGGGAGGCTGAGGCTGATGCTGGGGGAGGCTGGGAGGTGAGAGGCTGATGCTGGGGGAGGCTGGGAGGAGGGAGGCTGATGCTGGGGGAGGCTGGGAGGAGGGAGGCTGATGCTGGGGGAGACTGATGCTGGGGGGGGCTCGGAGGGGGGATGCTGATGCTGGGGGAGGCTGGGAAGAGGGAGGCTGATGCTGAGGGAGGCTGATGCTGGGGGAGGCTGGGAAGAGGGAGGCTGATGCTGGGGGAGGCTGGGAGGAGGGAGGCTGATGCTGGGGGAGGCTGGGGAGAGGGAGGCTGATGCTGAGGGAGGCTGATGCTAGGGGAGGCTGGGAGGAGAGAGGCTGATGCTGGGGGAGGCTGGGAGGAGAGAGGCTGATGCTGGGGGAGGCTGGGAGGAGAGAGGCTGGGAGGAGAGAGGCTGATGCTGGGGGAGGCTGGGAGGAAAGAGGCTGATGCTGGGGGAGGCTGGGAGGAGAGAGGCTGATGCTGTAGGAGGCTGGGAGGAGGGAGGCTGATGCTAAGGGAGGCTGATGCTGGGGGAGGCTGGGAGGAGAGAGGCTGATGCTGGGAGAGGCTGATGCTGGGAGAGGCTGAGAGGAGAGAGGCTGATACTGGGGGAGGCTGGGAGGAGAGAGGCTGATGCTGGGGGAGGCTGGGAGGAAAGAGGCTGATGTTGGGGGAGGCTGGGAGGAGAGAGGCTGATGCTGGTGGAGGCTGGGAGGAGGGAGGCTGATGCTGAGGCAGGCTGATGCTGGGGGAGGCTGGGTGGAGAGAGGATGATGCTGGGAGAGGCTGGGAGGAGAGAGGCTGATGCTGGGGGAGGCTGGGAGGAGGGAGGCTGATGCTGAGGGAGGCTGATGCTGGGGGAGGCTGGGAGGAGAGAGGCTGATGCTGGGGGAGGCTGGGAGGGGGAAGCTGATGCTGAGGGAGGCTTGGAGGAGAGAGGCTGATGCTGGGGGAGGCTGGGAGAAGAGAGGCTGATGCTGGGGGAGGCTGGGAGGACAGAGGCTGATGATGGGGAGGCTGATGCTGGGAGAGGCTGGGAGGGGGGAGGCTGGGAGGAGAGAGGCTGATGCTGGGGGAGGCTGGGAGAAGAGAGGCTGATGCTGGGGGCAGAGAGGCTGATGCTGGGGGAAGCTGGGGAGAGAGGCTGATGCTGGGGGAAGCTGGGGCAGAGAGGCTGATGCTGGGGAAAGCTGGGGGAGAGAGGCTGAAACTGGGGGAGGCTGGGGAGAGAGGCTGATGCTGGGGGATGCTCAGGGAAGAGAGGTTGATGCTGGGGGGCTGGGGAAGAGAGGCTGATGCTGGGAGAGAGGCTGCTGCTGAAGGTGGGGGAGAGAGGCTGCTGCTGGGGGAATGGGAGAGAGGGGCCAATGCTAGAGACAGAGGACAAGGGTTGAGGGATAGTGCAATGACAAAATCGATGGGGGGGAGTGTAAGGACTCAGAATGAGAGGGGGGCAGCATTGGGAGCTCATTATGGAGAAGGGGCAGCATGTGTGGGCTCAGTATGGAGTGGAGCAATGTAGGGGAGTCAATATCAAGAGTGGGGTAGTGTGTGTGTGTGGGGGGGGGGTCTCAGCATAAGCATTAGTGTGGTGGTCTTAGTATGATGAATGGGGCAGCATGGAGGTGTCATTATGGAAAAGAGTAAGGCAGCATTAGGAGCTCATGGAGAGGGGCAGCATGCATGGGACACTGTGAGGAGGGGGCAGAATGCATGGGACATTGTGAGGAGGGGGCAGCATGCATGGGACATTGTGAGGAGGGGGCAGCATGCATGGGACACTGTGAGGAGGGGGCAGCATGCATGGGACATTGTGAGGAGGGGGAAGCATGCATGGGACATTGTGAGGGGAGGGCAGCATGCATGGGACACTGTGAGGAGGGGGCAGCATGAATGGGACATTGTGAGGAGGGAGCAGCATGCATGGGACATTGTGAGAAGGGGGCAGCATGCATGGGACATTGTGAGGAGGGAGCAGCATGCATGGGACATTGTGAGGAGGGGGCAGCATGCATGGGAAACTGTGAGGAGGGGGCAGCATGCATGGGACATTGTGAAGAGGGGGAAGCATGCATGGGACATTGTGAGGACGGGGAAGCATGCATGGGACATTGTGAGGAGGGGCAGCATGCATAAGACATTGTGAGGAGGGGGCAGCATGCATGGGACATTGTGAGGAGGGGGCAGCATGCATGGGACATTGTGAGGAGGGGGCAGCATGCATGGGACATTGTGAGGAGGGGGCAGCATGATGTGAGGTCAAAGTGCAGATCATATTTCATAATTGAGGAAGGTGTGGTGGGTATAATTTAGGGAGGGCAGTGTGTAGTTTATTAGGGGCAGTGTGACAGTCACAGTATATAAGTGGGGACGGTGTGGTGGGAATATTTTATGCTCATGCTATGTTTTGATGTGCCTGTGGTGATCCCCATTGGGGGGGGGTTAGTGCCCTTCGTTTCTCATTGATACTTTTTCAAGTGTTTTACAGAGTAGATCTGCCTTAAACAGATGTCGTGTGCGAAAACTCATAGTGTTACGTTGTCAATAAGGGGCGCGACCACTTAAAGTGCCTAGGGCAGCACGAAGGCAAAATACAGCCCTGCAGACATAGGAAACTCATTGGTTTGGTCAGTCACAATAAACCAGTTACTTACTTAATTTACTTCCAATATTGAGGCGAGATAACTGTTTTCTGAACTGAAAGTTAGGGAAATTAAATAAAATCAGTCTGTTATTAACATTATTACGTGCATAGATTGTAAGCTTGCTACAAGGGCTGTCAGTAGCTCTTGAATTGTGTAATGTATTTATTGTCTGTACAAACACCCTCTGGATTATAAAGTGGTGTGGAATATGTTGGCGTTATAGAAATAAAAATTATTATTATTGTATAAGCAATCAACTAGACATACTGTATATTAATATAGTATATAAATACTAATGTAATGAATACATTTCTATGTTTATATGTATTTTGTAGTCAGTCTTCATTTATACGAGGGACTGCTGATAAGCAGGGGCGTAACTACTGCGGTCGCAGCGGTTGCGATTGCGACCGCGCTCGGGAGGTTAGGGGCCTGCGGCCGCCTGGCAGATCAGCAGCCAGCTCTTTTCTGTGAGAGGAGCTGCGCTGTTCTGCCGCAGACCACGCGGCGTGGCAGGCGCTATATGACCCGGTCACTGCTGCTGACACCGGGCCCCCCTGCCTGGTGTCAGCGGTGGCGTCACCGCGCTCCCGTCACTCACCGCGCTCCCATCACCGCGCTCCCGTCATTCACCGCACTCCCATCACCACGCTCCCGTCACCGCGCTCCCGTCACTCACCGCGCTCCCGTCACCACGCTCCCGTCACCGCGAACTGCTTTGACATTGCATAGAGCGGCCGGTGCCATTCTATGCATCATCAGTCTTCCCCCGTGCCTGCGCGGTGACGTCACTTCTGTGCGACTGCTTGTGTGGTGAGAGCACAGATCGCAGGATAGAAGGACGCCGACCGGAACCACGGGGGAACGAGGACAGAAGTGTGGACGGGCAGCGGTGAAACAAGTAGAGGTGAGGACAGAACTGCAGTGGAAGGGGAAGAGAGGTGAGTACTTGTTTTTTTTTTTTTTTTTTTTCATAAATCAGTGAATACACAGGGAGGCTGGCTGCAGGACACATGGAGTCCTTGGAGGGGGCCTGGCTGCAGGACACATGGAGTCCTTGGAGGGGGCCTGACTGCAGGACACATGGAGGCCCTGGGGGGGCCCTGGCTGCAGGACACATGGAGTCCTTGGGGGGGGGCCTAGCTGCAGGACACATGGAGTCCTTGGGAGGGCCCTGGCTGCAGGACACATGGAGTCCTTGGGGGGCCCTGGCTGCAGGACACATGGAGGCCCTGAGGGGAAGGGGCCTGGCTGCAGGACACATGGAGTACTTAGGGGGGCCTGGCTGCAGGACCCATGGAGTCCTTGGGGGGGCCCTGGCTGCAGGACACATGGAGGTCCTGGGGGGGGGCTGGCTGCAGGACACATGGAGGCCCTGGGGGGGCTGGCTGCAGGACACATGGAGTCCTTGGGGGGAGCCTGCAGCCCAAGGACTCCATGTGTCCTGCAGCCAGCCCCCCCTCCCCCCAGGGCCTCCATGTGTTCTGTAGCCAGGCCCCATGGAGGCCCTGGGGGGGGGCTGGCTGCATGACACATGGAGGCCCTGGAGGGGGCTGGCTGCAGGACACATGGAGTTTTTGGGGGGGAGGCTGGCTGCATGACTCATGGAGGCCTGGGAAAGGGCTGGCTGCATGACACATAGAGACCCTGGGGGGGCTGGCTGCATGAAACATGGAGGCCCGGGGGGGAGTTGGCTGCATGAAACATGGAGGTCTATGGGGCTGCATAATAAACATGAAGGACACCTTATACATGGACTATATGGGTGCATTAAACATGGAGGAGTATGGGGCTGCATAATACAATATGAAGGCTTATGGGGCTGCATTGTAATACATATAGGACTATGGGGGCTACATTATAATATATGGAGGCTACTTTATACATGGAGGACTATGGGGGTACGTTATAAAACATGGAGGACTGTGGTGCAGTATAATATATGGAGAACTATAGGTGAATTATAATACATGGAGGACTATGGGAAATGCATTATAATACATGGAGGACTATGGAGGTGCATTCTAATATATGAAGGGTTATGTGGGACCCTTTATACTATATGGAAGGCTATGTGGTGGCCATTATAGTATTTGGAGAACTATATACGAGGGGGGATAAAGATACAAGCATGGGATGGGAATGTTTTGTGCTGAGGAAAAAAGGCTCTTTCCCTCAGCACCCGGCTTTCCCATGCTCTGCTGTACATCTCTCAGCACCCAGCTTTAACATGCTCTGATATGGGAAAGCTGGGTGCCGAGGGAATGATGTATAGCAGATTATGGGAAACCTGGGTGCTGAGGGTAAGAGCCAAGTGTCAGCATCATTATCCTGTACCCCGAGTTTCAGTGTCATTATCCCGTACCCTAAGTGTCGGTGTACGTGGAGGGTGGGCCCCGGTCCAAATTTTGCACTAGGGCCCATAAAACTCTAGTTACGCCACTGCTGATAAGTCTTTGGCTTTACCCAGAAAGAAACGAGATAAGATGATGAAACTATACATTTATTCCACATACTCTCCACTGATGTCAACACACTTCTTACATCAGTATTCCAAGTTCTGTAAGCCTAGCAAAAAGAATGATTTCGGTTGTGCCTCAAACCAGACATCCGTACCAGCCATGGCATCAGAAATAGTGTGAAATTTGGTACCCTTGAAGTGAAGTGTTTCTTCAGGTTTGGACACAGATTATAGTCGGAGAGAGTTAGATCTGGTGAATAAGGTGGGTGGTCAACCAGCTGGAAGCCCAACTCTGCCAGTTTTGCCATGGTTGTTTGTGCAGTGTGAACGGAGCCGTTGTCTTGCAGGAACAAGATTCCATTGGACGGCTTGCCGCGCTTTTTGGCCTTCAGAGCTGCCTTCAATTGGTCCAAAAGTTTAATGTAATATCTTACATTGATGGTGGAACCCTTTAGAAGGTAGTCCACCAGCAGCACGCCCTCCTTATCCCAGAACACAGACGCCATCACCTTAGTGGCTGATTTTTGCACCCTGAACTTCTTTGGACAATGAGAACCACTGTGCCTCCACTCTTTTGACTGCTTCTTGTTTTCAGGGTCATACAAATAAATCCAGGTCTCATCCATAGTAACCAGTCGATCCAGGAAGTTCTTATGATTCCGGAAATGCTGACAAATGGACCAGGAAGTTTTCACTCGCATGCTTCTCTGATCTGTTGTCAAACATTTGAGGACCCACTTTGCAGATAGTTTCCTCATGTCCAAATGTTCATAGATAATAACACAAACGCGTTGACGGGAAATCACCATGATGTCTGCTATTGCTTTAGTTGAAATTCGTTGATTCTTCAGTATGAGGTTGTGCACAGCATCGACTATCACCGGAACAACAACCACTCTCGGTCATCTAGGACGTTCCTCATCATTGGTGCTGAAGTGATCTGTTTTAAATTTGGCAACCCAGTTCTTAACTGGAATATGAAGGGCATTGATCCCCCCAATGTCTGTGACATATCACTATGAATATCCTTTGCGGACTTTCCTTGCAGAAACAAGAATTTTATCACTCCTCTACTCGCAGTTGCTGTGAATATTGCATTAGACTCTGCCATTTTGTTTTCTCGGGTGCATAGAACACTTGTGCCATAAGCAACAAACACAAAATTTTGAAAACATATATTTGACACATAAGGCTTTCATGTGATGTAACATTTGTTACCATAGAAACAAAAAAATCACAAACCCAAAGACTTATCAGCAGCCCCTCGTAGATGTATATCTATTTTCTTCAAGAGCCCACCTCTCCCCGACCTCTTGGTTTCCTGTATGCAGGGGCAGTGGGCCTCGTAAACGTTGACAATCCAGACCAGTGGCTTTGTTGCTCCACTGGTCTCACCTGAGCGCACCCAAAAGCAGAACCAAGATTGCCACCGCAGCATCAGAGAAGTATGGAGTACGGAGACTGGCCCTATCCAGCAATACAGACAGCTTCAGAGCAGTGCGTGAGACGTTTATAGCCAACAGCTTTTAAGTGCGCACTCATTGCCTAGAAAATCAGCCACTCTAAAGTATCCAGTAATGTAGGCAACAAGCTGTGCACTACAGAATTAAAATCCTTAGGGTTTGGATTTTTAATAAAAGGTAAATTGCAGTTGCTTATTTTAACATGCACCTTCCAAGTTTACCTATGGACATAAGACAACACATTTAATATTTAAAATATTTTTAATATTTTTATTTAAGGTAGATGATGCAGAATAAGACACAAATCTATACAGTAATCTAAGACAACATGGGAGAACAATCCCTGGTCATCATCTGATCTCTCAGGTGACAGTAATTTAAGTTGACAGTGGATCAATATCAATGTAGTTTGCATGGCAAACCTTGCAATGAGTAAATGTATAGACGGCACCGTATATTGGAATATCATTGCTCATCAGATACTTTCCTCTATGCCAGCAGCACACTTGTGGATTAGCTTTCTCAGCACAACGTCCATGCTATATGACTGGGGACGTGCTGGAATACGTCCAGCTACAGTAAATCCAGAGACACTGACATTAGATTAATGTTGATGCTTCTATAGAAACCAGATGTATGGCCAGTAAAGTAGATTTAAAATCGGTGTATACCAAACACGTATTTTCAATTACATATAAATTACATTTGCCGTCTATGGGAATGATGGTCACGTGGGTGCACTACTGCTCATCTACACCCACCACCCATAGATGTCAATACAGCAGAGGTCATGCATACACACATGGTACATCACACACCACTTGTGGACCAATGTTTTTTTGATCCGTGGATGTCAAAGTAGTCAGACGCCTGAGGATCATAAAATTGTCGCCAATTCTGTTGATGAAATTATGTTTGTGGCATAAACTCTTTAAGAATACTTATTTCAAAGTTAGGTTATGGTAAGGTATGGTATGTGATGTGCTCTACTATATACAGTCATATGAAATAGTTTGGGCACCCTTATTAATGTTAACCTTTTTTCTTTATAACAATTTGGGTTTTTGCAACAGCTATTTCAGTTTCATATATCTAATAACTGATGGACTGAGTAATATTTCTGGATTGAAATGAGGTTTATTGTACTAACAGAAAATGTGCAATCTGCATTTAAACAAAATTTGACCAGTGCAAAAGTATGGGCACCCTTATCAATTTCTTGATTTGAACACTCCTAACTACTTTTTACTGACTTACTAAACCACTAAATTGGTTTTGTAACCTCATTGAGCTTTGAACTTCATAGGCAGGTGTATCCAATCATGAGAAAAGGTATTTAAGGTGGCCACTTGCAAGTTGTTCTTCTATTTGAATCTTCTATGAAGAGTGGCATCATGGGCTCCTCAAAACAACTCTCAAATGATCTGAAAACAAATTGCTGCCACAGGTACGATGTTGTTCGTCGTTCCTGCGGCATCACACATTGCTATGTGTGACACCGCAGGAACGAGGAACATCTCCTTACCTGCATCCACCGGCAATGCGGAAGGAAGGAGGTGGGCGGGATGTTCCATCCCGCTCATCTCCGCCCCTCCACTTCTATTGGCCGGCCGCTTAGTGATGCCGCAGTGACGTCGTTATGACGACGAACGCACTTCCCCCTTGAGGGAGGGATTGTTCGGCGGTCACAGTGATGTCGCTGACAAGGTATGTTCGTGTGACGCTGCTGTAGCGATAATGTTTGCTACGGCAGTGAGCACCAAATGTTACACGAACGACAGGGGGGGTGCTATCGCGCTCGACATCGCTAGCGATTGCGTGTAAAGCACCCTTGACTTGGCACCGGAAGCCCCAGTGCCAAATGATAATGCAGGATGAGGACATCAGTCGCGATGGCAAAGAAGAAGCCAAAGGCAGCTACATGGAGGACTGGATGGGGGGAACAAACGAGCAGTGAGGTATTTTTTTTTTAATTCCTTTTGAGATTTCTAAAAAAAACAATAGCCAACAGGCATTTTGCTGAAATTTCATGAAGCGAATAAGAAAACAAAATAAAATTTTTGTAAAATTCAAGGCAAATTCAAACAATTTGATCATCTCACCTTGTATTACTTATCTTGTTGCAATATTGAGATAAATTATATTTTGTACTCTGTCAACAAGCAAAGCTAAATATAAAAAAAATGTTTTCTTATCAAAGCACAGTCAACCTGGATGAACAGATGACAGCTGAACAGATAAAGCTACACTATGTGGTAAGATCATAAAAATGATGGGGACAAAGCAGAAGTTCTAGTAGCCCCCTCTCCCCGCCCCCAAAAACTAAAAAAAAAAATATTCAACTTGGTCACATAGGACCATATCTCACAACTTTACAATCCCTACAAAGTAGTTTTCCCCCTATTGAAGCCCTAGATTGCCCTTTCAGTGCATTTATAAAGTATGATACCAACAAAACTGCACCACACTGTATGATACCGCCACAGTGAATTCTTCCACAGTACCCCCCATACGCACAGTATGATGACCATACTAAACCAAACTTCAACTAGCCTGGCAAAGTAAGGGTAGCCTCACACAGTATGATCCCCAAATGTGACCTCCACACAGCCCTCCATACAGTTTTATTGACCTACATACAGTATAATAGCCCCCACACCTCTTTGCACTTTATAATGGCCACCACTATCCCTCCAAACAGTATGATGGCCTCCACACAGCATCCAAGCATAGTATGAAGGACCCCAGACAGACCTTCATACTGTAAAATTGCTGTAACATTGCTTAAATACTGGATAACGGCCAGATAGAATTACTGAAATTGCCCATTTACCTTTTTTCATTTTTAAAATGTAGAAAATGAAAAGTTGTTTGTTTTTTTTCTAAAATAAAAAGGAAATGTGTCATCTTTAACTTTATGCCTTTTAGAGATCATTTCAACCTCAACTTGCTTAACTGTTCACAATAACAATAATTTTGACGAGAGGTGTGCAAACATTTACATGCCATTGTATATTGTATTATTCACCCCCTTAGTCCTCCATATACAGTCAGGGCCAGAAATATTTGGACAGTGACACAAGTTTTGTTATTTTAGCTGTTTACAAAAACATGTTCAGAAATACAATTATATATATAATATGGGCTGAAAGTGCACACTCCCAGCTGCAATATGAGAGTTTTCACATCCAAATCGGAGAAAGGGTTTAGGAATCATAGCTCTGTAATGCATAGCATCCTCTTTTTCAAGGGACCAAAAGTAATTGGACAAGGGACTCTAAGGGCTGCAATTAACTCTGAAGGCGTCTCCCTCGTTAACCTGTAATCAATGAAGTAGTTAAAAGGTCTGGGGTTGATTACAGATGTGTGGTTTTGCATTTGGAAGCTGTTGCTGTGACCAGACAACATGCGGTCTAAGGAACTCTCAATTGAGGTGAAGCAGAACATCCTGAGGCTGAAAAAAAAGAAAAAATCCATCAGAGAGATAGCAGACATGCTTGGAGTAGCAAAATGAACAGTCGGGTACATTCTGAGAAAAAAGGAATTGACTGGTGAGCTTGGGAACTCAAAAAGGCCTGGGTGTCCACGGATGACAACAGTGGTGGATGATCGCCGCATACTTTCTTTGGTGAAGAAGAACCCGTTCACAACATCAACTGAAGTCCAGAACACTCTCAGTTAGAGACAGGTGTATCTGTCTCTAAGTCAACAGTAAAGAGAAGACTCCATGAAAGTAAATACAAAGGGTTCACATCTAGATTCAAACCATTCATCAATTCCAAAAATAGACAGGCCAGAGTTAAATTTGCTGAAAAACACCTCATGAAGCCAGCTCAGTTCTGGAAAAGTATTCTATGGACAGATGAGACAAAGATCAACCTGTACCAGAATGATGGGAAGAAAAAAGTTTGGAGAAGAAAGGGAACGGCACATGATCCAAGGCACACCACATCCTCTGTAAAACATGGTGGAGGCAACGTGATGGCATGGGCATGCATGGCTTTCAATGGCACTGGGTCACTTGTGTTTATTGATGACATAACAGCAGACAAGAGTAGCCGGATGAATTCTGAAGTGTACCGGGATAAACGTTCAGCCCAGATTCAGCCAAATGCCGCAAAGTTGATCGGACGGCGCTTCATAGTACAGATGGACAATGACCCCAAGCATACAGCCAAAGCTACCCAGGAGTTCATGAGTGCAAAAAAGTGGAACATTCTGCAATGGCCAAGTCAATCACCAGATCTTAACCCAATTGAGCATGCATTTCACTTGCTCAAATCCAGACTTAAGACGGAAAGACCCACAAACAAGCAAGACCTGAAGGCTGCGGCTGTAAAGGCCTGGCAAAGCATTAAGAAGGAGGAATCCCAGCGTTTGGTGATGTCCATGGGTTCCAGACTTAAGGCAGTGATTGCCTCCAAAGGATTCGCAACAAAATATTGAAAATAAAAATATTTTGTTTGTGTTTGGTTTATTTGTCCAATTACTTTTGACCTCCTAAAATGTGGAGTGTTTGTAAAGAAATGTGTACAATTCCTACAATTTCTATCAGATATTTTTGTTCAAACCTTCAAATTAAACGTTACAATCTGCACTTGAATTCTGTTGTAGAGGTTTCATTTCAAATCCAATGTGGTGGCATGCAGAGCCCAACTCGCGAAAATTGTGTCACTGTCCAAATATTTCTGGACCTAACTGTAGTATAATGCACCCTATAGTCTTCCATATTTTATAATGCACCCCATAGTCCTCCATATATTATAATAAACCCCATAGTCCTGCATATATTATAATGCACCATCAATAGGTCTCCATATATTATAATGCACCCCCATAGTCCTCCATATATTATAATGCCCCCAAAGATCTCCAAATAGTATAATCACATCCCATGGTCATCCATATGGTATTATGGCCATTGGCCATTAGTGTACTCAATGCAGTGACATGTGTGCTGTGTGGAGACATGAGGGTTAGTGGGTGCTCTCATCTGCTAGCGTGGCTATCTTTACAAAAGACTGCACGGACCAGGGCTCACCACTGAATGCCCATACTCCTGTAGGCAGAACTACACAGACAACAAAGGTTGAAGGCACACTCCGGTAAGACTTTATTGAGTCACCAACCATCAACAGCATATAGTACATTCCCAGCAAGTACGCAAGATGGTACAAGTGACAAAGTCTCACCCTCCTACTGGCCCGTCATGGATTAGAATCTTTGTAATTTTTGTGCATCCAAGGCCAACTATCCCAGCCAGCAGCACTCCACTTTTGACGGGCACCCACTGAGAGGAGATAGCAGCAAATGTAGGAAGATGACTGAGCATGTATGTAGCCAGGTGACGGGTTTCCCTTTCCTGGGTTCTCCAAGCGAATTGTGGGCTCAATATCATGCAGTGGAGCAGTTCTGTAATCCTCCTGGATCCATGGACCCTAGGCTTATGCCCTGTAGATTGACAAAGGTGACAGTAGCAAGGCCCTTTTTATATCACTCATTTTTCATTTCAGGGTATTGTGTTTTACAGGATTGGGGGGGAGACAATCATGGCTGTTCATTCATCGTTCGCTGATTCAGTTAGAAGCCATAAGTGTCCTCCAAATGCAGACGAGTACACTGCAGGGTGCTGATGCAATCTGTAATCAGCAGATATTATACATATTCTACAAATTAACATAAAGAAAGAGGTAGCAAAGCTTTTAACTGAGACAATGGTTAATGTCTCTTGGTTTACTAAACAAAGAAATAATACATCTGCATAATGAAGAATAGTTCACTCCCACACAAGTGGTCAGCTATTCCTCATTGACGCTGAGTTGTCACATTCTGTAGCTCTCCACAACTCAGCACAGCAGGCGCACAGTAGTGACTTCATTGCGCCTGCTGAGCTGAGACGTCATATCTCAAATGTTGAGGGAGAATGATGCAGCAGGTAATGGAGCATTTCCTCTGTTATCATTGCTTTTCAACTGTATTGGCAACCGCAATGCCGATACAGTTGAAGGTGCGATACTGGGCAGAGGCATAAGGCCCCCCTGACTCACGGGCCCCATAGTGGCGGCGTTGGCTGCCACCATTGGCGGTATGCTACTGGGTAAGAGATAGGACAGGAGTGTCTTTTTCCAAAATCAACAAATAGAATTTTGTATGCATCTGCTTAAGGGAATAAAGAGCACAACCTCAAACATCTAACACAGCAACTTAAATTTGAGAAGTGTTTGAAGATCTTATTATATGTTGCCACCAGAATTTAGAATATAAACTGTATACATTATTAAATCAATCTCTTTGATCTGATGAGACTGATCACCTTGAAAATTCATATCAGAATGGCTGTAAAATCCTAACATTGAATTTTTGTTATGAGTACAGCTAAAGTGTGAAAGAGTTCATTAGTCCCAGTGTATGAAGTCTCTGCCAACCTAGTCTTAGAGATGCTTGTACTGAGTAATGTGTCAGTAGCAGGACAGACATGGTGGAGCTCTAATCCAGACGGAGATAGCGTTAACCCTTCACCAAATATTATACAGTCATTCTGACATGAATTTCAAACTAAATAGACCGGTCTCATGAAGTCTAAGTTACCTATCGATTAATGTATGTCGTTTGTATTGTGTAAGGCCTCTTTCACACATCCGTAAAAAACCACGCACGTTTTTCACGGACGTGTCAGAGGTGCGTTTTGCCCTCCGTGAGCCGTGTTTATGGCACACGTGTGTTCTCCGTGTGTTATCCGTGATAACACACAGAGAACGGGAACTTTCTCCTCACCTGTCCCTGGCGTCGCTGTCCATGGTGCTGATCTTCGGTCTCCGGTCCTGCCGACTCCCCGCTGCTGCTGCTTCCGGCCGCAGTGAAGTGAATATTCAATGAGTATAATGAGCGGCAGTCGGAAGCAAGTGACAGCAGCGGCAGAGACAGCAGGGCTGGAGAAGGTGACTAAAGTTTTTTTTTTCTCAAACACGTGTGTTTTCTCCGGCGTGTGTCACACGGAACACCTCCTTGTGGTCCGTATGCGTTCCGTGTGACACCCGTGATGCCGGAGAAAAACGGACATGTTGACGTGTGGAGCACACGGACACACGTATGCTCCACACGTACACACGGTCCATGGCAGAACACGCACGTGAGCGCAGACCCATTGATTTTAAAAGGTCTACTTGTGCCCGTGTCTCGGGTACGTGAGGAAACGGACCAAACACGTACTGAAGACACGGACATGTGAAAGAGGCCTAACCTAGTGATGCATTTAAACCCTTTTATCGTGGGTAGATATAAAACCACCATTTTACATATGGACTGTGTTTGTGCATTGCTCAGTTCCACTCTTGGGTACACCATAAATAACAATGCAGGTCTGATGATGACTCTTAACATTTTTATTTTATTCACATATGGGACAAAGGACATTACAAGTGGGGAATCACTTTCCCATTGTGTCAGAGCAGTGATACCTACACAAAGTGGGTTATCTATAATGCAAACATGTCACGTACCAAATATAGACAGTGTAAAAGACATAAAGTAGGAGACTGTTCAGACATAAGAATACAAGGAAAAAAACAAAACAGTCATCTGTACATTTATAATGAATACATTCTTGTGAGAAATTCTGCATCCTTGTAATGGTAAGACCATTCACAATAGATGCATTGCATATTCTAAGAGCAAAACAGTTGGAAGATCAGCTAATAAGAAAATATATCATGATCTTCAAGCTGTTCTAAAACGTTAGTACAGACATCAATGCCTTATATTATCAGTAAGCCTGAATATGTGACTATGAGCTAAAATGGCAAAAGTATACACCCACCTTCAACGATCATTTTGATTAAAATGCCAAATGCCTGGACCACCATTACTCTAGTTATGTCTGCACTATGAAAAAAAAAATCAAACCCCCCTCCGTCACCATATCTGACTCCATACTGAAAGCAGCCAGCATTATTATTTAACCCTTACTAAACAAGCTGGCTGAGAGAAATCAAACTAGTTATTAATGAATCACAGCCTTTTGCCCAATAACCTACAACTTTACTTTGGCTAATATACTGTACTATGGGTTGTACACATTGATATGGTTAATGCTAGTGTCTACGACTTGTCACTTAATGCAACAATACTAACAGCTAACACAGTCGTTAATATTATAATGCACATTAACTGGCTGGTATTACTATGGAGTATTGTAGATATTCTTGTTAGTCATGTGAGAACGCTCCATAGACTACATACCTTGGCCAATGGCTTGAATTAAAAAGTTATTCCCATCTACAAGTTCCTATCCTAATATGTAGTAGGTGTAATAATAATATTATTAGCAAATACCTCCAATTAGAAATGTAGTATAGATCTCCTGATTAGCTATATCTCTTACTTTATGTGCAGGGCATTGCAGCTTAGGTATCCATGGTTATGACCACTTACAGTACAGACCAAAAGTTTGGACACACCTTCTCATTCAAAGCGTTTTCTTTATTTTCATGGCTCTGAAAATTGTAGATTCACATTGAAGGCATCAAAACTATGAATTAACACATGTGGAATGAAATATTTAACAAAAAAGTGTGAAACAGCTGAAAATATGTCTTATATTCTAGGTTCTTCAAAGTAGCCACCTTTTGCTTTGATTACTGCTTTGCACACTCTTGGCATTCTCTTGATGAGCTTCAAGAGGTAGTCACCAGAAATGGTCTTCCAACAGTCTTGAAGGAGTTCCCAGAGATGCTTAGCACTTGTTGGCCCTTTTGCCTTCACTCTGTGGTCCAGCTCACCCCAAACCATCTCGATTGGGTTCAGGTCTGGTGACTGTGGAGGCCAGGTCATCTGGCGTAGCACCACATCACTCTCCTTCTTAGTCAAATAGCCCTTACACAGCCTGGAGGTGTGTTTGGGGTCATTGTCCTGTTGAAAAATAAATAATGGTCCAACTAAACGCAAACCGGATGGAATAGCATGCCGCTGCAAGATGCTGTGGTAGCTATGTTGGTTCAGTATGCCTTCAATTTTGAAAAAATCCCCTACAGTGTCACCAGCAAAGCACCCCCACACCATCACACCTCCTCCTCCATGCTTCACGGTGGGAACCAGGCATGTAGAGTCCATTTGTTCACCTTTTCTGCGTCGCACAAAGACACGGTGGTTGGATCCAAAGATCTCAAATTTGGACTCATCAGATCAAAGCACAGATTTCCACTGGTCTAATGTCCATTCCTTGTGTTCTTTAGTCCAAACAAGTCTCTTCTACTTGTTGCCTGTCCTCAGCAGTGGTTTCCTAGCAGCTATTTTACCATGAAGGCCTGCTGCACAAAGTCTCCTCTTAATAGTTGTTCTAGAGATGTGTCTGCTGCTAGAACTCTGTGTGGCATTGACCTGGTCTCTAATCTGAGCTGCTGTTAACCTGCGATTTCTGAGGCTGGTGACTCGGATAAACTTATCCTCCGCAGCAGAGGAGACTCTTGGTCTTCCTTTCCTGGGGCTGTCCTCATGTAAGCCAGTTTCTTTATAGCGTTTCATGGTTTTTGCCACTGCACTTGGAGACACTTTCAAAGTTTTCCCAATTTTTCGGACTGAGTGACCTTCATTTCTTAAAGTAATGATGGCCACTCATTTTTCTTTTCTTAGCTGCTTTTTTCTTGCCATAATACAAATTCTAACAGTCTATTCAGTAGGACTATCAGCTGTGTATCCACCAGACCTCTGCACAACACAACTGATGGTCCCAACCCCATTTATAAGGCAAGAAATCCCACTTATTAAACCTGACAGGGCACACCTGTGAAGTGAAAACCATTTCCGGTGACTACCTCTTGAAGCTCATCAAGAGAATGCCAAGAGTGTACAAAGCAATAATCAAAGCAAAAGGTGGTTACTTTGAAGAACCTAGAATATAAGACATATTTTCAGTTGTTTCACACTTTTTTGTTAAGTATTACATTCCACATGTGTTAATTCATAGTTCTGATGCCTTCAATGTGACTCTACAATTTTCAGAGTCATGAAAATAAAGAAAACTCTTTGAATGAGAAGGTATGTCCAAATGTTTGGTCTGTACTGTATGTAGTGACACTTTGTTAGTTGCACGTGATCATAACCATGATAACCTAAGCTGCATTGCCCAGCACATCAGGTAAGAGACGTAGCTAATCAGGAGAGGTATACTACAGTTCTAATTGGAGGTATTCACTAATATTATTATTATTATACCTACTACATATTGAGATAGGATCTTGAAAATGGGAATAACCCTTTAAGCCAATAAGGTGCCTAAATGAATAAAACAATGACCATCACAATGAATTTACAACCACTTATTGACAAACAGGTATACAGAATTATAAATGAGTAGTTAATAAAAAAAAGTTTTGCCTATAAACATTTAGAAAAGTACTATATGTACATTTATGGTATCCACAATGCATAAAAGATTCTCTAATAATGTTGGTACCTTTAGAATTGTAAAATGGAAACATTTCAAAGTGACACATTATCATTTTTCATATGTCTCCCTCTGGAATGTGAATCTTCTGCTAAGATATTTCATGGACTGTTATTATTTAACAGTAGAGATGGGGAATAGTAACTATTTGTGTTCGGATAATGCTTACCGAATACCAAGTATTATTCCAGTATTCGTCACGACAATGAAAATGCTCGTGTTCCCCACTGACTTGCCTTAGGTTTGTTATTCGTGACTAATACCGGAACAGTACTTTGGGATTCATTACGAATATTCCGAACCCGAATAGTTACTATTCACCAATCACTATTTAAGAGATACAATTTCCTTGTAGTTTTGTATGAGTCCATCGAGTTAGTACATTATGTTCTTGGTGTATCAAGAAATTGTACCTAGGATTTTATTTCTTTTATTTCTGAGTCCTTTTGGGTTTACATTACAGAAATATAATTGTACAGTTGCATAATTTGTTAAATCCATTTTTGTTTTTTTTTTTAAACTGGAAACATAAGAATCTTTGGGGGACCGTCAGTTTAGTAACGTGCATTGTGATATTTTGTAATTGGCTGTCCTTTCTTTTGTTGAGAAACTTGACAAAGGACAATGGTGTATGGGTGAATGGAGAGTTTTTGTTGATACACATTGTGTTTGCTTCCCAGGCTTTTGAGACAATGAATGTAGTACTATTGCATTGTGACATCTTGTGAGAGGCTTGTTTTTTTATTTTTGAAGAGGAACTTGGCAGTAGACAATAGTGTAATTGTGAATCATGTGTTTTTGTAATTGCATATTGTATACATCAAATGAGCAAATTAATATTTCCCGATACAAGAAAGAATTTGTGAGATTTTTTTTAAACAGTCTTGATAGAGCAACAAGGAAAAAAGCAGATTCTGCATCTATACACATACATATAACCATGGCTTTGTATATACATTCAGTGAGTAGAAAGTTGACTTACACTGAGAATTTCGTTGGCTGTCAGGACAAGGAGCAGCATCTGTCTCTGGACCTTACACATACAACTCTGCCTTACAATATCCGACTTCTGCACGCAGAGTAAACTCTTTATCAGTATATATATTTTACATTTTGTTCACTGCTGCAAGAATGAATGAATAGTTTAGGTTTCAAAAATATTGTAAAAAATTGCTTGTCCATTTTTAAGGATTTTTGTGATTTCTTCAATCAAACTCATGCCACTCTATAGTACCAGATGCTCCCTCCTCTTGGTCTTGGGCACTAACCCCCCTTTTCCGGTTTTCCTGACACTGCAGTTCTGTCCCTGTCTGGCTGTGATCACTGTCCCCTTTTGTTTAGAGATTAATCCACAGAACACACAGTGATGAGGCCGGTGCTGAGCTGTGATGGACTGCCTTGTCTCCGGGCTCCTCGCCCGGTGGGTGAAGATGCGTGGGGCTATGTGGTACCTTTATCTTGCGCCCCTCCTCCTTGGCTGAAAACAAAGTACTTGTGGCACTGTGAGTGTTACATCCACTCTTATGTTAGATGACTTCAACACTGGTTTAAGGAGAGGTGGTCATTCCCTGTCTCCATGGCTACTGCACTAAGAGGTCTCACCTGTCCCAAGGCAAAGAAAAAGAAATGGGAATTCCTCCCTCAGACAAGTCACTGTCCTGTGCCTCAGGAATGGTGGGAAGCAGATTCTGCTGGCACAGACGGCGCCTCAGCCCCAAGAGCAAAGGTTGGGGCATGGAGCAGATGTCTACATTGTTACCCAGATCTACCCAAGCCAGCGAGGGGAAGTTGGCACTGTCCTTCATGGCTTCGCTGAGCTCCTTCAGGGTGGCACAAGACAGACGGTTTCCATTAAGTGCAAGGTGTGTGATATTGGGGAGAACTGCCAAAGCAGGTAAAGCCAAACTCAAAGTGTTATCTGTGAGCTCAGTAAAGCTTAAGTCCACGCTGGTTAGGCTATCTCCATGGCTTTGTAAGTAAAGGATCACACGCTGAACATCTCTGGGAGTCAGAGGGATTCCAGACAGATCCAGGGACTCAATATTTGACTTCTGTTGCAGGCTGTTTTTCAAGCTGCGAAAAGAGAAGTAATTAACTTTGATAATATAGTATTTGTAACTCTATATAATAAACAGGCAAAAATACAAGTAAACTTTTCCCAATCATAAAATGTAGTTTATCAAATTCACTGCAATTAAGACTGATCGAGTTGTCAAAATCTAAGATTGATCGCATACAGATGCTACAATCATTTACACATACTATGTATATAGACACCGTAGATACAGTTTCTAGAGGTTATCAGAATTGGACACAAAGTATATAAAGTAGAGGTTATGTAAGTGGGCATTTTTTTAACGTCATGTTGGTACATCTTTGAGAACACTATAGCTAGTCCATCCCTAGCCCATCATACTTGCTCTCCGACACTGATGAATAGCCTTCAACTGCAGAGTATGTATGGAAAACTGAGTAAAAGACAAAAATGTCAAATATTTCTCCAACATCCATGGGCATTAAAATAACTTATTTTTTTACTGGTATCTTTTAAAATCTAATGTGTACATCCAGGAAACGAATTTTGAACCTTATGATAAGTTCTTACTTATAGCTATGAATGAGAACTAACTGTAAGGTCTGCCTATCCATAAAATTATAATGCCCAATAAATGTAACCTCAAAGGGAATTGTCTAACCAAGTAATACCATTGGGATGCATCTACGAAATCCTTCAAATCCTAATGTTAACTACCCATCGTTTATAATATGTGTGCAATGTGAATGCATTGAGCTAATAAATGATGTCCCCCAAAAAATACATGAAATTCATCGTGCATGAAATTGTTTATTTGAGTGAAAACGAAAATTCTACTTCATCTTTCGAAAATTGGGTAATGTGAATGGAGATTGTATTCTGGTTCAACGATTTGTCCGTCAAAGAGGAGAAAGCTAAATTCAAATGCTAAATAGGTATGTGTTTCAATTATTGTTTGTTCATGTGCCGAGTCGATTGTTTAACCCTGCTGTTCTGTTCGGTCAAAAATGACCGAATTTGAAATTTTATTTTGTCTTAAATATTCATTATGCAATTCTGAAACTTGAGGTTAATTGACTTTTCCTCATTTGAGGGGTTCTTACTATGGGTTGGTATTTTTTTTGTTGTTTACTTTTTTCAAAAATAACTGGAACATAAGTGTATAGTAAACCTGAACAGAACTGCAGGGTTAATAGCATTGGAACGAGTACATGCATGTGTCATAATATTCATTGGTATTATTACAAATGCTGGTGTTCCTATATAATGGTGACATTTACTATTGAGCATTTTATGACTAATTCGAATAAATGTGCTTTGTATAGTACAAATGGAAATGTCTGTACAATTCTTTATGACCTATGTACTTGAAATAAATTGTATCACTTATGGGATGTGAATATTGAACACAAATACACTTCAGATTCTGCGTGAGCATAGTGCACATTGTAATGATTGCTAGTCAACCATTTCATTCACGATTCTCGTTCTGTATAAACACTTGTCTGACGTTTTTTGCCTGTCGGGAGTTACAATTATATGATTCATGCTTTAATGATTCTCTGTTCGTGTAAATGAACCCTTAGGGTTGCCTTATCAGAGATGAGATCTTTCAGCAAACAATCAATATGACGAAATATTTTTGCATCGCAGTCATTCAGATAAGTGACCATTCACATAGTACAAGGACAGCCTGAGTGCCACAACAGTAGGTGGACTTCCTCTACGCATACAATACATACATTCTGCTTTGCTGTCATCAGTCCCCTTTAATTGCCTACTCACCATGCCATACTTTTCCTTCGAGGTAGACTGTGCCGATGCCATTTTGAGTGTGGTGTCAAATGGTAAAGCAGCTGCCGACAAATGCGGTCTATAGATTTCATCTGGTCTTGTTCCTAAATATGTACATTTTTAAGGAAAATGTATCATAGTCATTTATTTAGACATAGTTGCATTCACAATTATATCGGTTGAAAAAAGACACAGGTCCATCAAGTTAAACCTTTCTGCAAAGTTATATATTCTCTAGACATTGACACTCACTAGCACCTTCAATCAATGTTATCCGTACGATTGGGGATATCTTCCCGATTGCCGGGAGTCAGACTGCTGGGCCCGGCTAATGCTAGGATTCCCACAGAATGAATGAAGGAAGCCAAGGAGCCAAGGCTCCACCAAGCAATCTGGAGGTTATTCCCTGGCCTGCAGAATGAGTACATATTTGTGATTATTGAAAAAAATGTTTTCACATCATTAATTTGAAAACATTTTCTTTGTAGAGTTGTAAAGGAAATGTTGAACAAAACTTTATGGACTCATGTAATCTAAATAAATAGTATCACGCAGTGGTGGACACAGACCAAAAAGAGCCCCAAGGACAGTATATGAGCCCTGTTCAGACTAATGGTTCTGCTATGACAAAAGCTCCTTGCTGCTTTGGAGGTAGAATTGGCCCCCTCACCATTTGGGCCCCTATACGGCTGAACAGGCTGCACCAATGACATGTCCGCTTCTGGTACCACATATGGGATTGGAACACAAATACTCTTCAGATTATATGTGTGAGTGCAGGGAATGATGCTAGGATTACTATTCAACTATTTAATTCACGACTCCCATCCGGTGTAAACACTTGTCTGACATTGTTTGCCTGCCATGAGTTATGATTGCATCATTATTTTTTAAAAGATTATCTGCTCATGTAAATTAACTTTAAATCATATGATTAGATTACAAAGGCACAATATTGGACAGTTAATTTAGGGAAGGTGTAGTCTATTTTTCATCTAAACAGAATTGTTTTCTCAAAGAAGTCTAAGGGGCACTTTGCACACTGCGACATCGCAGGTGCGATGTCGGTGGGGTCAAATTGAAAATGACGCACTTCCGGCATCGCATGCGACATCGCAGTGTGTAAAGGCTGGATGATACGATTAACGAGCGCAAAAGCGTCGTAATCGTATCATCGGTGCAGCGTCGGCGTAATCCATGATTACGCTGACGCGACGGTCCGATGTTGTTCCTCGCTCCTGCGGCTGCACACATCGCTGTGTGTGAAGTCGCAGGAGCGAGGAACGTCTCCTACCGGCCTCACTGCGGCTTCCGTAGGATATGCGGAAGGAAGGAGGTGGGCAGGATGTTGACATCCTGCTCATCTCCGCCCCTCCGCTCTGATTGGCCGCCTGCCGTGTGACGTCGCAGTGACGCCGCACGACCCGCCCCCTTAACAAGGAGGCGGGTCGCCGGCCACAGGGACGTCGCACGGCAGGTGAGTGTGTGTGTGAAGCTGGCGTAGCGATAACTTTTGCTACGCCAGCTATCACCACATATCGCTGCTGCGACGGGGGCGGGGACTATCACACTCGGCATCGCAGCATCGGGCTGCGATGTCGCAGTGTGCAAAGTGCCCCTAAGGCTGTGTGCACACGTTGCATCGTGTCCCTGCAGAAATTTCTGCAGGGATTTGACAGCGTCAAATCGCTGCATAAACACTGCATAATGAATGCAGTGTTTCTGCAGAAAAAAAGCCGATTTCATGCGCTCTGGCTGCTGCCCCCACCATAGACAGAGCGGGAGCTGCATCCAAAGCGCACGAAAGAAGTGACATGTTACTTCTTAGAACGCAGCGATTTGGAACAAAATTTTGGCATCCAAATCGCTGCGCTCTCAAACGCAACGTGCGCACGTCTCATGCACAATCTTCATAGATTGTGCAGGGGACACAGGTCGCATGCATTTACGCTGCAGTGTAATACACAGTGTAAATGCATGAAATTCGGCAACGTGCTCATGAGCTCTTAAGGCCCCTTTACACACTGCAACATCGCAAACGACATCGCTGTAACGTCAAAGGTTTTGTGACGTAATAGCGACCTCCCCAGCGACATTGCAGTGTGTGAAACATCAGCGACCTGGCCCCTGATGTGAGGTCGCTGATCACTACACATCTCTCAGGACCATTCTTTGGTCCTTTGTTTCCCGCTGTGCAGCATGATCGCTAGAAAGTCTCAGTGTGTAAAGGGGCCTTTACAGCGACTTCGTTAGCGACTTCCCTTTCAAAACGCTGCTTTACAACGTCCCCAATGACTGGCTAGGTCGTTCTGCAGGTCTGTATCGCTGTTGCGTCGTTTTCCAGGTATGCCTGTTTGACAGCTCCCCAGCGACTCACCAGAGACTTTGTAGCGATCTCGGCCAGGTTGGGATCGCTGGTGGGATCGCTAGAAAGTCTCAGTGTGTAAAGGGGCCTTTAGAGTCCATTTTCATGGACCAACTGGCTGCACTATACGACCGCCCATTGGTTAACTGTTTCTGATCAGCGGTTGTATAAATGCCTTTTTACACAGGCAGACCAAAGGAAATGATGCTCACTGAGGGATTTATCCAATATCCCAGATCACTGAGTGCATACAGGCTGTCATTGTTCTCGTCAGTGTGACTCCTGTTTACACAGGGCAATGTACAGCCGGGAATGATGATCTATGTGCTGCATAAAATCATTTCACTCTATGAACAAGCGTTTTGCATTTTTAGGTGATCGGCAGCTTGTTTACATGGCAAGAGAGTAGTTCTTAAAAACATTCGTTTACAATTATCTTGCAGTGTAAATGTCCCTGACTCATTTAAGCTATGGCCACCACCACTGAGCTCTTATATACAGCATTCTAGAATACAGTATATAAGAGGCCAGGTTGCTGTGTAGAATGTAAAAAACACTTTTATAATACTCACCTAAGGGGAGGTTCGGTCCGATGGATGACGCTGCTCTCCGGTCCGGCGCCTCCTCTATTTGGTCCGGTGCCTCCTCCTTCTTCTGAGGCCTGTGTGCATGACATGTCTACGTCATGCACACTAGCTGGCATTGAGGTCCTGCGCAGGTGCACTTTGATCTGCCCTGCTCAGGGCAGATAAAAGTATTCTAGTGCGATCAAAGGAAGGCGAAAGGCACTCACCGGAGCTGCTGTGTAAACAATGCTTTTATTCCCGCATTCGGGTTACAGAGTGAAGGCAGTGAGGGAGGGGGTGCACAACGCACGTCTGACGACGTCCGTTTCGCGTCTATCTACGATGCTTCCATGAGTCTACATTAAAAAAAAAGGTCAGCACTCGGATGCCATACTAGTGGGTCTGATTTTCATGGACTTCTAGATAAGAAAAGAATAATTTTTTTTTGTCATGTACAAGAAAAATTGTTGACACGTGAACCAAACTCTGGTGAAATTTTAATGGAATTGACCGAAAGACTTTTTCCGTTTTTCTCGTAGGTGACAATAACTGAAACTCCATTGCTGCTCCAGGGCAGAGTCTCATTTAGAATTGTATTATTTGGAAATAAGATGCTCATTTATGTCCGTATTAAGAGTCTACAGAAAATATGTTTTTAGTTAGAACAACAGTTGGTTCTCAGAAACTTCGTAAGACATTAGCATTTTGCACTTAGCTGTAGTCAGCACGGCTGAGATTTTACAGACTCCCTGTACTTGTCATCACTGACAAAATGCATTTACTGCCATATAAACCTTCTTTAGGCCTCTTTCACCTAATGTTTTTATGTAACACATTTTTGGTGGTATTTCTTTATTAAGTGTCATTTTCTACAAGTGCTGTGCAATTTTTCATGTATTTTTTGGGGGAAAACCACCATATCCTAGGTGGATACCAATTTTGTAGTAACATCTGGTGCCAGTGTTTTTAGCCCCCCCCCCCCCCAAAATGCTATTAAGGCTATGTGCACACGCTGCGTTTTTTTGATGCTGCGTTTTTCTGCACAAAGATGCACCTGTGGCAAAAAATGCGTTTTGGTGCGTTTTTGGCTGCGTTTTGCTGCGTTTTATGCGTCTTTTTTTATCAGTGACAAAAGCCATTAAAGATTGTTGAAAAAAAAAAAAGAAAGGTCTGATGTCATTTCCTTCTTCAATATGTTCTTCATTCTCCACTAGTGTATGCAGGAGAGCAGACAGCTGTAGAACTACAAGGCTCAGCATGCTCCACCCCGGACTGGACTGTATGCAGGAGGGAGAGGCAGGGGGAGCAGAACTACAAGGCTCAGCATACTCCATCCAGTTGTGTATGCAGGAGAGCAGACAGCAGCTGCAGAACTACAAGGCTCAGCATGTTCCATCCAGGACTATATTCTGGAGTGAGAGGCAGGGGGAGCAAAACTACAAGGCTCATCATACTCCATCCACTAGTGTATGCAGGAGAGCAGACAGCAGCTGCATAACTACAAGGCTCAGCATGCTCCATCCAGGACTGTATGCTGGAGGGAGAGGAAGGGGGAGCAGAACTACAAGACTCAGCATACTCCATCCACTAGTGTATGCAGGAGAGCAGACAGCAGCTGCAGAACTACAAGGCTCAGCATCCTTCATCTAGGACTGTATGCAGGAGTTTTTTGTCCCCCCAAAAAATTACGTGGGCTTCGCCCTATTCTTCTATGCTAGCCAGGTACAGCAGGCAGGTACGGGCTGCCACCAACCCCCAGCTGCCTATTTGTACCCGGTTGGGAACCAAAAATATAGGGAAGCCCTTTTTTTTTAATTATTTCATGAATTTCATTAAATACTTTTAAAACATTACGTGGGCCTCGCCCAATTTTTGAGTACAGCCAGGTACAACTAGGCAGCTGGAGATTGGAATCCGCACCACAGGGTTCCCAAGATTTCTGGGCACCGCCGCTGCGAATTGCAGTCCGCAGCCACCCCAGAAAATGGCTCTTTCATAGAAGCGCCATCTTCTGGTGCTGTATCCAACTCTTCCAGCTGTCTTGGTGCTGGGTGGCTCGCTGTGTAATAATGGGGTTAGGGCTAGCTGTGTACTATCAGCTGGCCCTAAGCCTGAAATTCATGGTGTCATGCTAATATTAGACATGGCCACCATGAATTTCTAGTAAAGATAAAGAAAAACACATCACACAGAAAAATATTTTTATTAGATTGAAAACACAACACAATTAGTGACTCCATCTTTATTGAACTAAAGGACCCCCCCCCGCAGTAATCCTGGTTCAAAGGTCCCGCGCCGTCCAATCCGGATCCAATATCATCTGATCGGTGTCATGCTGTGTCAGGTTCAAGGATGTGAATCACATGACACATCAACTGATTATATAAAAGCCGTTTATACAATCAGCTGATGCATCAGTGGAAAAACCCCCCAAAAACTACACACTTCTGTGCAGACTCCTGTCTGATCACTCCAGGACCCGGCGGTAATCAGCTGATGCGGTCAACTGACAGCATCAGCTGATAGTTTAAGCCGGCCGGGCGGTAAAAAGCCGGCCTCACCGCTGGACTTGTACGATCAGCTGATGCCATCAGGTGACCACATCAGCTGATCACCGGCAGGTCCTGCAGCCATCGGACGTATTTTGGGAGTCTGCAGACAGATGAATATGACATTTTTTTTTTTCTACTGTTCACTTTTGATTTCGCAGCTGCTTCCACCTCCCATCCGGACATGGTGCCGGATGGGAGCGGACATGCCGCCAGATGGGAGTGGACATGGCACCGGCTGGGAGGTGGAAGCAGGGGTGGCGGTTCCGGGAGGATTCACTCTTCTGTCTTTACCAACACGAGGAATCCTCTTCCTGTACACGTGGCTGTACTACCCACCCCTTGCATTTATAGCTGCGTTTTTAGTCATAGAAACGCAGCTATATTTGCAATTTGCGTTTTTCATTGCGTTTTTGAACATCTCGTTGAACTCAATGGGTGAAAAACGCAGGAATAATTGACATGCTGCGTTTTTGTGGGCACCACAAAAACGCAGCTAAAAAAATCCCACTGTGTGCAGACAGCAAATATGGAAACTCATAGACTTTGCTGGTAAAGCAAAGTCATGCAGTTTTCTGAACAAAAACGAACCCGAAAAATGTGCAAAAACGCACTGTGCGCACATAGCCTTAAAGTCCTGGAATTAGAATGCCAAGTGTGAATCCGCCCTTATACAGACTTCTACACATTCATGGCTTGTGGTCACTCATTCACGCAGCTTTCTTTTAATTTCATTAAACTTTTATTTTATGTCATTCACAGTTATTTATTCACTAGTAAACAGTGAGGCCTTTATTTCCTCTGTAAGGAAAATATCCACAGTTTACTAAGTGAAAGATTATCCTAAGCAAATTTATCAGCTAAGGGTTCGCTCACATCAGTCTGATTTCATCCGAAAAAGATGGACGGGTGAAATCCGTTTGGTATTCCGCATGTAATGCGAGTGTGTGACTTTTTTTTTGTCTAACATCCGTATAACATGCACTTTTGTTTCTCGACAACTTTCTTTTGCTCATAAGCTATTATTCTACATTCATTTACAGCACCATCCACAGTGTCCTATGCTACAGAATGGTAATGTATCTGTAAAAAAATGGATGGCATAGGGCTGGTCTGTGCTCTGTCTGTTTTTTTTCCTTGAAAACATAGACTTGCATTGGAGAAGTTAGACCGTTTTACGAGACTATACGCCAAATGCTACAATTTTTTCCTCAGGCCAAAAAGAGCTGAGGAAAAATGAGAAGATTAGCACTGCCTTATTGTTTAACATTGGTGCGACTGCAAAAAGTGGTTTGCACTCAGTGTATTTATATACCCTAAATATGACTCTATTCACACTGCATTTTGTGGTATAAAAAGCCTGGCAAACCTCCTGATAGTCATTCTATTCTGTACAAGTGTGTGCCTTTTATTTTTTACTAAGGATTTTCGTACAGCCTTCAAGAGAATCTGCCAGACTGAAAATGGGATCTATTCTGCAGGAAGGATCTTATAGAGCAGGAGGAGCTGATCAGAGTGATATACAATTTGTGGGAAACGTTTCAGTAAACCTTGCACTTTATTCATGCAAATTCATGGTGATTGTAAGCATACGAGTTCAGTCGCTAATAAATACTTAGTATATTAAATAAACAAGTAGATAAATATGGATAGTGGAGTAATCCACTGCTACAGAGCTATGGCATCAGTTTATCGCATTGGGAAACAAAAGGATCAGAAGTTAGAATTCAATATGCCCAGTCTTCTTTCTGACAATACCAACTATGGAGAGTCAGAAGACTCCTATACACATTAGTTGGCTCGCTAGTTTGCATTCATCTAATATGTACGGGGATCTCAAAGCACACAGAGAATTTTCAAACAACTTCCATATGTATCCATAAAGATGTATTATGCATAGTGATGAGTAAGCACTAAAATGCTCAAGTGCTCGTTACTTGAATCTATCTTGGACGGGCTTGATTCGAGTAACGAGTATAATGGAAGTCAATGGGGAACTTGAGCATGTTTCTAGCAAACCCCTCCAGGAGTGCGGGGGAGATGAAAACCAATGAAATGCATGAACAACAGTACTCAAATGAAATGGGGAAAGCATGGGGAAGACGCCTGGACACATCTCTGACTCCCAGGTCGCTGATGGGAACAAAACAAATCATTTTTAAAAATGATGTAGGGTGCCCCCTATTTTTGATCACCAGCCAATTTAATGCAGACAGCTGGGGGCTGATATTATGAGGCTGGGAAGGTCCATGGTTATCAGCCCCCCTTACCAACCTAAAAATATCAACCTACAGCCATCCAAAAATTAGCACATTACATTAGATACGCCAATTCTGGCACTTCGCCTTGGCTTTACCTGATTGCCATGGTGTGCTGGCAATCGGGGTAACATTTTTTGGAGTTGATGTCAGCTGTGTAATGTCAGCTGGCATCAAGCCCAGGGATTAATAATGGAGAGGTGTCTGTCAGGTGTCTATCATTATTAATCTAGTAAGTGTAAAATGAAAACACACACAGTAAAAAATAGTTTATTTAAATAAAGACTCCCCCACACTATACAATTTATTATTTAAACAAATCAACAAAGTTCCGACGTAATTCATGGTGTATTGGTGCCACGACGTCTACCTGAATTGGAATCGGTACTCCAACCTATGGAGCTTCGTTCAGAGAATGAGGATCCATAGGTCGCTCCTGGAATTTCTCATGCATGGTGACGTCAGTAACTGTCAAAAATTCTGGGTCTGCCACTGACGTGGAGTGACATATGGAGCCTCATTTTCTGAACAAAGCTCCATAGGTTGGAGTACTGATTCGGGGAACGTCGTGGAACCAGTACACCATGGATTACGTTGGAGTATTGTGGATTTTTGAAAAATAATAAATTGGTGAACAAGGTATAGTGTGTCCTTATTCAAATAAACTATTTTTTCCTATGTTTGTTTTATTGGGGGATTGCTGCGTTAATAATGGGGGTTTAGTAAGAAAGAACAAGAGTTTTTAAAGTGCAAAGCAGTACAAGTTTTTATTTAAACAAGGTGAGGATAAACATCCAAAGTATCATTAAAAACATATTAAAAATTAATGGCGGATAAGTCCCACATAAATTAGTAACATTGGCAATGGTGTATAAATACAAAACACATGACATCAGTACTATCGGTTATACAGGAGGGACACGTGGGCATTAGATGTCAATGAGCTGTTTCTCTACAAACAGAACAGCCCATAAGCATTACAGCACAATATTATATCTAGCCCATATAAGGCAAATGGCCCCACTGCAACCCCTGCACCGATAGGCATGTATAATGCCTATAGTGGAAGTGGACACCAATACTCAGCCAAAGATAGTGAAGACAAGGGGGACACCGTCAGGAACGAGCCTCAAGACAACCTACGTACGTTTCGATTTCAACTAATGGTAATCTTCATCAGGCAGAGGCATCTCGTCGTTGAGATGCCTCTCCCTGATGAAGATTACCATTAGTTGAAATCGAAACGTACGTAGGTTGTCTTGAGGCTCGTTCCTGACGGTGTCCCCCTTGTCTTCACTATCTTTGGCTGAGTATTGGTGTCCACTTCCACTATAGGCATTATACATGCCTATCGGTGCAGGGGTTGCAGTGGGGCCATTTGCCTTATATGGGCTAGATATAATATTGTGCTGTAATGCTTATGGGCTGTTCTGTTTGTAGAGAAACAGCTCATTGACATCTAATGCCCACGTGTCCCTCCTGTATAACCGATAGTACTGATGTCATGTGTTTTTTATTTATACACCATTGCCAATGTTACTAATTTATGTGGGACTTATCCGCCATTAATTTTTAATATGTTTTTAATGATACTTTGGATGTTTATCCTCACCTTGTTTAAATAAAAACTTGTACTGCTTTGCACTTTAAAAACTCTTGTTCTTTCTTACTAAACTATGTTATTGAGTTTGTGCTAATGGTGTGGGGTCCCAGCAGAATCTGGAACCGCCCCTTAACCCTTATGGTACCTTGGAGTACCTTGTCTCTAACGTTAATAATGGGGGTATCTGATAGATGCCTCTCCATTATTAACCCCTCAGCTTGATTCAAGCTGACATATTACCCCGAATATTATCCCGATTGCAATCGTACCAGGGCAATTGGGAAGCACGGGGGAAAAGCGTCAGAATTGGTGCAACTAATAGATGCACCAATTCTGGGTGGCTATGAGCTAATATTTTTAGGCTGGGAAGGGGCCAGTATCCATGGACCATCCAAGCCTGGTAATGCAAGCTCGCAGCTGTCTGCTTTACCTTGCCTAGTTTTAAATTATTTAAATTAAACAAGTGCACAAACCTTGCCCTAATCTAAGTTATGCCCCCAACATCAACTCTCCCTGAACTGCTTCCAGAGGACAGTGTGCCGAACATCGCGCCCTTGAGTCTCATATAAGACCTGATGACATGTTGTGGCCGGCTAATCACAGTAATGGCAGTAGCCAACATTGCTATGGCATTACTGTGTATGGCAGGCAATACCCGCATGTTTATGTTATGTCTAACAGCCAAGAAATATGCGGGGCATGGACTCTAGCTATCGCTCGAGCACCTGCGATACTTGATCGAGTATCCATTACAGAATCCAATATAAACTTATCACTCTCACCCATAAAGCTCTCCACAGTTCTGCAGTCCTCCCTCATCTCTGTCGATCACCCTACCCATGACCTCTGTTTCACTTATGACCTAAAACTGAAATCCTCTATAATCTGAACTTCCCACTCCTGTCTCCAATTTGCTTAATTCACAATACCCACAGTTTTAGGCCTCTTTCACACGTTCGTGAAAAACCACGCATGTTTTTCACGGACGTGTCAGAGTTGCGTTTTGCCCTCCGTGAGCCGTGTTTATGGCCAACGTGTGTTCTCCGTGTGTTATCCGTGATAACACATGGAGAACGGGAACTTTCTGCTCACCTGTTGTCAGGACCGGGAGGACTGGTAGGCCCAGGAGGTGGATCCACTGGACCGAGCACCCCACCGGAGGGCAGGGTACACGGCAGCCGCAGCACTGGCGTAGCAAGGATGGGTCCCTCCGGGAACAGGTAGAACAAAGTCACACGGTACTAGGGAGCCAGCGTCCTTCCAGGGACGGGTAGAACAAAGTCACCGGGGTCACAGAGTTCCTTGAGACAGTGCAGGACACTGGTACAGGTGCCGGGTAGTAAAGATAGGCAGTAGTACAGGACACGGCACAAGGGGACCTGAGCACCTCGCTCACAAGACAAAGCTTCAAGACACGTTGATCAGGCGCCGCCCACATGGAAAGGCCAGTCTTATATACCCAGCACAGCCTCATGTCATTTCCTGCTGCAGGTGTGCTGGGCCTATAAGACCAGGAGAGTGGGCGCGGCCCGGTCCTATACAGAACCATGTGGCTAAGACTCAGAGTCAGACTCATAAGACCAGGAGCAGGACACAGGAGAGCACGAGCGGGAGCGGCAGCCATGACCAGTGGACACGTGGACTGGATCAGTGAGCAAGGAGTGGTGGTGCGATGGCGATACTGGATCAGTGGGTAAGGAGCGGTGCCTGGATGGTGAGACCGGCTCAGTGGGTAAGGAGCGGTGGTGTGCTGGCGATGCTGGATCAGTGGGTACGGAGTGGTGGTGCGATGCAGGGACCGGCTCAGTGGGTAAGGAGGGCTGTTGGGACACCGGGAGCGTGACAGTACCCCTCCCTTGAAGCCCCCCTCCCCGCGGCCGGGACATGTAGGCGCGTCGAAGAGGGGCAGCAACGTACTTCCGGGACAACCAGGACCGGGCCTCAGGACCGCAATCCACCCAATCGACCAGGAAGGACTGCTTACCCCGGACTGTTTTCATGGCCACTATGTCCCGTATCGGAGAACCCAAGTCAGCGGCAACGGAGGCAACGGAAAGGGGAAGACAGTCAGACGCAGGACTGGAGTCTTGGACGACCGGATCGGGCGTCTCGGACCGGGTACAGGACAGTGTCTCATCCTCAGTAGCCGGTGGCATCAAAGTCTCAATTGTCAGGGACGGTGGAACGACGCTGGAGTGCGTCGTCTCTTCTGGTTCCGGTGGCACCACAGGCACAAGTGACAGGAGTTGTGGTACGGCACTGGACTGCGTCGTCACCTCTTCCTCTTCCTGCGGCATAACAGGTTCAGGTGACAGGGGCCGAGGAACGGGCTGTAGGCAGTGGTCATGACACAAGGGCCCCCAGCGAGTAATAGCGCCAGAGCGCCAACTAATGGCAGGGTCATGGAGTTGAAGCCAGGGCAGACCCAGCAGGAGCTCAGGAGCCATTCTTGGGATGACATAGAAGGCAATGGTCTCAGTATGCAACGTGCCAACCTGGAGTCTCACGGGTTCAGTGGTATACCGGACAGGTTCGTAAAGTGGTTTACCATCCATGGAGGCGAACCAGAGGGGCTTGGCAAGCGGGATCACAGGTACCTGGTATCGGTTCACTGCAGACTGGTGTATGAAATTACCCGCTGCCCCAGAATCAATGTGGGCCTCTGCTGTGAACCTGATCTTCTCCGTCGTCACCTGGACAGTCTGCGTAACTGGAACGGAGGGGATTCCGGTGCCAAGGGTGGCGGTTCCCACCATCCCTTGGACCCGGGGTCTACCTGGTTTCTCCGGGCAAGAACGGAGCATATGTGAACCATCTCCGCAATAGAAACACAGGCCCCGGGCGGGTCGTTCTGCACGGCGTTGCTTGGCTTGGTTCAGTTGGTCAACTTGCATGGGTTCTGGAAACACATCACAGGAAGGCAGGGGCAAGGGAGTGGTAGGCCTCTGCGGGGACAAGGCGTGACGGGGTGGTCGCTTCTGCCGGAATACCTCTTTGGTTCGCTCCTGGAAACGGAGGTCAATCCGGGTGGCTAAGGATATCAAAGCGTCCAAAGTTCGTGGAACGTCACGGCCGGCTAGTTCGTCTTTGACGCGGCCAGAGAGACCTTCCCAAAAGGCCGCCGTCAAGGCCTCATTGTTCCAGCCCAGCTCAGAGGCGAGCGTGCGGAACTGGATGGCGTATTGGCCGACGGTCAGGGTCCCTTGGCATAGCCGGAGGAGCGAAGAGGTCACTGCAGTAGTACGTCCGGGTTCATCGAAGGTACTTCGGAAAGCTTGCAGGAATTCCCGGATGTCGGTGGTCATTGGATCCTCATTCTTCCACAGGGGGTTAATCCAGGCTAGAGCTTCGCCTTCCAAGTGTGACATCTGGAACGCCACTTTAGCCTGGTCTGAGACAAACAAATGGGGAAGCAACTTGAAATGCAGGGAGCACTGGTTCAAGAATCCTCTGCAGGTCTTGGGATCCCCCGCATAGCGAGGCGGAGCAGCGAGGCGGAGTTGCGAAGCCGAGGGGACAACAGGTTCGGACTTAGACGTTGTCTGCTGCGTCGACGGAAACAAGGCGGCGGTCTGTAACGTGTACAACCGGTGGTCCACAGACGTCAGGAACTTCAGTATGCGGTGTAAGGTGTCACGCTGTTGCACCAGTTCCTGGCGTAGTTCAGCCAGCTCAGACGTTTGTGCTCCAGCGGAATCCATGGCCTGATCAATCTGTCAGGACCGGGAGGACTGGTAGGCCCAGGAGGTGGATCCACTGGACCGAGCACCCCACCGGAGGGCAGGGTACACGGCAGCCGGAGCACTGGCGTAGCAGGGATGGGTCCCTCCGGGAACAGGTAGAACAAAGTCACACGGTACTAGCGGGCCAGCGTCCTTCCGGGGACGGGTAGAACAAAGTCACCGGGGTCACAGAGTTCCTTGAGACAGTGCAGGACACTGGTACAGGTGCCGGGTAGTAAAGATCGGCAGTAGTACAGGACACAGCACAAGGGGACCTGAGCACCTCGCTCACAAGACAAAGCTTCAAGACACGTTGATCAGGCGCCGCCCACATGGAAAGGCCAGTCTTATATACCCAGCACAGCCTCATGTCATTTCCTGCTGCAGGTGTGCTGGGCCTATAAGACCAGGAGAGTGGGCGCGGCCCGGTCCTATACAGAACCATGTGGCTAAAACTCAGAGTCAGACTCATAAGACCAGGAGCAGGACACAGGAGAGCACGAGCGGGAGCGGCAGCCATGACCAGTGGACACGTGGACTGGATCAGTGAGCAAGGAGTGGTGGTGCGATGGCGATACTGGATCAGTGGGTAGGAGCGGTGCCTGGATGGTGAGACCGGCTCAGTGGGTAAGGAGCGGTGGTGTGCTGGCGATGCTGGATCAGTGGGTACGGAGCGGTGGTGCGATGCAGGGACCGGCTCAGTGGGTAAGGAGGGCTGTCGGGACACCGGGAGCGTGACACCTGTCCCCTGGCGTCGCTGTCCGTGGTGCTGATCTTTGGTCTCCGATCCTGCCGACTCCCCGCTGCTGCAGCTTCCGGCTGCAGTGAAGTGAATATTCAATGAGCATAATGAGCGGTGGTCGGAAGCAGTGACAGCAGCGGCAGAGACAGGAGGGCTGGAGAAGGTGAGTACAGGTTTTTTTTCTCAAACACGTGTCTTTTCTCCAGCGCGTGTCACACGGAACACCTCCGTGTAGTCCATTTGCGTTCCGTGTGACACCCGTGATGCCGGAGAAAAACGGACATGTTGCCGTGAGAAACACACGGACACACGTATGTATGGAACGGACACACGTTCTGTGCATAAATACATACGTGTGTCCAACTCCATTTGAAAACATAGGTCTACGTGTGTACGTGTCTCCGGTACGTGAGGAAATGCACTAGACACGTACCGGAGGCACGTACGTGTGAAAGAGGCCTTAAAAACACATTTTTTTAGACTAGCCTATCACCTCACCTCACCTAACTATTCTCATTTTGCCCTTAGAATATTTTCTTCAAAATCCAGTCCTTTTTATAATCTGTTTCCACACCTTCTATGCAATTAATTCTACTCTGTACCTGTATTTGTACACATACTGACTGGTGACCAGTTCATGCCGTGATATATGAATCCCCTGTGTATTATATTGAGGTCTGGACCATACGATTCAGGCACCTCTTTCCATTTACCTTTGTGGCCCCCCTATTTCCTCCTAGATTGTAAGCTTGTGAGCAGGGCCTCATTCTCTTGGTATCTGTTGAACTGCGTTATTCTGTAATGTCTGATATTATCTGTACATGTCCCCTTTGAATTGTAAAGTGCTGTGGAATATGTTGGCGCTATATAAATAAAGATTATTATTATATTATTATTATTATAGATAACTGTCACTCACTGATACGACTGCCCAGTGGACCGAAAATCCAAGGAAAAGCAGAAGTTTTAATGATGATGAAAACATCATTATACAGAATCTTTTGTAACAAAACAATAAGTCTTCTCCGCACCTCCTGCTTCATAACATGATTCCTGCATTTTCATGACAGCATTTTCCCTTTAAAACAATGACTTAGCTGATTTTTATTATGGACATAGAGTTTTGATTTTCCATAATCGAGGATTGTGTTGGAGACTGACCCAGGAGTCTGTCTGGAGTTTGTCTGTTTTTTTTCCATTGCTCTAAACAATATGACTTTTTTATATTCTCCCATTTTTTCTACAACCATCTTGTATGTTTTTTTCTCTCTCTTACAATCCAGTTCTTGTTTCTTGTTTCTCACATTTCTGTTTTCATTTTTTTGCATCCTGATTTAAAGTGAACCTGTCAGGTCCCCTATGCACCCAGAACCACGAGCAGTACTGGGTGCACATTTCTAATCCCTGCCTAATGTCCCAGCATCTAGTAGCATAGATAAAGAGATCTTTCGAAAAAGTATTTCTAAAGATCCTTTATGATAGGCTAATGAGGGCAGGGACTAGTTGCAAGGGCGTTATTTCCCCGACTAGTCTGCCCTCACCCATTGCTAGCCACTTCAGAACTCTTCAGCGCTTTGTTTACATCCATTTATGGGGCTTCTTGAAGTATGTCTGGAGTCATTATCCTGCTGGAAGATCACATGACCTAAAATGTAAACCCAGCTTTCTGACACTGGGCACTCTATTGCAACCCAAAATCCTTTGGTAATCTTCAGATTTCATGATGCCTTTCACACAGCCAAGGCCCCCAGTGCCAGAGGCAAAACAACCCCAAAACATCTTTGAACGTCCACCATATTTCATTGTAGGTACTGTGTTCTTTTCTTTGTAGGCCTCATTCTGTTTGCCGTAAAGAGTAGAATGTTGTGCTTTACCACAAATCTTGGTCTCACCTTTCCACAAGATGCTTTCCCAGAAGAATTTTGCGTTACTTATATACATTTTGGCAAAACTGTTGTCTTGCTTTTTTATGCCTTTGTGTCAACAGTGGTGTCCTCCTGGGTCTCCTGCCATAGCATTTAATTTCATTCAATTGCCGATGCATGGTTTGTGCTGACAGTGATACACCCTGAGCCTCCAGGACAGCTTAAAATTCTTTGTAACCTGAATAGATCTGCTTATCCACCACTATCCTGCATTGCAACCTTTCCTTCATTTTTCTCTGCCATCCACATCCAAGGAGATTACTTACAGTGCCATGAGTTGTAAACTTCTTGATTACATTGTGCGCCGTGGATAAGGGAAAATCAAGATCTCTGGAAATGGACTTGTAACTTTGAAATTGTTCATATTTTACAACAATTTTGGTTCTCAACTCCTCAGACAGTTCTCTTATCCTCTTTCTGTTCTCCATACTTAGTCTGGCAGACAAACACACAATGCAAAGAGACTAAGGGGTACTTTGCACGCTGCGACATCGCAGGTCGATGCTGCGATGCCGAGCGCGATAGTCCCCGCCCCCGTCGCAGCAGCGGTATCGTTGTGATAGCTGCCGTAGCGAACATTATCGCTACGGCAGCTTCACATGGACTCACCTGTCCTGCGACCGTCGCTCTGGCCGGCGACCCGCCTCCTTGTTAAGGGGGTCGTGCGGCGTCACTGCGACGTCACATGGCAGGCGGCCAATAGGAGCGGAGGGGCGGAGATGAGTGGGATGTAAACATCCTGCCCACCTCCTTCCTTCCGCATAGCCGACAGGAGCCGCAGTGACGCCGGTAGGAGATGTTCCTCGCTCCTGCGACTTCACACACAGCGATGTGTGCTGCCACAGGAGCGAGGAACAACATCGGACTGTCGCGTCAGCGTAATTATGGATTACGCCGACGCTGCACCGATGATACGATTACGACGCTTTTGCGCTCGTTAATCGTATCATCGAGCCTTTACACACTACGATGTCGCATGCGATGCCGGAAGTGCGTCATTTTCAATTTGACCCCACCGACATCGCACCTGCGATGTCGTAGTGTGAAAAGCCCGCCTAAGTCAACGCCTCCCCTATTTATCTGGTCTGAGGTGTGACTTTCATATTGCCCACACCTGTTACTTCCCACAGGTGAGTTTGAGTGAGCATCACATGCTTTTAACAAAGTTGTTTATCCACAATTTTGGAAAGGTGCCAAAGATTTTGGCCTGTCCAATTTTGGGTTTTTGTTTTAAATTATATCCAGTTTGCCTTTTTTGTTTTATGTTTTTTTTGTGTTGTTCCAATACACACAACGGAAATAAACACATGTATGACAAAACATGTGTAATTACAATAATTTTTAGGGAGAAATACTTAATTTTCTGGAATAATTTCAAGGGTGCCAACACTTTCGACCAAGACTGTATATTAATTAGTGATTTTCACATCTATATACAGTGGGTACGGAAAGTATTCAGACCCCTATACATTTTTCACTCTTTGTTTCATTGCAGCCATTTGGTAAATTCAAAAAAGTTCTTTTTTTTTCATTAATGTACACTCTGCCCCCCATCTTGACAGAAAAAAAAACAAATGTACAAATTTTTGCAAATTTATTAAACTAGAAAAACTGAGATATCACATAGTCATAAGTATTCAGACCCTTTTTTCAGACACTCATATTTAAAGGCCATGTCACACACAGAGATAAATCTGTGGCAGATCTGTGGTTGCAGTGAAATTGTGGACAATCAGTGCCAGTTTTGTGGCTGTGTACAAATGGAACAATATATCCATGATTTCACTGCAACCACAGATCTGCCAAAAATGTATCTCTGTGACGGGGCCTTAAGGCTGCTTTCACACTTGCGTTGAACGGCTTCAGTTGCTATCCACAGCCTTGAGGAATGACGATAACCGTTGCAGGAAACCGTTATATTCCTCATAGACTTCTATTAGCTACGGATAGCAATGGATGGTCTTGCGTTGCATCCGCTGCATGACGCAGCGTCATTATTTTGACGCTGCGTCGGGCAGAGGGAACGCTGCATGTAATTTTTTTTACGCATGCTCTCTCTGGCTCCCTGCACTCGTAACCAGGGTAAACATCGGGTTACTAAACAATGCGCTTTCCCTAGTTACCCGATATTTACCCTGGCTACGGGTGCAGGGAGCCCGACACTTTCCCACTCGGCTCCGCCCCCTCCCGCACTTCACTCCACGTGAACACGCACGCACGGACACACACTCTCACACTCACCAGTCCCCAGCCTTGCATTCCTCGGTGCACTGACGTCCTCAGTACCATGGTCCCGCTCGGCTCCACAAACCCCGCACTCCGCCCCCTCACACATTCTCGGCGGCCGAACGATGAGCTGATCACCCGGCGACCGGCTGCTGTGAGCGATCAGCTGATCACCCGGCGACCGGCTGCTGTGAGCGATCAGCTGATCACCCGGCGACCGGCTGCTGTGAGCGATCAGCTGATCGTACACAATAGTCTGCCGCCGGTAAAACGAAAGAAGGAAAAAAAAAAAATAAAGATTCCGTTGTTTTGTACGATCCGTTGCATCTGTTGTGCCACTAAATGCAACACATCCGTTGCATCCGTCACACAACGCAATGTAACGGATGCCGTTCAACGCAAGTGTGAAAGTAGCCTAAGTCACATGCTGTGAAAAAAAACAACAAATTTTGAATGCTGAAGATCTCAACTTCAGGGTGAAACTGAAAACTTAAAGGGGTGGTTCACCCATATTTTCTTTTTTCTAGATCGATATTATAACAAGAAACAATGTTTCTCTCAAATACCTTATGTTGGCAATAGTGCCTGTGAGAGGCACTATTACAGACTGCTGTTCCCCGCTCCGTGACCCTCGGGCTCCGTGACCTCGAGGATCCGGTGACGTCATGTCAAGTTCCTGACACCGCGGCCAGCCGAAGTGTCCGTGAGTAATGGCCTGTGGGCGGTGTTTCACCGCTCGTCACAGCCCATCAGCTCCCTCCTCCCTCACAGCAAAGCGCTGCAAGCAGGAGACACTCTAAGCTGTGATAAGCGCTGAAACACCGCCCACAGCTCAGTGACTCAGAAGACTGGGGCCGGCCGCAGTGTCCGCGAGTGATGGGCTGTGGGCGATGTTTCACCGCTCGTCACATTCCATCTGATCCCTCCTCCCTCATAGCAGAGCGCTGCAAGCAGGAGTCACTCTGGGCTGTGACGAGAGGTGAAACACCGCCCACAGCCCAGTGAGTCAGGAAGACTGGGGCCGGCGGCGGTGATGTCACGTGATCAGGAACTTGACGTGACATCACCGGATCCCCGAGGTCACGGAGCCAGGGGGTCACGGAGCGGGAACAGTGGTCTGCAATAGTGCCTCTCACAGGCACTATTGATAACATAAGGTATTTGAGAGAAACATTGTTTCTCAATATAATATCGATCTAGAAAATAAACAATATGGGTGAACCACCCTTTTAACGTTTGCAAGCCAAACCAACAATTTAACATATAATTTTCCACGAGCGAAGCCGCGTGTGTGTTGCTAGCATTTCTATGTAATCAGCGCCTGATGCTGATGATAAGCTATGGGTGAGGAGGATCTCTGTACAACAGGGATACTCAAGATCACACATTTGTTACATCATATCTGATGATGTTTTAAAAACATCTGTGTCCATGGCTACCTTTGTTATCAACACAGGTATATGTCCAAATGAAATGTATACATTTACAAAGACAATCATATTTTATAGAAGACATTTATACAGGTATTTGCACTGTTATTTTATAACTCTTAAATCATGCAAAATCTGAACCAATATTTACGTATTGTCTACATACAATATCACGGCATTATATTGTATTGTCAGTATTGTGCAATCGCTGCTTTCTTTAGATATTGGGTCGATTTTTAATAATTTGTCCTATATCTTCAGCTTTATATTCTTATCTGTAACAGAGGAATATGAGCCAAGATAGGCAGGCACAGCTTGAAGGATTGGGAAGCCAACAGGTTGTAGTCTCCAGGATCTACAGGATCTACTGTTACTTCACTATTGTAATATTTTCTGATTAACAAATCCTAAGCCAATTTCCTAAATATGTGCTTCCCTCATTCTAATTGTACCCTATCTCCCATTACATATTTACTGCCTTTCTTTCTCTCCTTTGTATTCACCTTCTCCCCTTCTTCCCTCTTCCTGGCCCTCCTCCCCAGCCTTCTCCCTTCTCCCTCCTTTCTCAGCCTCCACCCTCAATAACAGTTCCATGTCCTTATCATTGGTATTCAGTACAAGCCCTGCTGTCTCTGGAAGGTTTTCCCTCCAAAGAAGAAAAACAACATCATCCTGGGCAGTGACAAAATAAGAAATGCACCTATGGCCTCTGCAGAGACATACCATAATATAGAGAAACTGCTCAAAGTATTATGTGAAGAATACAAAGGTCATGTAATAGGTGTTATTTTCCGTTGTTTTCTTACCTTCCTTGGACACTGCAGTTCTCTGGCCAGGCTGAGGAGCAGCTCATGGGAGATGGGGTCCACCAGGTTCAGATAAGGAGCATGCCTATATAAGATATCATTGAGGAAGGTCCCCTCCAGGCCCAGGTCCTACAGAGACAATAACAGGGGTCAGCACGCTGTGGCCCAGGCCAGGCTCGGTGAGATGGGGCACCCCAGAGCTGACAGGGGCCCTACGCTGATCGGGGGCTCCTCACCTTGCGCAGCAGCTGCAGCGTCCGCCGAGCCCGCTCCTGCCGGTGGTCCCGGAGCAGAGCCTGCATGTCCCGGATCCAGGCGGCCCTCCTCACATAGGGAGCCGGCTTATTCCTGCGCAGGATCCGCTCCGAGCTCAGGATCAGCGAGGACAGGGCAAAATCCCCGCGGGGCCCCGCAGCCTCCCCCCGCAGGGGCCCCAAATCCACTCCATCCTCAGGCTCATCCTCCAGGCTGCTCTGCCTGCTCAGCCGGCCTCCCATCACCGCTCTACTCCGCTGTACCCACCATGGGCACAGCTGGCAGCCTGTATCTGCCCGCACTTCAGTGCCCCCTGGCACAGACACCCACTACTACAGTAGGTCAGTGCCCCCTGGTACAGACACCCACTACTACAGTAGGTCAGTGCCCCCTGGTACAGACACCCACTACTACAGTAGGTCAGTGCCCCCTGGTACAGACACCCACTACTAGGTCAGTGCCCCCTGGTACAGACACCCACTACTAGGTCAGTGCCCCCTGGTACAGACACCCACTACTAGGTCAGTGCCCCCTGGTACAGACACCCACTACTAGGTCAGTGCCCCCTGGAACAGACACCCACTACTACAGTAGGTCAGTGCCCCAAGGTACAGACACCCACTACTAGGACAGTGCCCCCTGGTACAGACACCCACTACTAGGTCAGTGCCCCCTGGAACAGACACCCACTACTAGGTCAGTGCCCCAAGGTACAGACACCCACTACTAGGACAGTGCCCCCTGGTACAGACACCCACTACTATGGTAGGTCAGTGCCCCCTGGAACAGACACAACTAGCTCTGTGCCCACCCGGTACTGACACCCACTGTCAGTGTCCTCTGGTACAGACACTCACTACTAGGTCAGTGCCCCCTGGTGTGGTCGGTCAGTGCCCCCTGGTGTGGTCGGTCAGTGCCCCCTGGTGTGGTCGGTCAGTGCCCCCTGGTGTGGTCGGCCAGTGCCCCCTGGTATGGTGGGTCAGTGGCCCCGAGTACGGTCGGTCAGTGCCCCCGAGTACGGTCGGTCAGTGCCCCCTGGTATGGTCGGTCAGTGCCCCCTGGTGTGGTCGGTCAGTGCCCCCTGGTATGGTCGGTGACCCCTGGTATGGTCGTTCGGTGCACCCTGGTGTGGTCGGTCAGTGCCCCTCTTCCACCATCTGTGGCTCCCTCTCTTCAGGGACGGCGGAGCCCCTGCTGCAGGGCGAGGAGCTGTCCTCCCCGGCTGGTGCTGAGCTGGCACTGCTGCTGCTGGGCATCTTCGATCTGTCTGGAGCCGCCTGTCTTGTGTTTGTTTATATTTCAGCTTCCAGAATGTGACCAATCGTGAGCAGAGCTGTGTGTGGTGGGGGATGGTGGAGGGGGCTGTGTCTGAGGGAGAGGGAGCAGGGAGGGCACTGGCAGGGTGTGCCATGCATAGAAATGTCACCTAGGCAGCTCAGTGCCATGACCAGTGTGTCTCTGTCACCCTCCTCATCGCTACATGCAGCTCCCTCCAAGATCTGCCATCTGCAGAGACTGAGCCCCCAAATCAGCAGAAAATCGCAATCTGCTAAATGCCATGTTTATTGCTGGGAAGATGGGTGCTAAGCTGTCAGACATGAGCATCTGAGGATCACATCTTATATTATTTTACTTTAAGGAGCCACAATAAGATAAAAAGAGATTATCCACTTCAGAAAAAATAGTATAACTGTGTTCTGTGTATATAGATCCATGGAAATGACACAATACAATCAGGATTGTAGAGAAATATTGCAGCATTGAACAAATATGTTCTAAACCATAAATCTGATTGGATCAGTTTCTATAAAGCCAGGCAGGTTTATATATTGACATTTATTATTATTTATTATATCTATGACGGACATATTTGTTATATTACACAGAACTTCTGAGAATTTTGGCCCCCTTTTTTTGATGGGGGCGGGGGGGGCAGAGATTGCCAGGTGGGGGTCTTTGATCTGAATTTCAGGGTCAGATCCTGAGTTTTACACCATGAGTCTGCTTTAAAAAATTTAAAAAAAAAATGTAAAAAATATTTAAAAATGTAAAAAATATGTAAAAATATTTTGCATTCTTTTATTATGTTCTATCATCTTTTATGCATGATTCTTTGTTTGTGGTGTATTGCAGTTTCTTCCCTAGCTATTGAAATGCGTCACATTGATGTCTGAAGATCTGGGCACCTTTGGAAATAACATATACAGTATATATATATTTTAACTTACCCCATGAAAGCTTCTTAAAGCCTTGATTGCAGTTTTAGGAACATACAGTACTGTGCAAAAATGCTGCAGAGTTAGAAGGCTTTCACAAATAGAAATGCTAAAATGCTGCTGGTTTATTTTCTACAAAGTGAATGATCACTAAATGGATTAATATCTTGTGTGATCGACCCACACAGACTTGATAATGAGATCAGGGCTCTGTGAAGCCATATCATCACTTCCAGGGCTCCTTGTTCTTTACACGGTAAATAGACCTTAAAGGGAATCAGTCACCAGATTTTTGCTCCCCCATCGGAGAGCATCATAATGTAGAGACCGAGACCCTGATTCCAGCGATGTGTTACTTACTGAGCTGTTTGCTGTCATTTTGATAAAATCAATCTTTTGTTTGCTGCAGATCAAGCAGTTATACAGATCTCATGAATATGCTGGACTACCTGACAGCACGCCAAGTAGTCCTCTAATGTTGATTAAACTTTGATTTTATCAAAACTACACTAAGCAGCCCAGTAAGTGATACACCGCTGGAATCAGGGTCTCTGCCCCTACGTTATGCTGCTCTCAGATTAGGTGACAAAAACCTGGTGACAGATTCCCTTTAATGACATTAACTGAGTTTTTGGAGTCATTTTCCTACTGCAGAATAAGTTTGAAGCCATTCTCCATGATGGATAAGCATCTGCCTTTATTTCTCAGAATTAGGGCCAAATTCTTGACCAGCTCCATTTGCTGAAATGCATCCCCAAATTTGCAAGGGACCTCCATCATGTTTGACTTTTGCCTCCAGACACTCAATTTTGTACTGCTCTACAGATGTTCAGAGAACAAACTGCTTTCTGCTATAGCCAAATGTTTTCCTACATAGTTGTTATTATTATTTTACACTCTTATATAGCGCCATTAATTCCACAGAACTTTATAGACATCAACATCACTTTCTCACAATCTAACTTCCCTATCATCCCTATGTTTTTGGAGTGTGGGAAGAAACCCATGCAAACATGGAGAGAACATATAAAATCCTTGCAGATGTTGTCCTTGGCGGGATTTGACCCAAGGACCCCAGCTGCAGTCCTAGCCCCTGAGCCATTGTGCTGACTCTCTCGACTCTCTCACAATGTTTCCACATCAAAGGTATGGGTTTTTGATTGCAGTTCTTCCTTGAACACTAGAGATCAGTAAATAAATATGAATATAATTTAATTCTGCTCCAATTTAAAAAAAAACAACAACAAAAAAACCTGTTATCGGCTACCCATTTCCTGAAATGTAAAAGTCCATAAAAATGTAAAAAATGTAAAAAATAAAATCCTTAACTTGACCTTACCCTCTCCTGCCCCTTTGCTCCTCACTGTCACTCGTCAGATCTATGGAGCATCTTCGTTCACCGCCGCTCACGTTGAATTCCCCCGTCCTTCCATGCTTAGCTGGGCCTACCGGGTTTGATAAGGCCTGGGTAGATTCTGTGCATGGCCATGCAAGGTTATAGTGCGCTTGCCTTCCCAAACCCGAAAGTTTGAGTCCAGAGATAGAGGCCTGGGGAATTCAGTGCTATAAATGGCATTCTGAAGATTCGTTGAGTACTGGACAGGTGACGATGAGGAGCAGAGGGGCAGGAAAGTTGAGCAATGCATTGAGTATAAGTATTTTTCATTTTTTATTTTTTACATATTACATAGATTATGCTCTGGGGTCTGGAGAGAACCAAGAACATAATATGGGGCATTAAAATTAAATTCTTGGAGAATAACAACATTACAAATCAAAATCAGTGCAAACAGGGGATTTAGAATTTTCCTCAATTTTAATGAAGACCACTTCTGACGGATTGTCTGAACAGTAGATGTGTGTAGCTGTGTCCTACTGGTTTCTGCCAGTTCTGTCCTAACAATGCTAGGCATTTTCTAATGTCAAGGGAAGTCTAGAATTATGTGTTATTCATCTGCTGCACTAAGTTTCCTTGGCTGACCACTGCTGCATCCTGTCATGCCTCTGATTTGATCTGGCGGACTTCTTGTCATGGGTGTGTCACGCTTGACTGACAGTCCTGTAGTTTGTGGCTGTAGAAGGTTGTAGCGTTTGACTGCACAAGCTTCTCTCTGACTTTCCCTTTTATCCTGGCTTGGAGTTTATCCCTTTCTCTTTAGGACCCTGCTGATTTCCTCACCTTTTCAGCTGTTAATCTTCAGCACTTCCCTTTAAATACGCACATTTCCCCTTCCTCTGTGTTGGCGATAGGTCTAATACCGCTAACAAGTCTTCAATACAAGCAGTTGGCTTGTATTTATCAGGATAAACTTTATGGTTGATGCAGTTGCTCTCCCTGAGTCACATGGAGATAAGTTATTTGTTTACTTTCCACTGTGTATATTTCCTTGTGTGTCCTTTAGAGCTTAGTGGGATTTACTAAGCGCTCATTCCATCCATTCCCTACCTAGGGCCTATTTCAGGGTCAGCCAGGGTCAGGTATTCGGCTCAGCGCATAGGTGTAGAACCTATCTAAGATGGTAAGAGATGCGAGGGCCAAGCGGTAGGTGTCACAAACCACCGGGGGGGTCACTCAGAAATCCCCCGCGCTGGCTACCAGTACGTCACAATCGGGGGGTAACAAGTGGGGGTCACCCCTACTTTATACCTCCCGACCGACAGACAGAGCACGTGACGCGCTCTCTAGCGCCCCTCTTATAGTCAGGCCAATTATGGAATTGCCCGACAATAAGCAAGGAGGCCGCTATACTACTTATGCCGATTATTGAAGGGCCCCTGGCGAGAGAAGGGTATATATTCCCCCGACCTCCGCGGGCGGAATATATAAAATCTCCCCGAATCTCACTGGCCTCCCCACAATAATCCTTGGCACAACTCGCTGCCACCAACCGCTTCACGGTAACTATTAGCCGAACACACAGACGTGGGATTCAAGATCGAGATAACAGAACAGCCCAAGATTAATTATATAATTTAATCGCCTAAAGCCACACTAGAAACTACAATATATACAATAGGGAATCTACAGAATATACAGTTATGTCAGAGTACAGTTACAGATAAAGCATGGGTTACAAACAGGTATACAATTACATCAGTTACCTTGTGTGTCTGGCCACAGGGGGGCGCTGTAGACCAGGTTTCTAGGAACTCCCGCAGATGTTTCCTGCACGTGACCCCCAGCGAAAGAACCTTGGAAAATGGCCGAAGCAGGGTTATCAACCTGGGCAAATCCAGGTCCCCTCCTACCTTAGTGACCTCACAGGGAGCACTGCTCCACCCCTGGCTGGAGTTATGGACAAATTCACAACATGGAATATGGGCCATAACTTTGCCTGGGAGCGTCGTAGGCGGACGCCAATGCTCTCATTGTGACAGTTATGAATTTAGCTACAGAACGAGGGGACTCATGACCTGTCTACGAGTTCCCATATGGCTGATATCACGCCTTGGGTATTTCCCAAGCTCCCCCTTCCATAAAAAAGGTGTGCCAGCATCGTCCGCCTGCGCAAACACCATTTTTATGGTTGCCATATTTATCGGAGATATGGCTTGCGAGATATGAACCATTTTTTACTGGAGTCGTTCTGTCTGGCTACTTCCAAGCCTTGCTAATGAGATACAACTCTTGTTACAGGGTGACGGCAGGGAGCCATCCTGTGTCCATTGTCCGCACATCATCTCATCTCCATATCAGAGGAGATGGCTGTTGGAGGTGTAAGTGGGATGTGACACCTTCACAGATGCTGGACATTTGGGAACAAGGAGGGAGGGGGGCACTGCCAGGGAGTGATGAGAGCAATTATGACTTCTAGTCATAATTCCTCTTCATATCCCAGGATTTACCTCACACCTCCCCCCTTTTGAGGGCGCTAGGGGGCAGCACACTCCGGTGTTCCCCCGTGCGCCCGTCCGCGACCTCTCCTTGTCGGGACAGCCCGTCTGCGTTACCGTGGTCACGGCCCCTTTTGGGGCGAATGGTGAAGTCGTATTGCTGGAGCGCAAGGCTCCATCGCAACAATCGCCCATTCGTCCCAGAGACGGTGTGCAACCAGCTGAGGGGATTGTGGTCCGTCTCCACGATGAAGTGGCGCCCGTATAGATAGGGTTGCAGACGCTGCAGGGCCCACACTATGGCCAGGCACTCCTTCTCCATTGTAGAATAGGCCACTTCCCTTGGTAACAGCTTCCTGCTCAGGTACAAGACTGGGTGCTCTTGGCTCGCAGAGTCCACCTGGCTGAGCACCGCACCGAGGCCGAAGTCACTGGCGTCGGTCTGTACTACAAACGGCCGCGTGAAGTCGGCTGCCTGTAGCACGGGCGGGCTGGACAGGGCGTCCTTTAGGGCCCGGAAGGCTGTCTCGCAGTCCACTGTCCAATCGACTGCAGAGGGCAGCTTCTTCTTGGTGAGGTCCGTCAAGGGCTTTGCCAGGCTACTATAGCATGGAACAAACCTCCTATAGTACCCAGCGGTCCCCAAGAAGGACATCACCTGCTTCTTGGTCCTGGGGGTGGGCCAGGATGCGATGGCTTCCACTTTCTCAGGCTCGGGCTTCAGTGTTCTCCCACCTACCCGGTGACCGAGGTACTGGACCTCGCTCATGGCCAGCTGACACTTTCCCGGCTTGATGGTCAAACCTGCCCGGTGGATCCGCCTGAGCACCTGTGCTAGATGCTCTAGGTGGTCCTCCCAGGTGGGACTGAAGACGGCAATGTCATCCAGGTACGCGGCCGCGTACCCTTCAAGTCCCTTGAGCAGGGTGTTGACCATCCGCTGGAAAGTGGCAGGGGCATTCCTCATCCCGAATGGCATCACCGTGGACTCGTACAGTCCAAATGGGGTAATAAAGGCAGAGCGTTCCCTGGCCTTGCGAGTCAGGGGGATCTGCCAATATCCCCGGCTCAGGTCCATGATGGTCAGGTACTGAGCCCCGGCCAACTGATCGAGCAGGTCATCGATGCGTGGCATTGGGTACGCATCGGCGACCGTGACAGCATTGAGCCCCCTGTAGTCCACGCAGAACCGAGTGGTTCGGTCCTTCTTAGGGACGAGGACTACAGGCGAGGCCCAAGCGCTGTTGGATGCCTGGATCACCCCCAGCTTCAGCATCTCGTCAATCTCCTGGCGCATGTGTTGCTGCACCTCCAGGGAGACCCGATATGCTGAACGCCGGATCGGGGGATGATCCCCAGTGTCCACGTGATGGACAGCCCAGTCAGTCCTTCCGGGCTGGTTGGTAAACAACCCCCGGAAGGGGTGTAGGGTGGCCCACAGCTGGGACCGTTGGTCCTCCAAGAGCTGGTGGCCAACCTCCACATCCTCAATGGATCCGCCTGCCCTAACCTGGGCTAGCATATCCAAGAGGGTTTCCGCTTCTCCCTCCTCGGGCAGGTTGCACACGGGGAGCGCACATGCCTCCCGCTCATGATGTGCCTTCATCATGTTCACATGGAAGGGCTTCCGCCTTCCACGGGCAGGGTCCAGGGTGACCAGGTACGTTACAGGGTTGAGCTGCTGGTACACGAGGTATGGGCCTTCCCAGGCTGCCTGAAGCTTGTCCTGTGGTACGGGGACCAGTACCCACACCTCTTGACCCACTTGGTAGGTCCTCTCACAAGCGTTCTGGTCGTACCAACGCTTCTGATCGGCCTGGGCTTGAGCCATATTGTCGTGTACCAGTTGCGTCAAGGCCTGCATTTTGTCCCGGAAGCGCATGACATACTCGATAACCGACACTCCAGGGGTGGCCAAATCCCCTTCCCAAGCCTCTTTCACCAGAGCCAGGGGGCCCCGCACACGTCGCCCGTACAGGAGCTCAAACGGTGAGAATCCTGTTGAGGCCTGTGGAACCTCCCGGTAAGCAAATAACAGGTGTGGGAGATACCGCTCCCAGTCACGCCCATGGGAGTCGACCAACATCTTAAGCATCTGCTTTAAGGTGCCATTGAACCGCTCGCACAGGCCATTAGTCTGTGGATGGTACGGGCTGGCCACCAGATGTCGCACCTGGACTTGCTTACAGAGGGCCTCCATCAGCTGGGACATGAATTGGGTCCCCCGGTCAGTGAGCATTTCCTGGGGAAAACCCACTCGGGAGAAAATCTCCAGCAATGCGGTGGCCACCTTGTCAGCCCGAATGGACGACAAGGCCACTGCTTCTGGGTACCGGGTGGCATAGTCCACTACCGTCAGTATGAAGCGTTTCCCGGAGCTGCTGGGGATGGCCAGCGGGCCGACCAGATCCACAGCCACCCTCCTGAAAGGCTCATCGATGATTGGCAGAGATACCAGTGGGGCTTTGGGGCGTGGCCCCGCCTTCCCCACTCTCTGACAGGTTTCACACGAACGGCAGTAGGCAGCCACATCGGCCCCCATTTTTGGCCAGTAGAAATGCTGGTTTAACCTGGCCTTGGTCTTAGCGATCCCTAGGTGTCCGGCCATCGGAATCTCATGTGCGATCCGCAACAACTCCGTCCGGAACGGATAGGGTACCACCAACTGTCGGTCCCTGGGCCACGCCTCCGGTGAACCCTGCTGGACCGTGGCCCGGTACAGCCGTCCTTGGTCCCAGACCACTCGCTCCGGGTCCGAGTCCGAGGGAGGCTGTGCCGCCTGCTCCTTTAGAGCTTTCAGGCTGTCGTCAGCTTCTAACGCTGCCTGAAACTCCTGACTAGATGTGGCCAGAATCGACGAGACTGTCACATCTTCAGTCAGTACCCCGGGACCTGTGTCCTGGCCTCCACCTGACTCGGCTGCCACTTGGTCAGAAGGGGAAGAGCTATCGGACCTCCGGGAGGCCCCTTGGCTTCCAGCACTCCCACTGCGGGTGACAGCGGCCACAGCCGCTGCGACCGTGGGTCGTGCCTGCTCCTCCTCCGTTCCTGCCCAAGTCGCCGGTTCAGGCAGACCTACCTGGCTTCCTGACACCCCGGTTGTGGGGGAACCATGCACCGAGATCTTACCTGGGAGCACTTCCGCTCCTGGACCGGCCCCAATCTCACCTGCCTGTTCCCCTCCTGCAGCAACAGAACCCCGCTGTGAAATCTCTGGGGACCCCACATTTGCTGTGGTAGCCCCCACCCCACACACTGGTCCTCCCCCTGCAGCACCCTGCTCTCTGCTTATCCCTGCAGAGGGCAACAGATCCCAGCTCACAGGCTGATTACTTGTAGAGGCATTGTCACACCTTTCTCTGACCCCCTCCCCTCCTGTCACAGCCGCAGCTGCGTGTGTGTCTATGGTGTCTGTGCAAGCAGAAATATCAGAGTTCACTCCCTCCTCCCTTACATCATTCATAGATAACACATTAACATTGTCCGGAGGCACGTCAGCACTGGCTGAAGGTTCAGCCTTTGGGGCGGGGCCAAACTGGGAGGTTATTTGCCCCAAATCTGTCCCAAGTAGCACGTTTGCGGGGATCCGATCAGTTACCCCCACCTCCCTCACCCCTCGCCCTGCGCCCCAGTCCACATAAATGTCAGCAACAGGCAGCGCCGGGTCAATGCCTCCAATCCCGGAGACAGCGAGGGTTTTTCCAGGGATCAAGTCTTGGGGGGACACCATCTCAGGCCGCACCAGAGTCACCTCCGAGGCGCTGTCTCGCAGTCCTATGGTCACAGACCGGCCGACGGTGACAGGTTGGAAGCTGTCCAGGGACCTACCACCACCCCCACCCACACAATACACCTTGGGCGGCCCTTGGGACGGGGACGGAGCCGGGGCCTTGGGACGCTGAGGGCACATGGCCTTGAAGTGTCCAGGTAGGTTGCACTGGTGGCACCGTCTTGGTTCTGCCCCGGGCCTGGAGAGGGGAGTTGAGGGGGACACCCCCTGCAGTCTAGGGGCAGGTGGGGCAGTCGCAGAGTTCATCTTACCCCCTCTCCAGGTGCTGCTGGTGGCTGCTCTCCTGGCTTCAGGAGCCCGGTTGTTGGTGTAGTCATCGGCAAGGGCAGCTGTAGCCGTGGACCCCTTTGGCTTCTGGTCTCGGATGAACTGGCGGAGATCCTCAGGGCAGTTCCACAAGAGTTGCTCCGTGATGAACAAGTCCAGGATCTCCGGTCCGGTGGAAAGCTGCAGGCCTTGGGTCCAGTGGTTGGCAGCTCGGGCAAGTGCCCGCCGGTGGTCAGCCCAGGAGTCCTTTGGTCCCTTCTGCAGGGTCCGGAACTTCTTGCGGTAGGACTCCGGAGTGAGGTTGTACTGTTGGATCAGGGCCCGCTTGATGGTGTCGTAGCCCTGATCTGCCTCAGCAGGCAAGTCCCCAAGGATATCCAGGGCCTTACCCCTTAAACGGGGGGTCAGGTATTTGGCCCACTGGTCCTTGTTCAGATGATGCTGCAAGCAAGTCCGTTCAAAAGCAGTCAAGAAAGAGTCCAAGTCTCCATCCTTCTCCAGCACTGGGAAGTCCTCAACACGGACCTTTGGAAGTTTGGTGTCTTGAAGGTCACGTGCGGCTGATGAGGGCCGGAGCTGAGCTAGCTGCAGCTGGTAGTCACGCTCTGCCTGGCGCTCTTCACGCGCTGCCTGCCGCTCCGCAGCCTCAGCCTCACACGCTGCCCTGCGCTCTGCCAGGAGTGCCTGGTAGCCCTCCCGGTCTCCAGCCTGGAGTAGGGCCATAGCCATTTGAAGAAGGCTATCCGAGCCTCCCAGGCTCGGTGGAATGGCACGTGGTGCTCTGCGGCCCGCTGCGGAGCCTGGTGGTTCACTGTCCATTGCAGAGCGGAGGGCTGGCATCTGGCTCGTTGAGGACCCTTGGGCGAGCTGCTCCTCATCTTGTCCAGCAGTGCCCGGTTGTGCAATGTCCTCTGCAGAGCTGTTTTCTGGCGTCGAGCTCCTGGAGGACTCGTGGACAACCTCCTCATCGTCTCTGGCCTTAGCATCGGCCATTCCTTTGGCTTTGCTCCTGGTGCTCTCAGCCATTCTTGCAGACTTTTGGTCACTGACACAGAACTGACACCTGATGCCTCCACACACCTTACAGTATCTGCACTCTGACACTCTAGTGTTGAGCTGGTCTGAAGACCCCAGCAGCCACAGCTGCTGCAGGCAGTCTTTAGTGTCTGGGAGTATGGGTCTCACACTCACACACACTATTATCTCGATCCCACCGCTTGCCACCAATATGTCACAAACCACCGGGGGGGTCACTCAGAAATCCCCCGCGCTGGCTACCAGTACGTCACAATCGGGGGGTAACAAGTGGGGGTCACCCCTACTTTATACCTCCCGACCGACAGACAGAGCACGTGACGCGCTCTCTAGCGCCCCTCTTATAGTCAGGCCAATTATGGAATTGCCCGACAATAAGCAAGGAGGCCGCTATACTACTTATGCCGATTATTGAAGGGCCCCTGGCGAGAGAAGGGTATATATTCCCCCGACCTCCGCGGGCGGAATATATAAAATCTCCCCGAATCTCACTGGCCTCCCCACAATAATCCTTGGCACAACTCGCTGCCACCAACCGCTTCACGGTAACTATTAGCCGAACACACAGACGTGGGATTCAAGATCGAGATAACAGAACAGCCCAAGATTAATTATATAATTTAATCGCCTAAAGCCACACTAGAAACTACAATATATACAATAGGGAATCTACAGAATATACAGTTATGTCAGAGTACAGTTACAGATAAAGCATGGGTTACAAACAGGTATACAATTACATCAGTTACCTTGTGTGTCTGGCCACAGGGGGGCGCTGTAGACCAGGTTTCTAGGAACTCCCGCAGATGTTTCCTGCACGTGACCCCCAGCGAAAGAACCTTGGAAAATGGCCGAAGCAGGGTTATCAACCTGGGCAAATCCAGGTCCCCTCCTACCTTAGTGACCTCACAGGGAGCACTGCTCCACCCCTGGCTGGAGTTATGGACAAATTCACAACATGGAATATGGGCCATAACTTTGCCTGGGAGCGTCGTAGGCGGACGCCAATGCTCTCATTGTGACAGTTATGAATTTAGCTACAGAACGAGGGGACTCATGACCTGTCTACGAGTTCCCATATGGCTGATATCACGCCTTGGGTATTTCCCAAGCTCCCCCTTCCATAAAAAAGGTGTGCCAGCATCGTCCGCCTGCGCAAACACCATTTTTATGGTTGCCATATTTATCGGAGATATGGCTTGCGAGATATGAACCATTTTTTACTGGAGTCGTTCTGTCTGGCTACTTCCAAGCCTTGCTAATGAGATACAACTCTTGTTACAGGGTGACGGCAGGGAGCCATCCTGTGTCCATTGTCCGCACATCATCTCATCTCCATATCAGAGGAGATGGCTGTTGGAGGTGTAAGTGGGATGTGACACCTTCACAGATGCTGGACATTTGGGAACAAGGAGGGAGGGGGGCACTGCCAGGGAGTGATGAGAGCAATTATGACTTCTAGTCATAATTCCTCTTCATATCCCAGGATTTACCTCACAGTAGGTTTGGTCAGTGGTCGCCATCTCCCCTTTCCCTAGACACAAGGTTTCCCTTCCCTTGCTCGTACCTAGTGTGACATTATCACCAGTTGCACAATAAGAAAATACAAAAACTGACAAGCATGGTTTTTTTGTGGTTGGATTTTTTTGTTGTTTTTTTTCCATGGATCTCGTCACTGTTCTGGCTGAGCAGCTGAGCGGTCTGTTCCTGGAGGTAGCAGACCTTCAGTTAACTGTTCAGCAGTTGAAGGATGCTTTGGTGATTTATGCGACCCTTGATGATTTAAGAATTTAAGAGTCCTTGGAGGCTGCCATGTCCATGGCTATACGTGTGGCTACACGCCTTCGAGATAGAATGGTTAGACCACTTTCTCCCAAGACCCTTTCTCGGTGCAGCAACCCATTGCTGGGGGGCAATCTGAGGGTGAGCCATCACTCATGGGTTTGGAGGAGCCTATACAGTTAGGGGGAGCAACTACTTTGCATGTTTCCGCTGAGATTCACAAACAAAAAAAGTTTTTTTTTGTGGTAAAAAAGGTAATTTTATTGGAGTCTGCTAAATTACTAAAAAAATTACTAGATTACTAAACAAAAAGGAACGCCTGGGACTTGGCTGACCCTTGGTGGTGTGGAGTGGACAATCGAGATGTGTATTTGTCTTCTATATGTAATTCTCAGTTTTTCCTGACTGCAGAAGTGGTGCTGGAGAACAGGACTGAGAAAATGTCTGCGTTTCTAGACAGTGGAATAGGAGTCAACATGGTGGATGCTCAGTTTGTAAGGATTCATGGGCTTACCTGTAGTCTGTTAAATAATCTCCATCTATGCCATCGACTTAGTGCCGCTTGTTCAGAAATGCATGATACAGAATGTACATGATATAAGACTGAGGGTAGGACCCCCAAATTTTGAATTCATTTCCTGTCATGTCCTGAAAAGCCTTCCCACTCCTATTGTACTGGTTGGTGCAACATAATCCTGTAGTGGATTGGCAATCCAGGGAAATTCTGAAGTGGGGAAATTACTGTCTTGATAATTGCCTAGACACTTCTCTCTCTGCGGTCTGTACAGATAGGGGATGTCAGGATTTGCCACCCCATCCTGTATAGGACTGTCCCATTAATTGTCTTCCTGGAGCAAACTACCCAAGTCCAGACTGTTTGATCTTTCTGGCCCAGAGAGACAAGCCATGAAAGATTACATTGCTGAGAGTCTGGAGAAGGGACATGTCAGACCCTCCTCTTCGCCTGTGGCGGCAGGGTTCTTCATTAAGAAGAAGGATAGGGGTCTCCACCCTTGTTTTACATTTTTGGGAATTGAATCAAATTACTGTCCGAGACCCATATCCTCTACCTCTGAATCCGGATCTATTTAATCAGATTGTGGGAGCTAAATATTTCTCTAAATTGGACTTAAGGGGGGCTTACAGTCTGGTTATAATCAGAGTAGGGGATTGTAGCGCCAGCGTTCCTGCACTGCTTGCTCTCACTCCTGCAGGGATGCCGACTCACTACAGCGGCCGTCCTGAACTGCCCTGCCTGCCTTCCCCAAGCTTTCCTCTAATTTCCCCTCCCGGCGACTATGCATGCCGCACAGGTCCTCCAGGAGTGCTCCTAGGGCATGCACATGCACTGCTGCCCTTCTCTTAAATGACCAGTGCGCCACTTCCTGAAAATGCCTCTCAGCCTATCGCTGAGGTACTGAGTACTTAAAGTACTCTCTTACTAGGAGAGGTGCCCGAGCAATGTTGTTTTTAGTTAGACTTCCGTCCCCTAGCTAATTGTCAGGTCCCCTTCTCCACTGTCTGTTCCCGAGTCAGTGTACATTCCTGTACCCCTGCTCTTTCGGTACCCTGGTGCCTGTTTGTCCTGGCCATGCTATCAGCCTCAGCTCTGCCGGTGGTTCCTGTCTATACTAGTGACTGTACCTGTCCATCCTGGCCGTGCTATCTGCCTCAGCCATCCCGATAATCCCTGTCTAGACTAGTGACGGTACCTGTCCATCCTGGCCGTGCTATCTATCTCAGCCGTCCCAATGGTCCCTGTCTATAATAGTGACTGTACCTATCTGTTCTGGCCATGCTATCTGCCTCAGCCGTACTGGTGGTCCCTGTCTACAGTAGAGACTCTGCCTGTCTGCACCTGTGTCCGTCCTTGCACTGCGGGTCAGCTGTCACAGTCCCGGTCACTGCCCTGGGAGTGGCACCTGGCGTCTGCCTTGCCGTGGGCGCTTAGTCAAGGCCCTCCTACTAAAGGGTAAGCCCAGGTCCCCTCTGTGATCCACTGGGTCCACTTCAGCTTGCCGTCTTACCATTTCCAATGGTGAGCAATACAGGGATGAATGGAAAATGGCTTTCAATACATCTGAGGGGCACTTTGAGAGTCTACTCATGCCATTTGACTTCACTAATACCCCCGCCATTTTCCAGCATTTTGTGAATTATATATTTGGTGGGCAGGTTTGAGGTGGTTTATTTGGATGATATCTTGATCTACTCACTCGATATGTGGACACATGAGGTACATGTTAAACAGGTATTACAGATCTTAAGACATAATTGGAGATGTGTGTTTTTGCTGTCCAAGAAATGCAATTTTTGGGGTACCTGTTGTTAGCTTTGGGTTTTTGGAAGCCTGGGGCCAACAGTAGATTTGGTCAGTGGTCACCATCTCCCCCTTCCCTAGATACAGGGTTTCTCTTCCCTTTCACCATTCGCTTGGTACTTCACCGTACCTAGCATGACACACCTGTGCCGTGGTCCGTTTCCTTCTCCGCTGAGCCACAGTCAGGTTCAGTCACTTTCTTGGTTTTGAATACTTTGTCTCTGTGTGGACAGTTTGTCCGTTCATTGCCTTTCTGCCAACATGTGTTTCCTATGCTGTAATTTATTCTGACCTATCACCCGATGGGTGTAACTATTTATATCTTCGCCAGGCTTCCATTTCTCACTGGTGATATTTATGAAGTGGACCCTGCTTTGAGCTACAGCCTGTTTGTCTTGAGTTTCTCCTGGCAGATTATAACTTTTGGTTAACCTTATTTTACTCTGCACCTTCCCGAGGATATTTAAGAAGGTACGTGGAACCCTCAATGGCTGCTTAGGAAACGAAGGTCCAATTGGTCATCTGAGCCATCCAGTTAGGGTTGTTTCAGTCCACGCATGGGCCTTTAAGGACTGCACAGCTGGGACCCCCAGGTTCTCCAAGAACCGAGAGGGTCAGGTGCAGTACTTTTATGTAAGATATTATTTTATGTTATTTATAATGAGCGCACTTTAATGACATTTTAAAAACATCTAAGGTCCTCAGTGTACACAAGGTTGCCTATTTCAAAAAGCTTGAACGGGACACCCTGAAACCCATGTCTGCTTCGGAATCTTTGCCTGTGAGAGACCTTGATGATACAGTATACGAGTAACTATATTGTGTCTTGTAGTGCTCAGTCTTGCCATGGTGTTTGACCTGTGATATAAAACTGACTTCCCCAACATCACCTTTGTAGCAGATTTTGGCTGTTCCTCACAAAGTTTTAAGCCTCCTACACAGCTCTCTCTGTTTCTGTTAATGACTGTGTTTCAACATACATAAGAAAATGATGATCGTTATCACCTATTTGGTATAATTGGTTTCTCATACACTGGAATATAATCCTAGAAAATCCCTTTGTGCAAGTGTCATATGTTATAGTCAAGGGCTTTCTGCTGAAGATAAACTTATGATGCACCTCCAACATAATCCATACAAGGTCCCACGATGATTCCAGCTCTACTGCATCTGAATTCACACTTAGCGCCATAGAACATGACCCCCCACTGTGAGGTTCAGGCAGAGACTGAGTGAGCCGTGTGATCAGCGGAGATGCTACTCAGGCTATTTGCAGTCACAGCTGGAGAACCTCCAGCTGTGACCGCAAATAGCTTGAGTGACGTCACCATTCATTGCGTGGCTTACTCAGTCTTTACCTAAACCTCACAGTGGGCGGTCATGTTCTACGGCTGCTCTGTGTGAATTCAGATGTAGCAGAGATGGAATTATTGTGGGACCTCCTGTGGATTACGGAGGACCTACAGGGGTGTTCTGGGGGTTAATAAAGGGGTGAAAGAGGGTGCTTTTTTGCCTTTTATTTCATATAAAGAATTTTTTGGGTGTTTGTGTTTATTTCTTTTCACTTACAGATTAGTAATGGGGGTCTCAGAGATGCCTCCCATTACTGATCTAGGGCCTAGTGGCAGCTGTAAGCTGACATTAACCCCTTATTATGCCAATTTCCCCACACCAGGGCAATTGGGAAGAGCAGTGTAAACTGCCGGGACTGTTGCATCGAATGGATGTGTCAATTCCGGGTGGCTGCAGACTGCTCTTTTTAAGCTGGGGGGCCCCCAATAAGCATGAGTCTCCGCAGCCTGAGAATACCAGTCCCCAGCTGTCAGGCTTTATTATGGCTGGATATCAAAATTGGGAAGGACAGCACGCTGTTTTTTAAATAATTTGTTTAAATAATTAAAAAAAAAGCCGCATGTGGTTTCTCCTATTTTGATACACAGCCAAGATAAGGGCACGGCTGAGGGCTGCAGTTTGTAGTTTTATCTGTGCTGGGTATCGCATGCGGCTTCATACCCAGTCATGATAATGCTGACAGCTGGCGGCTTGCAGATATAGGAGGTAGAAACCGGGATATGCCGCACTGACAACAAACGTCAAGAGGTTGATTACATTTTCTTTTATTCAATCAGGTCTACGCCTTTCAGAGGATGCAGCCTCCTTCCTCAGGACAATTTTACAGAAAAATCAACAGGGCCTGGTATTTTCAGGCCCCACCAGCCTAAAAATAGCAGCCTCCAGTCGCTCAGGATTGTCACATCCATTAGATGCGACAATCCCGGAACTTTACCCAGCTCATCGCAATTGCCCTGGTGCGGTGGCAATCTGGGTAACAAGGGGTTAATAACAGCTCACAGTTGCCGCTAAGCCCTAGATTAGTAATGGGAGGTGTATTTGAGAACCCCCCATTGCTAATCTGTAAGAGAAAAGAAATAAACACAAACACCGAAACAATATTTTATTTGACATAAAATACAAAAAAACCCCACCCTCTTTCACCCCTTTATTAACCCCCTAAAACACCCAGGTCTCACGTAATCCACACGAGGTCCCACAACAATTCCAGCTCTCCTAAATCTGAAGTGACAGCGCTCAGGTATAGAATATGACTGCTTGCTGTGAGTTTCAGGGTGAGACTGAGCGGTGACGTCACTCAGCTTATTTGCAGTCACAGCTGGAGGTTCCTACGGTCCCCTACCTGTGACCGCAGGTAACCTGACCTCAGGTGACCTCATTGAACTGAGTAACCTCATTGTAGGGGAAGTTACTGAGTTCACAGAGCTGCATCTCCTGGGAGAAAACTGTGTTTTTTTTGCCAAGAGATGCATATTCCTGCACCCAATATTTACCTCTGACAAAAAAAGCATCAAAATACCACGTGGTTTTGACGTGATTTTGTTTCAGACGTGTACCGCCCCAGCAGCGGTCGAACTGCTTGGATCCGGGTGTCACTACTCGTGGCTCGAGGGTCTCCGGACCCGGGGGCTCAGGGTCACTCCAAAACACGATGGGGGGTTATTTACAGGGGAGTTAGATAGTTTGTGACGCCACCCGTGGTGTGCGGTAATAAGGAGTACTGCCGCTGCTGTTGGGAGTCCCCAGGGTGATGGAGTGAGGCAGCCAGATGACGTTACCCTCCACGGGTAGGGAAAGGCCCCGGGACCCTGGATGGTGGGATGGATTGCAGGGGGAGTGCAGACTCGCTGGTAGCAGGGGGGTGATCAGGTACTCACTCAGAAGGAAAGCAGACGCTGACAATGTAGTAAACCAAGTCTCTGGGTGCCGCTGCCCTCTTGAGGGAGCTCGTCTGGGTTCCGTACCCTGCATTACTGCCTGATGGTCTGGAGCCTGCCTCTGTGCACAGAATTTTAGAAGTGTCCAAGTGGCCCGTAAGCTTGGAGCTGTCCGGGCCCCGCTCCCTACTTTGGGTAGTAGAGGAGCTTGCTCTCAGGAGCTCATGCTTGGGATTTCAGTGAGCTGCTTTGTTTGGAAATCCCTATCCCCCTCTTTGCGCTAGTGCCCCCGATCTCTGAGCTTCATGGGAACAGTCCATAAAGGCCCTGTCCTCCGAAGGTTAATTGCCGGGTTGCTTGCAGCCTCTCCGCGACCTAGGGTCCAGTACCCCGACGTGTTTCCGGCCCCAGACCGGCTATTGGACTGCAGCTGCCTACTGTCCTCCTCAACTAAGCCAGGCACCCAGTCCAATATCCCGCGACTGGGTCTCCGACTCCTCCGGGTCCAGACCACCATCTGCAACCCAATCTACTTCTCCCCTGGGAGCTCCAACTCCCAGATTCCTCAAGCTCCTCACTGCTCGAAGGCTACCACTGCACTCACTTGTCACCTCCCACTTCCCTGCCTGATCCCTAGATGGGCGGCCCTATTCTAGCTTAGCAGCCCACTGATATGCCTGACAGGGTGTGATGCGAGGTGTGATTGGGATTTTGGATGCTGATGGAGGCAGTGCTGCAAGTTGGGAACCCAGAACCATGAGGGGTTGAGTCCTGCACTGGGAGTTAAAGAGCGTGCAGTACCCTGTGACGACCTGACTAGTCCAGGGGCGTCACAATAGTGATGTGATTTTTTTTGCCAGGAGGTGTAGATTTAGTGCCAAAATATGGTGTAAAAATTTCAGCAGAAAATCTGTACCTCTTGGCATAAAAATGCACAAAAATGGTTTTGACGCCGTTACGGTGCAGTTTTCTGCCAAGAGGTGCAAATTTGGTGCTGAAATGTCTGTGGCGTCAAAACCATTTTTGTGTATTTTTTTACCAAGACATGCAGATTTTCTGATGACATTTTTACACCATATTCCTGCACCAAATCTACACCTCCTGTAAAAAAAATCGTATCACTAGCGCATCAAAACCACATGGTGTTTTGATGCGGTTTTTTTTTTTGCCAGGAGGTGTACATTAGGTGCCGGAATATGCTGCAAAAATCACTGGTGGCAGCAGTGACTAACATGTGCATATTCTTTGGGTGGGGAGTGGGAGTCCTAAGTTTACAAAAAAGGGTTAGCCTCCTTAAGTATGTGGAAATAAATTATAAAACATACAACACTGCAAGGTACCAATTACAATGACTTTGGAGTCATTCATATTTTAATGTATTTGAAGGCCTAGTCCTTACACAATTGCCGTAAGAATAAGCCATGTAATATGCAGACTCAAATGTAAATTCTATATTAAGCAGCGTTCGCACATTGTGGCTGACTTGCGACATGGTTTACAAATGACTAAAGCGAAAAGCATTGTCATTGTTAATGGTCCTGTGGTAAACTGCTGTTTCACTGCATAACTGTACGACCATTAACAATAAAACTTCTTTTCGCTTCTGTCATTTGAACATCAAAAAAACTCTGTATTCCAGCATCACATCATTATGAACGCGACCTTTTGGTTCCTCAATGTGATTAAAAACAGTTTAAAAGTAATATATATTTTTATTTAATTAAAAAGCATGTGTTCACATAGTGTTCAAAGGGTTCAAGGCCTTTTCTTAAGAAACATATCTTAGACTAGTTTCACATCTGTGTTGGGTATTTTTTTCTGCTCTAAGAAATACAGAGTTTAAGCAGAGGATAGATCTGTATTATGATGGACCCTATTGACTATAATGGCGGTCCATCATTTTAACAGAAAAAAATAGCACAACATGCTAACTGACGGAATGTGCACTAGTGACTCTTAACACTAGAACTACTGAAGTAGTCATTTTGACTACTTTGCACTATGTATTTCTATATAGGTGTCACGAGTCCAGTAGTTCTAGTGTTAATGCAGATGTCTGCAAAGCCTGATGCTAAAGCCTGCTTTACATGCTGCACTGTATCTTACAATGTGTCGGCGGGGTCACGTCGTAAGTGACGCACATCCGGCACCGTAAGTTACATTGCAGTGTGTGACCGGTACGTGCGATTGCGATTGAACGTTAAAACGTTCATCGCATACACATCGTACCTTTCTCTAGAATTGCACGTCAGATTGTTCATCGTACCCGGGGTAGCACACATCGCAGTGTGTGACACCCCGGGAACGATGAACAGATCTTACCTGCGTCCTGCGGCTCCCAGACAGCAATGCGGAAGGAAGGAGGTGGGCGGGATGTTTACGTCCCGCTCAGCTCCGCCCCTCCGCTTCTATTGGCCGGCTGCCGCGTGACGTCGATGTGACGCCGAACGTCCCTCCCACTCCAGGAAGTGGACGTTCGCCGCCCACATCGAGGTCGTATGGAAGGTAAGTACGTGTGACGGGGGTTAATCGTTTGTGCGGCACGTTCAACAAATTGAACGTGCCACACATACGATGGGGGCGTTGCAAATCGCATACGATATTGTATGCGAAATTGCAACGTGTAAAGCAGGCTTAAGGCTATATAGCGTCACATGTCAAGTCACATGAAGATCGCAGTGTTATATTGTGATAAAGCATCTAATGATTGTCGAAGGGTTTGTATTGTGATCAGCGCCCCACCATGACCTACTACAATTTTGTAGCAAGTTGCAAGCACTCAACTTTATCCCTATAAACTTCAAAGTATGACATTTGCAACTGAAAGAGAATCGCCAGCAGAATGTCACCTCAATACTATGTGGGGACCCTCGCCGCTCCATAGAATCGTCCGCTGAAGAGTCTGCCCCATGTGAATGGAGCAGTGTTTTGTTATGCACACGTAGGAGGTGGACTTGCCCCTGTACTGGTTATACAATGTATTCTATGTATTCTATCAATTGTATTGTTTATGTAATATGCGAGTGCTGCAAGCTAGGTGCAGGTTCCTAATGCAGCAGAGCCAGGACTGCTACCACTAGGTGCCACCTAGTAGTTGGGTTGGGATAGCAGCAGAGTAGGGTTAAGGGGGAGTGACAGACACAGCAAGGACGACAGGAGGGATGGCTCGAGAAGGGACAAGGAGAGAAGACGTGGCCTCGGTGCTAGAGCCGATCAGGGAACCCTAATGTAACCTTGAGAGATCCAGAGCCTATGACTCACCCTGACGGGCTTAGAGAGTCATCCGGCTAGAGAGCCATCAAGACCCAGCATTGGATGTAGGTGTTAGGAATAGCAGGAACGGAGGCCCAGACCCCAGAGCTTGAGGACAAGGTCCAAAGTAGTGGGGGACAGGTGAAGAAGCAGTTCCCCACACTAAGAGAAGGAAAGGAAAAGAAAGTCATATCTATCATAACGGAGGGAAGAATAAAATTGAACGATTCTGGTTGGCTAAGTGAACTCCAGTGTTGCACGTGTTAGTAACTGTCTACGACAACGATTGACAGTGGGGTGATAAACACCAACTGGAGGAAATCAATAAGTGTCATGAACCCCAGTCGAAGTCACATCTGTACACGTAGTCTCCATGGCGAAGTCATGGAGACTACGGCGAAGGCGAAGTGCTTTCAACCGTTTGTAGGGAGCGATACCCCTACAAGAGTGCCAAAGAGCAGCTGAATGCAATGCTTGGCTATCTCCAGAGTCCCATTAAGAATGAATGGAGTGACATTTCTTATGATCGATCACCGCTCTATTCACATGCGGCTCTTTGAAGTGCTGGTCCCTGTAGTTGGACCCCCAACGATCGGGAATTAATCCCATATTCTGTAGATAGAAATAACTTCTAATCTTGAGAATACCCCTTTAATGTAACATATGGCAACACAATGATGCTAAAATAAACTGTTTACATAGCATTTTTTTCAGAAAAACGCCACAATTTTAATGTTTTTATTTAAGTTGAAATGAGGTTTCTTGAAGAAAAAAAAGAAATGCAATGTCAGAGAGTTCAAGCCACATAAATATAGTACTGTAGATAACGAGTCATTAACCTTTGTTAAGAAGACGACATTGGACTTCAAGCAAAAACAGATCTCTGAAGAACCAAAACTACAACGTGATAAATGTGATACAGTTAGGTCCAGAAATATTTGGACAGTGACACAATTTTCGCGAGTTGGGCTCTGCATGCCACCACATTGGATTTGAAATGAAACCTCTACAACAGAATTCAAGTGCAGATTGTAACGTTTAATTTGAAGGTTTGAACAAAAATATCTGATAGAAATTGTAGGAATTGTACACATTTCTTTACAAACACTCCACATTTTAGGAGGTCAAAAGTAATTGGACAAATAAACCAAACCCAAACAAAATATTTTTATTTTCAATATTTTGTTGCGAATCCTTTGGAGGCAATCACTGCCTTAAGTCTTGAACCCATGGACATCACCAAACGCTGGGTTTCCTCCTTCTTAATGCTTTGCCAGGCCTTTACAGCCGCAGCCTTCAGGTCTTGCTTGTTTGTGGGTCTTTCCGTCTTAAGTCTGGATTTGAGCAAGTGAAATGCATGCTCAATTGGGTTAAGATCTGGTGATTGACTTGGCCATTGCAGAATGTTCCACTTTTTTGCACTCATGAACTCCTGGGTAGCTTTGGCTGTATGCTTGGGGTCATTGTCCATCTATACTATGAAGCGCCGTCCGATCAACTTTGCAGTATTTGGCTGAATCTGGGCTGAAAGTATATCCCGGTACACTTCAGAATTCATCCGGCTACTCTTGTCTGCTCTTATGTCATCAATAAACACAAGTGACCCAGTGCCATTGAAAGCCATGCATGCCCATGCCATGACGTTGCCTCCACCATGCTTTACAGAGGATGTGGTGTTCCTTGGATCATGTGCCATTCCCTTTCTTCTCCAAACATTTTTCTTCCCATCATTCTGGTACAGGTTGATCTTTGTCTCATCTGTCCATAGAATACTTTTCCAGAACTGAGCTGGCTTCATGAGGTGTTTTTCAGCAAATTTAACTCTGGCCTGTCTATTTTTGGAATTGATGAATGGTTTGCATCTAGATGTGAACCCTTTGTATTTACTTTCATGGAGTCTTCTCTTTACTGTTGACTTAGAGACAGATACACCTACTTCACTGAGAGTGTTCTGGACTTCAGTTGATGTTGTGAACGGGTTCTTCTTCACCAAAGAAAGTATGCGGCGATCATCCACCACTGTTGTCATCCGTGGACGCCCAGGCCTTTTTGAGTTCCCAAGCTCACCAGTCAATTCCTTTTTTCTCAGAATGTACCCGACTGTTGATTTTGCTACTCCAAGCATGTCTGCTATCTCTCTGATGGATTTTTTCTTTTTTTTCAGCCTCAGGATGTTCTGCTTCACCTCAATTGAGAGTTCCTTAGACCGCATGTTGTCTGGTCACAGCAACAGCTTCCAAATGCAAAACCACACACCTGTAATCAACCCCAGACCTTTTAACTACTTCATTGATTACAGGTTAACGAGGGAGACGCCTTCAGAGTTAATTGCAGCCCTTAGAGTCCCTTGTCCAATTACTTTTGGTCCCTTGAAAAAGAGGAGGCTATGCATTACAGAGCTATGATTCCTAAACCCTTTCTCCGATTTGGATGTGAAAACTCTCATATTGCAGCTGGGAGTGTGCACTTTCAGCCCATATTATATATATATAATTGTATTTCTGAACATGTTTTTGTAAACAGCTAAAATAACAAAACTTGTGTCACTGTCCAAATATTTCTGGACCTAACTGTATAACTTCCTGTTTTCTAAGGGAATGTTCGCATGTGGCAGACTTCTTGCATAAGTTATGACACCTGTTCATACCTATAAATAGATTTTGTAAAAATCCACACACATGCTGGAAAAAACACAGCCCCTTTCATATGTACGGAACAGTTTATCAGCTGAATTTCTGTAAAACATTTGCCACCTGTGAACATACTGAACCCTACGAGAGACAGTGTATTGAACATTATATTAACTCTCAGGTAATGAGGACTAAAGTCCATCATTATAGTCATTATTCTCAGCTGTTGATAACGAATCTAAGCACATCGGTGTCACAGGAACGTTCATTGACTTATGTGGGTGTGGATTTAACAGTGTCCAATATACTAGTGTATTAAAAAGACAGATATGGCTGTAAATATAGTTATTTATTAGTCAAGAGTTTTTACTTTATCATACAAGAAACAATCATCCTGTATACAAGAACGTGATAAAGGTGTTCTTTATTTCATTTGATTTTTTTATTTCCAGTTTCTGCTGCTTACTCAAAATATCAAACTCATCCGTTACTCATCAACCCCTGCTACAGCACTGTCTCTCCTCCTTGTTGGCAGGCTGCAGCAATGATGTCAGAACTATAGCACAGGGGACTGCTGCAGCCAATCACTGGGCTCAACAGGTTGTGCTGTTGTAATAGCTGAAAAAGCAGTAGAGAGCTTACCGTATTTTTCGGACTATAAGACGCACTGGACCATAAGACGCACCCTGGTTTTAGAGGAGGAAAATAGGAAAAAAAATTTAAGCAAAAAATGTGGTCATGACACACTGTTATGGGGCGAGGATCTGCTGCTGACACTGTTATGGGGGTAATGTCCCCAAATTCTCTACTAAGATACCCCATCCTAGTAATGATCCTCCTGCCTTGTATATAATCCCCATCCTTGTATATATGTCTCTCATCCTGATATATATACCATCCTGCTCATATATCCCCATCCTGCTATATACTGCCATTCTGCTATATACTGCCATCCTGGAATATGCCCTCAGCCTGCAATATACCCCCATGCTGCTATATACTGCCATCCTGCTATATGGCCCCATGCTGCTATATACTGCCACCCTGCTATATGGCCTCATGCTGCTATATACCCTCATCCTGCAATATGGCCCCATGCTGCTATATACTGCCACCCTGCTATATGGCCCATGCTGCTATATACCCTCATCCTGCAATATGGCCCCATGCTGCTATAGACTGCCATCCTGCTATATGGCCCCATGCTGCTATATACTGCCACCCTGCTATATGGCCCCATGCTGCTATATACCCTCTTCCTGCTATATGGCCCCATGCTGCTATATACTGCCATCCTACAATATGGCCCCATCCTGCTATATACCCTCATGCTACTATATGGCCTGTATCCTGTATCACACAAAAAAACAATAAACGTTTATACTCACCTTTCCTTGCTCCATGCAGCATCGCTCCTCCCCCTGTCTGTGTCAGCCAGCTGATCAGTGTGGAGCCGTCACCGGCCACTTCCGTGCAGCACACGATCTCCTCCAGTCTGCCGGTCAGCTGACTTGCGTGACTAGCGGGGCGCACAGCGATGACGTCATCGCTGTGGTCACCGCTTTCTACACAGATCAGCTGACCGGCAGACTGGAGGAGATCGCGTGCTGCACAGAAGTGGCCGGTGAGTATGCTGTACTTATTCACTGCCCCCCGTGCTGATGATGATACGCGGGGGGCAGTGAATACAGCCGCACATGATCACTCCAGGCTGTAGTTGCCAGGGGTGATCACAGCCGGCTGTTAATTATGCGCGCACCCCCCGCCCATCATCCTACCTACCTGTCAGCGCCGGATTCAGCGCTGAGAGATGATGGGCGGGAGGGTGGGCGTGCATATGAAATGAGCGGGTCCATGTGGTCACTGCAGGCGCTGCTGCAGCCTGCTCGTGCCCCCGATGACCCGCTCCACCGCAGCACCCTCATTCCCACAGCCCTATAGTCAGACCATAAGACGCACCCCCCACTTTCCTCCAACATTTGTGGGGAAAAAGTGCGTCTTATGGTCCGAAAAATACGGTAATTTGGAGTAGCGAAGGGTAAGTAACTGCTGAACTTCTAATTTTCAACAAACCCAAGCAAATGGCAATAAAAAAACCAAGGGGAGAACAGGACCTCTATCCAAAGAACTTCGATAGATAAGAAGCTGCTTCATTGTCTCAGCTAGTAACTCTAGGCAACTAAATTTCAAAAGTTGTCTGGTTCAGAAATCAAATTAGCCATTTGTTAATGATTTTGATGTGCTGAATTCAAATATGGACAAGGAAAACTGTTATTTGGCTTTTTTTCCATGAAATCGAAGAGTTTGCGTTTTACTGTTACTAGGGCTGAGCGGATCCGAACTGTAAAAGTCCGGATCCGCGTGGTTTCAAAGATTACCCGGTGCCGGATCTGGATCCAGAATTCCGGATGCAAGACCTGGATCTGACACTGGGGAAAATAATTGAAAAATAAAGAAAAACAGAAATATAACAGCGTTTCATACTAACCAAGACTCAGTGTCATGGCGGCACACTGCTTCCGGGTCGCGCATTCACTTCCTGTACTGTACATCATTTACACACAGCTGTCCGTATTTTCCGAGCCCATCGGCAATCCTCTCGTCTGTGATTGGTTGTAGGCAGACGTGCCCCCAGCCTGTGACAGTATCTGCCTGCCGTGCAGTAATCGCGGCTGTCATTGTCTGCACAGCCTGCGGTTGTGCTCTATGGCCGCTGGCTATGTAGCAGAGCTGAAGTGGTGTGGGACCTCGTGTGGATTACGAAGGTATTGGGGGTTAATAAAGAGGTGAAGGAGGGTGTGTGTTTTTGTATTTTTGTTCCAAATAAACGATTTTTCTATGTGTCTGTGTTTATTTACTGTTATGTACAGGTTAGTGTGATGCAGGTATCTCATAGACGCCTGTGCTATCACACTAACCTAAAGCTGGTGTCACACTAAACGACAGCGACAACGACGTCGCTGTTACGTCACCATTTTCGGTGACGTAACAGCGACCTTGTAAGTCGCTGTTATGATCGCTGCTTAGCTGTCAAACACAGCAGAAGCAGCGATCATAAGGTCGCTGTGCTACATGTTCAGAGAGCAGGGAGCCGCGCTTAGCGCTGGCTCCTTGCTCTCCTGCAGCACACATCGGGTTAATTAACCCGATGTGTGCTGCAGCTACATGTCACAGTTCAGAGAGCAGGGAGCCGCGCTTAGCGCTGGCTCCTTGCTCTCCTGCAGCACACATCGGGTTAATTAACCCGATGTGTGCTGCAGCTACATGTCACAGTTCAGAGAGCAGGGAGCCGCGCTTAGCGCTGGCTCCTTGCTCTCCTGCAGCACACATCGGGTTAATTACCCGATGCGTACTGCAGCCACATGTCACAGTGCAGGAGCCGGCACTGGCAGCAAGAGCGGAGGCTGGTAACCAGCGTAAACATCGGGTAACCAGGGAAAGGTCTTCCCTTGGTTACCCGATGTTTACGCTGGTTACAGCTTACTGCAGCTGCCAGTGCCGGCTCCTGATCGCTTCATTTCGTCGCTCTCTCGCTGTCACACACAGCGATGTGTGTGTCACAGCGGGAGAGTGACGACCAAAAAATGAAGCTGGACATTCAGCAACGACCGGCGACCTCACAGCAGGGGCCAGGTCGTTGCTGGATGTCACACACAGCGACAGCGACGGGACGTCGCTGCAACGTCACAGAAAATGGTGACGTAGCAGCGACGTCGTTGTCGTCGTCGTTATGTGTGACACCAGCTTTAGGCTTAGTAGCAGCTGTGCGCTGCTATTAATCCCTTATTACTCAGATTGCCACCACTCTAGGGCAATCAAGAAGAGCCGGTATTGCACCGGGATTGCACCGGGATTGTCACATCAAATAGATGCAGCAATACCGGGCAGCTGCGGGCTGAGACTACCAGCCCCCAGCCGGCACTATCATGGCTAGGGATGAAAATTAGGGGGGACTGCACGTCTGGTTTTTTTTAAAATTATTTATTTAAATAATAATAATAATAATAAAAAAGCTGCATCACCGACACGGCTGCGCACACTTCTGACAGGAGCATGCATGGGTTCTAGGTACATGCACGCTCATGCTCAGAGAGTGGCAGGCCATGTTATGTCAGACTTGTATGAGTCTGACAGCGCATCACCGATACAGCCGCACACACTTCTTACAGGAATGTGCATGTGTTTCTAAGTACATGCACGCTCATGCTCAGAGAGCGGCAGACCATGTCAGCTGATGTCATGTCAAACTAAAGCCAATTTTAAAATTTAAGCATCATTTTCGTTTTCAGCACCCCAAAATTAGTTAAGTCCAACTGTTTTCATCTCTGAACCAATTTTGCTGTTGACTAGTGTAATTAGGCAAAATATTCATATAAACTACCATAATTAGGGATGAGCGGACCCGTGGAAGTTCAGGTTCTGCGGGTTCAGCAGAACTTTAGAAAAAGTTGGAAGTCACAGTTCGGCTCTCCTCCCACATACAGCCAGCTATAAACAGAGCACTGCCGGGTTAAAGAGGGCAAGATTTTTCCATTTTTTTGTTTGTGCAAACTACATCAATTAACCCTTTTTTTAACCCCAGCATAGGGAATTCAAACACTGCAAGTGGCTCACACTGGGCCGAGTACCGAGCGTACCTGAGCACAGCGATCCTCGCTCCAGTGGTTTGCATACGTAAAGTACCTGAACTCAAAAACTCATTTTGTTTTAAAGTCTGTGTTCGGCATGAACTCAGAGCTTAAAACTTCAGGTCCGCTCATCTCTAGTCACAATGAATAAAGTATTTATTAAAGGTGTCAAAATATGACCTATTGTTTAAATCAAGTAGTTATGATAAACATTTTGGGGTGGGATTTTTGTGATGTTTTCTATTTTTCATATCAATTTTTCTATCTTTTAAGTCTTGAAGTTTTCACTTTGGACATGGAGGCTAATAACACAGGTATGCAAAATTTGGGTTTATGAAAATTGTTTCGGATCCAATGACTGATTCTTATGTTTTCTTATACCCTGATTGAAAGAAAAAAAACATAACACCTGTTTTTATCATTATGTATGGCTTTTACACAAAATGCGAGTGAAATTATGTACTAGTGAGATGAATAAGAAAAATCTTTATTGTATCCAAAAATGTACACAATATGATATATATAATTTTATTGAAAATTCATTCTGCAACTTTATTGGACCCAAGGCTTTGAAACATTTCAGCAAGTTCTCCACGATGGACTTACATTTTGGATCTTTGTTGTTACCTAGAAATTTCTTCACAAATTCTTTAAAAGAATCCCAAGCCCTTTTCTCAACAACTTTCATTTTTGTTTCAAAAAAGCTTCCGACTATCTGGACCCACAAAAATGCCTTACTTTCAGTTTTGCTTTGAACATTCTCTTAAATTTAGTACACAGGTACTTTAAAGTCTCTCCATTTTTCATTAGAGTTTTCACAAACTGCTTCATCAGTGCAAACTTAACGTCGCACTCCACATGGCAGGACAACTTTAGTAATATCAACTAAACTTTCCGCAACTATGCTCTTGAGTCCAGGTTGCAAAAATGTTCTTGTTGGCCAACAGTTTGGCTCCAGTGATGAGTTCTATCCCGGCTGTCCCATTCACACAAAAAGCATGGGTACTTCATTTTGACTATCCTTGATCCTTTTAGTTAAGGTTCTTGAGAATAAAGTATACATTTTCAAAGCTTTCCCTCAAGTATACAGAATGCCTTTCAGGCACTGAAGCCTTCCTGCTGCCATTGTGCAGTAGCACAGCTTTCACACTTTTTGGGGATGAATCAATAAAGAGTCTCCACTCACTCACATTGTATTCAATGTTAATTTTTATATCAGCCCAGGAAAATCATGGCAATACATTAGAGCACCATCTTGAGAAAAGTATTGAAGGAATTCCTTTTGGAGATCTATATAATTCTATTTTCTTGGAAGCTTTTGGAGTCAGTGTTTGTGAAAAAACTGTGCGTAATGGAATTTTTTGGTTATTTTAAATTCAGAGATTGAAAGTATATAAAAATGACCTCTTACTTTTCAAACAATTTTACCCTTTTAAGCTGGGTTTACACACTGAGACTTTCTAGCGATCCAACCTGCGATCTCAACCTAGCCGGGATCGCTACAAAGTCTCCGGTGAGCTGTCAAACAGGCAGACCTGGCCAACGACCTAACAGCGATCTGGACCTGCAGAGCGACTAGCTGGTCGTTGGGGACGTGTCAAAAAAGCAGGTGAACTTCACCCGACTTCATTTAATGCCGCGCGGCTCTGTGTGCCGTGTAAATAAATAAATATTTAAAAAATCTGGCGTGCGGTCCCCCCCTATTTTAATACCAGCCAGATAAAGCCATACGGCTGCAGGCTGGTATTCTCAGGATGGGGAGCCCCACGTTATGGGGAGCCCCCCAGCCTAACAATATCAGCCAGCAGACGCCCAGAATTGCCGCATACATTAGATGCGACAGATCTGGGACTGTACCCGGCTCTTCCCGATTTGCCCTGGTGCGTTGGCAAATCGGGGTAATAAGGAGTTATTGGCAGCCCATAGCTGCCAATAAGTCCAAGATTAATCATGTCAGGCGTCACCCCGAGATACCTTCCATGATTAATCTGTAAATTACAGTTAAAAAACACACACCCGAAAAATCCTTTATTAGAAATAAAAAACACTAACAAATTCCCTCATTACCAATTTATTACCCACAACAAAGCCCTCCTTGTCCGGCGTAATCCACGGTCCTCCAGCGTCGCATCCAGCTCTGCTGCATGCAGGTGACAGGAGCAGCAGAAAACACAGCCGCTCCTGTCACCTGCACGCAGCTAATGAAGAGAGCCGTGTGATCGGCTGAGCTGTCACTGAGGTTACCTGGATCCAGCGGTGGCCGCGGGTAACCTCAGTGACAGCTCAGCTGATCGCGCTACTCACCTCATTTGCTACGTGGAGCTGACCGGAGCGGCGGTGAGTAGCGCGATCAGCTGAGCTGTCACTGAGGTTACCCGCGGCCACCGCTGGATCCACCACTGGATCCAGGTAACCTCAGTGACAGCTCAGCCGATCACACGGCTCTCTTCATTAGCTGCGTGCAGGTGACAGGAGCGGCTGTGTGAGTCCCCTTTACACACTGAAACTTGCTAGCGATGCATGCTGCACAGCGGGAAACAAAGGACCTAGGAATGGTCCTGAACGATTTGTAGCGATCACAACTTCACAGCAGGGGCCAGGTCGCTGATAGGTTTCACACACTGCAATGTCGCTGGGGAGGTCGCTGTAACGTCACAAAACCGGTGACGTTACAGCGATGTCGTTTGCGATGTTGCAGTGTGTAAACCCAGCTTTAGACTTGTGTAATAGTTCACACTTTCACTTTTCAGCAGTTATCTCATTATTATCACAGACAAAAATATAATGATAGGAAGCACTTCTATACACAGAAGATAACACAGGATCCACCATTGACAAAATGTAATGGTCACAACTCATATTCTCCCCTTCCCTGCACAATAACCTCTGCACAAATCACAGAGCATGTCCTCAACCCTCTCTGCTAAAAGTCAGTAAATACCTGCAGTTATGGTTTCCTATGGTCTATATGCAATTAATAAAGGCGCAAACAAGATATTACCTCTATAACAATGTATAGAAAATAGAATAAAAATTCCTAAATCAGAAAATAAAAACAAACTTTTACAAAAAATATTTATCAATATATGGATCTGGATTGTTATAGATCAACAGTGATGCAGTACATAATGTATAGTTGAAATCAAAAGTTTACATCCACTATCTAAAAAGACACATATGCATGTTTTTCTCACTATCTGACATGAAATCAGAATAAACCTTTATTATTACCAAAATCTAATATATAAAGCTGTGTTCATGTATGTGTGTGTGTATGTCCGCTAAAGGAATCCGCACTGTCGCATTTACAATCAAGAAAATTTGCACCGGCACCCCATGTGACTCAGGGAACGTCATAGACTGTTTGGACGGGAAAATGTAACCCCGCGCTTTACAGTTACTCTACAAAAAACCTGCCTCCATTAAAGTGAATGGAGCTGCGAGCTATAGGTTATTAATAGCAGCTGTGAGTGGTTCCTATAGGAACTAAATAAATTGTTAGTACAAGAAGCTTATGTGTAAGGTAATAAGATGTCAGTGGGGAGATGGATAGAGAGAGACAGAAAGAGAGACAGACAGACAGGCACAGACAGAGTAAGAGGCAGACAGGGAAACAGACAGAGAGAGAGAGAGAGAGACAGACAGTCCAAGAGACAGACAGAGGCAGACAGAGAAAACAGGGAAACAGACAGACAGAGAAAGAGACAGCCAGAGAGGGAAAGAGACAGACAAGAAAAGAGACAGGGAAAGAGACAGACGGGGAAAGAGACAGAGACAAGGAAAGAGACAGAAACAAGTAACTAGAAAGGGAAAGAGACAGAGACAAGTAAAGAGACAGGTAAAGAGACAGTCACAAGTAAAGAGACAGGGAAAGAGACAGAGACAGACGTGAAATGAGACAGACCTGGAACGAGACAGACCTGGAACGAGAGACAGACGGGGAACAAGAGACAGACAGGGAACGAGAGACAGACGGGGAGAGAGACAGACGGGGAGAGAGACAGACGGGGAGAGAGACAGACGGGGAGAGAGACAGACGGGGAGAGAGACAGACGGGGAGAGAGAAAGATGGGGAGAGAGACAGAGGGGGAGAGTGAATGACGGGGAATGAGACAGACGGGAAATGAGACAGACGGGGAATTAGACAGACCTGGAACGAGACAGACCTGGAACGATTCAGACGGGGAAAGAGACTGACAAACAGAGAGAGACAGACAGACACAGAGATAGAGAGAAAGACACAGAGACTGATACAGAGATAGACAGAGAGACTGATACAGACAGACAGAGACAGACACAGAGACACACAGAGACAGACAGACAGAAAATCGGAGAGAGACAGAGAGACAGCTACTATCCCGGTCAACGCCCGAGTACTACAGCTAGTTATTTATATTTTCCAACTGCCAGAATAATCGGAGAGAGAAAATATTTTAATGCATTTTTATTATTTTCTGCAAATACACTGCTTTTTTGTGTAGCATCATAGGAATGTCTAAAGAAATCACCCAAGATCTCATGAAGAGAATTGTGGACTTGTACACATCTGATTCATTGTTTGTTCACTGCTACACAAAGAAGCAGTGTGTTTTGGGTGTGCAGTAAAATACATCCACAGGTGTGTCTCTAATTAACTCAGTTGTTCCAATAAACCTACCAGAAGCTTCCAAAGACATTACATCATCATCATATGGGCTGTCCCATATTGTTTAAAGGCATAGTTCTCTTAGTGTATGCACACTTTTGAATTTGCAGAAAGTAATAAAAGTGGCTTGAAACATTCTCTCTCTCATTATTCTGCTATTTGGAAAATATAAATAATTTTGGTAATCCTAGTCGAACAAAAGGTTTATTCTGATTTCATGTCATATGGTGCAAAAAACATGCAGACGTGTCTTTTTAGATAGTGTATATAAACTTCTGGTTTATATATGTGTATATATATATATATATATATATATATATATATATATATTCTCCTACATTATATATATATATATATATATATATATATATATATATATACAGTACAGACCCAAAGTTTGGACACACCTTCTCATCTCTAGAACGACTGTTAAGAGGAGACTTTGTGAAGCAGACCTTCATGGTAAAATAGCTGCTAGGAAACCACTGCTAAGGACAGGCAACAAGCAGAAGAGACTTGTTTGGCCTAAAGAACACAAGGAATGGACATTAGACCAGTGGAAATCTGTGCTTTGGTCTGATGAGTCCAAATTTGAGATCTTTGGATCCAACCACCGTGTCTTTATAGAAAAGGTGAACGGATAGACTCTACATGCCTGGTTCCCACCGTGAAGCATGGAGGAGGAGGTGTGATGGTGTGGGGGTGCTTTGCTGGTGACACTGTTGGGGATTTATTCAAAATTGAAGGCATACAGAACCAGCATGGCTACCACAGCATCTTGCAGCGGCATGCTATTCCATCGGTTTGCGTTTAGTTGGACCATCATTTATTTTTCCACAGGACAATGACCCCAAACACACCTCCAGGCTGTGTAAGGGCTATTTTACTAAGAAGGAGAGTGATGGGGTGCTACACCAGATGACTTGGTCTCCACAGTCACCAGACCTGAACCCAATCGAGATGTTTTGGGGTGAGCTGGACCGCAGAGTGAAGGCAAAAGGGCCAACAAGTGCTAAGCATCTCTGGGAACTCCTTCAAGACTGTTGGAAAACCATTTCCGGTGACTACCTCTTGAAGCTCATCAAGAGAATGCCATGAGTGTGCAAAGTAGTAATGAAAGCAAAAGGTGGGTACTTTGAAGAACCTAGAATATAAGACATATTTTCAGTTGTTTCACACTTTTTTAAGTATTTGATTCCACATGTTTTCATTCATAGTTTTGATGCCTTCAATGTGAATCTACAATTTTCAGAGTCCTGAAAATAAAGAAAACTCTTTAAATGAGGTCTGTCCAAACTTTTGGTCTGTACTGTATATAAAAGCAGAAAATATGTGTGTGGTGGACCATTGAATACAAAACCATGGTTTTCACATGATCTGAGTAAAATTTTGCAAGGCAAGTCTTTCACACCAGACTAAAAATACGGCTAATATTAAAACTCAAAATCCCCCCCTTCACGAGACTCAGTCCCCGGAATTTAGGTTCTATAGAAATAAATAAGAAAATGGGTGTCTGTGTGTTTTTGCCCACAGAGTCTTGAAGAATTAAAGCAAAGGGTGCTCGAAGAATTGCTCTAAAAGGGGCAGCAACCATATAATTGCTAAGGTGGGGCAACCTGGTAACTCGCTCTAAAGTCTGTAACTATAGCAATGGCTGTCAACAACCACAAGTAACTGGGGCCTCATTTATGAGATTTGCTTCACAGTAAGATCATTATGGTTGCCTATAACCACTGCAGAAGTAACTGGGGCCTCATTTTTAAGAATTGCCTCACAATAAGATTGTAATGTTTGCCTATAGCCACTGCAGAAGTAACTGGGGCTTCATTTGTGAAGATGACCTCACAGTAAGATCTTTTTCGTTGCTTAAGCTGCTGAGGTAAAGTAAAAGCTGAGCTATGATTGGTTGCTGTGGACAACTAGAACAGTCTGACTGTGAGACAGTCTTTATAACTGAAATTTGACACACATATATATATATATATATATATATATATATAGGTTTCCCTTTTAGATCTCTGATCAGTGTGAACTAATTTCAAAGGGTCAAAGGGTCATAATACTAATGACTGTTTTCTAAAATGCTGCCCCTAAAATGAACAACAGTTGGGCAAGTTAATCCAAAAGCTAAAAAAGCAAAACTGTCTCAAACAGCTGAGACAACTGAACATCGCAAGTCTTGGCTTGAAAGGAAACGGATGAAACAAGCTGAATCAAAGGCAGCTAAACTGAAAGCTGAAACATCTGAAAATTGGGAACATCGTCTTGAGGTGAATGGGATGAGTTTGGAGACATTTCACTACAACCCAGTTCAAGACTGTAGGTCACAGCTGAAAATCATAATAAGCAAAATGTACTTAAGGCTATGTGCGCACTAGAAACGGATTTTTCTCAAGAAAATTTCTTGAGAAACTTCTGGGAGTTGAAGATTACCGCACCTGCGGTAAAAAACTGCACCAAAACCGCCGGAAAAACGCATGCGTTTTTGTCGCGATTTTGCTGCGTTTATTTCGCAGGTTGGTCCCTCCGTTTTTTATGCTGTAACTGCAATAAATAAAATAGATAGATAATCGATAGATAGATAGACAGATAATGGATAGAGGGAAAGATGGATAGATGAATAGATAGATAGATAGATAATAGATGAGAAAGACATATATAATGTCCCACCCCCCTGCATATTCTAAGCTGGCACCCTTTAGTGACCTTCATGTGGCACTAAAGGGTGCTGAGCCTTGAATTTAGCCAAAAAATAAATAATTAAAAAAAAATGACGTGGGATCCCTCCTATCTTTAGTAGCCAGCTAGGGTAAACCAGACGGCTGCAGCCTGCAGACCACAGCTGGCATCTTCACCTTGGCTTGTAATCCAAAACAGAGGGCACCCCACGCTGTTATTTTACATTAAATAATTTAAAAATAAAAACGTGGATCACCAGCCAAGGTAAAGCGGACAGCTGTGGTCTGGTATTCACAGACTAGGGAGGTCCACCGTTATTGGACACTCCCCAGCCTAAAAATAGCAGGCCAAAGCCACCCCAGAAGTGGCGCATCCATTAGATGTGCCAATCCTGGTGCTTCGCTCCAACTCATCCCGTTGCCCTGGTGCGGTGGCAAACGGGGTAATATATGGGGTTGATGCCAGATGTGTAATGTCACCTGGCATCAGGCCCTGGGGTTCGTGATGTCAAGCGTCTATCAGATACCCGACATCACCAACCCAGTCAGTAAGAAATAAAAAATAGACAACAAAAAAAGTTTTATTTGAAAAAACACTCCCAAAACATTCCCTCTTTCACCAATTTATTGAAAAGAACAATCAATTCCAGGTCCGGTGTAATCCATACCATAGTCACTGTCCCAGTCAGTGAAGAACAGAATGTTCCCCATTGGCTGGGAGAGCAGTGCAGTGACCTGAGCTAACATCATGAGGTCAGCCCAGGTCACTGCAGGGGATGACGAGTGCTGACTTCAGGAGGTTAGATGAGATCATTACCTGCTGTGACGATCTCCTGCAGTGCTGACGTCAGCGCTGTCACTGACTTCAATGCCCGCCGCATTCTCAGCAGTATCACGAGAGCCCGTGACGTCACCACTAGTGACAGTCTAGGGCCACCCGCGAGACGGGCATAGAAGGCAGTAACAGCGCTGACGTCAGCAGAGCAGGAGATCATCACACCAGGTAATGATCTCATCTAACCTGACAGCAGCGCTCGTCATCCCCACGGCTGCCAGCACTGCAGTGTGAGAAGCTGCTGACACTGCGGGCAGACACTGACACTACAGTGCACGCAGCCGCGGGGCTGGAGTGGGACACAGACTGCACGGGCACCTGGAGGTCACACGGAAGTGCTTCTGCGCAGTGTCCAGGGAGTGTGACGCGTGTGTTTACTCTGCTCCGCTTCCTCTTCCTGTCATAATGACATCACTTCCCTGCAAACCGCAGGCAGTAATGAACATTACCGCAGGTAAACCGCGGCTATACCGAGGGTATACCGCGCATCATTTGCTACCTGCAGTATACCCGCGGTATTTCGCGATTACAGTGAATGGTGTGAAATACCGCAGGTACCTGCGGAAAAGAAGTGACATGCACATTTTCTCAAGAAATTTTCTCAAGAAATTCTGCAGAAAGAATTTTCTTGAGAAATAAACGCAACGTGCGCACAGCTATTTTTTTCCCCATAGGTTTTGCTGGGAAATGTCTGCAGAAAGATTTCAAACATTTCTCAAGAAATTTCTGCAGCAAAACCGCAGGTAAAACCGCGGGTAAAAATGCAGTGTGCGCACAGGGCCATAATATGCAAATATTGTGAAGCAAAAAAGTTTAACTTGGAATTGCCTGGTATGTGCTCCGCAAATTTGAAAGTCAGTTTGCCACCTTCTCACTAAACACTTCTTTCATACATTCACAGCCAAAAGTGTTGGCACCCTTAAAATTGTTCCAGAAAATGAGTATTTCTCCCAGAAAATTATTGCAATTACACATATTTTGTCACACATGTTTATTTCCGTTACTATATTGGAACAACACAAACAAAAAGAATAAAAGGCACATAGGATATCATTTTAGACAAAACCCCAAAAATGAGCTGGTCAAAATTGTTGGTACCTTTCAAAAATTGTTGGTGACTACCCTTATTTCAAGCATGTGATGCTCATTCAAACTCACCTGTGGTAAGTAACGTGTGGGCAGTATGAAAATCACACTTTAAACCAGGTAAAAAGGGGAGAAATGTCACAGGGTGTGAGGGGATAACAGGGGACATGGGATCCTAGACTGGCCCTCAGGCTAGGGGGCTCTAGCTGTCCATACTCCCAGAGATACGTCTAATGGTGACAATGTCTGGGCCACCTTCCTTGTCCTGCTCCTGGCAAGCCCTGATTAAAGGGAACCGTCACCACTTTTTTGGCCTATAAGCTGCGGCCACCACCACCGGGCTCTTATATACAGAATTCTAACATGCTGCATATAAGAGCCCAGGCCGGGGTATAACATAAAAAACACTTTATAATACTTACATAACGGTTGCTGCGGTGGGCCTTCCGGGTGTCTCCGTTTTCCGGTGCCGGCGTCGCCTCTTTCGGCCATCTTCATCCTCTTTCTGAAGCCTGGGTGCATGACGCGGCTGCGTCACACACACTCGCCGGTCCTGCGCAGGCGCACTACAATACTTTGATCTTCCCTGCTCAGGGCAGATCAAAGTGCGCCTGCTCAGGACCTGAATGCCGGCGAGTGTGTATGACGTCGGACCCGTCATGCACCGCGGCTTGAGAAGAAGGAGCACAAAGATGGACAAAAGAGGCGGCGCTGACACCGGACAACAGAGACGCCCATAAGGCCTACAGCGCGACCGTTAGGTAAGTATTATGAAGTGTTTTTATGTTATAGCCACGGCCTGGGTTCTTATATACAGCATGTTAGAATGCTGTATATAAGAGCCTGGTGGTGGTGGCCGCATCTTATACGCCAAAAAAGTGGTGACAGGTTCCCTTTAAATACCCCTATTAACCAATCCCAGGGGGGACTGAGACAGGAGTGGTTCAACCCACCATTTGTGGACCAATGGGGAAACCAAAACTTTTCAGGTGTTCACAGTTTCAGGTGTTCCCGCTCCCCTTGTTCTCCATGCCAGCTGTGACCTGGGGTAGCTGTCCTCCATGCACACTTGTTTATATTGGGGTCCTGTGGCTTAGAGCTTCTGGGGAACCCCTCCATTTCAGTCTTGGTCCTATTGCAGGCAGCCTGGACTATTTAATGGGTGGACTTCTGTCCCTGATCCCAGGTCCCTACTTTGCTCCGGATGCTTCAGACTCTTTAGGTGGTGAGGGATCCTGAAGATCCCCTCACCTGGCAGATTTAACAGTTGACCATAAAGTGTCCCGCTGTCCTAGGGTCTGCACCCCGCCTCGTGCTGAGTCCTGTGAGCCTAAGTTCCACAGGTGCCTCGCGGTTCCTGGAGTATTACACTTCCACAGGTAACTCACGGTTCCTGGAGTCACAGTTTCTTACTCCACAGTCCTTTTCTCCTTTACAGCATCCCATTCTTACTTTAGGTTGTTACACTTGTCCTTCTTTACTTCACTCCTCACTCTCTCTCACTCCTTCACTTCCAACTCTCAACTCCTACTTCTCTACTCCCAACTCTCTACTGAGCACTTCCTCTCGCCAACTTCCCAACTGACCACTGGCCGCTCCCCTTTGTGGGTCTCTCCCTACAGATTGGGTAGTAATTAGCCAATAAGTGCCTATCCCTTTTACCTGTTGCTAGGCAGTCTCCCAGTCTGGAGTCAGTGTTATGTATGTGGCCTGAGGGTGCTGGTGTGTTGACTGGCATGGATATTCCGGGGTTTGGGTTTCCACAGGTTACATTGTATGGCATCTGATGCCTCAGAGGTCCTACACAACAATGCAGAGGAAAGAGCTTCTTGACCACCTAATACAACGTGAACAGCTTAACAGGCGAAACCAACAACGTAATGCATCATTTTACAAGAGTGAAGCCTCGGGTATTTAGCTAATTAATCTATAAAATGACCCATCATTAAGTGCATTATGTGTGGTGACTTTTGAACAGTGTGTGATATTATTTGGACAGTAAATGCCAATATTTAATGTTGTTTCTGTCCTGATGAAGAGGTTTACACTTCGAAACGCGTAGACCTAATAAACTACTTGGATTATAGTTACCTGACTTTTCCTCTTCACATCCATCAATGTTTTTAACCTTTCAATTCCTGCCTTCCAAGTGCCAATATTAGTGTACTGTATAGCTATATTAATTGGGCATGTAATGCTGGTATTATGTTAGCACAGTATATTATTTAGGTGCTGTAAGAATACTATGCAAATACAGGGATAAATTAATGATACGATAACTGAGGGAGGAAAAAGGTTAGTGGTAAATGCTGTGCCTGGCATCAAATTTAAAAATATATTTCAGGGACTAATCATAATGAGTGCCTTATTGATCAGCTTTTCTCAGCTGACATTGCTGTGGACACTCCAAATAACTCGGATGTCACAATGTGACTACAGGATAGCAAAGGACAGTGGGCTACTATACTGTCCCTCATGCTAGGGGACCCTAGGCGATCCCTAACCTCCGGATTACCCCTGAAGGTGGAGACGCCAGATTCCTGTGCCTTACTAAGCTCCTGTCCAGAACTAAACTGCTCCTTCCCAGGGAAGGAAGGGGCAGGAGTCTGATGGCAAAATAGATAAAGACAGACAGGGGAAAACAAAAACTGAGACACACTGCAAACCCACAAAAACAAACAGTAAGAAACAAAAGGAGAAACCACCAGTAAGTCTGGATCACAACACCTCACCAGACCAGTATATGGAAGCTGTATCTGCCATTACTGGAAATGCCCAGGCAGCATATATAGGAGAGGAGTGAATGTGACTGGCTCACTCACTCACAGCATGTGATAAAAGAAGACTAACAAGCTGCCCATCAATGACCGCTTGCTAGCTTGCCTATGAACTACACGTCTGTGGATGGACGCCTGAGTCTGCCTGCGATGATCACAGACATCAGACAAATTAGCAGGCAGCATGCCGGAATTTGTAGTCTCAACAAATCCTGACACCGCCATGACAGTTGCCGATGTTTGTAAAAAACCTCCTTGTGACATCTGATTGGTGATCTGCATAAAGGATAATGCATAGTAGAAGGCCAAACTCAATCATTTTGGTAAATGGCATTATCTAAAAATACACTTGAAAATCCGTTCACTTGTAAGATACATAAAAATTGGGCAAAATTATTTTTTTTTATAACTCATCCACATCGATTTCCCTCCTGTCACATTGACATTCCTATCCTGACTGTAAATGACTGACTAAAACTGGCTGTAGATCTTTATGTGAAGTCTTTGTTACTCTGTCACTGTGTTACATAATGAATCACTTATAAACATTCCTAATATTAAAGTTTATTGCAGCCCCTGAAATTACCTGAACTGATATGTCACTAGAGACATTAGATATCCCTGGAAAGTGATCAGCTTATAGATAAGCATAAGTAGAAGGAGAATGCTACATTGGATGACTGCCTGATTATTACTTATAAAAGTCATCTACAAGATCATTTTCAATTTTCATCATATCATGAGCCGCCTATTACTTTCACTTCACAAGACTTTTGAAATTCTCTTAATTCATAGTAATAGTTCATGCAGAATAAAACATTTGTCTCCTTATAGTCTCAAAACTGTACTCAGCTGTAATATGGCACCATACTGTACAGTGGATATGGAAAGCAGTCAGACCCCTTTACATTTTTGCACTTTGTTTCACTGCAGCCATTTGATAAATAAAAAAAAAAAAAAATTCTCATTAAATGTACACTCTGCACCCCATATTGACAGAAAAAAAAATGTAGAAATTTTTGCAAATTTTTTAAAAAAGAAAAACTTAAATATCACATGGTCATAACTATTCAGACCCTTTGCTCAGTATTGAGTAGAAGCACCCTTTTGAGCTAGTACAGCCATGAGTCTTCTTGGGAACGATGCAACAAGTTCTTCACACCTGGATTTGGGGATCCTCTGCCATTATTCCTTACAGATCCTCTCCAGTTCCGTCATGTTGGATGTTTAACTTTGGTGGACAGCCATTTTCAGGTCTCTCCAAAGATGCTCAATTGGGTTTAGGTCAGGGCTCTGGCTAGGCCAGTTAAGAATGGTCACAGAGTTGTTCTGAAGCCACTCCTTTGTTATTTTAGCTGCGTGCTTAAGGTCATTGTCTTGTTGGAAGATGAACCTTCTACCAAGTCTGAGGTCCAGAGCACTCTGGAAGAGGTTTTCTTCCAGGATAGCTCTGTACTTGGCTGCATTCATCTTTCCTTCAATTGCAACCAGTCATCCTGTCCCTGCAGCTGAAAAACACCCCATAGCATGATGCTGCCACCACCATGTTTCACTGTTGGGATTGTATTGGGCAGGTGATGAGCCGTGCCTGGTTTGCTCCACACATACCGCTTAGAATTATGACCAAAAAGTTCTATCTTCGTCTCATCAGGCCAGAGAATCTTATTTCTCATAGTCTGGGAGTCCTTCATGTGTTTTTTTGCAAACTCTATTCGGGCTTTCATATGTCTTGCACTGAGGAGAGGCTTCCATCAGGCCACTCTGCCATAAAGGCCCAAATGGTGGATGGCTGCAGTGATAGTTGACTTTGTGGAACTTTCTCCCATCTCCCTACTGCATCTCTGGAGCTCAACCACAGTGATCTTGGGGTTCTTCTTTACCTCTCTCACTAAGGCTCTTCACGCATGATTGTTCAGTTTGTCTGGACGGCCAGGTCTAGGAAGAGTTCTGGTGAAACCAAACTTTTTCTATTTAAAGATTATGGAGGCCACTGTGCTCTTAGAAGCCTTGAGTACTGCCGAAATTCTTTTCTAACCTTGGCCAGTTTTGTGCCTTGCTACAATTCTGTCTCTGAGCTCCTTTGATAGTTCCTTTGACCTCATGATTCTCATTTGGTCTGACATGCACTGTGAGCTGTGAGGTCTTATATAGACAGGTGTGTGCCTTTCCAAATCAAGTCCTATCAGTTTAATTAAACACAGCTGGACTCCAATGAAGGAGTAGAACCATCTCAAGGAGGATTACAAGGAAATGGACAGCATGTGACTTAAATATGAGTGTCTGAGCAAAGGGTTTGAATACTTATGACCATGTTATATTTCAGTTTTTCTTTTCTTAAACATTTGCAAAAATTTCTACATTTTAGGTTTTTTTTCTGTCAAGATGGGGTGCAGTGTACATTAATGAGAAAAAAAAATGAACTTTTTTGAATTTACCAAATGGCTGCAATAAAACTTTATTTAAAGTTTATTTTATTTAAAGGGGTCTGAATACTTTCCGTACTCACTGTATCTCTGTCTACATCCGATTTTACGGGCGGCATGCAAGTTTCTTTGGATAGTACTGTATTGTGGAATTATTCTCTTCTGGAAGTGTCCCTTCTATGTGAGGATATCGTTATGCGGTGCTGTACAAGGGCAGCAAACAGTTGCACATGTAGTGGCAAAAGCCAAAAGCTGTGCTGATATGCTGAGCAGTGTGGTTAGCAAATTGATGATCATAGCAATGTATCTATATACCCAGCAAATTTGTCATCATTCAATCTGCTACAAAATCCTCATTTACTGTATGTGAATTTACATGAGGATTTGCTGCAGAATTGGTGCAGCTATCACCCATTGCATTGTCAGCCTTATCTTAATCCCTCCATTAGAAATAACATGCGGTTCACCTTGATTAAATGGGCAGAACGTTATTGGGCCGATAGTTAAAAAGTTAATCTACAATTGTTTTTTTTCTTTCTGTTGTGTACATTCACTACAGTCAATTGTCACCAGACATTATTGTTAGTTGCACATTCCTTGCATACAGGAATGCTGATTGTGGAGTATTGTTTCATGGACATTATCAGGAAAAAGCATTCTTGTGACTATTTTCTCTGCTGATCATCTGATCAGCCCAATGCCACGGGCCCTAATATATGTGTGACGCCCCTGGACTATTCAGGTCATCACAGGGTACTGCACAAACTGCCCTTCCCGTGCAGTATTCAAATGCCTCATGGTTCTGGGTCCCCATCTTGCAGTGCTGCCTCCAACAGCGAATCAAATCCTAGATACACCCTGCACCACACCCACCAGGCACACCAGTGGACGGCTTAAGCGAAATAGTGTCGCCCATCTAGGGGTCAGGTAGGGGAGGTGAAGAGTGTAGAAGAGAAGTGGAAAGGAGAAGTGGGGTAGCCCTCGAGCTGAGAGGAGCTCAGAGGAAGCTGGGAGTAGTGGTTCCCAGGGGAAGCTGACTAGGTTGCAGACAGTTGTCTGGACCTAGAGGAGTCGGACCCCCGGTCGCAGGGGATTGAGGCTAGGTGCCTGGGACCTGTCAAAGAGGTTGGACAGCAGCCTGGTCCTATCACCAGTCCAGGACCAAAGGCACGGCAGGGTACACGGACCCTACGTCGGGGAGAAGCTTCAGGCAACCCGGCAATTAACCTGCGGAGAACAGAGCCTTTATGGACTATTCCCACTAGCTCCAGAATCGGGGCACTAGCGCAACAAGGGGGATAGGGCCTTCCAAACAAGCAGCCCAATGAAATCCCAAGCGTGCGCCCTGAGAGCAGGCTCCCTCACTTAGCCACAGCAGTGGGGAGCGAGGCCCAGCAAGTTTCAAGCTACCGGGCCAGTACGGATAATCTAAACTTTGTGCCAGGAGTCAGGTCACGGATCACCAAGCAGCACTGCAGGGGATGGGACCCGGACGAGCTCCCCTTTGAGAGGCAGCGGCACCCAGAGACTTGGTTTACCCAGTTGTCAGCGTCTGCTTATTTGTTGAGTGAGTACCTGAGTGATTTCCCCCTTCACGGCACCCCATAGCATCATCCAGAGTCCCGGGGCCTACCCATACCCGTGGAGGGCAACGACACCTTGCTGCCCCACTTCATCACCACGGGTACTCCCAATGGCAGTGGCGGTACTCCCAGTTACCGCACACCAAGGTGGCGTCACGAACTATAACTCCCTTGTAAATACCCCCCTTTTTACTTTAGAGTGTGGCCCCTAAGCTCCTGGGTCCGGGGACCTTCGAGCCACGAACGAACACCACCCCCGGATCCGAGCAGTTCTATCCGCTGCTGGGCCGGCACATATGCGCACACTGCATTTTTTGCAGCATCTTTTGGTGCAGTTTTGTTGTCAGAAAGTTCTTACTTTTGATTTTCCAGCAAAGTCTATGAGAATTCAGATTTGCTCTGTGCACGTTACAGTTTTTTTGTCTGCAGTTTATTTGTCACAAACGTCTGACAAATAAACTGTAGCATATTCTATCTTTTTGTGTTTTGTCCCTGCTTTTCTCACTAGTGATGAGAGGACTCACAAATCAATCCCCCAACGACGGTCAGCGGGGAATTGATGCCTGGTATATGGCTGGATGCCACTCCCCATTAATCTATGGGGACCAGAATCTGGCACAAAGGGGGTAGGAGCAAACACTTCATACTTACCGAGTCACCGGGGCGGCTGTCACACTGCTCCCTAGGCCACTCAATCACTTCCCGGGCTGCTCATTACTTCACTGAATATTCACTGCTTTCCCTGCCCACCGGCAGCTGTGATTGGTTGCAGTGAGACGTACCCGCACGCTGAGTGACAGCCTGTCTGATGCCTCCAATCACAGACCCGGTCTGCGGGTCTATTGTACAGTAAAATAAATTGTCGTAGGGTCCCCCCGTATTATGATACCCAGCACAGATAAAGCACATCTTCTTTTTCCATGGTGAGAAAGGGGCGGATTCTAGAGATGCTCTTCAAGTGCAGGCGACAAGAGAGTTCAAGAGACTGTATATAGGAGGTGAATGAAAGATCGGTGTCAAGCATAGCACCCAGACAGAGAGCCTACGGCCTAGTTGTTATCGTGGTGCCGCACATAGATACACATAAATGCCCATGCTTCATGTACCTCTGGGATAGCAGGGCAAAGCAAGATCATTGGACAAAAGTGTCATGGCCTACACGAGAAGAAATGATTGTTGGCGCTGCAAAGATCATCAACAAGCAACTGGTGTACAAGAACAGAATCATTCTTCCACCGCTTCATTTAAAGTTAGGATTAATGAAGCAATTTATATGACTTTGGATAAATCGGGTAATTGCTTCAAGTATATTTGTAGATTATTCCCTGGACTGAGAATGAAAAAACTATAAAGTGGAATCTTTGATGGTCCTCAATTTCGTAAACTTATGAATGATTCCAATTGTATCATATGCATGAATGACATTGAGGCTTCGGCCTAGAAGACTTTTCTCTCTGTGGTTAAGAACTACTTGGGTAATCACAGAGCACACAATTATGAAGAATTGGCGCAGGATATGCTCTATAACTTCAGAAATTTGGGAGTTAATATGAGCATAAAGATGCACTGTTTTCATTGCCATTTAAACAGATTTCCAGATAACCTTGGAGACTTCAGCAAGGAACAAGGTGAGAAGTTCCAGCAGGATATGAAGGGGATGGAGGAGCAATATCATGGCTGATGGGACATACACATGACGGCAGACGACTGTCTCCAATTTGATTGTCCTGATGACATACATAAAACAATATCGCATAAACAGCGTTTTTTGAAGCATTGACATTAATAACAAATAATTACTTATTAATATTATATTAATTAATCAAATCCTACATAACATTTTCCTGTCACTGTTAGATATTTTGAATTTCTATTTTGTGTAATTTGTACGAATTTAGACAGTTTCCTTACTAGTTGTAGCAAAAATAATAATATTCTTTCAATTCTGAATGCTTTTTTACCATGTTGCATTAATTAATTAATTATTAAATTAACTAGAGCCAATCTGGCAAAAACAAAGTCATATTCTTAATCAGCACCATAAACTTTATATAACCGTTCAGATATTGTTGCCACCAAAATCACTGTATACCAGTGTAATAGTAATCTTACAGGCAATATAGAAGAAATTGTTAAAGTATTTGTGCTTGAATTAAAGCTTGAGTCATACCAATTTATATTCCAGTAATTAAGGAAGGATAAGGGAATGTTCACACAGTGCATCTTTGCTAACCACAAAGATGCAGCGTTTGTGACCCCAAAAAACACACAAAAACCGCACCCACGGTAAAAATGCATAAAAAAACCCGCATGTGTTTTTCCCACGTTTTTACCACATTTTGCCCAATGCGTTTTTTAAGTCAAATCTATTGACTGTAAGGGCATAAAAACACTAAAAAAAACGCAAATAGAATTGACATACTGCATTTTCAAAAACACAGCCAAGACGCAGACAAAAATGATGCCCAGTGAGGATAGCAAACTAGAAATCTCATAGACTTTGCTGGGAGAAGGAAATGCATTTATCTTTGTGACCTCAAAAACGCACGAAAAACGCAGCAATAGATGCCATGTGGGAACTTAGCAATCTCATTGTGTGTGACGGGGCCTTAAGGCTAACAAAATCATTGCTGAGTGACAGTTTCTGTGACGCAGCAACGATCTCGCCAGCGATCTCGTTATGTGTGACACCTACCAGCGATCAGGCCCCTGCTGTGAGATCGCTAGTCGTTGCCGAATGGTCCGAATGGTCCGGACCATTTTCTTCAAAGGCGATGTCCTGCTGGGCAGGATGGATCGCTTTATTTGACACCTGCCAACGACCTCCTAACACGGTCCAACCGCCTGCAGAGATCGTTATACAGGTCGCTGATCGTTACTGCGTTGTTGGTAAGGTCTGACTGTGTAACAGCTCACCAGCGACCTCCCAGCGACTTACAGCGATCCTTATCAGGTAGTATCGTTGTTGGGATCGCTGGTAAGTTGTTGTGTGTGACTGGGCCTTAACTCCTAAGCGGAGCCCTCAAATATACACATAGAGTCACAGAATGTAGCTCATTAGATGTAAAGCCATTTGCTTCTTAGATTTGAATACTGAATTACTATACAAAAAGGGGGTATGTAAGGAGTCAGAGGTAGAAATCAGGTGATAATGGTGTTACTAAAAGACAGGATAAGGGAGACATTTAAGCTGGGTTCACACATAGCGACAGCGACAACGACATCGCTGTTACGTCACCATTTTCTGTGACGTAACAGCGACCTTGTAAGTCGCTGTTATGATCGCTGCTTAGCTGTCAAACACAGTGACACAGCAGCGATCATAACGTCGCTACATGTGCAGAGAGCAGGGAGCCGCGCACACTGCTTAGCGCTGGCTCATTGCTCTCCTAGCTACAGTACACATTGGGTAAATTAACCCGATGTGTACTGCAGCTACATGTCACAGTGCAGAGAGCAGGGAGCCGCGCACACTGCTTAGCGCTGGCTCCTTGCTCTCCTAGCTACAGTACACATAGGGTTAATTACCCGATGCGTACTGCAGCTACATGTGCACAGAGCAGGAGCCGGCACTAGCAGCAAGAGCGGCGGAGGCTGGTAACGAAGGTAAATATCGGGTAACCAGGGAAAGGTCTTCCCTTGGTTACCCGATGTTTACCGTGGTTACAGCTTTCCGCAGCTGCCAGACGCCGGCTCCTGCTCCCTGCTCGCTTCATTTCATCACTCTCTCGCTGTCACACACAGCGATGTGTGCTTCACAGCGGGAGAGCGTCGACGAAAAAATGAAGCAGGACATTCAGCAACGAGCAACGACCTCACAGCAGGGGCCAGCTCGTTGCTGGATGTCACACACAGCGACAGCGTCGGGACGTCGCTGCAACGTCACAGAAAATGGTGACGTAGCAGCGACGTCGTTGTCGTCGTCGCTGTGTGTGACACCACCTTTACACATCACACAGTTCATCAGACACTTGGGAGTCGGAGTCGGTGGAATATATGGTTAATCGGAAATAAATAATATTTCTGTACACAAAAACAAAAATGCATTCCGGCAATTTGGCTTCATTACATCGATGGAAAATGAAGAGTTAATACTCTAGGAAAAATTGTAGGAAAAAAGTACATGGACAAAAACTGGCTATGATGGGAAGGGAAAATGAGTGGGGTTTTTTATCTATAATGTTCAAGTACAGATCTCATAGATACATAGGATGAAAAGACCTAGGTCCATCTAGTTCTAGCCTTCCTCCACCAATTATACATTTTGTCACTAAATCATTTATAACCGACAATCTAATTAAGTTACCTAACCTTCACATCTCTCCCTGCTGTAAGGTTATATTAACAATAAAACAGATTGGATAAAAGTGTTGGGGGACGGCAAAATATTCTACACACTGAGATTCGTCGGAAATATATTTATAGCGCATTAAATTTTGGAGAAAAATTAGCCAATCAGGATCCCAGCTTTAGATTTTTGTGACTAGTTGTATTATGAATTCCTCTAGTATTACAATCTTGTACCCAACATCTAGTCATTGTGCTGTGTGTGCGAACAGGTGGTTTGTGTAGTGTGGGAAGAGGTCAATGTGCTTTCCCAGCCCCGTCTCCTCCTCTAGAATATAACCAGCCTCTGGCAGCTTAAGACTCCACAGTGAGGAGCAATTGTCACACTCACCTCCTGCCTCACTGCAGAACAAGAAGAAGGTAAGAAACTATTTAGGGAAGAAGAAGCACGAGAGACCTTCTTAGGGTATGTGCGCACGTTGCTTTTTACCTGCTTTTTTGCTGCTTTTTCTTCTGCGCTGTTTAATGCCAAAATGGATGTGTTCTTCTATTCAAGCAAAGTCTATGGGAATTTGGGTTTCTTGTTCACACTATGTTGTTCAAAATGCTGCCTTTTTGAGGCAGAACTTTGGTCAAAAACTCACCTTTTCAAAGAAGCAACATGTCAATTGTTTTTGCCATTTGGGTTTTGCACTGCAAAGCTGAGTTTTTGACCAAAGTTCTGCCTCAAAAAGGCAGCATTTTGAACAACATAGTGTGAACAAGAAACCCAAATTCCCATAGACTTTGCTTGAATAGAAGAACACATCCATTTTGGCATTAAACAGCGCAGAAGAAAAAGCAGCAAAAAAGCAGGTAAAAAGCAGGTAAAAAGCAACGTGCGCACATACCCTTATTCTGACTCTAGAATTTACACTCCGTACAGTCACAGCTGCTCGAGGAGTGGGATTGTCACTACGAGAATTCACTCGGCTCCTTACTCTGATTACAGAAATCTTATGTGACACTTTTACCAAACTTTAAGTCATTCAGTTCTTCCCACCTGTAGCTGGCAGCTGCCCTACATCTTATAGATTTGCTGTTCTCACTAGTCTTTGGCTTTGAGTTATTGTATGCTGGTTTAGACTAAACATCAGGCTGAAATGCAGTTCTTAGGAAGGTCTTGGATCTCGTTTTATTTTGCCAAATTCATGGGTTATTAAAAAAAAAAAAGCAAAAAACTCCTATTTTGGAATTTGGAATCCATTCCTATGTTGGCTCAAAAATGACAGATGATACTGCCCCCAACTATATGATTTGAGCCTTACTGCATGACTTAGTAATCACGTTCTATGTCGAGATTTATCTAAGGTTGTCAAAAATGTAATATGACACTGTATAGTAATATGTTATTTAGGAATAATTGGGTTCCTTTCCCTTTATATGTTTGTAATCCGCTATATCATTTTGTTGGTATAGTGTGAACAAAATAAAATAAATGTATTTGTTATGAAACGAATGCAGTTTAAAGCATATCCAAAAAAGTCTTCATTATTATGATGATTATTTCTTATAGAGCACCATTGATTCTATGGTGCTGTAGATGAGAAGGGGTTACATACAAAATACAGATCTAAAATACAAATACAGTGAACAGTTAACAGTGACAGACGGGGACAGAGGGGAGAGGACCCTGCCCTTGCCGGCTTACAATCTATATTACATCTGTTTTGTCTTTTTTTAATGGGGGTTAGCAAATCTTGTGATTGCCTTTTGGAAAAATTAACGGTTACAAAAAATGGACACTTTTATCTACGCAAAAAAGTATTTAATTTAAAAAATTTACACAACAAGCTTCATTTTACTATTGTAGAAATTAATCACAGCACATTACATTATTTTGATCTTTAAAAAGAAAAAAAGGAAATTTGCTGAAATGTCCATCATGTGACACAGTTCTCCATTTCTCATATATTTAATCCATTATATTCTATGTAATAAATATTTTTCCTGATTCAGATAGGTCCAGAACACTAAAGAAGCATGGATATAGAAATGCTAGATCAGTAAAAAGCTTTCTAATCTGGGACATGTTAGGGTGTATTCACATAGGGCAGTTTTAATGCCTGAGGATGTGAGGTTGGCCCAGGGCGGTAGCCGTGGTCAAGGCTTGGTCCCCAGACTTCCCATCCATCCCCACAGCATGGGAGATATTGTTTGTGGTGGACCTGGTTAGGTGCAAGGGTTTGTGCAGTCCAGGTCATACCTTTCAGGTGGCTGCATATCGTCTATGTCTCAGGTGAACCAGGTCTCACCCGCAGTGAAGATAAACACGGAGGCTTACAGTTCTTAATCAACAAGTCCTTTAGTGCAACACATTCAACTTCCCATGTGAGGTAGCGGGCACATAACTTTAGGACATTCTATTGATACAACTTCAGGTATTCAGCAATAAAGTTCCTTAAGTTAACTTCCCTACCCAGAGGCCTACCTTCATCTGTCCTTTCTCTGCTGAATTTCTAAGGGGTACACTTGTAGGGTCTTGGAGGATGGTAGTTGAGGAGCGAGCTTTCACTGTAGTATCACGCCCTGGCCCCCTAGAGAAAATACATGTTCATGGTTGATTGACTGTATGAGGTGTAGTACCCTTACTTGTTCACTGCTGCCTGCAGTCTCTTCCATTTCAAGCAGTTCACCACACACAAATGAGGCAACTCTTGGTTTTGTTTTATATGGAAGCACTTTTACTTGGCACAAATGTTAGTTTCATGTTACAACCACAATACACTTCACTGGCTCCATTTCCCTCACTGGGTCCATATCACCTTTACTCTCGCACCTGCAGCTTCATGTAATGTGCACCTTCACTAGAAGTCAGTTTAGGTACCTCACTGGCCTCCCTACTCGAGCCTCCTGTCCCCGACGTCTTAGGAGTTTCTGTGCTAAAGAACTGGGCCAACTCTGTATTGCACGAAACATTCACTGGCACTACCAGCCTTCACTCTCTTGGTCTCCTTGACTCTCTCTCCCAGTGACTCCTTGTCTCCAAACACTACAGAAGGGGCCTTTGGGTGTCTCCTTACCAGCAGGCTTGAGCCATATGCTCCGACTGGCACTGGGCACCTTGGCACACTCGTCTCTCTCTGGCCCTAGCTCCAATTAAAGGCCGCTTTACACGCTGCGATATCGGTACCCATATCGCTAGCGTGCGTTCCCGCCCCCATCTGTTGTGCGACACGGGCAAATCGCTGCCCGTGTCGCACAACATCGCCCGGACCCGTCACACAACTTACCTTCCCTGCGACGTCGCTGTGACCGGCGAACCGCCTCCTTTCTAAGGGGGCGGTTCGTTCAGCCTCACAGCGACGTCACAGCAGCGTCACTGAACCGCCGCCCAATCAAAGCGGAGGGTCGGAGATGAGCGGGACGAACATCCCACCCACCTCCTTCCTTCCGCATTGTGGCCGGGAGGCAAGTAAGGAGAGCTTCCTCGTTCCAGTGGTGTCACACGGAGCGATGTGTGCTGCCGCAGGAACGAGGAACAACTTCGTTACTGCTGCAGTAACGATATTTGAGAATGGACCCCCATGTCACCGATGAGCGATTTTGCGACAATGCAAAATCGCTCATAGGTGTCACACGCAACGGCATCGCTAATGCAGCCGGATGTGCGTCACAAATTCCGTGACCCCAACGACTTCGCATTAGCGATGTCGCAGCGTGTAAAGCCCCCTTAACTCTAAGGCTGTCTCCGCACGCTGCATTTTTTGCCACACTTTTGGTGAAGTTTATTGCTCAAAATTGCATGTCATTTTTTCTCCCAGCAAAGTCTATGAGAATTCAGAAATGCTGTGCTTACTTTGCTTTTTTTTGCTTGCAGTCTTTGGTGCACAAAAACTGTACCATATCAGTTCTTTGTGCCTTTTTGTCCTGCATTTTTCAAACTTTCTTTGCAGTTTTTTGTGAACAAATTTTCTGCAGCATGCGCACATATCCTAAAATGGAGTCTCTCCTCTACACACAGGAACTAACTCCTCCCCTATAGGCTACTCCCTCAGTTTAACTACTTCCTAGTCCTCTGCCATCTGTTGCTACACTACCTAAACCGGCCACTAGATGGCAACATTTCCCACCAACATTATAATTCACAATCTTACATTACTTTATGCATCAATATATACAGTGATGCTTGGGGCTTCAGGGGTAGGAATCCAGTCTCCTCCTCACACTCTACTATGGCGGGGATCGAGACCCAGGCCCTTAAATAGACCGAATCCTAGCATCTAAGGCACTTGCTATGGAAGCCCTATCTTCTACAAGAGGGAAGTAAAAGGGTCACCATAGTCCTAGTGAAGAGCTCTTTGCTTGCAGTCACAAGTTTCTGTGTCAAAATGTGGATCCCTGCTGCATTGGAGTTGATTATTACCCCTGCAAGGAAGGGTCAGGGGTACAGCCTGCAGTACGTCAGTCTCTAATATTGGGACCATTGGTTCCTTCATAGCCCTTTGTTTTCCCATCTGAAGTTACAGTCTTTTAGTGGACTTCATTTAGACACACATATTCCTTCTTCTCCTCAGCAGCTGGTTTCGCTTGTGTTTTAAGTCTGTTTACTACCACCCAGCCTAGCATCACTGTACCATACATAAACGTTATTGGCACCCATCAGCTCCTCATCCTCGAACACAGGGACTAGCTATTTGCAAAGAGACAGCACCTCCTGACAGGACTACCTTCCTTGTTTTACGTACGTTCTCTCATTGGCCTGTTCACACAGGCTTATACCAAGCATTCTCCTCCGGACCCTCCTCTGCTGAGGTCACCCGTTCGTGGTCAGAATTAGCTTCAGATGATAACAATACGCGAGTCTGTTTTCTCCAATCATGTTACCTCATAATCGGTGTTGTGCTTCACAGAGCATTGAGTTCACCTCAGGTGAGGTCATAGACTTCACCGGAGGCGAGTTGACTGGGATTCTATGTGCACAGTATATCAGAATTATTGACAGTACATGTCCTGTTTAGATTAGACAATGTGCTGCTGAGAACAATTATTTTATTGCCAGCATGCATGATCCAATTTATCAACAAATTAGCAATCACAATGAGTGGGCAAACCCACAGATGTTTGGGCTAGGCGAGATCGGACTTGACCCGAACACTGAACTCCATATAAATCTAAAGGTCCAGTCACACTAAGCAACTTACCAGCGATCCCAACAATGATAGGGATCGCTGGTAAGTTGCTAGGAGGTTGCTGGGGAGATGTCACACTGCGATGCTCCAGCGATCCCACCAGCAACCTGACCTGGCAGGGATCGCTGGAGCGTCGCTACACGAGTTGCTGGTGAGCTCACCAGCAACCAGTGACCAGCCCCCAGCGCCACGTGGAAGATGCTGCGCTTGGTAACTAAGGTAAATATCGGGTAACCAACCCGATATTTACCTTGGTTACCAGCGCACGGAGCTACACGTGCAGAGAACAGGGAGCAGCGCACACTGAGCGCTGGCTCCCTGCTCTCCTAGTTACAGCACACATCGGGTTAATTACCCGATGTGTGCTGCAGCTACATGTGCACAGAGCAGGGAGCAGCGCACAATGCTTAGCGCTGGCTCCCTGCTCTCCTAGTTACAGCACACATCGGGTTAATTAACCCGATGTGTCCTGCAGCTACATGTGCACAGAGCAGGGAGCAGCGCACAATGCTTAGCGCTGGCTCCCTGCTCTCCTAGCTACAGCACACATCGAGTTAATTAACCCGATGTGTCCTGCAGCTACATGTGCACAGAGCAGGAGCCGGCACTGACAGTGAGAGCGGCGGAGGCTGGTAACAAAGGTAAATATCGGGTAACCAAGGACAGGGATTCTTGGTTACCCGATGTTTACTGTGGTTACCAGCCTCCGCAGAAGCCGGCTCCTGCTGCCTGCACATTTAGTTGTTGCTGTCTCGCTGTCACACACAGCAATCTGTGCTTCACAGCGGGAGAGCAACAACTAAAAAATGGCCCAGGACATTCAGGAACAACCAACGACCTCACAGCAGGGGCCAGGTTGTTGCTGGATGTCACACACAGCAACATCGCTAGCAACGTCACAAAAGTTGTTCGTTAGCAGCGATGTTGCTAGCGATGTTGTTTAGTGTGACGGGGCCTTTAGTCTAAGGGACCCAAACTTAAGTGTTATAAAATAGTGTTAGTAAGGTATAGGGGCTGTAAAAGGAGCCAAAATTGCTATTAAATCAGGACAATTATACTTCCAGAGTTTTTGCATGGCTATTACACTGTTTCCAGGTCAATAAATCTCATCAATATTCACTGCTTCCGTAGCCCACCCTCTGTGATAGCGTCTGTGATTGGTTGCAGTCAGACTGCATGCGTGCCAGCATCTGTGATGGTTTTCCCTTCACATTAGCTGTCTGGGTTACAAACTGGAGTGTAAAAATCAATAAATAATTGAAAATATTTGCATAGGTTCCCCTGTATTTTTATACCAAGCACAGATAAAACAGATAGTTGAAGGCTGCAGTATCAAAATATGAGAGATCCCATGCAGCTTTTATTTCATTATTTAAATTAATAATTTAAAAACTGTCGTGCGTTGCCCTCCAATTTTGATACTCAGCCAATATAAAACAGACAGCTTGGGGCTGGTATTCTCAGGCTGGGGAGGCCCACGGTTATAGGTCTCTCTCCAGCCTTAAAATAGCAGCCCACAGCCGCCCCAGAATTGACGCGTCTATTATATGCACTGATCCTGGTGCTTATCAAGCTCATCTAGATTGCCCTTGCAATCGGTTCAATATATGGGGTTAATGACATCTGTGATTTTTTGAAAAATCACAGATGTCATCAAGCCTGAGGTTAGGAATGGGTAGGTGTCTATGAGACTCCCATTACTAATTGTATAAGTAAAAAGAAATAAACACAAAATACAGAGAAGAATCCTTTATTTGAAGAAAAACTCCACCCTCTTTCTCCAATTTAATAACTCAACGTGAATGAATTCCAGTAATCCAGGATTGAGTTCAAGTAGTTCACCTAAGGTCACAGCTGGGGTACTGTAGGAACCTCAGATGGGACCTCAGGTTAATTCATTGCCGGATTACTGGATAAGGCTATGTGTGCAGGATGAGTATTTGGTTGCAGACATTTCTGCACCAAAAGTGCAATACATGTTTGATGCATTTTTGGTGCATTTTTCTGCCAGGAGATGCAGGAATGCCTGCAACCAAATACGCAATATGCGTACATAGCCAAATCCGGTAATCCAGCATCGAGTTGAATGAGCTCACCTGAGATCACAGCTGTGGTACTGTGGGAACCCCAGCTGTGACTTCAGGTGAACTCATCTCAGGTGAACTCATGGAACTCAATCCCGGATTACCGGAATGTGTGCACATTTCGGTAATCCGAAATTGAGTTCAATACTGCCGGATTACCAGATTATTGACTTCAATGGTGTCAGTTAATCAGGTAATCTGGCACCAATGCAGTCAATAATCCAGTGATCGAGGACCATTGAACTCAATGGCAGATTACCAGATTTGAATTCAATGAGTTCACTTCAGGTGAGCTCACAGCAGGGTTAAGGTGGGAACTGACAGATGTGACCTCAGGTGAACTCATTGACATCAGCGCTCACAGCTGCGGCTCTGTCAGTGTGTCCCTGACGCTGCAGTGCTCAGTCACATTTTCTAACTTGACTGGGCGCTGCGATCTCAGATGTAGCAGAGTCGGAATCATCATTGGATGTCGTGGTGTAGATTACATCGGACCTACAGGGGTGTTTGGGGGGTTAATAAATTGGAGAAAGAGGGTGTTTTTTGTTTTTAAAGAAAGATTTTTGTGTTTTTTATTTATATTTACTTACATGATTAGTAATTTGGGGTCTCATAGACCCCTCCCCATTACTAACCTCAGGCTTGATGACAGTTGTTATTTTTTGAGAAATCACAGTTGTAATTACCCCTTACATTACCCCAATTGCATCAGGGCAATAGGGATGTTCTGGGTAAGTGCCAGTATTGGTGCATCTAATTTATGCAACACATTTTGAGGCGGTTGCATGACGTAATTTTTTGGCTGAGGAGGGCCTAATAACCATAAGCCTCCCCAGCCTGTGAATACCAGACCCTAGCTATCTGCTTTATCTTGGCTGGGTATCAAAATTGGGGTTGACCACACTCCAGTTTTTAAAATGATTTATTTAAATACATTTTTAAAAAAGCCATATGGGGTCTCTGGTATTTTGATACACAGCCAAGATAACAATTAAATAAACAAATCTCCTTATAACCATAAATACCATATTTGCAGGTGAGTGCCAGAATATGGTCACTCTACCGTATAGACAAACTCCATAGAGTCAACATACAATACAAACAGGAGAAAAGGCGTTTATATGTGTTTAAACATTTCTTTATTTTCAATGAAAAAGGTGGTAGCACACACATAAAAACAGCAAGTGTAAAACATATAGAGGGACACCTAAGAAAGTTAATGGTATATGATAGATCAAAGTATAGAAGACCCTAAGCCATTTTTTTCAATTATTTATTTATTTTTCCATTCCAGTTTGGATACCCAGACAGTAAGGGGTACTTTGCACACTAAGATATCGCAGGTGCAATGTCGGTAGGGTCAAACCGAAAGTGACGCACATCCGGCGTCGCTCTCGACATCGTAGTGTATAAAGCCTTTTACGTACGATTAACGAGCGCAAAAGCGTCGTTATCGTATGATCGGTGTAGGGTCCGCCATTTCCATAATGCCGCTGCTGCGACGGTACGATTTTGTTCCTCATTCCAGCAGGCAGCACACATCGCTGTGTGTGAAGCCGCTGGAGCGAGGAATCTCTCCTACCTGCGCCCCGGCCGGCTATGCGGAAGGGCGGAGGTGGGCGGGATGTTTACGTCCCGCTCATCTCCGCCCCTCCGCTTCTATTGGCTGCCTGCCGTGTGACGTCGCTATGACGCCGCACGACCCGCCCCCTTAGTAAGAAGGCGGTTCGCCGGCCAGAGCGACGTCGCAGGGCAGGTGAGTGCATGTGAAGCTGCCGTAGCGATAATGTTCGCGACGGCAGCAATCACAAGATATCGCACCTTCGACGGGGGCGGGGACTATCGCTGCAGCGTCGATAACACATTGTTACTGATGTCGCAGTATGCAAAGTACCCCTAAGTTTTAGAGCAACCAATCAAAAGACGCCAAGCAGTCTGACTGCAACCAATCACATGCTATTCGGAAAAAAGACTGACTGGAACACCTATATGTGTGAATTAGGTGCTAGCCTAATGACTATAATAAGGATAATAAGCTGCACACTAACCACTATCAAAATATAAACATGAAAAATGGTAAAGCATTACTGCTATAGGGATACTGTGAACAATGAAAAATACATTTAGCTATCTGGAAAAAATAAAATACATGAAAAATGGTATTGCAAAACTGCTATGAATATTTGAAAATAGTAGAGATGTTTAGTAAATGTATTGATCAATGCAAATGAGCCCGAAACCAACGACAAGGTAATGTCTAATGTTCGGTAACCTAACCTTAATGTCTCTATGTGCTATTAAAAATCTGCAAGTATGGGCAGACAGGCTCCTGGCTATATAGGATCATGAATAGAGTCTGGTAATAGGGCGGGGTTCTGGGTTCTCAGTCAGAAGAAACTGCATGCTATTCAGAAAAAAAATGTCTTCTGACTGAGAACCCAGAACCCCGCCCGGGCTCATTTGCATTGATCAATACATTTGCTAAACATCTCTATTACTTTTAAATATTCATAGCAGTTTTTGCAATACCATTTTTCATGTATTTCATTTTTTACAGATAGCTAAATGTATTTTTCATTGTTCATAGTATCCCTATAGCAGTAATGCTTTACCATTTTTCATGTTTATATTTTGATAGTGGTTAGTGTGCAGCTTATTATCCTTATTATTGCAACCAATCACAGACGCTGTCAGAGAGGGTAGGCGAGCATTCAGTATTCATGAGATTTAATGAGCAGACCAGGAAACAGTGTGACACCCATGTGGAAACTTGACAAGTATAATTGTCATGCTTTAATCCCCATTTTGCTTCCTTTGCAGCCCCCTAGCCCTTACTATCATCATTTTATAACACTTAAGTTTGGGTCCCTTAGGGTATGTGCCCACAATCAGGACTCGCTGCAATAAGAACGCAGCGAGTCCTGACTGACGGGGCCACACGTCTCCTCCGCAGGAGAATGCAGGAGACCGAAGGTACCCACGATCATGGTTCAGTGCGCTGCGGTCTCTCGCTTGTGTTCTCCCTATGGAGGACGCATGCGATTCCACAGCAAACAATTGACATGCTGCGGTCTGGAAGGACGCACCACAGGTCAGTGTTTGCTGCTGAAAAAAGACGCATAGTGGGCACGGGATTTCTAGAAATCCATCCACTATGCTTGTACTGTACAGTCATGGCCAAAAGTTTTGAGAATGACACCAAAATTATATTTTCACATGATCTGTTGCCCTCTGGTTTTTAATTGTGTTTGTCTGATGTTTACATCACATACAGAAATATAATTGCAATCATATTATGAGTACCAAAAGGTTATATTGACAGTTAGAATGATTTAATGCAGCAAGTCAATATTTGCAGTGTTGACCCTTCTTCTTCAGGACCTCTGCAATTCTCCCTGGCATGCTCTCAATCAACTTCTGGACCAAATCCTGACTGATAGCTGTCCATTCTTGCATAAGCAATGCTTGCATTTTGCCAGAATTTGTTGGTTTTTGTTTTTCCACCCGTCTCTTGATGATTGCCCACAAGTTATCAATGGGATTAAGATCTGGGGAGTTTCCAGGCCATGGACCCAAAATCTCTATGTTTTGTTCCATGAGCCATTTAGTGATCACCTTTGCTTTATGGCAAGGTGCTCCATCACGCTGGAAAAGGCATTGTTGGGCGCCAAACTGCTCTTGGACAGTTGGGAGAAGTTGTTCTTGAAGGACATTCTGGTACCATTCTTTATTCATGACTGTGTTTTTAGGCAAGACTGTGAGTGAGCCGATTCCCTTGGCTGAGAAGCAACCCCACACATGAATCGTTTCAGGATGCTTAACAGTTGGCATGAGACAAGACTGGTGGTAGCGCTCACCTCTTCTTCTCCTAATAAGCTGTTTTCCAGATGTCCCAAACAATCGAAAAGGGGGTTCATCTGAGAAAATGACTTTACCCCAGTCCTCAGCAGTCCACTCCCTGTACCTTTTGCAGAATATCAGTCGGTCCCTGATGTGTTTTCTGGAGAGAAGTGGCTTCTTTGCTGCCCTCCTTGAAACCAGGCCTTGCTCAAAGAGTCTCCGCCTCACAGTGCGTGCAGAAGCACTCACACCAGCCTACTGCCATTGCTGAGCTAGCTCGGCACTGCTGGTAGTCCGATCCCGCAGCTGAAACAGTTTTAAGATATGGTCCTGGCGTTTTCTGGTCCTTCTTGGGCACCCTGGAGCCTTTTTGACAACAATGGAAGCTCTCTCCTTGAAGTTCTTGATGATGCGATAGATTGTTGACTGAGGTGCAATCTTTGTAGCTGCGATACTCTTCCCTGTTAGGCCATTTTTGTGCAGAGCAATGATGGCTGCACGTGTTTCTTTAGAGATAACCATGGTTAACTGATGAGAAACAATGATACCAAGCACCAGCCTCCTTTTAAAGTGTCCAGTAGTGTCATTCTTACTTAATCATGACTGATTGATCGCCAGCCCTGTCCTCATCAACACCCACACCTGTGTTAATGGAACAATCACTAAAACAATGTTAGCTGCTCCTTTTAAGGCAGGAATGCAATGATGTTGAAATGTGTTTTGGGGGTTAAAGATCATTTTCTTAGCCAATATTGACTTTGCAAGTAATTGCTGTTAAGCTGATCACTCTTTATGACATTCTGGAGTATATGCAAATTGCCATTAGAAAAACTTAAGCATTAGACTTTGTAAAAATTAATATTTGTAGCATTCTCAAAACTTTTGGCCATGACTGTACAACGCAGTGTTTTTGATGCAGCTGAAGCACACTGCGTCCAAAATGCTGCAAATACTGATTGTGGGCATGCAGCCTTAGACTCATAGGGGATTTTGCATCCTGGGTCTAGTTTGGGTCAAGTCTGATCCTGAACTGGACTTTATGTACGGCCGGACACTCCAAAGGTTAAAGAAGTGTTTAAACTTGAGGCCAGGAGGAAGGCAATTACTCTGATGTTGTGGAGGATAGTGTGGATCATGACCTGAGTGAAGTAATGAAAATAGGGTTGCCATGGGGGAGAGGGGTTCGAAAAGTTAATGCACAGAAGGGGAAAAGAGATACAGAAAAATATATAAAGCTCATGTACATTAATGCCAGAAGCCTCACCAAAAACATGGAGGAATTAGTATTAACCCCTTCACCCCTGGACGATTTTTCGTTTTTTTGGGGGGGGTTTTGCTCCTGTTCTTCCGAGAGCTGTAACTTTTTTATTTTTCCGGCAATATTACCATCCGAGGGTTTTTTTTTACGGGATGGGTTGTACTTTTAAAAAGAAACCATGTGTTTTACTATATAGTGTACTAGAAAATGTTAAAAAAAATTCTAAGTGCGGAAAAATTGCAAAAAAGTGCGATTGCATGATTGTTTTCGGAATAATTTATTCATTTGTTCAATAAATAATAAAACTGATGTATAGGTTTGATGCCTCAGGTCGGTACGAGTTTGTAGACACAAAATATGTATAGGTTTACTTTTATCTAAAGGGTTAAATAAAATCAGAAGTTTGTACAAAAAAAGTGAAGCACTTTTTGCGCCATATTCTGCTAACCATAGTGTTCTCATTTTTTGGGATCTTTGGCTCAGTGATGGCTTTTTTTGCGTCTCGAGCTGATGTTTTTAACTGTACCATTTTTGTACAGATGCTACTGTTTGTTCGTCTGTTATTGCATTTTGCGCAAAATTTGCAGTGACCAAAAAACGTAATTTTGGCATTTGGCATTTTTTTAACGCTACGCTATTTACCATTCAGAATAATTGATTTTATATTTTCATAGATCGGGTAGTTCTGAATGCGACAATACCAAATGTGTGTTTATTTTTTAAATCATTTAATTTTCAATGGGGCGAAAAGGGGGTGATTTGAACTTTTAGGTTTTTGATTTTTTTAAAACTTTTTTTTACTATTTTTATTTCACTAGTCCAGGACCAGGAAGAACAATGTTATTTACAATAATATGTAACTTTTATTGTTAATTCATGTAAAACACAGGATATTCTCTTTAATATGTCCCTGGGCTAACTGATCCACAATCGCAAATAAGTAAATAAAAATAAAAAATATTTAATTTCATGATTCATCCTCTTTTTCATCTTCTTTTTATCTAAAAGAGGATATTAGGACAGAATGTTTACGATGTGGAGATCTAAGTTTTTCTTTTTTCTATCATATACACTGTATTTTTGTGTTCTCCCAATCTTGCACATCCTCTCACCTAGATTAATTTCTACTTATTTCAAGGATACTATTTGATGGGAAATTCATATATAACAACATATTGTGTGTTATAAATCATTTATTTATTCTTGGGCTTTTGCCTTTTATACAGTCATATGAAAAACTTTGGGCACCCCTATTAATGTTAACCTTTTTTCTTTATAACAATTTGGGTTTTTGCAACAGCTATTTCAGTTTCATATATCCAGGGGTGGGATTCAAATTTGTAACAACAGGTTCTCTGTAAACCCCGCCCATTTGAAAACCACACCCATTCTGTAACCACACCCATTTTGTTAGCCACACTCATTTTCACACACTTTTCTCAACCAAAAAATACAAGTAGTTTAAAGTATAATCTCTTTCCCCTTCTTCCCCTCCTATACCTTCACTCTCCTGTCCAGCACCAGTTGTTCCCGTCACTGTCAGTCATATTGTATTAAACGGTTTTTCTACAGTTTTAAAATTTAAAAATTATTACTAAAGGTGCCCTGCTAAAATTGGAACGGACGACCTTCCACACACAGATCCCATCCCATGTGGCTGCTTTCCCCTACAGATCCCATCCCATTATGGCCTCTTTCCCCTGCAGATCCCATCCCATTATGGCCTCTTTCCCCTGCAGATCCTATCCCATTATGGCCTCTTTCCCCTGTAGATCCCATCCCATTATGGCCCCTTTCCCCTGCAGATCCCATCCCATTATGGCCCCTTTCCCCTGCAGATCCCATCCCATTATGGCCCCTTTCCCCTGCAGATCCCATCCCATGATAGCCCCTTTCCCCCTGCAGATCCCATCCCATTATGGCCCCTTTCCCCTGCAGATCCCATCCCATTATGGCCCCTTTCCCCCGGCAGATCCCATCCCATTATGGCCCCTTTCTCCATGCAAATACCATTCTATTATGGCCTCCTCTCCCCAAATAGCCACATATAGCTCCCCTCTTATGTGGCCTTTGTCCCCATATACCGCTCCCCTCTTATGTGGCCTCTCTCCCCATATACCGCTCCCCTCATATGTGGCCTCTCTCCCCATAGAGCGCTCCCCTCTTATATGGCCTCTCTTCCCATATACCGCTCCCCTCTTATGTGGCCTCTCTCCCCATAGAGCGCTTCCCTCTTATATGGTCTCTCTCCCCATATACCGCTCCCCTCTTATGTGGCCTCTCTCCCCATATACCGCTCCCCTCATATGTGGCCTCTCTCCCCATAGAGCGCTCCCCTCTTATATGGCCTCTCTCTCCATATACCGCTCCCCTCTTATATGGCTTCTCTCCCCATATAGGTGCCATGTTATGTGGCCCCTCTCCCTGCATCTTCGGCTCACTGAGCGCTGCTGCTTACCAGCATCGGCGGTTTCTCCTGTGTCTCCCGTCCTCCTCCGCGGCTTGTCTCTCCATGCTGACAGACGGCAGGAGGAGGAGCTCCCTCCTCACACTGCCGTGAATTGTCTGCAGCGTCAGCACGTCGCTGCACGCTGGATCAGGGGGCCGACAGGCTCCACTGAACCAGGAAGTGCGGCGTGGAGGGGCGGGGATTCATTTGTGCTAGAGTCTTAAAGAGACACTAGCACAAATGAATACAGGGAACCGGATCGCCAGAGCTGTTTCTTGCCGGTTCTGGGAACCAGCAGCTATTTTAACAAACGGTTCTCCAGAACCGGACAGAACCGGCTGAATCCCACCCCTGCATATATCTAATAACTGATGGACTGAGTAATATTTCTGGATTGAAATGACGTTTATTGTACTAACAGAAAATGTGCAATCCGCATTTAAACAAAATTTGACCGGTGCAAAAGTATGGGCACCTCAACATAAAAAGGGACATTAATATTTTGTAGATCCTTCTTTTGCAAAAATCACAGCCTTTAGTCGCTTCCTGTAGCTTTTAATGAGTTCCTGGATCCTGGATGAAGGTATATTTGACCATTCCTGTTTACAAAACAATTCCAGTTCAGTTAAGTTTGATGGTCGCCAAGCATGGACAGCACGCTTCAAATCATCCCACAGATGTTCAATGATATTCAGGTCTGGGGCCTGGGATGGACATTCCAGAACATTGTAATTGTTCCTCTGCATGAATGCCTGAGTAGATTTGGAGCGGTGTTTTGGATCATTGTCTTTCCTGAAATATCCATCCACTGCGTAACTTCAACTTCGTCACTGATTCTTGCACATTATTGTCAAGAATCTGCTGATACTGAGTTGAATCCCATACAGCTTCTCCTTGTGCAACGTGTGCTGTATTGTTGACCGATGCACAGTGACACCATCTGCAGCAAGATGATGCTGCAGGTCTTTGGAGGTGGTCTGTGGATTGTCCTTGACTGTTCTCACCATTCTTCTTCTCTGCCTTTCTGATATTTTTCTTGGCCTGCCACTTCTGGGCTTAACAAGAACTGTACCTGTGTTCTTCCATTTCCTTACTATGTTCCTCACAGTGGAAACTGACAGTTTAAATCTCTGAGACAACTTTTTGTATCCTTCCCCTGAACAACTATGTTGAATAATCTTTGTTTTCAGATCATTTGAGAGTTGTTTTGAGGAGCCCATGATGCCACTCTTCATAGGAGATTCAAATAGGAGAACAACTTGCAAGTGGCCACCTTAAATACCTTTTCTCATGATTGGATACACCTGCCTGTGAAATTCAAAGCTCAATGAGGTTACAAAACCAATTTAGTGCTTTAGTAAGTCAGTAAAAAGTAGTTAGGAGTGTTCAAATCAATAAATTGATAAGGGTGCCCATACTTTTGCACCAGTCAAATTTTGTTTAAATGCGGATTGCACATTTTCTGTTAGTACAATAAACCTCATTTCAATCCAGAAATACTACTCAGTCCATCAGTTATTAGATATATGAAACTGAAATAGCTGTTGCAAAAACCCAAATTGTTATAAAGAAAAAAGGTTAACATTAATAGGGGTGCCCAAACTTTTTCATATGACTGTATTAGCCACTATATTCAGTATCATGGAATTTATCATCTTAATTTTCCAATATGTTTTCACATATCATTTTTAGTGCTTTAACTTTCCTTCGTAGTTCATGGATTCAATATCTTAAGGTTAATAATTATCCTTCCTTTATTTATAGCATTGATAATATATTAAAGGGAATCTGTCAGCAGGTTTTTGCTACCTCATCTTAGAACAGCATGATATAGGCAAGGAGATCATGAATCCAGTGATGTATCACTAAGTATACTGGGTGCAGTGGTTCTGGCACAATCAAAATTTTTAGATGTAGTAATGCAGCAGAACTGAAAAAGCATCCCCCCCACCTACACTAGGCTCTCTATAGACATTGTACATTGACAGTTGTTAGTGGGGAAGTTGTGTTCATGTTCATATGTGGTTTTAAGGGGAGTCGATTTTATCGGTAAAGTGTCTAATTTGGAGATACATGAATAAATCCCTTTTTTGCTTCCCGTATTTCTCTATAATGTCAGAAAAGGGAAATATCGTATGTGAACGCAACAAGTTGCCAACTTTTAGAATTCCTTTAGAGATCCAAGTTTCTAATCTAAGTGAGGGATGTTGGTGTTTGAAAAACACCAATGGGATGTCAGATATGCAAAAGGGTACGAGAGTCCTCCCTTCATTACTGTTAAAGGGAACCTGTCACCAGATTTGGCGACTACAATCCCATTTACTGTACAGTATGTACTATTAGCAGTCTACAGAATTTCGTCAGGTATAATGTTGCACACTTATTTGCATAATAGGGTAATTCCATGTTTTACACATTCTAATCATAGCTTTTCTGTATGCAAGGTATCGATTCATATTGAATTGATGATGCACTACAACTTTGTAATTCAGTTTTTTTCTGTATCTTGTTCCGTTTTCGAGATAAAAATGCTAACTCCGTTGTTTTCCACCAGGTGGCGCTATAGGTGGTTTCATTGCGTAGCGTATGGCTACTTTACTATACCTAGACACCACTTCTATGCGCATGGCTGCTGCCGTTCTCAAGTTAATGGCGGTGGACAGGATATGGGTGGACACATTGTAGATTGAGTTCATGTAATTTATGATGAAGTTGTGAAATTTTTGTCTCATTTTGAGGGGAGAGAGTAAGTTTATTGATTCTATTGATCAGTTAGTTTATTTAGAATATCGAATTGTGTGGAGTCTCTGTTTTTTTTTTATTGCGCACTGCCTGTTTAATGAAGTGACCCCTTATGGTGGCTTTGTGAGCACACCACAGGGAAACATCTGACTCTTCTCCATTGTCATTTAGAGAAAAGTATTACTCAACTGCTTTAGTGGGTGGTCAAAGTATAAAAAGGATGATTTACAATGTAGGCGTTCAAGTGCTAGATAGGATTTGGAAAGAAGTTGTGCTTTTCTTGGATTGACAAGATAATGGGGGTATGATCTGACTAAGGCGGGCTTTGCACGTTGCGACATCGCAAGCCGATGCTGCGATGTCGCACCCGATAGTCCCCGCCCCCGTCGCAGGTACGATATCTTGTGATAGCTGGCGTAGCTAAAATTATTGCTATGCCGGCTTCACATGCACTCACCTGCCGTGCGACCGTCGCTCTGACCGGCGACCCGCCTCCTTCCTAAGGGGGCGAGTCGTGCGGCGTCATAGCGACGTCACACGGCAGGCGGCCAATAGCGGCGGAGGGGCGGAGATGAGCAGGATGTAATCATCCCGCCCACCTCCTTCCTTCCGTAAAGCCGCTGGCGGCAGGTAAGGTGATGTTCCTCGCTCCTGCGGCTTTACACACAGCGATGTGCGCTACCGCAGGAACGAGGAACAACATCGTACTTGTTGCGGCACCGGCATTATGGAAATGTCGGAGAATACACCGATAATATGATAACGACGCTTTTGCGCTCGTTCATCGTATCATCTAGCATTTATACACTACAATGTCGAAAGTGACGCCGGATGTGCGTCACTTTCGATTTGACCCCACCGACATCGCACGTGCGATGTTGCAACGTGCAAAGCCGCCCTAAGAAATTGAGGAAATCTGGGCATTGTCAATTCTTGATAGAAGTGGTTTAGCAATCAAAATGTAGTCAATCCTAGCGTATGTCCCAGGCGGGTTGGAAAAGAAGGTATAGACCCTCTCAGAGGGGTTTCTTAATCTCCAGATGTCAAAGAGATCTCTGCTATGGATGAACTGTGCCAGGGGGCTAGAGTTTGATTTTTTGCTTTTGGCAGAGGAGTCCATTGAAGACCATATGGGAAGATTTAAATCTCCTAGAAATGATCAAGGAACCCTTGCGGTTTTCTAGTGCCGAAAATATGGTTGTTTTGATGAATTTAAGTTGTTTACTGTTAGGAACATATAGAGATACCAAAGAATATGGTAAATCATTTATGAGGTAGGAGAGAATAATAAATCTACCATTTTTATCTATGGTTTGGTTTAGTTCAGTGAAGGCAAGTGTATCTCTAAATGTAATAGAGACTCCTCCTTTCTTTTGCTGGAGCAGAGATTATATGTGGAAACTCTTATTTATAAGCATGTGAATGTCGTCATTCACCAGATGTGTTCCTTGAACACACAGGACATCTGCTTTTAATTTATTGGCTTCCCTCCAGAGCAGAGACCACTTAAACGGAGAATTAAGACCCTTAACATTAATTGATACAATTTTAAAAAACATACTTGCAGACATTAACTTTGCTATGGACAAAAGGCAAAGTGGGCACCGTGGTAATATTGGCCCATTGAGTGACAAAATTAGACCACCATTGGCAGACTTGTCCTCGTGGAGAAGGATCCACTGTGATGGGTGGTACTTCTTGCAAGTTGCAACTCAACTTTATAGAGGGAGAAAACATTAAAAAAAAAACCAAAAAACATAAAACAAACCTGGGAGTCTGAAAGGAATCAACTTTAAGATTAGAAATAGAGACAAGAAAGTCAGGTAGGAGTAGGCCCAGGTGCAAAGGAGATCTAGCCGGTGTGGAGGGTATGGTCTCCAGACCGGAAGAAATGGTCCAGACCGGCATAGTTGGTAAATGTAAATCCACAGTATCAGGGTCCCACATGGCCATTGAGACTTTTATGTCCAGGGAGGAATATAATTCCAAACAGAAGAAGGAACAACTGTCCATCCCAAGGATTAAAAGAAAAAAAAATGAAGCCAATCAACCAGGAACATTTAAAGAGCTGTCAGGTGTTTCCTCTCTTCCCCCGAGAATTCCTTCCATTCTTCCCAGACATGGCTAGGGGAAGAGACACCAGGATTGGTGACGCTCATAGATTGAAGTATAGAGGCCACATGTTTTGCAAAGCTGAAAGCCTTGTTCTGGGGAGGAGACAATATGTTTAGTGCCATCCTTTGAGATTATTAGCTTGACAGGAAATCCCCATCTGTAAGGGATTTTTTGATCACGCAGCTGTTTGGTGAAGTTAGAAAAGGCTCTTCTTCTAGTGAGGGTAGCCGCCAAGAGATCAGTGTAGAGTGAGATATGCTGAAATCTGTTTGACAGATTAGGGACAGAGCGAGAAGCCTCTAATATTGTCTCATTTACGTGATAGAAGTAGACTGACGATGACATCTCTAGGTGAAGATGCTGGAATAGATTTAGGTTTGGGTAGCCTATGCACCCTATCAGTGGTCAAATCAGACTGAAGCTTCTGGGAAAAGGGCTGAAAATAGGTATACCAAGTATTCTCTTAGGCCCCATGCACACACTGCGTTTTTTGCCATGGTTTTGAGTGCAGTTTGTGGCACAAAACTGCATGCATTACCATCCCCAGCAAAGTCTATGAGATTGCAGTTTTGCTGTGCGCACATTGCTTTTTTTTTATAGCTGCATTTTTGTAGTGCCCACAAATCTGCAGATGTCAATTTTTTTTGCGTTTCTTCCTGCATTTTTCACCCACTGAATCAAAAAAACGCATTATTAAAAATGCATGGAAAATGCATGCATTTTTGGAAGCATTTTTGGGCTACACGCTTCGTTTTTGGGTCCACAGGGTGTAGTTTTGTGTTGAACACAAAATTGAAGTTTGCGGACATACCCTTAATGCCTCCGGCCGTGTAGATTCAGCAATGCCCCTGAGCCAAATGTTGTTCTTTCTCGACCTGTCTTCCATATCCACAAGTTTGATCTTGATGGCCTCCAACTCTCCCTCTATTGACAAGGCTAGCTCTACCACCTCAATGTGGGCTGATGTTAGCTCCTTCATTTTAGTTTCAATATGTGAGGTGTGATTCCCTAGGGAGACCAGATCTTTTTGCAAATTAGTAAAGGCAGACTGGAGATCCTCTCTTATAGAGGACTTTAACCCCTTTACCTCCGAGCCCATTTTCACCTTAATGACCGGGCCATTTTTTCCAATTCTGACGAGTGTCACTTTGACAGGTTATAATTCTGGAACTCTTCAACAGATCCTGATGATTCTGACATTCTTTTTCGTAGCATATTGTATTTCATAGTTGTAAATTTAGGGAGATTTTTTTTTGCGTTTATTTGGCAAAAATTTCGCAATTTTCAAACTTTGACATTTTATGCCCATAAATACGAGAGTTATGTCACAGAAAATAGTTGGTTGACATCCAAGTGCAGTCCGATGTTTCACTCGCACCCATAGACTTGTATGGTTGCGAGTGATCCGAGACTCGCAGACAATCACAAGATGCTGCAATTTTTCCCTCAGTCTGATTAGGGCAGAGGAAATACTCGCAGATGTGAGCTGCACCATTTTGTCGCATTGCACTCGTGCGAATCATACACTAGTGTGACTCTACCCTTATACATTGCTCATAAATATGCTGGACTACCTGGCAGCACACAAAGTAGTCCTCTAATGATAATCTATTGCTGATTAATCAGTGATTTTATCAAAACTACACTAAGCAGCGCAGTAAGTGACAGATTGCTGGAATCAGGATCTCTGCCCCTACATTATGCTGCTCTAAAACACCTGGTGACAGATTTTCTTTAAGGCCAGTGGAAGCAGGAACCTGTTGACATGTGACTGCTATCATCAGGATCCGGCCACGCCAGCCACTATCTATATTTTTGACACAACCATTCATTTGAATGGGCAAGTTTGCACTACAAATTGGATCACAACCAAACATGTCTAAGATTTTTTTAATTTATTATTGTGGACCGTTAGTCACCAAAAAAGTATTCACCCCTCTTGGCATATTTTGTGTTTTGATACCTCACAACCTTCACTTTTTTTTTTCTTAGGGTCTGCATCAGTACATGTAAAGAACATACCTACACACAGGGCCGGACTGGGACTAAAATTCAGCCCTGGCATTTGGGGGTGCACAGGCCCACTTGGTGAATGTTTAATATCTTTGTGCACTTGTAGATTGTGTAACACGACCATATACCATGCAGTCACAGCTGCGTCCAGTATTACAGCTCAGTCCTATTTATTGCTCTTAAGTTGCCGGACCTGGTGAAGCCGCTATGTTCCCTATAGAACTGGGTCCCATTGTTAAAGAAGAGGATGCTGAGCTCTACATATAATGCTAAGGCCTCATCATATAGCTGATGGGCAGTGCAAAATCAGATCCCCCTCAGCTAATATTGATGACCTATTCTACAGATAGATGATCAGGGAAGCTGTTGTTGTCACTGATGCTAATTTTGGGTGCATGCCACTTAGGAAATGTGCAATTACATTTTTGGGGGAAGATCCCACCATGTATACCACTATGAAAAATACTCACAACGAGTGACCATCTGCATCTATTACTGTGCACAGGTTCAGGCTTTTGAGCACCTTTTAACCACTTCAGGTTTCTAAAACCACCAAGTGGTTAAAAGAAGTGACCAGTTCATTCTCCTGGGGTTTTCCACCCAGCAGACGCTCTGGACTTTACAATGCAGATCAATGGAAAGGTTCGGAAGATGCCTGGATGTCTTTTTTTGCGTTTTACCATCACTTTTTCTTAAAAAGCACAGTAAAAAAAAGTGACAAAAACAATAGGAAAACACTAAAAAAGACAAAGATGGTCAAGACCATAGAAAAAAATACCCAGGAAACGACTATAAAACTACACAGAAGATGGGTCAGGAAAAAAAACGCCACAATTTTCAACATCTACTTAAAAAACTTGCTGGTGTTGCTTGAGTTTAAAACACCTTGTGTGCACATACCCTTAGGGGTACTTTGCACACTACGACATCGCAGGTGCGATGTCGGTGGGGTCAAATCGAAAGTGACGCACATCCGGCGTTGCTGTCGACATCGGAGTGTGTAAATCGTTTTTACTACGATTAACGAGCACAAAAGCGTCGAAATCGTATGATCGGTGTAGCGTCGGTCATTTCCATAATTTCGGAAGGACCGATGTTACGATGTTATTCCTCGTTCCTGCGGCAGCACACATCGCTGTGTGTGAAGCCGCAGGAGTGAGGAACATCGCCTTACCAGCGTCCCGGCTGCAATGAGGAAGGAAGGAGGTGGGCGGGATGTTTACGTCCCGTTCATCTCCGCCCCCCTGCTTCTATTGGCCACCTGCCGTGTGAGTGCATGTGAAGCTGCCATAGCGATAATGTTCGCTATCTCAGCTATCACAAGATATCACAGCTGCGATGGGGGAGGGGACTATCGCGCTCGGCATCGCTACCATTGGCTTGTGATGTCGTAGTGTGCAAAGTACCCCTTAGGTTTTCCAGTTTTTGAAAACCCATTTCCTGCTATTGTCTGCAGCGCTGGTGTCATATCACAATGACAGCGCTGCAACCAATCAGCTCAGCAAGTAACTGATTGTCTACAGCGCTGCTGATGTCAGATGATGTCAGAGATGAAGACACTTATAGACTCCAGGCGCAACAGCAGTTTGTATTTTTTATAACAAAAAGGATGCATCAGACATCAAGAGGATGTGAGCAGTCTGCGTCATGTAAGAGCTACTCACATGAATACATTACTAGAACCAAATATTTGAGGAGGATTTGGAGACATTCTGCTTAAAAAATGTGTAAACATGTTAATTTACACTGTTTTTGGAGCAGAAACTGAGCAGAATCTTGCCAAATTCTCCTCATAATGTCAAAACAAAGTTTTGATTATTTGTAAGCTTTTTTTGACATAACCATGAAACTTGTTTTGGATTTTCATGTTCAGAACCACCATCAGTACATGTATGCTGCACCAGAGCCACCATCAGCATATGAATACAGCACCAGTGCCACAATCAGTATATGAATGCCACACCAGAACCAACATCAGCACATGAATACAGCACCAGAACCACCACCAGAACATGAATGCAGTGCCAGAATCACCATTAGCACATGAATGCAGCACTAGAGCCACCATCAGCACATGAATGCAGCAGCAGAGCCACCACTAGAACATGAATGAGTTGTTCCCGTCCCTTTTGTCTCCACGTAGTACAGACACCATGATGAGATTTCATGCCCACAGCTTGTCTCTGAAGACCTTCCTCTTTGTTCTTCAGCAGCACTTCCTGACACAGTGCCTTTAAAAATAAAAGTATCAGTATACTGCCCCAAAAATATAAATATCTCCCATGCTGTGCTACTAAATAAAGACTTGCTGTGCTTCCTTCACAATATATCTCCCCCCACACACACACTGCCCCTCTCCGAAATATTATACCCCCACACACTGCTCCTCACCAAAATATTATACCCCCACACACACTGCCCCTCTCCAAATATTATACCCCTCTACACACACACTGCCCCTCTCCAAAATATTATACACCCCACAAACACACACAATGCCCCTCTCCAAAATATTATACCCTCACACACACTGCCCCCCTCCAAAATCTCATACCCCCCCATAGACACACACACTGCCCCTCTCCAAATATTATAAGCCCCTACACACACACACACACACACTGCCCCTCCCCAAAATATTATACCCCCTACACACACACTGCCCCTCCTTTAAATATTACACCTCCCTCCCCCCTCCCCCCACACACACACTGCCCCTCTCCACAATATTATACCCCCCCACACACACACACACTGGCCCTCTCCAAAATATTATATCCCCCATATATACACACACTGCCCTTTTCCAAAATATTATACCCCCCATATATACACACACACTGCCGTTATGTAAAATACCCCCCACACACACACACTGCCCCTCTGGATAAAGTACCCCCCTTCCCCCCGCCTCTTGCAAAGCTGTGTCCCTTTCACAAATGTTCTCCCGTTATGTGCCCTAATCCCCTCCTCACTCACCCATAGTGAGTACACATTCCATCTACGGCTCCTCCACGGAGCTCTTACAACTGTCCAATGTGTCTCAGCAGCGCCCGCAGAAGTGTGATGATGTCAGCAAGGTGCTGATCTCATCACGTTGTTGCATGCCGGAGCCCCAGGCCCGGCGCTGTCACTGATCAAATGTATTTGCGTCTGAGAGACGCAAACACATTTGAACAGGAAGGAGGGAGCTGCGGTCACTGGCGCTTTCCTCAGCAGTACACTGGGCACAGGATCTCACTAAACAGCAGGGCTGGGGCGTCACAACACAGCTCGCTGCCTCCTGCTGCTTCCAGTGATGCTACTGCGCGCAAGGCAAATTAATGTTTCCCAGCGTGCAGACTGCTGAGGAGAGTGGCGGTGACTATAGAGTGAGCAGCCCACTACAGGGACAAGCCCACTACAGGGACCAGCCCTTCTGGCATTTGCCAGAATTGCCCTATGGCCAGTCACACACATGTGATCATTTTGGTTTTCTTTGCTTGTGAAGCAAACAACAAATAGGACAGAATAACTGAACACTTCAGTATGCATAACTATTCATCCCCCCTAAAGTCAGTACTTTGTAGAGTCCCTGTTTGTGGCAATTAGAACTGCAAGCCGCTTTGGATAAGTCTTTATGAGCTTTCCACATCTCGCCACTGGGATTTTTGCCCCTTCCGCAAAATTACTCCAGCTCCTTCAAATTAGATGGTTTCCTCAGATAAACAGCAATCTTCAAGTCTGACCACAGAGTCTCAATTGAATTAAGGTCTGCGCTTTGACCAGGCCACTCCAATACATTTACACATTTTCCCCTTAAACCATTCGAGTGTTGCTTTAGCAGTATGCTTTGGGTCATTGTCTTGATGGAAAGTGAAACTCCGTTCTAGTCTCAAATCACTGACAGAATGAAAACAGGTTTTGTTCAAGAATATCCTTGTATTTCACACTATCCATCTCCCCCCCCCCCCCCCCGGCTCGGACCATTTTCCCTGCCCTTGCTGCCAAAAAACATCCCCATAGCATGATGCTGCCACCACCATGTTTCCCTGTGGGATGTGTTCTTGGGGTGATGAGCTGTGTTTGTTTGGCGCCAGACATAGTTTACCTTGGTGGCCAAAAAGTTCAATTTTGGTCTAATCTGACTACAGCACCTTCCTCCATACATATTGGGAGTCTCCCACATGTCTTTTGGCAAAATCAAAACATGTCTTCTAATTCTAGGCTGTAAGTAAAGGCTTTTTTTTCTGGCCTCACTTTCATAAATGCCAGCTCTATGTAGTGTACGGCTTATTGTGGTCGTATGGCAGATATTCCAGTCACCGCTTGGGAACTCTGCAGTTCCTTTAGGGTTACCTTTGGTCTCTGTGCTACCTCTCTGTTTAAGCCAAACACAATTTGCCCTTTGATACTTTAGTGTCCATTTTTTGTCTCTCTACTGGAATGTTACAGTTAAGAGCTTAGATTGTTAAAGAATGCAATTTATGACATCATTGGAGTTTGAGTCCCATAGAAATAAATGGGATCCATTAATGAAATCTGTATAATTCAATTTATTAATGTTATAAAAACAAAATGTAAAAAATGCATCTGGTGTAAATTCAGACAAATAGATTATGAAGGTTTACTGGACCATCTTATTTCACGTGCTTCTAAAAGACTGCAGACTTTTAAGAACTGGAGTATTTTGGACATTAGAAATCTTATCTCAGTTTTTCAATCAGATGACAGAATCATCTTCACAATAACATTTTGGATGAATTCACCCATGGCACGTTTATGACTGTCCCTGTCCCTTATTGCAAGAAACATCCCCTTCAGATGAATGGAACTGATTTTCTGAAATGTATGCAACAAATCTGCCATGTGTGAATTCACTCCTATTTTATTATATTCTTTTCATTTCACTAAATTTTAGATTGTCTCAACCGAGATAAAGCTAGGAGACAGGAGAATTAGGGAAACTGTCAATGCTGACACTAGTAGGACAGATGGCATCGCCACCCACTCATTCGTTCTGTCATAGCTTTGTATGCATATTTTACACCATCACCGATGGGCACATTTAACCCATGTATTTCTGGTGTTTTGCGGAGAAATCAACATTAGAAAGTTAAAAGATCTGACTGACTTTCAAATGAAATTTAGAAGCCAAAAATAGCATTTGTTTTAATTAAAATATTTTAAAAAATGTTTAGAAAATAGATTTTCCATATTGGAAAAAAAATAATAAGGAGTAAATAACTTCAGTGTTGATACTACAGCAGACTGTCACTGTTCACATTCTGATAAAGACATGGATGTATCAAGAGCAAGGCGAATAAGAGTGTTTATATATTGTATATATATATATATATATATACATATATATATATATATATATATATATGAATGTGCATATAAAATTACATATAAAAATTCAAGGATGTGGTGGAAACAATTGTAGGACAGCACAATAAGCTAATAACAAGTCACCAGATATCAATTCATATAAGATCGATATGTGTATATATACTGGCTGACTGGCTGTAATAGGAATCCTGTTCCCGTGTGCCGGGAGGCTATATAGGGCTAAGAATCAAACCAAAGTGGCACAGAGATTCCAAAAAGGAATGCCAAGTATTCCAAAAATCAACACATACCTATCTAAAGTTCCAAGTGCAGTCTCACAGATGAAGGAATCCAAGGCAATGTCACCCACGTATAGATGTATGTGGCTCCATTTACCTGATAGAGGCTACAAATGTGTCCTTACTATTTGGTATACATGGCTATACTTCTCTTTACTTTGTCAAGCAAGTGGGCACACACTTAAAGGTTGGTAAACTGAAAAATAAGGAGCGCTGATAGTGTAATACCAACAGATCAGTGAGGTAGATCAGGAAAAATACACTCACCTGAAAAGGTTGTGAGATAGTCACAACCACTGATAGAGCATAGGATGAAGGCGTCTGCTGCAGCCCCACAAGGATGTGCATACAAATCAGAGTGAAGAGGGGGTTAATGCCGCGCATCAGCCAAAATGAAGATGTAGCACGTTGATGTTATAAACGTATTCTTTTATTCCATCGGTCTACGCGTTTCGAGGATATACCTCTTCTTCAGGACCAGTGCATCAACATAGTATACTATGTTGATGCACTGGTCCTGAAGAAGAGGTGTATCCTCGAAACGCGTAGACCGATGGAATAAAAGAATATGTTTATAACATCAACGTGCTACATCTTCATTTTGGCTGATGCGCAGCATTAACCCCCTCTTCACTCTGATTTGTATGCACTTAAAGGTTGGTAGCATTGTATGGCAAAGTGAGCCGCTGGCCTTTTAAGACTCTTCGCACACACAAACAAGACTGCGGCATAGAGCCCTGTGCGTGCTTCGGCGGCTCTTGTTGTGTGAGCAAAGAGTCTTAAAAGGCTGGTGGCCCACTTTGCCATTCAATGCCACCAGGTCTTTTAGACTCTTCACGCACACAAACAAGATCCTCCAAGGTGCGCACAGGGCTCTATGCCGCAGTCTTAAAAGGACCAGCGGCCAGACGAGCGAGGCTGCTGCACCCCCCAATGCACAATTACACTGCAGCCCAACATTCAAATGCCGACTGCCAGATTGTCAGTCACAACCTGCCCCTCCTGTATACCATGTGAGCTCACACATAGCCCCTATATACAGTATGAGTCCACACACAACTCCCTATATACAGTATGAGCCACCCCACACACCCCTACATACATCATGAGCCCTCACACAGCCCCCCATATACAGTATGAGCCACCACACAAACCCCTACATACATCATGAGCCCCCACACAGCCCCTCCATATACAGTATGAGCACACTGATATACAGTATGAACACTCACACAGTCCCCCTATATACTACTATGTGAGCCCTTATATAACCTCTATATCAGTGATGACCAACCTATGGCGCGCGTGCCAGACTGGGCACGCAGAGCCCTTTCTGCCGGCACGCGTGCTGTTGCCACTTTCAGCCACTTTGAACTGTCGGTGTGATCGCGCCGGCAGTTCAAACTTGTGTTGGAGCAGAGGAGACATTTCTCCTCCCTCTGACACTCCTCCTCTCCTAGGCCGCAGGCCTGTTGCCTAGGAGACAGTGGAGCATCAGTAAGCGGCGCCGGTGTCTTGTGGCCACGCTGGAACTGACTGAGAAACCAGCGGCGCACAGCGGTGGAGCGGGTGCTAGAAGGTGAGGTTTTTTTTTAATTTTTAAACTGTGTGCGACTGTGCCAAGGTGTGGGGGACAGTGCTAGCATGGGGCAAACATGGAGAGCACTGGGCAAACATGGAGAGCACAAGGGGGGCAAACATGGACAGCACGGGGGGGCAAACATGGACAGCACGGGGGGCAAACATGGATAGCACAGGGCGGAAAACATGGACAGCACAAGGGGGAAAACATGGACAGTACAGGGGGCAAACAAGGACAGCACGGGGGGCAAACATGGACAGCACAGGAGAAACATGGACAGCACGGGGGAAACATGGACAGCACGGGGCAAACATGGACAGTACGGGAGAAACCTGGACAGCACGGGTGGAAACATGGCTGCAAGGATGGGGGAAACATGCAAGGATGGGGGAAACATGGCTGCAGGGATGGAGGAAACATGGCTGCAATGATGGGGAAACATGGCTGCAAGGATGGGGGAAATATGGCTGCAAGGATGGGGGAAACATGCAAGGATGGGGAAACATGGCTGCAAGGATGGGGGAAAACATGCAAGTTTGGGGGAAACATGGCTGCAAGGATGGGGGAAACATGGCTGAAAGGATGGGGGAAACATGGCTGCAAGAATGGGGGAAACATGGCTGCAAGGATGGGGGAAACATGGCTGCAAGGATTGGGGGTAACATGCGAGGATGGGGGGAAACATGCCAGGATGGAGTACATTTAGCAGGAAGGGGAACATGCCAGGAACGGTGACATTTAACAGGATGGGATACATTTACCAGGATGGGGGATACATTTATCAGGATGGGGCGAAACATACCAGGATGGGGGTACGTGAACATGCCAGGATGGGGAACATTTAGCAGGAAGGAGAACATACCAGGAAAGGTGACATTTACCAAGATAAGGGAACATGCTTGGATGGGGTACATTTACCAGGATGGGGGAACATGCCAGGATGAGGTACATTTACCAGGATAGGGTCATTTAACAGCATGGTGGAACATGCCAGCGATGAAATACATTTACAATAATGGGGTACATATACCAGGATGGGGTACATTTACCAGGATGGAGGACATTTACCAGGACTGGGGTCCATGCCGGGATGGAAGAACATTTACCATGATGGGGAATATGCCGGGATGGGGTACATTTGCCAGGATGGGGCCATGATGGGGACAAATATACTAGAATGTAGGAAATATATATCAGGATGGTGACATAACTACACAACGAAAGGGGAGCAACTCGTACGTCTTTATGGGTTTTCAAGATATTCAGACTTTGAAATATAGATGTGGATTACAGGGTGAAATCTGATTGCGTTCCATGCTAAAATCTCTGTCTGTCTAATATGCTGCAATTTTTTCCAGAAACATCAATCCAACTGCTGTGTCTGTAAAGGGCAGTGGCAGTGGCAGTGGCTCAGCTTCAATGTGTGGTAAGCATGCATGAGCGTGATGCCCCCTGCTGAAGAGAAGAGAAGACTGCAAAGGTAAGGTTAAAATCAATTATTTACATAATAGGATTGGTTGGCACTTCGGAAAAAAAATTGGGTTAAGGGCTACAGTTTGGGCACTCGGCCTGGGGAAGGTTCGCCATGACTGCTTTATATACAGTGCCTTGCAAAAGTATTCGGCCACCTTGAAATTTTCAACCTTTTCCCACATTTCAGGCTTCAAACATAAAGATACAAATTTCAATGTTCTGGTGAAGAATCAACAACAAGTGGACACAATTGTGAAGTTGAATGAAATGTTGAATGAAATGTATTGCTTATTTTAAACTTTTTAAAAAAATAAATAACTGAAAAGTGGGACGTGCAATATTATTCATCCCCTTTAAGTTAATACTTTGTAGCGCCACCTTTTGCTGCGATTACAGCTGCAAGTCGCTTGGGGTATGTGTCTATCAGTTTTGCACATCGAGAGACTGAAATTCTTGCCCATTCTTCCTTTGCAAATAGCTCGAGCTGAGGCTGAGTGAGTTTGGATGGAGAACGTTTGTGAACAGCAGTTTTCAGCTCTTTCCACATATTCTCGATTGGATTCAGGTCTGGACTTTGACTTGGTCACTCTAACACCTGGATACATTTATTTGTGAACCATTCCATTGTAGATTTTGCTTTATGTTTGGGATCATTGTCTTGTTGGAAGACAAATCTCCATCCCAGTCTCAGGTCATTTGCAGACTCCAACAGGTTTTCTTCAAGAATGGTCTTGTATTTGGCTCCATCCATCTTCCCATCAATTTAACCATCTCCCTTGTTCCTGCTGAAGAAAAGCAGGCCCAAACCATGCTACTGCCACCACCATGTTTGACAGTGGGGATGGTGTGTTCAGGGTGATGAGCTGTGTTGCTTTTACGCCAGACATATCGTTTAGCATTGTGCCCAAATAGTTTGATTTTGGTTTCATCTGACCAGAGCACCTTCTTCCACATGTTTGGTGTGTCTCCCAGGTGGCTTGTGGCAAACTTTAAATGACACTTTTTATGGATATCTTTGAGACATGGCTTTCTCCTTGCCACTCTTCCATAAAAACCAGATTTGTGCAGTGTACGACTGATTGTTGTCCTATGGACAGACTCTCCCACCTCAGCTGTAGATCTCTGCAGTTCATCCAGAGTGTTCATGGGCCTCTTGGCTGCATCTCTGATTAGTTTTCTGCTTGTTTGAGATGAAAGTTTGGATGGACTGTGGGTCTTGGTAGATTTGCAGTGGTATGATACTCCTTCCATTTTAATATGATCGCTTGCACAGTGCTTCCTGGGATTTTTAAAGTTTTGGAAATCTTTTTGTAACCAAATCCGACTTTAAACTTCTTCACAACAGTATCACAGACCTGCCTGTTGTGTTCCTTGGTCTTCATGATGCTCTCTGGGCTTTAAACCGAACACTGAGACTATCACAGAGCAGGTACATTTATACGGAGATTAGATTACACACAGGTGGCTTATATTTATCATCATCATCAGTTATTTAGGACAACATTGGATTATTCAGAGCTCCTCAATGAACTTCTGGAGTGAGTTTGCTGCACTGAAAGTAAAGGGGCCAAATAATATTGCACGCCCCAATTTTCAGTTATTTATTTTTTAAAAAAAGTTTAAAATAAGCAATAAATTTTGTTCAACTTCACAATTGTGACCCACTTGTTGATTCTTCACCATAACATTAAAATTTTTATCTTTATGTTTGAAGCCTGAAATGTAGGAAAAGGTTAAAAAATTCAAGGGGGCCGAATACTTTCCCAAGGCACTGTACATAGTTTGAGCATCAAACAATCATGGCACCCATGAAACTATTTCAGAAAATTTCGACTAACATCCACACTAATTCGAACCTCCCACTCCCAAATCCAAGACTTCTTCCGAGCTGCACCAAACCTCTGGAACGCTCTACCCCAAGAAGTTAGGACAAATCACAACTTACTCAGCTTCAGACGCTCCCTAAAAACGCATCTTTTTAGGGCGGCCTATCACACTCCCTAGCCAAACTAATTTCACCTAATCCCTCTACAACTTCTCAGAACATAACCCAACTTCAAACTCCATGGCACCCAAATGCATCTCAAGGCTCTGGCCAACTGGTCCAGGAAGCCATTATCTATCCCCCATGAGATGGCTGGATTGTCATTGTAAATAAGCACTTGTACCTTGCCCCTTCCCTCATCTCATTGTAGATTGTAAGCTCTCACGAGCAGGGTTGCCATTTTTCCCTTTAAATATTGTATCTTCTATAATTGTTACTTGTTTGTATATGTTTATGTATATGTATATGAGCCTCCTGAATTGTAAAGCGCTGCGGAATATGTTGGCGCTATAGAAATAAGGATTATTATTATTATTTCCTTTTGTGTGTATTGGAACACAAAAAAAATGAGAAAAAATTGGAAAAAAAGGCAAATTGGACATAATTTCACACAAAACTTCAAAAATGGGCTGAACAAAGTTGTTGGCACCCTCATCTTAATATTTTCTTGCACACCTTTGTAATAGATAGCTGCAATCAATCACTTCGTATAACCATCAACATCTCTTAACGAGAATTTTGGAACACTTTTCTTTTGCAAACTGCTCCAGGTTTCTTATATTTGAAGGCTGCCTTCTTCCAACAGCAATTTTAAGATCTCTCCATAGGTGATCAATGAGATTTAGATGCAAACTCGTTGCTGGTCACTTCAGAACTCTCCAGCGATTTGTTTCGATCCATTTCTGGGGGCTACTTGAAGTATATTTGACAGTAGGTACTGTTTTCTTTCCTTTTTTGGCATCATTCTACTTTTGTTAAACAGTAGAATGATGTGCTCTACCAAAAAGATCTATCTTGGTCTCATCTGCCCGCAAGACGCTTTCCCATAAGGATTTTGGTTTAGTCACATACATTTTGGCAAACTGCAGTCTAGCCTTTTTATGTATCTGTGTCAGCAGTGGGGTCCTTCTGGGTCTCCTGCCATAGCGTTTCATATCATTGAAATGTCAACGGACAGTTCGCACGGACACTGATGCAACCTGAGCCTGTACAGCAGCTTGAATTTCTTTGGTTGAGGCTGTTTATCCACCATCCAGACTATCCTGCGTTGCAACTGTTCATCAATTTTTTTTTACCGTCCTCATCCAGGAAGATTAGCTACAGTGCCATGGCTTGTAAACGTTTTGATTATATTGAGCACTGTGGACAAAGGAACAACAAGATCTCTAGAGATGGACTTTTAACCTTGAGATTGTTGATATTTTTCAACAATTTTTGTTTTTCAACTCCTCATACCATTTTCTTCTCCTCTTTCTGTTCTCCAGGCTTAGTGAGGCAAACACAGACACCCAATACAAAGATTGAATCAACTTCTCCCCTTTTTATCTGACTTCAGATGTGATTTTCATATTGCCCACACTTACTTGCCACATGTGAGTTTGAATGAGCATCACATGCTTGAAACAAAGTTGTTTACCCACAATTTTGGAAAGGTGGCAACAATTTTGTCCTGCCCATTTTTGTGTGAAATTATGTGCAAATTGGCCTTTTTTCTGTTTTTTTTTTTTCGTTTTTTTTTTTTTCTTGTGTTGTTCCAAGGCACACAAAGGAAATAAACATGTATTAAAAAATGTGTAACTGCAATAATTTTATGGAGAAATGCTTCATTTTCTGGAAGAATTTCAAGGGTGACAACACTTTTGCCCCATGATTGTAGCTTCTTTATACACATTATGAGCCCCCACACAGTCCCTCTATATATAGTATGAGCCTCCAAATGGTTTCATTATAAAAAGTATGACCTCCCACATAGCCCTCCTATATACATTATGAGCCCTCACATAGCCTCTTTTTACACAGTGTGAGCACCCACCTAGCCCCTGTATATACAGTATGAGCTCCAACGCAGTTCCCCTATATACAGTATGAGTCCCCAACATAGCCCTCCAATATATCGTGTGAGGCCCCAACATAGCCCTCCAATATACAGTATGAGTCCCAAATGGCTTTAATATACAGTATGAGCCCCCACATAGCCCTTATATGTACAGTCACACATCTCACATACATGGAGAAAAAAAAACAACACAACACATATCAATGATATAATATTTTTGCATCTGCTATCTCAGTCGCATACAGTGATTGGTGGAAGAAGGAGTTGACGGCCCTGTCCTCTATCAATCTATCAATGTATTCACTGCTATCTGAATTCTGAAAATGCAGATAGCGGTGATATTGGGAAATGTGCAGTGGGTGATGAAGGGCATGGTGCAGCCCATGGACCACTGTATTCAGCCGTCTGCCTGTCTTGGTTGACGAGCCGGACTGAAACAGCCAGAGGGCCAGATGTGGCCTGCAGGCCGCAATTTGCCTAGCTCTGTTTTAGAGACATCACTGAGGCACCAATTCAACAAAGTGATTACCCTGATTTCAATGATTTATTACTTAGTTTAACTGAGTACATCAGTTATGATAGAATCTTCGTTTTCTCTGCTGCAGATCTAGCTCCGCTTAGTTGTTGAGCTGTATATAACCCCGGTCACCCAACAGTTTTCTGTGTACATAGTGACAGAGATCTGCTAATCAGTGGTGGGGACACAGTTGAACTCCCCTGCACATGCCAAGTTGTCCTGTAATGATAATCTCCTGCTAATAAAGCACTGATTATATTGAAACAGCAAATTATATCCTAGTAAGTGACACATCTCTGTAATCAGGGACTCTTATGCAGACCGGTCCACCCCCTAGATGACTATAATAAAGGTGTTTTTTACTTTCCGGAGAGCGTCCTGGGCACAAATATACAATATTCTGTTAGGCTGTGTCCGTACTTTGCGTCGTCCTACTTGCAGTTCAAAACGCATCCTCTGGCAGTAATTGGTTTTTCCAAAGTTGCTTTTGCCAACAAAATAGCGCTAAAAACGCATGCGTATTTATCTCGTTTTAGCTGCGATTTTTGCCCTTTTTACATGCTTTTCAATTGCGTTTTGAAAGATGCATTTTGAACATAAAAACACTGCTAAATAAAGTTTAAACAGTCAAACACAATGAAAAAACAGAAAAAAAAGGAACACATATAAATATTGAAATGATAAAGAAAACAGTTATATTTCATAGAATTATAGCGGTTTTTACTATTTAGCGGTAAAATAGCATTAAATTTATATTTTTCATTAATTTAATTGTCGGACTATGTGTGTGTGTAAAGGGACTTATCATTCCATTATTTTGAAGTCAGAAAAGCATTCGTTTATGTAGTCCAAAACGCCTGGTTTCTGCAGCTAAAAAGCAGGTTAAACGCTAGAATTTTGATATTTCTTGCTTTTTGCTACTTCTCATTGATTTCAATGTTAGCAAAACGCAGCCCAAATGGCAAAAACAATTGACATGCTGCTTCTTTGAAAGCATGTTTTTTGCCCAAAATTATGCAAATTAAACGCTGCGTTTGGAAACGCAAAGTGCGGACTAGAAATCCCCATTTTCCATAGACTTTGCTGGAAAATCAAAAAGCATGCATTTTGGCATGAAAACGCTGCAGTTCAAAACGCTGCAGTTCAAAACGGACCTAAAAAGCAGCTGAAACGCAGGTGGAAACGCAAAGTGCGCATATTGCCTTATAGTGTATATAAGGGCTTACTGATGGTGGCCGCAGGTTATGGGGAAAAACCTGGTGACTAATTCCCTTTAAATGTTTGACAAATATAGCAGGATAAATTTCAAGTTGATAATATTGTGAGGCCCCCAAATTATGTTATAAATATCCAATTGGCCCCTGGCAGAAAACCCCTGTTCTGTGTTATGACCTCACAAACTAGTATACACCTTGCTCTTGGAGTGATCTTTCCTGGTCGACCACGCCTCGGCAGGGTAATAATGTTTTTGAATTTCTCCGTTTGAACACAATGCATCTTGTTGGTGGAGTCCAAACTCTTTAGAGATCAATTTGCAACCGTTTTTTGTAACTCTTCTCCTGAGGACCTTAGAAAGCTCCTTTGTTAGGCCTCGCTCCCACTTGCATATAAACCTGTTGAGTGCAATTAAATAAAAAAAAAAATCGCATTGCACTCGCACCAATGTTATGCAATAAGTCAGTGCTGATATGCAAGTTTTTCCTCAGTTGTTATCGAGCTGAAGAAAAATATCACAGCATGCTGCATGTGGCTGCATATATCGGCCGAGGCTCACCAATGCAAGTCTATGGGTGCAAACAAAAAAATGAATGGCACATGGACCATCCACATGACGTCCATTTTTTAAAGATATATTAACATTCTGTAGCACAGAACACTGTAAATGGTCCTGTAAATGATTGTAGAATAATAGCTCCTGAGCAAAGAACACATTCCATACAGATATCATATGGATGCTAGGTGAGAAAAAAAATTGCACTCACATTACATATGGAATACCAATCGTGTTCCACTGATCCAACTTTTCAGCATAAAAATCGATGCAATTTTGTTATACTCATGTACGAGCGAGTCCTTAGTGCAGGAATGGGCAACCTTTTTTTACTACAGAGGCCATTTGGACTATTTTACCAATCTTTGCAGGCCACACAAAATTGTCAACTTGAAAATTACCCGACCTTATTTGGTCAAACAATTAACTTACCCCTACTGTGGTGGCTGGAGCGGCTTCTCTTTGCTGCGGCTGTGATGTTATGTGGTATTGATCATGCTTCTCACAACTGCTTTTCCAGGTTTATCTCAGTCTGGAGAGGTTGGGGGCATATACATTACAGGAAGGGGCTGGGGTGCATAATTTACAGGAGATACTAGGGCATACATATAACAGGAGACCCTAGGGCCACACACATCACAGCAGATGCTGGAGTGCATATATTATAGGAGACTCTGGGGTACACACATCACAAGAGGGGATGGGGGCATATACATCACAGGAGAGGCTGGGGCATATATATCAGAGCAGAGGCTGGGGCATATACATCACAGGAGGGGCATATACATCACAGGAGGGGTTGGGGGCATAAACATCACAGGAGCGGCTGGGGGCATATACATTACAGGAGACACTGGGGCACATAATTTACAGGAGACGCTAGGGCATACACATCACAGGAGACCCTGGGTCCACACACATCACAGCAGATGCTGGAGTGCATATATTATAGGAGACTGTGGGGTACACACATCACAAGAGGAGCTGGGGGCATATACTTCACAGGAGAGGCTGAGGCATATATTTCACAGCAGAAGCTGGGGCATATACATCACAGGAGGGAAATATATATCACAGGAGCGGCTGGGAGCATATACATTACAGGAGGGGCTGGGGCATATACATCACAGGAGGGGTTGGGGCACAGACATCACTGGAGGGCACAGTTAGCACTGGAAGAGCAGCGACAACACCGGCGGGCATGGTCAGCGGTGGCACAGGCAGCACAGACAACTCTAGGGGGGCACAGACAGGACTGGGGGACAAGGACAAAACTGGTGGTGGCACGGACAGCACTAGGTGGGCAAGTACAGGACTGGGGAAGCGTAGACATCACCAGAGGGGCACGGACAACAGTAGCGAGTACACAGCATTCGATGCCACACATCATTGTGGGGTGGCATACAACACTGGGGGGTGGCACACATATCTTGGTGGGGTGGCACACATCACTGGTGGGTGGCACACAGCACTAAGGGGTGAAACACAGCACGTATGGGGCACAGACAGTACTAGGGGAGCACGGACAGGCCTGGAGACACAGACAGCACTGACAGTGGCATGGACAGTACTAGCAGCGGCACGGACAAAACTAGTGGGCACACAGGACTGGAGGTTACAGACAGTACTTGGGGAGCATAGACATCACCAGGGGGACACGTACAGAACTTGGGGGGAGTGGACAACAGTGGGGCTTTCACAACACGGAGGGGGTACACACCACTTGGGAGCACAAAGCACTGGGGGTGGCACACATACTACTAGGGATACACAGCACTAGTTTGTGGCCTCATGGCCCGGGGGGGGAAGAGTCACACAGCACGGGTCTAGGAGGCATGTGCAGGAGAGGTAAAGCTGCTGGTCCTCTACTTCTTCTGTGGGATGGGAGCACTCGCACTTACCCTACCCACAAGGTAAGCCCTGAGCACGCTGGCACCATTGGGATTTAAAGGGCCAGCAGCGAGTAAGACCGCAGCTGCTGTCCATGCACTGCAATCCTTGGCAATGTGCCCGGGGGCCGCAGGAAAAGTCATTGTGGGCCAGAGGTTCCCGGCTCCTGCCTTAGCGCTATGAAGTACTTCCACAAACGTGTGTAGTGAAAGTCAAACTTTGATAGACTCCTGGTTTTTTAAATAAAAAAGTCACTCCTGAATGTCATGCCATTGATTGAAAACAAGATAACAACTTTCAGTCCCTCCACCACTCTATACACACTGCACATGTGCTCTGGCATCATGCGTTCCACTTGAGCTTCTTCCTGCATTCCAGTAACAGGAAGGAGGAAGCGCTCATACACTGCAGCTCCAGATTATATAAACCCACTGTTTTTCACTAGTGCTCGCCTACTCCTATACAGCAGTCACCTGCTCCTTTGTATTGCCATCTACCAGGTGGATTTTTGTCCTCATTTCCTCTTGTCCCTTCAATGTACAGTTTGCATCTTGTAGTACATACAAAGCAGTGGTTATCATTCTGGGCATATTTTCTTGTTTGCCTTTTATCTCAGTCAGACGTGGTCCTAGAGTGACTTTGTATCTCCTTTAGCACATATCCTGCAAAGGTACACCTCTGTTCTCCTGCTTCATCATACCTCATCAGGTTACTTATCCCAGGATACTCATAGAGACACTTTGTATTGTCAGATTTCATTGAAGTGTGGCGCCCCTGTGGTTAGGCGCTATAGGGGAATACAGCACCTTAACATCAAGGTGCAGTGCCCTTTGGTCACAGGTGAAAGAGAGAGGAAATGCAGAGTCTTATATTAGATTGAGTAACATTGACTTAGCAGCCCCTACCTTCATATTCCTGGGACTGTTTATATAGTAGGTCCATAGGGGGGGTGGAGCCTAGCTGAGCGTGAGACGCAACGTGATTGACAGGATGACTGAGTGACAGTCAGGTATCAGTCAGTCAGTAAGGAGCGACAAGAAGAGATGAGAGTAAATTAATGACAGAAAGAAAGGCTAGCAATAACATAGGCCCGACGTCCTGAGTGAGGGTACCCCAAAAGAAAAGAAAGACACTGGAAAAGGGGTAACCCAGACGGAAAGGGGACGCTTTAGGTCTGGCGAGAGCCGGCTGAAGAGTTCAGGTCGATACCAGTATAACGGGACCGAGGAGGTTTGTCAGGTTTATCCTCAAACCATTGACCGTTAACCTGGGATCCTAAATAAGAGGAGTCCCGGTACCCATCAAGAGTCTGACTACTAACCCCAAGCCGAGTTCACGACGCTGTTAGATTAGATAGATAAGGATAACGTGCAGCATCAGACCCCCTGGGAAAACCAGTAACGAAACTAACGAGTGGGTTAAAGAGGGAGTCACAGAGCCCTCAAGAGCAGGGACTGAGAAAGAGACAAAGAAAGGTTACCTCAGAGAGAGACTGTCATTAAATCTCCTCCGAAATTTGTGACCATTGGCCTTCTGGTAATCGAACTGTTTCTGCTGTGTACTGTGCAAAACAAACCAGATGCTAGTAAAAAGGACTTGTTTGAGCTGATGTGGACTCGGTGTGTCGTCTCTCCGCCGTTCGACAGGACCCTGCGACGTCAGAGAAGAAGGCAGCCATCACCGCTCGGTCGCTTCCCTCCTGGTCAGCGACCCGCCGCCCTGAGGTAAAATAGCTCCACCTCTGGGGAGCTGAGAAGTCTTAAGCTGCCGTCACCATCTCCTCAGAGGTCGGCCGCGGTCAGCGCTGGTATATCCGCTTACCAGACACCACAGGTGGCGTCATGTATATCCCCAAAATCATCCCTGTACCCCATTTCCAAGGCGCAGAGTGAGTGCCCAGGGCACGAAGCCGGGATCGACCACCTGTGATAACCCTATCGAGAGTAAAGTAGCCGTAGTCCTGGCACAAGAGTGCCCCCTACCGAAAACCCTGATGGTCGACTTAGAAGTATATACTAGCCCCCTTTTGTATACACCACTTCTGGTGCTGCCACCCCCTTACTTCCTCTTCTGTTTACTATTTGTATTGCATCTGCATTAACCCATAACGTCATATTCTGGATGTTTCTTTTGGTTTTGTAATTCACAAGGTGTTTCACCTATTCTTTTGATCTCTTGACATAGCGCTTTCGCTTTTCAACAAATCCTTTACGTATTCAATTGGTTTTTCTCTGCATTTCACTTGTCTTTACTGACAGTCTTTTGAAAAAGACAGATTCTATCGAAACATTGATACTGTCTATTAACACCATTATCACTGATGGACATAATTTTTTGAGCAATAATCAAAATAAGAATAAATATTAATACTAAGCAAAAAGCATCTGGATTCTTCTTTCTCTTGTTGTCCCGTTTTGAGTTCCGGAATTATTTTGCTATTATTAGTGTTTTTCTATCTCCTGAGCACCACTTTATAATTGAGCCAGGCCTTCCCTGATTAATTGCAAACAGACTCTAATTTCACCTTCAAATTATCTGCTAATATTAAAGCTGAACACTAAAGGCTCACATACTTTTACCACTCATGGACATCAAACATTGGATCATTTTCTCATATTCTTGTTTTGTCTAATATTTTTTACTAACTTGTTTTATTTGGGGTTTTTTTTTGCTCTACTTTAAGATAAAGTCTGAAAATCTGGTGCAGTTTTAGCTAAAATTTATGCAAAAACTAAAAAGCTCACAAACTTTTAAGCATCACATTAAGAAGCCACCAAGAGGCAGCTGTTAGCTCTAAGATAAGGATAAGATGACACTGGTTATACATTTTCTCTGCAGTGACTTCTGTAGAGGGAATCTGGCATTATATAGTGATTATTCAAATGAATGTGCTATATAACTATTTACAGTAATACATGAAAACTCTGAGTCTGTTAGAGCCGAAGCCGCCGTGATAGAGCGACGCATTATTCTAACTTGTGATGAGCGAGCACTATCATGCTCTGGTACTCAGTTCTCGTAACAAGCAGTTGGATGCTTGGATGGGTGCAACTAGAGTACTCGAGTATAATGGAAGACAATGAGGAACGTGACCATTTTTCCAGGAAATCTTTCTGAAAAATGTTCGAGTGCCGCGTTGACTTCCATTATACTCGCGCCCATCTGAGCAACCAACTGCCCGTTACAAGCACCCAAGCAAGATAGTGTTTGCTCATCACTAGACTAGTTTTAACTCATAGATGGGCATCCAAAGTGGAGCCCCCACTCTATGATATCTATATGCTCTTCTACAATGTAAAGTAGTTTAAAACAATTATACTTATATTAATTTATAATTATATTTGCACATGCAATCAACCCAGCTAATAAGAAAAATGTTTTCTGCCACACTTTTTTCTGAAATCACACCAGTACATTTAATAACTTCAAAGTAAACATCGATATGTCCTTTTTAGAGTTGCAGTACAATCCTTACCCCTCTAATTTCATCAGTAATTTAGCAGAAAATATGTCCAGCAGTTTGAAACATTTTGTAAACTTGCCAATAAGACAAACTTTAAGACAAGGATTTCATACAATACCGCTTTCAGGTTTGTTACTCAATTTAGAGTATCATGGGATTGAGCAATTTATTAGCACACTTGTATTGGGTTTAAAGATAAGTGGCCCTAAACTTTAAAGTTCACTGTTCGTACCACACAGACTTTCCAAAAAAAAAAAATCAGTGTTCAAGTTCGGAGTTCGGGTGCCTTACGTACGCTGACCACTCTCTGAGCATCGCTGTGCTCAGGTACACTCGGTGCTCATCCCAGTGCGAGCCACTTACAGTGTTTGAATGGCTCGCACTAGGGTTAACAACAGCGTGATCGGATGTAGTGTGTACAGAAAAAGCCAAACTGCCCAATCAGTAACTTCCAATGAGGTTCGTGTCAAGTTCGGGCTCAGAACAGAACTTTATCTAGAGTCCGGCTGAACCCTCTGAATCTGAACTTCCACGGGTCCACTCATCTCTAATTGGGACGTAGTGAACGTTTGTTTTGGAGCACAACAGTTTAGGAGGATACGTACTGGGGAGTCAGATTGACATTTTTTTGGTGTGAGTGGTTAGCTTGCCTGCACATTTTTCAGAACATACAGGTGATATGGACGTTTCTGAGTTGGAGGTTTGGAGGGTGCGAATCATTTTTATAGATAGGCAGAGCAGGTAGCAATTAAAGTGTAAATTATCTGGTAATAAATCCGAATATTTAATATGTATATAGCAAATTTTTAAAGAGGGGACACATTTATTTGGGGTATGAAGAACTATTTTGTATGTAAGAGTTTTAAGCCTCTCCCGACACTCTTTTGAAAAGAAATGCCCATAGTCTGCTGGCAGTGCCATGGAAAGTAATAGCCCATGTATTTATCCCCTTTGCGAATATATGATTCTCCACAAAAGTATCCCTTAGGCCTCTTTCACACGTCCGTGAAAATCACGCACGTTTTTCATGGATGTGATTGCTCTCCGTATGTCATGTTTATGGCACACGTGTGTTCTCCGTGATAACACACGGAGAATGGGAACTTTCTCCTCACCTGTCCATGGTGTTGCTGTCCGTGGTGCTGATTTTCGTTCTCCGGTCCTGCCGACTCCCCGCTGCTGCTGCTTCCGGCCCGCAGTGGAGTGAATATGCAATGAGCATAATGAGCGGGGGTCGGAAGCAAGTGACAGCAGCGGCAGAAACAGCAGTGCTGGAGAAGGTGAGTATAGAAATTATTTTTATTTCACAGACACATGTGTTTTCTCTGGTGCGTGTCACACGGATCACATCCGTGCAGTCCGTGTGCGGTCCGTGTGACACCCGTGATGCTGGAGAAAAACGGACATTTCTATGTGTGGAGCACATGGGCACACGTATGCTCCACACGGACACACGGTCCATGGCAAAACACGCACGTGAGCGCAGACCCATTGCTTTTAATTGGTCTACGTGTTCTCATGTCTCCGTCACGTGAGGAAACAGACCAAACACGTACCGGAGACACGGACGTGTCAAGGAGGCCTTAAGTTGACTTTTCATGAGTCACAATTATTTTAGGTTCTCGGATGTATATTTCCACTATTTTACTAGTCCAACAGATTCATTGTTATAGAGATGTATTATGCTGGTTCTACTTATTGCTCTACAATAAATTGTTCAGGTTTCTCATACATTCTCTGCTGTGCTGCATCTTGTCTAATCTGCACCCAATCTCAAGAATTCTTTACTTTGGACAATGGGAAAAAATCCTATAATTCAAGGTTTAACATGTTCGTTGCATTTCCACAGCAAATTTCTACACACAAGCTCTTCTATACCAGTTTGCTCTACTGTTGGCATAGATACTAGCTGGGAGACTGGTTCATGAAGAAATATTTACATTGCTAAGTACAAATGACTCCACTTGTACCCCTTGAGTCACCTCCCTCCACTACTTTTTGTGAGCTGTAATGGGAAGAGTCCCCTCACTCCTTCAGTGTTAAGGCTCTGTGCGCACTGGGAAATGGAATTTTCTTGTGAAAATTCCGCATCCTCTCAAAGATTACCGCACCCGCGGTAAAAAACCGCGGGAAACCGCACCCAAAAACCGCATGCGGTTTGCCGCGGTTTGCCGCGGTATTGCCGCGGTTTTGCCGCGTGCGGGTTGGGATGTGCTTTATTGCATTCAATGCAATAAAGCACATTGAAGGAAAAAAAAAAAAAAAAGTCATTTAATTCTGAGATAGTAGGTAGATAGATAGATAGATAAAGAGACAGAAGAATAGATAGAGGGATAGATAGAGGGATAGATAGAGGACAGATCGCTACATTTCCCACGGTCGGCAGTGAGTTCACATTACCGGCCGTGGGAAATGACCGGTGTGAGGTAAATCCTGGGATATGAAGAGGAATTATGACTAGAAGTCATAATTGCTCTCATCACTCCCTGGCAGTGCCCCCCCTCCCTCCTTGTTCCCAAATGTCCAGCATCTGTGAAGGTGTCACATCCCACTTACACCTCCAACAGCCATCTCCTCTGATATGGAGATGAGATGATGTGAGGACAATGGACCCAGGATGACTCCCTGCCGTCACCCTGTAACAAGAGTTGTATCTCATTAGCAAGGCTTGGAAGTAGCCAGACAGAACGACTCCAGTAAAAAATGGTTCATATCTCGCAAGCCATATCTCCGATAAATATGGCAACCATAAAAATGGTGTTTGCGCAGGCGGACGATGCTGGCACACCTTTTTTATGGAAGGGGGACATTGGGAAATGCCCCAGGCGTGATATCAGCCAATGGGGAACTGGCAGACAGGTCATGAGTCCCCTCGTTCTGTAGCTAAATTCATAACTGTCACAATGAGAGCATTGGCGTCCGCCTACGACGCTCCCAGGCAAAGTTATGGCCCATATTCCATGTTGTGAATTTGTCCATAACTCCAGCCAGGGGTGGAGCAGTGCTCCCTGTGAGGTCACTAAGGTAGGAGGGGACCTGGATTTGCCCAGGTTGATAACCCTGCTTCGGCCATTTTCCAAGGTTCTTCTCGCTGGGGGCACGTGTAGGAAACATCTGTGGGAGTTCCTGGAAACCTGGTCTACAGCGCCCCCCTGTGGCCAGACACACAAGGTAACTGATGTAATTGTATACCTGTTTGTAACCCATGCTTTATCTGTAACTGTACTCTGACATATGTATATTCTGTAGATTCCCTATTGTATATATTGTAGTTTCTAGTGTGGCTTTAGGCGATTAAATTATATAATTAATCTTGGGCTGTTCTGTTATCTCGATCTTGAATCCCACGTCTGTGTGTTCGGCTAATAGTTACCGTGAAGCGGTTGGTGGCAGCGAGTTGTGCCAAGGATTATTGTGGGGAGGCCAGTGAGATTCGGGAAGATATTATATATTCCGCCCGCGGAGGTCGGGGGAATATATACCTTACTCTCACCGGGGACCCTTCAATAATCGGCATAAGTAGTATAGCGGCCTCCTTGCTTATTGTCGGGCAATTCCATAATTGGCCTGACTATAAGAGGGGCGCTAGAGAGCGCGTCACGTGCTCTGTCTGTCGGTCGGGAGGTATAAAGTAGGGGTGACCCCCACTTGTTACCCCCCGATTGTGACGTACTGGTAGCCAGCGCGGGGGATTTCTGAGTGACCCCCCCGGTGGTTCGTGACATATTGGTGGCATAGCGGTGGGATCGAGATAATAGTGTGTGTGAGTGTGAGACCCATACTCCCAGACACTAAAGACTGCCTGCAGCAGCTGTGGCTGCTGGGGTCTTCAGACCAGCTCAACACTAGAGTGTCAGAGTGCAGATACTGTAAGGTGTGTGGAGGCATCAGGTGTCAGTTCTGTGTCAGTGACCAAAGTCTGCAACAATGGCTGATAGCACCAGGAGCAAAGCCAAAGGAATGGCCGATGCTCAGGCCAGAGACGATGAGGAGGTTGTCCACGAGCCCTCCAGGAGCCCGACGCCAGAGAACAGCTCTGCAGAGGACATCGCACAACCTGGGACTGCTGGACAAGATGAGGAGGAGCTCGTCCAAGGTTCCTCAACGAGCCAGATGCCAGCCCTCCGCTCTGCAATGGACAGAGAAGCACCAGGCTCCGCAGCGGGCCGCAGATCACCACGTGCCATTCCACCGAGCCTGGGAGGCTCGGATAGCCTTCTTCAAATGGCTATGGCCCTTCTCCAGGCTGGAGACCGGGATACCTACGAGATACTCATGGCAGAGCGCAGGGCAGAGCGGCAGGCAGCGCGTGAAGAGCGCCAGGCAGAGCGTGACTACCAGCTGCAGCTAGCTCAGCTCCGGCCCTCATCAGCCACACGTGACCTTCAAGACACCAAACTTCCAAAGGTCCGTGTTGAGGACTTCCCAGTGCTGGAGAAGGATGGAGACTTGGACTCTTTCTTGACTGCTTTTGAGCGGACTTGCTTGCAGCACCATCTGAACAAGGACCAGTGGGCCAAATACCTGACCCCCCGTTTAAGGGGTAAGGCCCTGGATATCCTTGGGGACTTGCCTGCTGAGGCAGATCAGGGCTACGACACCATCAAGCGGGCCCTGATCCAACAGTCCTACCGCAAGAAGTTCCGGACGCTGCAGAAGGGACCAAAGGACTCCTGGGCTGACCACCGGCGGGCACTTGCCCGAGCTGCCGACCACTGGACCCAAGGCCTGCAGCTTTCCACCGGACCGGAGATCCTGGACTTGTTCATCACGGAGCAACTCTTGTGGAACTGCCCTGAGGATCTCCGCCAGTTCATCCGAGACCAGAAGCCAAAGGGGTCCACGGCTACAGCTGCCCTTGCCGATGACTACACCAACAACCGGGCCCCTGAGGCCAGGAGAGCGGCCACCAGCAGCACCTGGAGAGGGGGTAAGATGAATTCTGCGACTGCCCCACCTGCCCCTAGACTGCAGGGGGTGTCCCCCTCAACTCCCCTCTCCAGGCCCGTGGCGGAACCAAGACGGTGCCACCAGTGCAACCTACCTGGACACTTCAAGGCCATGTGCCCTCAGCGTCCCAAGGCCCCGGCTCCGTCCCCGTCCCAAGGGCCGCCCAAGGTGTATTGTGTGGGTGGGGGTGGTGGTAGGTCCCTGGACAGCTTCCAACCTGTCACCGTCGGCCAGTCTGTGACCATAGGACTGCGAGACAGCGCCTCGGAGGTGACTCTGGTGCGGCCTGAGATGGTGTCCCCCCAAGACTTGATCCCTGGAAAAACCCTCGCTGTCTCCGGGATTGGAGGCATTGACCCGGCGCTGCCTGTTGCTGACATTTATGTGGACTGGGGCGCAGGGCGAGGGGTGAGGGAGGTGGGGGTAACTGATCGGATCCCTGCAAACGTGCTACTTGGGACAGATTTGGGGCAAATAACCTCCCAGTTTGGCCCCGCCCCAAAGGCTGAACCTTCAGCCAGTGCTGACATGACTCCTGACAATGTTAATGTGTTATCTATGAATGATGTAAGGGAGGAGGGAGTGAACTCTGATATTTCTGCTTGCACAGACACCATAGACACACACGCAGCTGCAGCTGTGACAGGAGGGGAGGGGGTCAGAGAAAGGTGTGACAATGCCTCTACAAGTAATCAGCCTGCAAGCTGGGATCTGTTGCCCTCTGCAGGGATAAGCAGAGAGCAGGGTGCTGCAGGGGGAGGACCAGTGTGTGGGGTGGGGGCTACCACAGCAAATGTGGGGTCCCCAGAGATTTCACAGCGGGGTTCTGTTGCTGCAGGGGGGGAACAGGCAGGTGAGATTGGGGCCGGTCCAGGAGCGGAAGTGCTCCCAGGTAAGATCTCGGTGCAGGGTTCCCCCACAACCGGGGTGTCAGGAAGCCAGGTAGGTCTGCCTGAACCGGCGACTTGGTCAGGAACGGAGGAGGAGCAGGCACGACCCACGGTCGCAGCGGCTGTGGCCGCTGTCACCCGCAGTGGGAGTGCTGGAAGCCAAGGGGCCTCCCGGAGGTCCGATAGCTCTTCCCCTTCTGACCAAGTGGCAGCCGAGTCAGGTGGAGGCCAGGACACAGGTCCCGGGGTACTGACTGAAGATGTGACAGTCTCGTCGATTCTGGCCACATCTAGTCAGGAGTTTCAGGCAGCGTTAGAAGCTGACGACAGCCTGAAAGCTCTAAAGGAGCAGGCGGCACAGCCTCCCTCGGACTCGGACCCGGAGCGAGTGGTCTGGGACCAAGGACGGCTGTACCGGGCCACGGTCCAGCAGGGTTCACCGGAGGCGTGGCCCAGGGACCGACAGTTGGTGGTACCCTATCCGTTCCGGACGGAGTTGTTGCGGATCGCACATGAGATTCCGATGGCCGGACACCTAGGGATCGCTAAGACCAAGGCCAGGTTAAACCAGCATTTCTACTGGCCAAAAATGGGGGCCGATGTGGCTGCCTACTGCCGTTCGTGTGAAACCTGTCAGAGAGTGGGGAAGGCGGGGCCACACCCCAAAGCCCCACTAGTATCTCTGCCAATCATCGATGAGCCTTTCAGGAGGGTGGCTGTGGATCTGGTCGGCCCGCTGGCCATCCCCAGCAGCTCCGGGAAACGCTTCATACTGACGGTAGTTGACTATGCCACCCGGTACCCAGAAGCAGTGGCCTTGTCGTCCATTCGGGCTGACAAGGTGGCCACCGCATTGCTGGAGATTTTCTCCCGAGTGGGTTTTCCCCAGGAAATGCTCACCGACCGGGGGACCCAATTCATGTCCCAGCTGATGGAGACCCTCTGTAAGCAAGTCCAGGTGCGACATCTGGTGGCCAGCCCGTACCATCCACAGACTAATGGCCTGTGCGAGCGGTTCAATGGCACCTTAAAGCAGATGCTTAAGATGTTGGTCGACTCCCATGGGCGTGACTGGGAGCGGTATCTCCCACACCTGTTATTTGCTTACCGGGAGGTTCCACAGGCCTCAACAGGATTCTCACCGTTTGAGCTCCTGTACGGGCGACGTGTGCGGGGCCCCCTGGCTCTGGTGAAAGAGGCTTGGGAAGGGGATTTGGCCACCCCTGGAGTGTCGGTCATCGAGTATGTCATGCGCTTCCGGGACAAAATGCAGGCCTTGACGCAACTGGTACACGACAATATGGCTCAAGCCCAGGCCGATCAGAAGCGTTGGTACGACCAGAACGCTTGTGAGAGGACCTACCAAGTGGGTCAAAAGGTGTGGGTACTGGTCCCCGTACCACAGGACAAGCTTCAGGCAGCCTGGGAAGGCCCATACCTCGTGTACCAGCAGCTCAACCCTGTAACGTACCTGGTCACCCTGGACCCCGCCCGTGGAAGGCGAAAGCCCTTCCATGTGAACATGATGAAGGCACATCATGAGCGGGAGGCATGTGCGCTCCCCGTGTGCAACCTGCCCGAGGAGGGAGAAGCGGAAACCCTCTTGGATATGCTAGCCCAGGTTAGGGCAGGCGGATCCATTGAGGATGTGGAGGTTGGCCACCAGCTCTTGGAGGACCAACGGTCCCAGCTGTGGGCCACCCTACACCCCTTCCGGGGGTTGTTTACCAACCAGCCCGGAAGGACTGACTTGGCTGTCCATCACGTGGACACTGGGGATCATCCCCCGATCCGGCGTTCAGCATATCGGGTCTCCCTGGAGGTGCAGCAACACATGCGCCAGGAGATTGACGAGATGCTGGAGCTGGGGGTGATCCAGGCATCCAACAGCGCTTGGGCCTCGCCTGTAGTCCTCGTCCCTAAGAAGGACCGAACCACTCGGTTCTGCGTGGACTACAGGGGGCTCAATGCTGTCACGGTCGCCGATGCGTACCCAATGCCACGCATCGATGACCTGCTCGATCAGTTGGCCGGGGCTCAGTACCTGACCATCATGGATCTGAGCCGGGGATATTGGCAGATCCCCCTGACTCGCAAGGCCAGGGAACGCTCTGCCTTTATTACCCCATTTGGACTGTACGAGTCCACGGTGATGCCATTCGGGATGAGGAATGCCCCTGCCACTTTCCAGCGGATGGTCAACACCCTGCTCAAGGGACTTGAAGGGTACGCGGCCGCGTACCTGGATGACATTGCCGTCTTCAGTCCCACCTGGGAGGACCACCTAGAGCATCTAGCACAGGTGCTCAGGCGGATCCACCGGGCAGGTTTGACCATCAAGCCGGGAAAGTGTCAGCTGGCCATGAGCGAGGTCCAGTACCTCGGTCACCGGGTAGGTGGGGGAACGCTGAAGCCCGAGCCTGAGAAAGTGGAGGCCATCGCATCCTGGCCCACCCCCAGGACCAAGAAGCAGGTGATGTCCTTCTTGGGGACCGCTGGGTACTATAGGAGGTTTGTTCCATGCTATAGTAGCCTGGCAAAGCCCTTGACGGACCTCACCAAGAAGAAGCTGCCCTCTGCAGTCGATTGGACAGTGGACTGCGAGACAGCCTTCCGGGCCCTAAAGGACGCCCTGTCCAGCCCGCCCGTGCTACAGGCAGCCGACTTCACGCGGCCGTTTGTAGTACAGACCGACGCCAGTGACTTCGGCCTCGGTGCGGTGCTCAGCCAGGTGGACTCTGCGAGCCAAGAGCACCCAGTCTTGTACCTGAGCAGGAAGCTGTTACCAAGGGAAGTGGCCTATTCTACAATGGAGAAGGAGTGCCTGGCCATAGTGTGGGCCCTGCAGCGTCTGCAACCCTATCTATACGGGCGCCACTTCATCGTGGAGACGGACCACAATCCCCTCAGCTGGTTGCACACCGTCTCTGGGACGAATGGGCGATTGTTGCGATGGAGCCTTGCGCTCCAGCAATACGACTTCACCATTCGCCACAAAAGGGGCCGTGACCACGGTAACGCAGACGGGCTGTCCCGACAAGGAGAGGTCGCGGACGGGCGCACGGGGGAACACCGGAGTGTGCTGCCCCCTAGCGCCCTCAAAAGGGGGGAGGTGTGAGGTAAATCCTGGGATATGAAGAGGAATTATGACTAGAAGTCATAATTGCTCTCATCACTCCCTGGCAGTGCCCCCCCTCCCTCCTTGTTCCCAAATGTCCAGCATCTGTGAAGGTGTCACATCCCACTTACACCTCCAACAGCCATCTCCTCTGATATGGAGATGAGATGATGTGAGGACAATGGACCCAGGATGACTCCCTGCCGTCACCCTGTAACAAGAGTTGTATCTCATTAGCAAGGCTTGGAAGTAGCCAGACAGAACGACTCCAGTAAAAAATGGTTCATATCTCGCAAGCCATATCTCCGATAAATATGGCAACCATAAAAATGGTGTTTGCGCAGGCGGACGATGCTGGCACACCTTTTTTATGGAAGGGGGACATTGGGAAATGCCCCAGGCGTGATATCAGCCAATGGGGAACTGGCAGACAGGTCATGAGTCCCCTCGTTCTGTAGCTAAATTCATAACTGTCACAATGAGAGCATTGGCGTCCGCCTACGACGCTCCCAGGCAAAGTTATGGCCCATATTCCATGTTGTGAATTTGTCCATAACTCCAGCCAGGGGTGGAGCAGTGCTCCCTGTGAGGTCACTAAGGTAGGAGGGGACCTGGATTTGCCCAGGTTGATAACCCTGCTTCGGCCATTTTCCAAGGTTCTTCTCGCTGGGGGCACGTGTAGGAAACATCTGTGGGAGTTCCTGGAAACCTGGTCTACAGCGCCCCCCTGTGGCCAGACACACAAGGTAACTGATGTAATTGTATACCTGTTTGTAACCCATGCTTTTTCTGTAACTGTACTCTGACATATGTATATTCTGTAGATTCCCTATTGTATATATTGTAGTTTCTAGTGTGGCTTTAGGCGATTAAATTATATAATTAATCTTGGGCTGTTCTGTTATCTCGATCTTGAATCCCACGTCTGTGTGTTCGGCTAATAGTTACCGTGAAGCGGTTGGTGGCAGCGAGTTGTGCCAAGGATTATTGTGGGGAGGCCAGTGAGATTCGGGAAGATATTATATATTCCGCCCGCGGAGGTCGGGGGAATATATACCTTACTCTCACCGGGGACCCTTCAATAATCGGCATAAGTAGTATAGCGGCCTCCTTGCTTATTGTCGGGCAATTCCATAATTGGCCTGACTATAAGAGGGGCGCTAGAGAGCGCGTCACGTGCTCTGTCTGTCGGTCGGGAGGTATAAAGTAGGGGTGACCCCCACTTGTTACCCCCCGATTGTGACGTACTGGTAGCCAGCGCGGGGGATTTCTGAGTGACCCCCCCGGTGGTTCGTGACAACCGGTAATTACCTCTGCTGTCTGCTGCATTCAGCCTGTGTCTGTGACACATCGCGGCTGGATGTCAGCAGCGCAGGACGCCGGAGTCGGAGCTGTGTGGATTACGCCGGAGCTTTGTTTGGGGGGGGTTAATAAAATGGTGAACGAGGCTTGTTGGTTTTATTTAAAATAAAGGATTTTTCGGTGTCTGTGCTTTATTCACTTTACTTACGGGTTGATCATGTCAGCTGTCACATAGACGCTGCCATGATCAAGCCTGGGGTTAATGGCGGTGGTCCCCCATCACCATTAACCCCTTGTTATATTACCCTGACCGCCACTGCTACACGGCGGCAGGAAGAGCCGAGGACACTCCCGGTGCTGCCGCATAATGTATGCGACAGTGCCGGGGCAGCTGCGGCTGATATTCTCGGCTGCGGGAGGGGGAGTGAGGCGGGGGACATTACCCCTGCCCCTCTCCCTCCCCAGCCTGAGCATACAGGGCCGCCGCTGTGTGCTTACCTCGGCTGGACGGTGAATATGCAGCGGAGCCCACGTTCTTTTTTTCCTATATTTCCGTTTTCTTTCTATGTGTGTTCTATGTGTCTGTGTCTATGTGATCTGTGTCTGTGATGTCTGTGTGAGTGTGATGTGTGTGTGTTTACTCTCTGCTCCGCTTCCTCTTCCTGTAATGACATCACTTCCCTGCAAAACCGCAGACAAGTGATGTACATTACCGGAGGTAAACCGCAAAATACCGCAGGGAATAACGCAGGAAAACGCAGTGAACCGCACAGAATTTGCTGCCTGCGTTATTCCCTGCGGGATTTCATGATTAACATTGAGTCAATGGAGTGAAATCCCGCAGCGATGTGCGGAAAAGAAGTGACATGCACTTGTTTTTGCTGCGGGATTCCCGCAGCAAAACATGCAGCTGTCAAATTCCGCCCAGTGCGCACAGGATTTTTTTTCTCCATAGGATTTGCTGGTGATTCACTGCAGAGATGTTATGAACATTTTCTGCAGCGAAACATGCAGCAAATCCGCGAAAAATCCGCGGCAAAATCCGGTAAGTGCGCACATAGCCTAAGGCTTATTGTTCGAGTTTTCGAGGAATTATGTACGGTACATTTACGCTTTTTACTGGTAATAAAATGCTGAGTAACACGTTGGCTCTACATAACGTTATAGGCCATTGTTATGTAGGTTATTGGTATAGTCTCAATGTCTCTGCCCTAGTATGTACATTTCTAAAATCACTGTATTAACTTACAGTACACAAGCTTTTTTTCTGTATGATAGATTTACGGTAATTATACCATCAAGTCATTCTCCCAGGACTTAAGTTAATATTTATTGAACACAACTATTAAAATGCAAAAAACAATTTACAATTAATTTCACTGAGACTGTGTGACTTATATTGGCGGTAAACATCACTTTGCCAGATATTTTATATTTGCACCATTTAAATATTTAGTCATTATTAGAGATGAGCGAACCGGTCCCGGTTCGGCTCGAGGTCGGTTCGTCGAACGGATGTCCCGTTTGAGTTCGGTTCGTCGAACGTTCGACGAACCGAACTCGAACTGCATAGGAAACAATGGCAGGCATTCACAAACACATAAAAACACCTAGAAAACACCCTCAAAGGTGTCCAAAAGGTGACAAACAACTCACAACACAACACAAACACATGGGAAAGTGACAAGGACATATACTCATGCGAAAACAAAAGAGCAGGACAAGGAAAAAGTGGAGGACACACAGATATAGGCATGGCACGCCCTTCTAAAATCATGTAAAACACCGCAAGGTGACTCCAAGCGGAGTATCCCTTTTTTCCAAAAATTGGGGCCCACACACACCCACCCATTCAGTGGCAGCACTTGTGCCCTAGTTATACACTTCACAGCTAGATTTGCATCAAGCACATTCAAAAATACGCTATTCTTAACCGTCCCCAGGATGACACCAGGGTAGGTAGCAAAGTCTTTGCTGAACCATGACTTGTTCATCTTGGCTTCTTTTAAAAAACACAGCAAGCAAGGGTTACTCCAAGCGGAGTCTCCCTTTTTTCCAAAAATTGGGCCCCACACACACCCACCCATTCAGTGGCAGCACTTGTGCCCCAGTTATACACTTCACAGCTAGATTTGCATCAAGCACATTCAAAAATACGCCATAATTAACCGTCCCCAGGATGAGACCGGGGTAGGTAGCAAAGTCTTTCCTGATCCCAGCTCTGTTCATCTTGGATCATTTATAAAAAACACAGCAAGCAAGGGTTACTCCAAGCGGAGTCTCCCTTTTTTCCAAAAATTGGGCCCCACACACACCCACCCCTTCAGTGGCAGAAGTTGTGCCCCAGTTGTACAATTCACAGCTACATTTGCATCAAGCACATTCAAAAATACGCTATTCTTAACCGTCCCCAGGATGACACCGGGGTAGGTAGCAAAGTCTTTGCTGACCATGACTTGTTCATCTTGGCTTCTTTTAAAAAACACAGCAAGCAAGGGTTACTCCAAGCGGAGTCTCCCTTTTTTCCAAAAATTGGGCCCCACACACACCCACCCCTTCAGTGGCAGCAGTTGTGCCCCAGTTGTACACTTCACAGCTAGATTTGCATCAAGCACATTCAAAAATACGCCATAATTAACCGTCCCCAGGATGAGACCGGGGTAGGTAGCAAAGTCTTTCCTGATCCCAGCTCTGTTCATCTTGGATCATTTATAAAAAACACAGCAAGCAAGGGTTACTCCAAGCGGAGTCTCCCTTTTTTCCAAAAATTGGGCCCCACACAGACACCTTATCAGTGGCAGCACTTGTGCCCTAGTTGCAAACAGGATGTTTTGATTTGCATCAAGCACATTCCAAATCCACAAGCATTTACTCTCCCCAGGATGATACAGGGGTAGTAAATTCCTTCTGGATCCATGACTTGTTCATTTTGATGAACGTCAGTCTGTCCACATTGTCACTGGACAGACGCGTGCGCTTATCTGTTAGCACACACCCAGCAGCACTGAAGACACGTTCAGAGACAACGCTGGCAGCTGGACACGACAAAATCTCCAAGGCGTAACTGGAGAGCTCTGGCCATTTTTCTAGATTTGAAGCCCAAAAGGAACAAGGCTCCATTTGCAAAGTCATGGCATCGATGTTCATTTGGAGATACTCCTGTATCATCCTCTCCAGCCGTTGACTATGTGTCAGACTTGTTGTCTCTGGTGGCCTTGCAAAGGAGGGTCTAAAAAAATTATGAAAAGATTCCATAAAATTGCTGTTACCAGCACCAGATATGGTCCTACTGGTACGGGTAGACTGTTGAAGATGACGAGACCGTCCCATGTTTGTCAAGTTAAAACTGGGAGAATCACTCCCTGCACCTGCACGGTTGTTTGGTGGAAAAGCCGAGCTAAGATCGAGTAACAGCTTCTGCTGATACTCCTGCATACGTGCGTCCCTTTCTATGGCTGGAATTATGTCACAAAATTTGGACTTGTACCGGGGATCTAATAGTGTGGCAATCCAGTAGTCATCATCACTTCTAATTTTGACAATACGAGGGTCATGTTGGAGGTAGTGCAACAAGAAGGCATTCATGTGTCTTGCGCAGCCATGCGGACCAAGTCCACGCTGTGTTTGTGGCATAGAGGTGCTAACCGTTCTTTCTTCCTCTGACATCTCCCCCCAACCTCTTTCAACAGAAATTTGACCAAGGTATCCCTCATCCGCTGAGTCTTCCATGTCCATGGACAGTTCGTCCTCCATTTCTTCATGTTCTCCTGCACCTTCCTCAACATTTCGCCTGCTACCATGCGCCCTTGTTGATCCCTGTCCCCCATGGTCCCATGCCTGCCGCGTTGGTGATGATGAACGTCTGGACCTTGGTGATGTTGTTGTGTCTTGCGCATATGAATCCTCCTGTAGTTCCTCCCCTTCCTGTTGTCCCACCCCCTGACTCCGAATAGTGTTTAGCGTGTGCTCCAGCATGTGAATGACTGGAATTGTCATGCTGATAATGGCATTGTCAGCGCTAAACATATTCGTCGCCATGTCGAAACTGTGCAGAAGGGTGCATAGGCCCTTGATCTGAGACCACTCCATCAGGGTGATCTGCCCCACCTCTGCATCTCGTTGGCCCAGGCTATAAGTCATGACGTATTACACCAGGGCTCGGCGGTGCTGCCACAGTCGCTGTAACATGTGGAGAGTTGAATTCCAGCGTGTCGCCACATTGCATTTCAGGCGATGAACCGGCAGGCCGAAAGACTTCTGGAGCGATGCAAGTCGCTCAGCTGCGGCGCTTGAACGGCGGAAGTGAGCAGACAGTTTTCGTGCCCTGTTCAGAAGGCCATCTAGGCCGGGATAGTGTGTTAAAAATTGCTGGACGACAAGGTTCAACACGTGAGCCATACAAGGTACGTGTGTCACCTTGCCCAGGCGAAGGGCCGCACCCAGGTTTGCAGCATTGTCGCACACGGCCTTACCAGGCTGCAGGTTGAGTGGAGACAACCATTTATTAAACTCGGACCGCATAGCTGACCACAACTCCTCAGCTGTGTGACTCTTATTCCCAAGACATGTCAAGCTAAAGACCGCCTGATGCCGTTGCGCTCTGCTGCCAGCATAGTAATGAGCGGTGCGTGATTCCTTCTGCGCAGTGAGAACGCTGGTGGCCTGACCAGGCAGGCTTGGGGCGGAGGTGGAGGACCCAGATGAGGTGGAGGAGGCAGAAGCAGTGGCGGAACTTGGACAGACAGAGGATTGACACACAAGTCGTGGGGACGGCAAGACTTGTGCAGCATACCCTTCACCATCTATCACCATAGTTACCCAGTGCCCAGTCAGCGACATGTAACGTCCCTGTCCATGCTTACTGGTCCAAGTATCGGTGGTGAAATGCACCCGTTCACACACAGAGTTTCTCAAGAAAGCGGTGATGTTGTGTGCGACATGCTGGTGTAGCGCGGGCACACCTTTCTTAGAGAAGTAGTGGCGACTAGGCATCTGGTACTGGGGCACAGCGACAGACATAAGGTCTCTAAAATCCTGTGTGTCCACTAGGCGGAAAGGCAGCATTACGGTAGCCAAGAGCTTACAGAGGGATAGAGTCAACCTCTTAGCTTTGTCATGGGTCGCAGGAAGTGGCCTTTTATTTGACCACATCTGAGGGACAGAGATCTGGCTGCTGTGTGTAGACGGTGTTGAGTAGGGTGTCCCTGGAAAAATGCAGGTTTGTGAGGAAAGTGCAGGCGGAGACATGATGTTGCCTTCATCCAACGTTGGTGCTATCGATGTCTGAGAGAGCTGTACACACTCACTTGTTTCCCCTTCCAAACCAACTGACGACCTACCAAGCAAACTGCCTGTTGCAGTTACAGTGGTGGAAGTTGTGCGTGGAAAAACAGGTGTGACAGCTGTCCCCACAGTCCTAGAAGATGAAGAGCGCGCGGATGCACTGGAAGGGGCAGGCGGTGGATGGTTCGCTCCGCTAGGCCGCATTGCAGCACGGTGAGCTTCCCACCGGGACACATGATATTTATTCATGTGACGATTCATGGAAGAAGTTGTCAAACTGCTGAGGTTTTGACCTCTACTAATAGAACCATGACAAATTTTACAGATCACATAATTTGGGCGATCTTTTGCTATGTCAAAAAAGGACCAGGCTGACTTCCTGTTCCTGTCCTGGCTGAGGTGGAAGCTTAGAGGAGAGCTCCTGCCACCCCTCACAGAAACCGACTAAAAACAGACCCCCCCGGACGAGCCACCAAACAGAGAGCAGCACAGGAGGTTACCTAAAGCAGACAGCTATGGAACGGTACCTCCTGAGAAGCTCTGGGAGCAGTGAGTCAGCCTGGAGAAGCTTTGATATGGACAGAGGAGAAGATAAGATAATGGCACCGAGCCTGATGGGGGAGGAGCCTGAACGCATGGTGAGAGACACAGAAAAGCAAACACAGAGCTGGAAGGGGAGAGATAAGGGAGATATGAGCGAGGAGACAGGAGATAAGGAAGATATGAGCGAGGAGTCACAGGAGGACACAGCAGGAGAGAGGTGGATGCAGGGGACTGATGACGGTGGATCCCAATGGGAGGATGAAGGAGATATGGAGGCAGAGGGGAGAGAAGATGCAGACAAAGCAGGGCAGCTCAGAGACACAGCAGTGTTGGAGGATGAAACTGACAAACAGCACAGGGAGATTAATCCCACTCAGACTCACAGGAAGTCAAATGCAAGAATTCATAGTACCCCTTCCAAAGGAAACAAAAAGCAGCCTACTACACCAACATCACAAGCCTGCAAGCTATTGGGGGATGGAGGTGGTGGCCCAGTCCAGACAAAGAGAACTAAGAAAACAGCACCACCTGCAGGCCAAGACAAGTACACACAAAAGCTTAATGTGGACTATAAAAAACTGGCTGAAGAAGTGACATCACACTTGTCAAAAGAGATTAAAGTGGCTATTGAGGCAGCCATACAAACATCATTAGCTAATATGCAAAAACAGATAAATGCCCATGCATCTAGACTGGCAGAATCAGAGCAGAGAATATCTGACTCCGAGGAGACAATACTGGCTATGCAAGCACAAATAGCAGCTCTAGCAAAATCTAATGAATACTTGAAGGATAAAGCGGACGATTTGGAAAACAGATCGAGACGAAACAACTTACGTATAGTCGGGTTGCCAGAGTCTGTGTCGATTGGACAGTTGGATAATATATGCGAGTTGGAGCTACCGCAGGCCCTGGGCATAAAGGCGAAATTCAGAGTTGAAAGAGCCCACAGAGTGGGTCCACTGAGACACCAGGAGGCTAATAAGGGAGAGGGCCAAAACTCAAAGAAGAATACCCCGATAAGAGCCAGGCAGGTGATTGTCAAGTACCTTGATTATAAGCATAAGGAGGAAATATTGAGGGCCTTTAGAGAACGAAAGCGTCCACTACAATATCAAGGCAACAGACTGCTAATTTTTGGGGATTATTCAGCGGAAGTATCCAGAAGGAGAAAAGAATTTACCAAAATTTGCTCATTTCTGTACAACAAAAAAGTAAAGTGCCAGCTATTATACCCTGCTACACTGAAAGTTAGAAACCCCAATGGCTCGTTTGTATACTACAAGGACTACAAAGAAGCAGAAAACATTCTCATGGCAGAGCTCAACAAGACTAGGTCAGAAAGGCAAGAAAAAGGAGCTAGTGGAGAAGGGAATAATAGAAGAGGATCCCCCACAAGCTCAGGAAGAGATGTGGGACGTCTTGGGGGACAAAAGCAAGTCGAGACCAGGGAGGAAAGGAGGCCAAGCCCGGGTCGACAGCATAATTCTCGCCTGGAACACAGGAACCAACCCTTGGAGAGAAACCATGATACCTGAACTGGAACTCGCTCATTGTTTTTCCTTTTTTTGCCTGTTTTTTTTTTTTTTTTTTTCTCTTCCCAAACAGGGAGAGGCGTTGAGGAGGATGCATTACGGAGAGAGGGTTGGGGAGGTGAGAGGAGGAGGGGGAAGGGAAAAAAGAGAGGAAAACATCCCAAAGTCTGGGTCCTCTTCCCCCCCCCCTCTCTTTTTTTTTTTTTTTTTTTGTTCTTCTCCTTTCTTTCTCCATCTTCTCTCCCCTTGGTCTTTTTTTTCTTTTTTTCTTTTTCTCCTTTGTCCAGGAACATCATCCAAATTCAAATGAAGTGGGCCTGTTCTGGGCGGACTGATGGCTACCTGGAGTCAGAGATAAGTAGGACTGGAGAATCTTGCTGAGGTTTTGACATGCTGTGCTAATTTTTGCATAATTTTCAAAGGCTTATTCAAGTTAGTCCGGGGATAGAACAAATATTTTTTGGGGGGTGATTAGGGAGCTACATATTTTGGCTAGGAATAGGGGAGCTCACCAACGTGGCGGGAAGCGCCGTGGATTTCTCGGAAGGGAAATTATGTTTTACAGTTACATGCTTTTTGTTGTATTTGTTATATTTGCAAGGTGGGGAAAGGGAGTGTCGATTTTGTGGTACCAACTGTGATTCTAGTGTCGAACATCTCGTCTTCCTTGATGCAGGGGCCCATAGGGGAGGGAGTAGTAAAAGCAGAATACCCAGGTAAACATGATACAGATAACTACGTGGAATGTTAAAGGGCTGAGATCACCTAACAAACGAGCAATGATATTGAGACATCTGAAAAGACTAAAGACAGACATTGCCTTATTACAGGAAACCCACTTGGGGGGGGAGGACTTTTTCCGCATGAAGAAACATTGGGTGGGCACCGTTTACGGGGCAGCGGCACAAGGTAGAAAAGCGGGCACTATGATTCTAATAAATAAACAATTCAGTCATGAGGTAGTGGCACATGAGGCAGACGACCATGGAAGGTGGCAGCACTTAACAATCGTTAGTCCAGCGGGTAAACTCAGTATTTATAATGTCTATGGCCCAAATTCACAACAAATCACATTTCATGATGACATAAAGGCCACCATATTAGCAGATGGGGAGGCTAACATTATAGTGGGAGGCGATTTTAACACTGTCCCAGACTCAGCTGAAGATAGGAGGAGGGGCGAGGAGGGGACAGCTAATGTGGGCAGGAGTTTAGACAATAGGGATGTAACATTAGAAGACGTAGGACTGAAAGACATCTGGAGACTAACTCACCCACATGACAGAGAGTATACACACTTCTCTCACCCTCATGATAGCTGGTCACGTATTGATCAGTTCTGGATCTCGCAAGACTTACTGAGTGGAACGCAAGATTGTGTGATAGAGAATATGGTGATCTCTGATCATAGTCCGGTGAGATTGGGCATTAGAGAGAAATTCAGGAGAGGTACAGATATCATATGGAGATTCCCATCGTTCCTTCTCAGGCAAGATAATTTCCATAAGGTGCTACAGGAGTGGTGGGGAGAATTCGCAGAGGACAATAAGGAACATAGAGAGTCCCCAGTGATATTTTGGGAAACGGCAAAAGCGGTCCTAAGGGGCCGTCTGGTGGGGTACGCAGCCATGATCAAACGGAAAACCAATGAGAATTATAATTTCCATAGTGAAGCAGTACGGGTAGCATATACAAATTATGTGACAAATAGATCTCCCATGACAAAAGGCAGATGGTTGGAGGCAAAAGAGGGATTTGACGAATGGGCCAAAAAAAAGGAACAATTATTCTGGTCGCACAAGGAGGTTGACTTACATAGGTTTGGCAACAAGGCGGGAAGGATGTTGGCCAATCTGGCAAGGGGCAGCAGAAAGATGACAGTGATCTCTAAACTGAAAACAAAGGGGGGAGAGGTGACTACGGATCCTAAGGACATTAATAAACTGTTGGGAGATTACTATAGAAAACTATATGGGTCTGGGAATAACGACATGACTGATGAGGCAGAGTGGCTAAGACAAGCCCAAATGCCTAGCTTGACGGAGGAAGATTTGAGTGCCTTAAACGCAGATATCACAGTAGAGGAGGTGACGAGAACAATTGGGGAGCTTAACACCAACAAGGCACCGGGACCTGACGGTTTCAATAGTGAATTCTATAAGGCTCTGAAGGATCTGATCTCGCCGGATCTAACCTCAGTCTTTAATGCTTTCCTGGGAGGGGCGGAAATACCCAAAAATTCCAACATAGCATATATTAAATTACTCCCCAAGGGAACCAAGGACCTGGATGATCCCTCTAGTTATAGACCTATATCGCTCATAAATCAGGATTTAAAAATTATGTCCAAGATCATGGCTAATAGACTGGCCGAGATCTTACCTAGGATCATTACGAATCACCAGGTGGGGTTTATCAAGGGGAGAAATGCCGTTACCAATATCCGAAAGACAATTCTAGTGGTAGACGCGGTTAGACTGGGTCTCACTGAGGGAGGGGCTAGACCTGCCCTAGTTACACTTGACGCAGAAAAAGCGTTTGATAATGTAAATTGGGGGTGGTTAGACAGGGTAATGGAGGCCATAGGGATTGTAGGCAAGATGAGACTTTACATTAGAAACCTTTATGCCAACTCGGGAGCTAGGGTACACACTCCGGGCTTTCTATCAGACGTGTTCCCTTTGATGAAGGGAACAAGACAGGGCTGCCCATTATCTCCTCTTTTATTCAACCTGGCAATCGAGCCGTTGTCAAGAATACTACAGGGACAAAATAGCTTTAAAGGAATCAAGATAAGGGGTTCAGAAGTAAAGACAGCGCTTTTTGCTGATGACATCATACTTTATATGGGGGACCCCGGTGCGGATTTGCCACAGACTCTTGCCTTGATTGAAAAATTTGGCTCATTCTCCGGTTTCAAACTGAACAAAAAAAAATGCGAGATCATGTTCCTAAAGGGGCATCATGGGACAATGGGGGGACAAATAAGGGATGGCTGTCTATGTGGAATTCCTATAGCACAATCTTCAATTAAATACCTGGGAGTGCATATAGGAAGATCGGTGGAAACAATCTATAACTTGAATTATGGACCGCTAATCAGGAAAATTACAGTTCAATTAAAGGGATGGAAAGGTCTGCCACTTCCATTACTGGCAAGATGCCACCTGATAAAAATGATGAGCTTTCCTAGGCTGCTGTATCCCTTCCAGACAATCCCGCTATTGCTAAAACTAAAGGATGTGAATAAGCTCAACTCCGCGTATACAGAATTTCTGTGGAGGGGAAGGAAACCCAGAATAAAGCTGCGTACGCTGATGAAGTCAGCAGAGGAGGGAGGTCTAAACTTTCCAGATGTCCAAGGGTATAATCTTGTATGTATCATGAGGCATGTAATTGATTGGGTGAGAGGAACGAGTAGGCACTCAGATCATGCGATGGAAACTAAATATGCGTCACCGTGGGATCTGACGTCCATTCTACACTCCCCACTATCCAGGGTTGAAGGGCACATAAGGAACTCAATTATATTCCGAGACACCATGCTAACATGGAAGTCGGTAAGGAAAAAACTGGGGCTCTCATGGAAAGTGTCCAAGTACTTGAACCCCTGGGCATTCCCAAATTTTCCCCTGGGACGAGAAAACAAGCTATTTACTAGATGGAAAGAGAGGGGAGTCAGGAGAATGATAGATGTTATGAATGTGGAGGACAGGAGGTGGATGACAGGTCGGGAAGTGTTGGATAAGTACAACCTTAATAGCTCACATGTCATCCAGTATGAACAATTGAAACATGGAATAATAGGAGACCTGGGTGTGGTTGGAAGAGAGCTGAACAGAAGTTCGATTGATGAGTTACTGGAATGTGATGTAACAAGTATAAATGTCTCTAAAATGTATCGATCGCTAAGGGGGGTGCTTATCTCACGGGAGGATAGTCGGACTTTAAAAGCGTGGGGGAAACAATTGGGAAGGGAAGAAGTGGTGGATGATATACTGAGAGGATGGGTACAAGTGCGGAAACATATTACCAATGAGAGATGGAGAGACACTCAATTCAGAATTCTACATAGGGCCATTATAGGTTTCAACATACCAGGTAGGGATAGGTGGTGTCCTAAGTGTCAAAAAGAAAAAACGGATATGCTGCATGGGCTATGGGAATGTGAGACAATCGCTAGGTTCTGGAACCAAGTCAGACTATTTGCCCAGTCAACATGGGGAATTTTCAGCAAACTAGACTTAATGGTGTGGATTTTCCACTCCTTTGAGGGAGGAGTAGGAGGAGGACCGAACACGCCGGAAAAGAGGAAATACGCAATAATGCATGACATAGCCATGATAGCTAAGCGTTGCATCTTAAAACACTGGATTCAAAGGGAGGGCCCATCCATAAAGGAGGTTGTGGGCGAACTACACAACCTTCTGAGGTGGGAAAAACTAGAAGCGGAGAGGGATAAAGATGGGTTGACCGCCAAGTTTTTTGTGAGATGGAGACATTTTATTGAAAGCCAATTCACACAGGGAGAAATAATTAACCTGATGGCACCTTTTGTTCACTCGGAGTGGTATATCCTGAGCGATATCCAGGACAGCCTGGGTAAACTGAGAATCACCTAGGAGGGGGCTCTGGCGGGAGGGGGAGACGAGACGGTTGGGAATACCAAGACACGCTAGCAAAATTGAAATCATTCAGGGACGACACAGAGATTTAACGAATTGTATTGCATATGTTATATTATATTTCATTACCTATGTTTTGGTTTAATGTTACTGTATACTATCTTAAATCGAACAGCAACATGGAACTCCAAATTGGGGTATCACCCACCTCTATGTCACATTTTGTCAGACGAATGTTCTTCTTTTGCAATGATACTTGTCATGTTTTTACAAATTTGAAAAATCAATAAAAAACGTTTTGGAAAAAAAAAGGACCAGGCTAGGCAAGGCTTAGAGGGCATGCGACCTGTTGATCCACCCCGACTAGTGCTCAGAGGCAGAGGGGTGGCTGAGGATGCAGTTGTAGACGTGCTACCAGTACTCCGACTCTGTCCAGGAAGGCGCAAGGTAGCTTCGTCATCAGTTGCATCCTCCTCCACCACCTCTGTTGATCTCCTCGAGTGCCTGACTGTGGGTTGACAGTAGGTGGGATCTACAACTTCATCATCAATTGTTGTGTTTGCACTCCCCTCCCCCTCAGACCGAGCCTCTTCTTGCCCTGACCGAATATTTAAGTTGTCATCCCAATCGGGTATCTGCGTCTCATCTTCATCAGTATGTTCCTCATTGTCTATAACCACAGGTGTTACAGTTTGTGACAAAGGGTCAACATTATGCTCAGAAACTTGGTCCTCACGGCCTGAATCAGAGTCACAAAGGTTCTGGGCATCACTGCAGACCATTTCCTGTTCTGTACTCACTGTAGCTTGGGAGCAGACCTCTGATTCCCAGGCTATAGTGTGACTGAACAGCTCTGCAGACTCAGCCATCTCAGTTCCACCATACTGTGCAGGGCTGATGGAGACTTCAGAGCTGGGAGACAGCAAGTTTGATTGGGATGACAACTCAGAGGACTGGTGTTTTTTGGATGCGGTACTTGAAGTGGCTGAGAGGGCACTTGTTGGACCACTTGAGATCCATTCAAGCATTTTCCTTTTTTGACCATCATCTACCTTTGTTCCTGTTGTTCGTGTCCGTAAAAAAGGGAGCACATCGGATTGTCCACGGTAAGTAGTAGACATCTTACTTTTGCTGGTAGATGGTCTATCTTCAGCAGATGATAATGGAGCTTTGCCACCTTCCCCACGGACAAACCCTTTTTTTCCTTTTCCACCACGCCTCTTCCCCTTTCCACCAGCATCTGTCATTTTGCCACTCATGTTGATTGCGACAAGATTGTGCACTGAAAATGTGGTAGTAAAAATTGAGAGGTGGTGTAGATTGCAGCGGTGGTCTAGCTTTATTAACAGCAGAATAATAAAGAATAAATATCCCTGACAATGCAACTACGGCCCTTAAACTGGCAGCATAAATTGCTAGTATAATGGATTAGTAAATATCAGTTTGAGTGTGCAATGCAGGCAGATGTGCTGCAAATATCTTTGCACTAGTGGGACTATACAAAAGTCCAATAGCCACGTTTAGGATGCTTCTAGGTACACTCAGTGTTTGCTAGTATAATGGCTTAGTTATAAGGAGTTTGAGTGTGCAATGCAGGCAGACGTGCTGCAAATATCTTTGCACTAGTGGCACTATACAGAAGTCCAATAGCCACGTTTAGGATGCCACTAGGTACACTCAGTGTTTGCTAGTATAATGGCTTAGTTATAATGAGTTTCAGTGTGCAATGCAGGCAGACGTGCTGCAAATATCTTTGCACTAGTGGGACTATACAGAAGTCCAATAGCCACGTTTAGGCTGCCACTAGGTACACTCTGTGATTGCTAGTATAATGGCTTAGTTATAATGAGTTTGAGTGTGCAATGCAGGCAGACGTGCTGCAAATATCTTTGCACTAGTGGGACTATACAGAAGTCCAATAGCCACGTTTAGGATGCCACTAGGTACACTCAGTGTTTGCTAGTATAATGGCTTAGTTATAATGAGTTTGAGTGTGCAATGCAGGCAGACGTGCTGCAAATATCTTTGCACTAGTGGGACTATACAGAAGTCCAATAGCCACGTTTAGGATGCCACTAGGTACACTCAGTGTTTGCTAGTATAATGGCTTAGTTATAAGGAGTTGGAGTGTGCAGAGGACAGGAGGGTACAGTGGCAGGATTGTGGGGCTCTGGGTAGAGGAATGGAAGCCTGCCTTTCTATTCCCTCCTAATGGGGAAATGCAGCGAGGAAATCCCTGACCTTAGCTACACAGACGCTATCTCTGTTTTCAGGACCTGTCACCTATGGCTCTGACTCTGACCCTGACCCTGCCCTGCCTTAAAAGGACTGATAGAAAGTGCTATCCCTAAGCTGTCCAGCGCTGTGTATGGAGCGCATACAGCAGTATCGGCGATAGGACAAAGGACGGAGCTGCGCCAGTGATGTCGGACACCAAGAACGCAGAAGAGATACTGGCGTCCGGACGGGCAGATACTCGTTTTTATAATGCAGGGACATGTGACATGGACATCCTATCACACATGCCGTTGCTTCTCTGGCTAAAAGTCCACTTAGCTGTGTGTGTGTCTGGGATTGGCTGCCATAATGACCCTCCCCACTAGAAGCGCGCTTAGGGAAGGAAGACAAGGAAAAAAAAAAATGGCGATCGCCATTATACAAACAGCAGTGATCTGAAGGCGCTGTTCCCGCACATTATACACTGAAATTTCATAATAGTGTGAGTCACAGAGTGACTTACACTATTACAGCGGAAAGCCAGCTAGGAATTAGCTGTTTTTTTGCTGCTAGAACCGTTCTCGAACGTTTCTAGAACTATCGAGCTTTTGCAAAAAGCTCGAGTTCTAGTTCGATCTAGAACAGGCCCCAAAATCACTCGAGCCTAGAACTGGAGAACCTCGAACCACAAACCGCGCTCAACTCTAGTCTTTATGGAAACCTTAAAATGCCATGGGTAGAAATTAAGAAGTTACTACAAGCAGCTCTTTATTCTGCTCAATTAAATGTTCTCTAAATACCAGCTCCAATATAAACACTGACCGCACAATATTACGTTATCCATGTGAGATCACATGTGAGGCTTAACAAATTCATGCATGCAGAAGTGGCATCACAAGGATATCACGATGTGGGTAGTGTTCTCATCAATTGTGGCAATTAGAGAGTGACAAATACAGCACCATGGAAAAGTATTGAGACACCTTGAACTTTTCCACATATTTTTTACATTACACCCACAAACGTAAAAGTATATTATTATTTTTGTATGTGATACAGTGCCTACAAGTAATATTCAACCCCCTGCAGATTTAGCAGGTTTACATATTCGGAATTAACTTGGCATTGTGACATTTGGACTGTAGATCAGCCTGGAAGTGTGAAATGCACTGCAGCAAAAAAGAATGTTATTTTTTTTTTTTAAATTGTGAAAAGTTTATTCAGAGGGTCATTTATTATTTATTTATAACCCCTCAATCCACCAGATTTCTGTTTGGTTCCCCTAAAGTATTAAGAAGTATTTCAGGCACAAAGAACAATGAGCTTCACATGTTTGGATTAATTATCTCTTTTTCCAGCCTTTTCTGACTATTTAAGACCCTCCCCATACTTGTGAACAGCACTCATACTTGGTCAACATGGGAAAGACAAAGGAGCATTCCAAGGCCATCAGAGACAAGATCGTGGAGGGTCACAAGGCTGGCAAGGGGTACAAAACCCTTTCCAAGGAGTTGGGCCTACCTGTCTCTACTGTTGGGAGCATCATCCGGAAGTGGAAGGCTTATGGAACTACTGTTAGCCTTCCACGGCCTGGACAGCCTTTGAAAGTTTCCACCCGTGCTGAGGCCAGGCTTGTCTGAAGAGTCAAGGCTAACCCAAGGACAACAAGGAAGGAGCTCCAGGAAGATCTCATGGCAGTGGGGACATTGGTTTCAGTCAATACCATAAGTAACGTACTCCACCGCAATGGTCTCTGTTCCAGACGAGCCCGTAAGGTACCTTTACTTTCAAAGCGTCATGTCAAGGCTCGTCTACACTTTGCTCATGATCACTTGGAGGACTCTGAGACAGACTGGTTCAAGGTTCTCTGGTCTTATGAGACCAAGATCGAGATCTTTGGTGCCAACCACACACGTGACATTTGGAGACTGGATGGCACTGCATACGACCCCAAGAATACCATCCATACAGTCAAGCATGGTGGTGGCAGCATCATGCTGTGGGGCTGTTTCTCAGCCAAGGGGCCTGGCCATCTGGTCCGCATCCATGGGAAGATGGATAGCACGGCCTACCTGGAGATTTTGGCCAAGAACCTCCGCTCCTCCATCAAGGATCTTAAGATGGGTCGTCATTTCATCTTCCAACAAGACAACGACCCAAAGCACACAGCCAAGAAAACCAAGGCCTGGTTCAAGAGGGAAAAAATCAAGGTGTTGCAGTGGCCTAGTCAGTCTCCTGACCTTAACCCAATTGAAAACTTGTGGAAGGAGCTCAAGATTAAAATCCACATGAGACACCCAAAGAACCTAGATAACTTGGAGAAGATCTGCATGGAGGAGTGGGCCAAGATAACTCCAGAGACCTGTGCCGGCCTGATCAGGTCTTATAAAAGACGATTATTAGCTGTAATTGCAAACAAGGGTTATTCCACAAAATATTAAACCTAGGGGTTGAATAATAATTGACCCACACTTTTATGTTGAAAATTTATTAAAATTTAACTGAGCAACATAACTTGTTGGTTTGTAAGATTTATGCATCTGTTAATAAATCCTGCTCTTGTTTGTGAAGTTTGCAGGCTCTAACTTATATGCATCTTATCAAACCTGCTAAATCTGCAGGGGGTTGAAGACTACTTGTAGGCACTGTATATGAACAGAATGTAGCAAATATTTGTGAAGTGTAAAGGAAAGATACATGGTTTTCTAAATATTTTAAGAATATAAATTTGAAAATCGTGTGTCATACTAGGTGTGGGGCAATTCCAGATGAACGGAGAAAGGGGAGGGGGAAGAGGGAAACCCTGTCTCAATGGAAGGGGGTGGGAAGATGGTCACCCCTGCTAAAAACTACCACTGGCCCCTTGCTCCCCTAACGTCCCTAGATAGGTTCTGCACTTATACGCCGATCGGGATACCTAGACCCTGGCTGACTCTGAAATAGGCCATAAGTAGGCCCAAATGGATGAGCACTAGTCAACCCCACTAAGACCTAAAGAACACACGCTCATGATCTGCAAGTTGACTTTGGGACAATGACAGCAACATACAACAACGTGTAACCACAGATTTCAAGCTAACTGCTTGCATTCTGGACCGCTTAGTAGTAAACTCTATCACCTGCAACAAACCAAGGGGAAAAGCGGGTATATATAGACACAGGGAGTGGGAATAAGGATTTACAGCTGAACTTCCAAGATATACACAGGTTCCAAAAGGGAAAGCGTTAACCCTAACAGGGAAGATACATAGAACATTATTCATACTAAGGAAGAGGAGCTTATCAGGGCATAGAAAGATTACAATACCTGATTATAATACACCAGAATATATTCATAGAAAAGTAAAAAATCCCATAAATGAGGGACTGTCAGTATGCATATATCAAATATGTTTATATTATACAACAAAATAGTTGCTGGTGTGTATGGAGATCATATAGCTGGTCATCCACAAAAATGAGGTAGCCTCCAAAATATATTAAGGTACCATCCATCAGTATATATGTATATCAGAATACATTTATATTAGAAAAAAAAAACCAGTTGTTAGTATGTGGAGAAGATCATGCAGCTGGTCATCCACAATAATGAGAAAGCCTCCAAGATATGTTAATTCCAGAAAGAGTCCGTAAATGATGTCTCACGTTAATCTTAAATTTAGAACAGAAAAAAAGGAAACTGTCAGATGAAAAGTATAAGCAAGGAAATGTACAGACAAAAATCATAGCTAAAATATAAGTTGATTAACCCCTTCAGCCCCCAGGCACTTTCCGTTTTTGCGTTTTTGTTTTTTGCTCTCCTTCTTCCGAGAGGCGTAACTTTTTTATTTTTTCCATCAATCTTGTCATATGAGGGCTTGTTTTTTGCGGGACGAGTTGTACTTTTAAATGAAACCATGAGTTTTACCATATAGTGTACTGGAAAACGGCAAAAAAATTCCAAGTGCGTAAAAATTGCAAAAAAAGTGTGATCGTACAACAGTTTTTGGGATATTTTATTCACTGTGTTCACTATATGGTAAAACTGAGGTATCTATGTGATGCCTCAGGACGGTGCGAGTTTGTAGACACCAAACATGTATAGGTTTACTTGTATCTAAGGGGTTAAAAAAAATTCACAAGCTTGTCCAAAAAACGTGGCGCACGTTTTGCGCCATTTTCCAAAACCCGTAGCGTTCTCATTTTTCAGGATCTGAGGCTCAGTGATGGCTTATTTTTTGCGTCTCGACCCGACGTTTTTAACGGTACCATTTTTGCGCAGATGCTACGTTTTGATCGCCTGTTATTGCATTTTGCGCAAAATTTGCGGCGACCAAAAAAAACTTAATTTTGGCGTTTAGAATTTTTTTGCCGCTACGCCGTTTACTGATCAGATTCATTGATTTTATATTTTGATAGGTCGGGCATTTCTGAACGTGGCGATACCAAATATGTGTATATTTTTTATTTTTTTAACCCTTTAATTTTCAATGGGGTGAAAGGGGGTGATTTGAACTTTTAGGTTTTTTTATTTTTTTTAAATTTTTTAAAACTTTTTTTTTTTACTTTTTTTTTATTTTACTAGTCCCCCTAGGGGGCTATAGCGATCAGCAATCCGATCGCTTTGCACTATCTGCAGATCTCAGCTACAGAGCTGAGAACTGCAGATTTGCTGCTTCACTTTCAATGCTGGCTGTATTCCGGCATTGAGAGGAAGTGAGTCATGTTAGCTACTGTTAGGGCCAGATGGACGGGTAGACCCTGGAGGTGGATCCACTGGGCCGAACTCCCGGATGAGGGAAAGGAGTCCGGTGGCCGGAGCACTTTAGGTAGCAGGACAGTCCGTGCACTGGGAGAAAATGGAGAAGTCCCTGGGACCACGAGGTCACTGATGGTCGTCCGGGTGACGGAGCTCAGGTTCGGAAGCCGTGATGGTGTCAGGCGGGGTCCGGAACCGTTGGAGCGAGATGACGGGTCACCGCAGGGATCCGAGATGGTACGGACTGTCAGGATGGCAGATGGGCAGCGTTCGGGGTTCGAGGTACAGCAGGACCGGATGGCGATGCAGGATCGGCTCTAGAAGACAGAGAGGTAAGTATCTCACAAAACACAAGGAGACCTGACTCCTAGCTTGGGAAAACACGAAGAACAGGCCCCGCTCCCTTGGACATTAACCCCCTATATACCCTGTACCTGTGTGCATCATTTCCTGTTAATTGACACTGGCCCTTTAAGAAAGGGTCAGTGACCGCGCGCGCGCCCTAATGCGCATGCGCGCGGCCCGGGTGCCAGAAGCCAGGGCAGGAAGCTGAGAGGAGGACGCAGGGGAGCCTGCCAGGGACTGGGAAGCCGTCGGGCGCCGGGAGCGGAGACCAGGGGGCCTGGGAAGTACGGGCACCGGAGGCTGGAGAGCGGGGAGCGTGGCAGGTGAGCCGGGGAACGGAGCAGGGGACCCGGGGAGCGGAGCAGAGGACCCGGGGAGCGTGACAGTACCCCCCCCACGCCCCCTTCCCCGCAACCGGGACAGGAATGCACGGATCAGAGGAGTGCCCACGTTTTCCCTGGGCTCCCAGGACCTATCCTCAGGACCATACCCTTCCCAGTCCACCAGGAAGAACTGTCGACCTCGTACGGTCTTCATGGCCACGATATCCCTTACCGCATAGATGTCGTCCTCAGCAATAGGAGGGGGAGCCGGACTGGCGGCAGCGGAGAAGGGACCAAGGACAACCGGCTTGAGCAGAGACACGTGGAAGGAGTTGGGTATCCTCATCGTGGCCGGGAGCTGTAGTTTGTAGGAGACCTCATTGATCTTGCCGAGGACTTTAAACGGTCCGATGTAGCGAGGTCCCAGCTTGTAGGATGGTATCTTCAGTCGGATGTATTTGGAAGCAAGCCAGACGAGATCTCCCGGAGAGAAACACGGAGGATCCAGACGTCTCTTGTCCGCGTGTCTCTTCATCCGCAGGGATGCACGTGCAAGGGAGGCCTTAACTGAGTCCCAAATGGTTGTAAAGTCACGGGCTACAGCATCAGCAGCAGGGACATCCGAGGAAGAGGATACAGGCAATGGGACGGTAGGCTGAAGTCCGTAAACGACATGGAAGGGAGAGCTGGAGGAGGACTCACTGACGTGGTGGTTATGGGAGAATTCAGCCCAAGGAAGAAGCGTGGACCAGTCGTCATGATGGGCGTTGACGTAGTGACGTAAGAAGGAGGTCAAGATCTGATTGACCCGTTCCACTTGGCCGTTCGACTGAGGATGGTAGGCCGAAGAAAAGTCCAGAGTCACTCCCAGTTGTTTACAGAGAGCCCTCCAGAAGCGGGAGGTGAACTGAGTTCCTCTGTCGGACACTATGTGTGATGGAAAGCCATGCAAGCGGAAGATGTGATGTATATAGGCGTCCGCGAGTTCCTGGGCAGAGGGCAGTCCAGCCATAGGAACGAAATGGGCCATTTTAGAGAACCGATCCACCACGACCCATATGACTGTGTGTCCGGAGGACAATGGCAAGTCCGTAATAAAGTCCATCGCTATGTGTTGCCAGGGAACTGAGGGTATGGGCAGAGGCAGAAGACGGCCATATGGCAGGTGTTTGGGAGTCTTGTTCCTGGCACAGGAGGAGCAGGCAGAGACAAAAGAGGCGACGTCCGTGCGAAGGGATGGCCACCAGTAATGACGTACAATAGCACTCCATGTTTTCTTCTGACCTGCATGACCGGCTGTTTTCGAGGCATGGCCCCAGTGTAACACTTTTTGCCTGTCAGTCTCAGAGACATAGGTCTTCCCGGGCGGTATCTGGGCCAGGGTGACAGGAGCCACCGGAATAATCTTACTTGGACAGATGATGGGTTGAGATGTCTCTTCCTCCTGTTCTACGGGCACGAAAGACCTAGACAAGGCATCAGCGCGTACATTCTTGTTCGCGGGTCGGAAATGAAGCTGGAAGTCGAACCGGGCAAAGAACAAGGACCACCTGGCTTGCCGTGGGTTCAGTCGCTGAGCAGTCCGCAGGTATTCCAGGTTTTTGTGGTCCGTGTAAACAATGACAGGGTACACTGCTCCTTCCAGAAGATAGCGCCATTCCTCCAGAGCCAGTTTGACCGCCAATAGCTCTCGGTCACCGATGGTGTAATTGCGTTCAGGCGCGGAGAAGCTCTTGGAGAAGAAACCGCATGTCACCATCTTCCCGGAGGAGGACTTCTGCATGAGCACTGCTCCGGCTCCCGAGGAGGAGGCATCCACCTCCAAGGTGAACTGGCGGTTTAACTCTGGATGGTGGAGTACAGGAGAGGAGGCAAAGGCTCGCTTTAGAGAGCCAAATGCGGCGTCGGCCGCAGGTGACCAGTCCTTTGGATTAGCCCCCTTCTTGGTCAAGGCGGAGAGAGGAGCAGTCAGAGCCGAGAAGTGAGGAATGAACTGGCGGTAATAGTTGGCGAATCCCAGAAAGCGTTGGATTGCCTTCAGTCCAGAAGGAGGAGGCCAGTTGAGAATGGAGGAGACCTTCTTTGGATCCATCTGCAGTCCGGTATCGGTGATGAGGTACCCCAGGAAGGGGAGAGAAGACTGTTCGAAGACGCACTTCTCGTACTTGGCGTACAGACGATTCTCTCTCAGTCTTTGTAGAACCAGTTGCACGTTCTCTCGGTGGGTCTGGAGGTCCGGAGAAAAGACAAGGATGTCATCCAGATATACCACCACACAGACGTAGAGAAGGTCCCGAAACACATCGTTCACTAATTCTTGGAAGACTGCTGGTGCGTTACACAGGCCGAAGGGCATCACGCAGTATTCATAGTGCCCATCGCGAGTGTTGAACGCGGTCTTCCATTCATCCCCTGAGCGGATACGGACCAGGTTGTAGGCACCCCGGAGATCCAACTTGGTGAACACACGAGCTCCTCTGAGCCGATCAAACAATTCGGGGATGAGCGGCAGGGGGTACTTGTTTTTCACGGTGATTAGGTTCAATCCCCGGTAGTCTATACATGGGCGTAGGTCACCCTCTTTCTTCTTTACGAAGAAGAAGCCTGCTCCAGCAGGAGAGGAGGATCTCCGGATGAATCCCTTAGCCAGGCTCTCTGTGATGTACGTAGACATGGCCCTTGTTTCGGCTGGAGACAGTGGATATATCCGTCCTCGAGGTGGTGTAGTTCCCGGGAGCAGGTCAATGGCACAATCGTAAGGACGATGTGGCGGAAGTACTTCGGACTCCTTCTTATCAAAGACGTCCACGAAGGACCAATAGGCTGAGGGCAGTCCCGGTAGGGACTCGGGAACCGGAGGTCGCCGGATAGGTTGTATGGTCTTCAGACACCTCTCATGGCAAGAAGACCCCCATCGAGTGATATCGCCAGTGCCCCAGCTGACTGAAGGCTCGTGTGTCCGCAACCAGGGAAGGCCCAGTAGGATTTGATGTGACATATGTGGGAGGACGTAGAGAGCGATGTTCTCGGTGTGCAGAGCACCGATACGCAGTTCAAGCGGCTTGGTGATCCAGGAGATGGTGTCTGAGAGGGGTCTCCCATCCACAGAGGCAATCACAAGAGGTTTGGCGAGTGGAGTAACAGGCACCTGGTACTTGTCCACCGTGGCCTGCTGGATGAAATTGCCTGCTGCCCCCGAATCGAGGTACGCCTCAGCCGTAAACCGCGTCTCTCCCGTTGTCACTTGCACAGTCCATGTAACTGGGTCTGAGAGAGTCCCAGCACCTAGGGTGGCCTCTCCTACCAACCCTAGGCTTTGGAGTTTCCCGGCCTCTCTGGACAGGCACGTAGCAGGTGTGTGCCCTCTCCGCAGTAAAAGCAGAGACCCTTGGCGAGCCGCTCTGCTCGACGTTGTTCAGACTGTCGCACACGGTCGATCTGCATGGGCTCATGGACGGAGACACCAGAGGCCGTTGACTGGAGTACGGCGGGCTTCTGTGGAGGAGAGGAATGCCGTACCGGATGTCTCTCACGGGATACCTCTTTGGACCGCTCCTGAAAGCGTATGTCCACTCGAGTCGCTAGGGTAATCAGGGCGTCCAGGGTGGACGGTACGTCACGTCCAGCCAGCTCATCTTTGATTCGACCCGATAGTCCTTCCCAGAAGGCGGCGGTTAGGGCCTCGTTATTCCACCCGAGTTCTGAAGCCAAGGTGCGGAAACGGATGGCGTATTGACCCACCGTCAGTGTTCCCTGACGTAACCGGAGAAGTGATGACGCAGATGCGGAGGCGCGTCCGGGTTCGTCAAAGGTGCTGCGAAAGGCCTGCAGGAACTCCTGGAGGTTCTTGGTCATAGGTTCCTCCTTCTCCCACAAGGGGTTCATCCACGCCAGTGCCTCGCCCTCTAGGTGAGACATGATGAAGGCGACCTTGGCTTGGTCGGAGGCAAACAGATGTGGCAGCTGCGTGAAATGGAGGGAGCATTGGTTTATAAACCCCCTGCAGGTCTTGGGATCTCCGGCGTACCGGGGTGGTGAGGCCAAACGCAGTCTGGAAGCATCCGAAGAGGCAGCCACGGGAGCGGGGGTCGTGGCTTGACTAGTGGAGGCCCGGGGCGCTGCAGATGTGACCGAGGCTTGTAGCGTGTTCAAGCGGGCGTCCACGGAGGTCATAAAATTCAGCATGCGGGTCTGGACTTCACGCTGGCGTTGGAGTTCCTCATGCAAGGCCGCTAGTGCTTCGGCGGGATCCATGGCCTGTTCTTACTGTTAGGGCCAGATGGACGGGTAGACCCTGGAGGTGGATCCACTGGGCCGAACTCCCGGATGAGGGAAAGGAGTCCGGTGGCCGGAGCACTTTAGGTAGCAGGACAGTCCGTGCACTGGGAGAAAATGGAGAAGTCCCTGGGACCACGAGGTCACTGATGGTGGTCCGGGTGACGGAGCTCAGGTTCGGAAGCTGTGATGGTGTCAGGCGGGGTCCGGAACCGTTGGAGCGAGATGACGGGTCACCGCAGGGATCCGAGATGGTACGGACTGTCAGGATGGCAGATGGGCAGCGTTCGGGGTTCGAGGTACAGCAGGACCGGATGGCGATGCAGGATCGGCTCTAGAAGACAGAGAGGTAAGTATCTCACAAAACACAAGGAGACCTGACTCCTAGCTTGGGAAAACACGAAGAACAGGCCCCGCTCCCTTGGACATTAACCCCCTATATACCCTGTACCTGTGTGCATCATTTCCTGTTAATTGACACTGGCCCTTTAAGAAAGGGTCAGTGACCGCGCGCGCGCCCTAATGCGCATGCGCGCGGCCCGGGTGCCAGAAGCCAGGGCAGGAAGCTGAGAGGAGGACGCAGGAGAGCCGGCCAGGGACTGGGAAGCCGTCGGGCGCCGGGAGCGGAGACCAGGGGGCCTGGGAAGTACGGGCACCGGAGGCTGGAGAGCGGGGAGCGTGGCAGGTGAGCCGGGGAACGGAGCAGGGGACCCGGGGAGCGGAGCAGAGGACCCGGGGAGCGTGACAGCTACAGGCGTCATCACATGACCCTGTGCTACCATGGCAACCGCCGGACGTCACGTGATCATGTCATGTGACTTCCGGTGGGGGGCGGGGTAAGTCACTGTCATGGCGGCGCCCATATACATATCGCTTCCAGATTTTGGCAGCGAAATGTAAGGGGTTAATGGCCGCGGGTGGAAGCGATTCCACCCGCGGCTAGCAGGCACACATGTCAGCTGTTGATAACAGCTGATATGTGCGCGGATCGCGGCCGCCTGCCAGCGGCAGGGGGCGGGGCTTACCGGCACACGATCCATGACGTACCCAGTACGTCATGGGTCGTTAAGGGGTTAAAAAAAATACAAAAGAAAACAAAAACAAACAACAAAGAAAACCAAAATGGTGTCAAAGCTTGTTTCTTAAAGCTAGTAAGAGTGGAACAGATCCGCTTTTCCCCGAGGAACTGTTCAACCGGGATGGCCTTTATAGTGGAACTATTATGTGCGGACGAGGTGTGCAAAAATACATTTACTGCTCTTTTCTATATCTCAGTTTGCAGGAAACCTCTCTCGTCCACCTCCATATTGATGTCAAGACAATCAATTTTAGTTTTACTCATTTTAAACGTTAATTTAATGTTTAGTGTGTTATTCAAAAATTCAATGAAATGATCCGAGCTGCTCAACTTCATTAGTAAAAGTTACATTTTATTGCTTGCCCTGCTAATTTTATACGCGATCTATCATACTTCCATAGCTTTATTCATCTCAAGTTAGTGCTCTCTCTCTTGCTTGAGATGTCAGTTTAGGTGGACAGATATGTCTTGGTAAGTTTGCAGCTGTGCCATACTCCTTCCATTTTTGGATGATGGATTGAACAGAGCTCCATGAGATGTTCAGAGATGTTCACAGCTTGAGCTATTTTTTTTAATAACCTAACCCTGCATTAATCTTCTCATCAACTTTATCCCTAACTTGTCTGGTGTGTTTGTGGCGCCCCTGAGGCTCAGTCGCCACAGGGTATTGCATCTCACTTAAGGTGCAGTACTCATCCCGGGTAAGGAAGAAATTAACCACTGCTTTTCACTTACACAACACAAACAGCTCAGGTGCTTTCCCACTGGAACTAGGCTAAATGTGGTCACCATAACAACGGGTGTTTCCCAGCCACCAGTGAGTCACCAGGAAGGTGGGGGCCGCATGATGCAAGTGAGAGAACACACAGTTTTTAACTCAGAATAGTCTGAGTCTCAGAACAACACAGTCGCTGTGTAGAGTGCTTCAGAACTCCCACAGTTAGGACAGGGCAGACTGGAAGCAGCAGGAGACACCAGTAAAAGTTGTGGGATGGAGGAGAAACACAGTTGCTGAGAGGAGAGCTTAATTACTCCCTTATAACCAGCGCTGTTCAGAGTGCAGAGCCCTAGGGTGGTGCATACTTTAGGTTGCACCACCAGAATCTGCCGGACAGGGGGCTTTTATGTCTTTGGCCACCACAAGATCCCAGAGCACCGTAGCAATAGAGAGCTGGAATCGTGATCACGGTTAGGCCCCAAGAGGGCTCACGCTGCCTGCACACGGGACAGGAACTTTAACACTAAACCGAGGTCCCCAAGCACTTCAGGTCATGGGGATCCACACTAAAAAGCGCAAGAAGGAAGGGCCCACACTCCACAACACCAGTGGTGGCTTCTGAGGTACCCGGCTGCGGCCCATCACGGCGGAAACCCGCACTCCAAGGGTGACAACTGAACTGTGAGTAAAAGACCTTGACCACAACCACTGTGTCAGCCCATTATTGCCGGAGACAGCGCCCCGGGGCCAACAGCCACTCCCAGCACCATTATCCTCCCTGGGGCCTAGCTTCACCTGCGGGAAGCTGAATCATCCTAGCTGCGACACCATCCGCCCCAGAGGACAGCGACCGCAGCGGCGGCTAATTCCTGGCGGCATACCGTAGGTGGCATCACGAGACAACTACTACTCCCACCTTCCTCAACATCCCAACTACCACTCATCCCATCCTTCATCCTACTCTTTTGATGTACTCCTTGGGGCCACGAAGCCGGGCAGGGCACCCATGATGTTGCCGAGCCGGTGATGTCGGGTCTGGGATAAGTATTTAACCCCCCTGATCCGCGTGTGCTACATGTTCCTTGGTTGTCATAATGATTAGTGATGAGCGAGTACTAAAAAGCTCGGGTGCTCGAAGCTCGGGCCGAGCCTCCCAAGATACTCGTGTACTCGGCCCGAGCAACGAGCCCAATGTTATCCTATGGGAGACCCGAGTATTTTTGTGAAATGACCTCCCGGCAGCATGGAGAAACCCTAAAAATGGCACAAAAGTCTCAGAAGAGTGCTCAAATGACATGGCAACAGCATGGGGAAGACCCCTTGAAGCATTTATCACTCAAAAGTCACAGCTGTGAACAATTTTGTCCGCGTTTTACGCCATTTTTACGGACTCATCAGAAAACCTTCCAAAATGACCCCAAAATGATTTTTCATGGCGGAAATGTTAAGGGCACATACCCAATAGTGAGATAGAGCTGGTGTATGTTACTTTTTGAGATCAATACATGAAAGATTTTACGTGAAAACATTGTGTGGCACTCCGATGTCCCTGAGAAGAGACGTACATGAAGGCCTCTTGAGTCTAATGTGCCCATTTTGAGGAAGTGAGTCTTTGTAGTATTTTCCTTTGCCAGGGCAGTCCTAAATTGTGAGGTTCACCAATGCCCCTGCATACAGACGTGCATGAGGGCCTGTAAACCTGAAGTGCCCATTGTAAGGAAGTGGGTGTATTATAGTATAGCCCTTAGGCAGGGCAGCCAAAAATTGGGAGGCTCCACGTTGTCCCTGGATAGAGACGTGCATGAAGGCCTGTAAACCTGAAGTGCCCATTGGAAGGAAGTGGGTGTATTATAGTATAGCCCTTAGGCAGGGCAGCCAAAAATTGGGAGGCTCCACGTTGTCCCTGGATAGAGACGTGCATGAAGGCCTGTAAACCTGAAGTGCCCATTGGAAGGAAGTGGGTGTATTATAGTATAGCCCTTAGGCAGGGCAGCCAAAAATTGAGAGGCTCCACGTTGTCCCTGGATAGAGACCTGTTAGGTTCTTAGTGCCTCCGTGCTTGCATTTAAAAACTGCACGTGTGTGCCTGTTGGTGGCAGCTTTCCGCTGCATTTGTGTGAGTTTTGCAAAAACTTGGATATAACACACAAGTCTAGTGAATACACATCAGCACAGCATTGCAAAATGCGCAAGGGCGTTGTCAACGAACAAGGAAGTGGACGTGATGGTGGTGCAGGCAGACACCGAGGTTGTGTGCAAGCTCTAATTTCGCCACAACAAAGGGCCACATCTAGTCGCTCGCACGTCCTGTCCCAAATTCTTGGGGACCGCAGCAGTACACCGCTCTTGAACCAAGACCAGTGTCAACAGGTTGTTAGTTGGATAGCGGATAATGCTTCCAGTCAGATTGGCACCACCACAAACACTCTGTCTTCCACACGGTCAAGTGTCAGTAGCCGTGATACTGCACCGCACATTTCAGAACCTGATCCTCCTTCCTACCACCAGGCCGAGTACACGTCCACGGACATTACTGATCCCACACTTGGACACTCGGAATAGCTGTTCGTTCACGTTTCCATTCACAAATTCTGGCCTCTCGCCAGCTCCTGTTGAAGTGGGCCATGACGAGATTGTATGTACAGATGCACAAATATTTGAGCAGCCACGTTCTCACGAAGTTGGCAACGTGTCTCAACAAGGGGTGGACGATGATGAGACACAATTGTCAGGAAGTCAGGAGGAGGAGCAGGGTGCGGAAGAGGAAGACGACGTGGTGGATGATCCAGTAACTGACCCAACCTGGCAGGAGGATATGCAGAGCGAGGACAGCAGTGCACAGGGGGAGGGAGGCGTAGCATCCCAACAGGCAGTAAGAAGCAGAGTGGTGGCCCCAGGCAGACGTCAGGCAACTGTTCCCCGGAACAACACGACACAAGGTGCCTGTACAAATGTTAGGTCTTCCCGAGTCTGGCTGTAATACTATTGTATGTATTGAGGATTTCGATTGCGTTAGGGCAATGACAACCAGAGACGAGTTCTTGGTGCAAGACATTTATAATATGCAACCAGCAAATATGTACATAAACGGAACAAAAACACAGTAGAACATAAATACAGGAAATACCTTCCAGGGACTGAGCGAAAGGGAATTCCCGGGACCGCGCACCGGACTCCCCCAGGGAGACCACCAACAGCAAACCCCTATACAGGGACTGTCTGGCAATCACCCCAGAAGCCCTAAATGCGCAGCAGCCGGGACACAAAAGGGCAATAGGTAAGTCGAAAAATGTCTGTACGTGATGTGAGTCCAGAGTGGTATTAAACGGAAGGAACCGGGCAGAAGTTCCGACCAAAGACGGCAAACGGAGTCCAGGTACAGCTAGATGATACCAGATGAAGTCCAGAGTCGGTGTCGGTTGTTTTCCAAGAGGATCCGAATAACAATCAGGAACCAAAAGCAGCAGGGCAGGAGCACACAGGAAGCAGTATACTCAGGCACTGGACTAAGCTTTAGGGGCGGCTTTTAAACAGATGGACAGGAAGTAGGGCAACAGAACAGAAAACTCCATGTTAACAAAGGGCAAGCTCTTTCAAAAGAAAACTGGAAAACCCGGAACTCTGACACTGGCAGTTTTTTAAGTTGGCTCCAGATGATTCTAAAAAGGCCATTTGCAACACCTGCCATGCCAGCATCAGCAGGGGTACCAAAACTAGCAGCCTGACCACCACCAGCATGATCAGGCACATGTCAGCCAAGCACCCGACTTTGTGGGAAGTACAACAGAGTCGAGGAGCAGTGCTTGCTGATGTCACTGCTACGTCTTCGCTGGTTGTGCATGCGAGCCAATCCCCTGTCCATGCTGCCTGCGAACAAGCCTCCTCCACTCCTGCACCTGCAGTTGCCTACGCAGAAAGAACACCATCATCAAGCACGTCCTTGTCCCAGCGCAACGTTCAGTTATCCATTCAGCAAACCTTTGAGCGCAGGCGCAAATACACTGCCAACACCCCACATGCCACAGTTCTAAATGCTAACATTTCGCGACTGCTTGCGCTGGAAATGTTGCCTTTTAGGCTGGTTGAGACAGAAGCATTCCGCGAACTGATGGTGGCAGCTGTCCCACGTTACTCGGTCCACAGACGCCACTATTTCTCCCTGTGTGCCGTCCCCGCATTGCATAACTAACCACGTGTCACAAAACATCACACGTGCCCTGAACAACGCTGTTTCAGCCAAAGTCCACCTAACCACAGACACGTGGACAAGTGCATGTGGGCAAGGACGCTACATCTCGTTGACGTCACACTGGGTTAATATTGTGCAAGCTGGGACCCAGTCTGAGCGAGGGACGGAACACGTCCTTCACACACCAAGTTTTGCAGGCCCTACCTCAGTCAGGGTTTCACACACACTCTACAGCTCCGGAATGTCATGCTCCTCAGCCTCCTCCTCCTCCTGCGCATCCTGATCCACTTTACCCTCCACACCAGTCCCAAGCTGGAAGTGTCGCTGGCGGAGGAGGGGACGGTGCGCTCTCCCACTGCTCGGGTCCGGCTGACGCAGCTCTACGGCTGCTGCTGCTCGTTGGCTCGAGCGATGGCCGGATCCCGGGGACTCGAGCGGCGCTACTCGCCCGTGAGTGAAAAGGGGTGGTTTGGGTTTTGGGGATATTGTCCGTGACGCCACCCACGGTTGTGGTGATTGTGTGGACACCACCGCTGCTCTGGACGGGGATCCCGGGAGCCTGTGACAGGGAGCAGCTTTGTTGTTATTTCTCCCCTCCGTGGGTAGGGGGGTTGGTTGTCCCGGGGCCTGGTGATGGGGTAGAGATGGATGACAGGCGGGTTGCGGGGCCTGATGAAGTGCATGGTCGCAGGGGCAGCGCTGTGCCGCACGGCACGGAGGTACTCACTCAGCCCAATGATGATGACACAGTTCAGGGTAAAACAAGTGGCTGGATGGACGGGTCACTCGGACGGCTGCGGTTGTTCCTCCCTGCAGGTTAGTGATGACTGTCTCTCCCTGCACCTAAGTTAAGTGTTGGTAGTGATGGTTTCCCAACGGTAACCCGCTCCCTGACCTGGATATGGGCCGGAGGAGCCCCTTTTGCCCACAGGCGCTGGCCCTGGGAGACGGTTGCCCTTGGCGGTGGCTGTGTCTCCCCTTCACGGTTGTACGGTTGCCTTCTATCTGGACTTGGCTGTTTGGAAACCCTGAGGTCCCCTTCAATAACGGATTTGGCAAATTCACGGCGACACCAAGCCTTGCCGGGATCCGAAAGTCCTCTGCCAATGGTGCTGGCTTCTCTTTGTATACCGGTCCGGTACGGCCGGGTCACCACCCGTCCACGGTCCTTACGGCAGACTCCAATCGGCCTCCACTGCAGACGGTCACCACATCCTGCCAACCTTGCTGTCCTGTCCGGGCCACACACCCGGACCAACTTCAGGCTCTTTGCTGTCACTTTTCTCCTCTCTACTACTTTCCTCCTTCCACTTCCTTAGCTTAACTCTCACTGCCTGTGTTTTCCCTCCTCCTCGGTGGGTGGAGACCAACCGCCTGGCTCCACACCCTGGTGTGGACAACAGCCCCTGGGGAAGGCAACAAGGATTTTGTGTTTTGACTATGATATGCCTGCAGGGAGTGTGGGGTGTTTAAGTGTTGTGCTCTGTGGCCCCTGGCTTGTCCAGGGCGACACAGAAGCACTGCAGCACTGCCTCGGCGAAGCGGCAACAGGCAGTGCTGAAGCTAATCTGCATAGGTGACAAACCCCACAATGCAGAAGAGGTGTGGACAGCTCTGAAACAGCAGGCAGATCACTGGCTCACAACTCTGAACCTAAAGCCAGGAAAGGTCGTGTGTGACAATGGCCGGAACCTGGTGGCGGCTTTGAGGCGAGGCCAGCTGACACATGTTCCATGCGTGGCCCATGTGCTCAACCTCGAGGTTCAGCGGTTTCTAAAGTCATACTCAGAGCTGTCTGATCTGCTGGTAAAAGTTCGCCGCCTGTCTGCACATTTTCGAAAGTCACCTACTGCTTCAGCCGGCCTTGCCGGCTTAAGACGCCGTTTGCATCTTCCGGCACACAGACTGGTGTGTGATGTCCCCACGCGTTGGAATTCAACTCTGCACATGTTGGTCAGGATATGTGAGCAGAAGAGGGCAGTTGTTGAGTACCTGCATCACCTAAGCCGTCGGGAAATGGGTCAAACTCCACACATAACACCTGAGGAGTGGAGATGGATGTCCGACCTATGCACCATCCGCCAAAACTTTGAGGACTACAACAAGATGGTGAGCGGCGATGACGACATTATTAGCGTCACCATACCGCTTCTCTGCCTTCTAAAATGGTCTCTGCTCAGAAAACAAACATGATGCATTGCAGGCGGAGCGCGATGAGTTTCAGCAAGAAACAGTAGTGGGTGTGGGTGATGAATGATAACACACAGCCCAGCCTCGTCTCATCACAACGTGCAGTGGAGGACTATGACGAGGAGGAGGATGAAGACATGGAGCAACTCTCTGGCCAAATTGAGGATATGACATGCAGTCATATCCTCGGTTCAGCGTGGCTGGCCAGAGGACAGGGTAGATGATGAGGAGGAGGAGGACAGCATGTTCAGTCATCGTGTTGGTCAGGATACTGAAGTGATGGCTGTTAAGAGTCTGGCACACATGGCTGACTTTATGGTAAGCTGCCTGTCTCGTGACCCTCGCGTTAAGAACATCTTGGCCGACAATCATTACTGGTTGGTAACACTGTTAGACCCACGCTAAAAGGAGAACTTTATGTCTCTTATTCCCGAGGCGGAGAGGTCAGGCAAAATGCAGCAGTTCCAGAAGGCCATAGTCACGGAAGTAGGCAAAGCATTCCCCTCACAAAACGCTAGCGGCATAGGTCATGAATCAGTGGACAACCGAGGCGTACAGCCGAGAGAGGCACAAGTCCAATCCGCCAGAGGTAGGGGAACAGTCTTTAAGATGTGTGACAGTTTTCTCAGCCCCTCACGTACCACAGCCCCTGAGGTGCGGGGTAGTGCCACAAGAAATCCTAAGTTTGCCCAGATGCTGAAGGAGTACCTTGCAGATCGAACAACTGTACTCCGACATTCCTCTGTGCCTTACAATTATTGGGTATCCAAGCTGGACACGTGGCATGAATTGGCTCTCTACGCCTTGGAAGGCCTGGCCTGCCCTGCTGCTAGCGTTTTGTCAGAGCGTGTTTTTAGTGCCGCAGGTGGAATCATTACAGATAAACGCACCCGCCTGTCAACTGAAAATGCTGACAAGCTGACTCTGATCAAGATGAACAAGGGTTGGATTGGGCCAGACTTCACCACACCACCAGCAAATGAGAGCGGAATTTAAAGTTTGCCATGTACCTCCACTCACCCATGGGTACACACTTCTGGACTTTGGATAATCGCTGGACTGCTCCTCCTTCTCCTCATGCGCCACCATGATGATGACCGTTACAAATTGCAATACTTAGGCCTTTGTTTCAGGTATACCCCCAGTGGTAAATTTTTTCGCCCATTCTTTGCAGAATGGACATTACAACGACAGGAGACCCGGTCCTTTGCAATGGGAACAATGTTTTGAGGCCCTCATGCACGTCTCTACCCAGGGACAACGTGGAGCCTCCCAATTTTTGGCTGCCCTGCCTAAGGGCTATACTACAATAGACCCACTTCCTTCCAATGGGCACTTCAGGTTTACAGGCCCTCATGCACGTCTCTATCCAGGGACAACGTGGAGCCTGACGCTGCCACCGACTGCCACACACGTGCTGTTTTTAAATGCAAGCACGGACGCAATAAGAACCTAACTGGTTTTTAGGAGCGACAATTACTGAGAAGTCTGACACTATCAGACACTGCTGACTGACGTGTATTATACACTAGACTTGTGCGTTATATAATAGTTTGTGCAAAACGCGCACCTGTACGCTGCCACCGACTGCCACACACGTGCTGTTTTTAAATGCAAGCACGGACGCAATAAGAACCTAACTGGTTTTTAGGAGCGACAATTACTGAGAAGTCTGACACTATCAGACACTGCTGACTGACGTGTATTATACACTAGACTTGTGCGTTATATAATAGTTTGTGCAAAACGCGCACCTGTACGCTGCCACCGACTGCCACACACGTGCTGTTTTTAAATGCAAGCACGGACGCAATAAGAACCTAACTGGTTTTTAGGAGCGACAATTACTGAGAAGTCTGACACTATCAGACACTGCTGACTGACGTGTATTATACACTAGACTTGTGCGTTATATAATAGTTTGTGCAAAACGCGCACCTGTACGCTGCCACCGACTGCCACACACGTGCTGTTTTTAAATGCAAGCACGGACGCAATAAGAACCTAACTGGTTTTTAGGAGCGACAATTACTGAGAAGTCTGACACTATCAGACACTGCTGACTGACGTGTATTATACACTAGACTTGTGCGTTATATAATAGTTTGTGCAAAACGCGCACCTGTACGCTGCCACCGACTGCCACACACGTGCTGTTTTTAAATGCAAGCACGGACGCAATAAGAACCTAACTGGTTTTTAGGAGCGACAATTACTGAGAAGTCTGACACTATCAGACACTGCTGACTGACGTGTATTATACACTAGACTTGTGCGTTATATAATAGTTTGTGCAAAACGCGCACCTGTACGCTGCCACCGACTGCCACACACGTGCTGTTTTTAAATGCAAGCACGGACGCAATAAGAACCTAACTGGTTTTTAGGAGCGACAATTACTGAGAAGTCTGACACTATCTGGACTGTTTTACACTGTGTACACCAGCCCCAGATATGATGAAGGCTGGTATACGGTCACCACTACCCTGCCTGCCTGCCTGCCTGTATACTGGTACAATAGTCCTGACAAGGACTCTTCTGGTCACTAGCCTGTATTCCGACCTGGCTATACCCTGCCTGTATATAGCAACAATAGTCCTGAGAAGGACTCTGCTACTGTACTCCGACCTGGCTATACCCTGCCTGCCTGTATACAACTAGAATAGTCCTGAGAAGGACTTCTGGTCACACTGTTTGCAGCCCTGCTCCGGAACTAACTATAAAGGGCCGCAAAGCTTTCCCTGAATCAGCGACACTCTCCCTACACTCACTGTCAGAATAGCTGTGAGCAGAGCACAGCGCGCCGGCCTATATAAAGGCTCGGTGACGCTGTGCAGGCCGGCCAATCACTGCAATTCCACAACTAACAGGGCTGTGGCATTGCAGTGGTCTGCCAGCCAATCCCTGCATGAGGGCTGGCTCTCAAAAGAGCGCCAACATGCAGAAATGAAGACCACGAGTAAAGCACGAGTATCGCGAGATTACTCGGTCCCCGCCGAGCAGCCCGAGTACAGTGATACTCGTGCGAGTACCGAGTAGTGACAAGCATGCTCGCTCATCACTAATAATGATGTTTGATCCCTAACGTTCTCAAACAAACCTCTGAGGCCTTCACAGAACAGCTGTAGTTATACTGAGAATAAATTACAGACAGGTGGACTCAATTTATTAATTAGGTGAATTCTGGAGGCAATTGTCCACTCAGAATTTAATTTAGTGGTATCAGACTACAGAGGGCTGAATAAAAACTCACATCAAAAATCTCAGGTTTATATTTTTTAAATATTTTAAAAAAACATGTATCATTTAATTTACTCTTCACAAATACTTTATGTTGGTAGAAGTATATCACATATAATCCCAAAAAAATACATTTAGGTTTGTGGGTGTAACGTGAAAAAATGTGGAAAAGTTCACAAGGTAAGGCACTGTATAAATGTAATAAATTAAGAAGAATTTCATAAATCAAAATGTCCCAGCAATCCATTGCTCCAATAATCATTTGACATGATGAAATCATTGATCACTACTGTGCTCAAGTGCAGCAGATCTAGAAAGTAGTCAACACATTCTGCTACCTACTACTGGACAACACCTGGTTCTTTATCCCACATTCTGCTATCTACTACTTACTGCTACACAACACCTGGTTCTTTGTCCCACATTCTGCTATCTACTACTTACTGCTACACAACACCTGGTTCTTTGTCCCACATTCTGCTATCTACTACTTACTGCTACACAACACCTGGTTCTTTGTCCCACATTCTGCTATCTACTACTTACTGCTACACAACACCTGGTTCTTTGTCCCACATTCTGCTATCTACTACTTACAGCTACACAACACCTGGTTCTTTGACACATTCTGGAAGCTGGTATGTTAAGTATTGTATGAACAGCTACAGTCATATCAGGGGCCGGTCTGGAATTCTTTTTCTCAACATCTATTATGTGTGTTTACATGTGCTTTCCATATACATGTAGACAAGCCTCAACAATTTACGTCTGAAGGTTTTCGAAGCTACATCAGTTACCCATTATAGCTCCAGCGTTGGTCCTTTGCTACTGCACCCAATATTGGTTGTCATTGCTGCAGCTGTGATGTCACAACCAAAGCACATGACAGCTGCAGCTAATCACTTGGTTCAGTGGTAATGCTGATCTAGATGGCACTCAACTGCTGAACATAGTGATTGGCTGCAGCCATTTCTTGCTGTAGTTGTGACATTCTAGCTACATTTGTGTCATCAAAGATCGGGCATTAGCAGGCGGCTAAGGATTGAGCTACAGAGAGTAATGTTGACCTTGTTATTAAACACATAGGGACAGATTCATCAAAGCTTATGCGCCGGAAACCTGTCGTAAAAGCTTTGAAAATATGCAGCTTTTGTTATTTTCATGCCTGTTTGAATCAGCTGTGCCACGAAAGTCAGGACAGAAACGTGGCCATGCCCATCCATCAAATTCAGGAAAACTGACAGCTTTTGTACACCAGAAATACTACCCAAGTTCTTGAGTGGGGTAGCACTTCTAGCGCAGCACACAGAGGCACACACCACTTAGGAGAGGCGCCTCATTCATAAAATGGCATGTGTCTCTTAATGAATTCAGCACGTTCTGCTCCAGTAAGACTGGCATAGCGTGATTGTGCTCTATGCCAGTTTTAATGAATCAGCCCCAATAAACCTTTAAGCTAAGAAAAATATGTCAAAACGCCTTTAATTAAAAGTGCTCTGCTGCTGTTTGGAATAAGAGCCATGTTCACACAATGGATCGAGCTGCTATTTTTGTTTTGATTTTTCAAAATTGCTTTAGAATGCAACAATTTTATTGCAAATTTGGAAAATCATGGCAATAAAACCCAGTGCAATTCAATCATATGAACATGGCCTACAATGAGACTAGTATTTGGGATTCACTAGTATTTAGTGTCCTAAATTTAGGCTGTCCAAGACTTAGGGGTACTTTGCACGTTGCGACATCGCTACCGAAATATCATCGGGGTCACGGTTGTTGTGATGCACATCCGGCGCCGGTAGCGACATCGCAATGTGTAAATCCTAGGAGCGACGATGAACGAGCGTGAAACAGTCAAAAATCGCTGATCTGTGTCACATCGTTCATTTTCATAATGTCGCTCCAGCTGCAGGTACGATGTTGTTTGTCGCTCCAGCGGCGTCAAAGATCACTGTGTGTGAAGCCGCAGGAGCGACAAACATCTCCTTACCTGCGTCCCGACGGCAATGCGGAAGGAAGGAGGAGGGCGGGATGTTTACGTCCCGCTTATCTCCGCCCCTCCACTTCTATTGGCCGGCCGCTTAGTGACGTCGCAGTGACGCCGAACGCACCTCCCCCTTGAAGGAGGGATTGTTCGGCAGTCACAGCGACGCTAGCCGATGCTAGCGATGTCGCAATGTGCAAAGTACCCATTACTCAGTGCTAAATTCACCACAGACATAACTTGTAGGTCATCATTGACCCCAATGCAAATTCTGCAGCATGACCACCTGATGACTTGCTCGTCATAGTACTCAGAGGCACCGAAATTTTAGAACAAAGTTCTAAGAGAAACTGATCTGGTCAACAATAGGGATGATCGAATACCAAAATATCAGACTTCACGAATATCCGACGAAAAGGTCACCGCTATTCAACTATTCGCGAATATTCGAAGCACAATGTAAGTCTATGGGGAACCAGAATAATTTCACGTTGGACCTAACGGCGAGCTGTGGTCACTAAGGAAAAGGCCGAAATAGATGGGAAAAAGCAGAATCTCTCTCTCTCATCCATGCTGCTGGAAGCCGGAGCAGTGGGAACTATATATGTATCGTTCTTAAAAGCTGCGACAACATATATATTGGCGCTATAATAATTAATAATAAATAATAATAATAATAATAATAGATGACGCTGTTCGGCCAAGTCAATCACAGTAACACCACAACAAAGATGGCTGCGGTATTATTGTGAGAGCAAGCAACATCAGATGTGTTTATTGGCTGGAAAACAGGCGCCAGGAAGTCGAAAATGAAAGTATCGGAGTGTAAGGTAATTTATTCATCGAATACCGAATGTCGCGAATAGGCTGTTATCCGTCGGATACCGAATAGTGGTGAATACATTCGCTTATCCCTAGTCAACAACAATAATTTTTATTAATTAAAAATAATGACTGCAAACAACCTGCAGTTTAACCAAAAGAAGAGGGCATCACATGTAGTATACATAAATAGAAATCATACACAGGTGCTGTGCAATAAATATAAAGTAAGTCCAGAAGTGAATATGATACATTGATTCCAAAAAGATGTTAGACATATGTAGCAGAATAAAAATAAGATTAAAAACATCACTTAGTGTAACATAAAATGTGGAATAAAGCACAACACATGAAGATAATAAATGTAAGTGTGTCGCCCCAGCAGGGAATCGAAACGCTCGGATCCGGGGGTGGTGTCCGTTCGTGGCTTGAGGGTCTCCGGACCCAGGGGCTTAGGGGCCACACTCTAAAGTGAAAGGGGATATTTACAGGGGAGTTATAGTTTGTGACGCCACTCGTGATGTGCGGTAACTGGGAGTACCGCCACTGCCGTTGGGAGTACCCGGGGTGTTGAAGTGGGGCAGCAAGGTGTCCTTGCCCTCCACGGGTAGGGGCAGGCCCCGGGACTCTGGATGATGCTACGGGGTGCCATGACGGGGTGCCACTCAGGTACTCACTCAGCAAATAAGCAGACGCTGACAACCGGGTAAACCAAGTCTCTGGGTGCTGCTGCCTCTCAAAGGGGAGCTCGTCCGGGTCCCGTCCCCTGCAGTGCTGCCAGGAGATCCGTGACCTGCCTCCTGGCACAAAGTTTAGATTCTCCGTAGTGGCCCGGTAGCTTGAAACTTGCCGGGCCCCGCTCCCCACTGTAGCTAAGTAAGGGACCCTGCTCTCAGGGCTCATGCTTGGGATTTCAGTGGGCTGCTTGTTTGGAAGGCCCTATCCTCCTCATTGCGCTAGTGCCCCGATTCTGGAGCTAGTTGGAACACTCCATAAAGGCTCCGTTCTCCGCAGGTTAATTGCCGGGTTGCCTGAAGCTTCTCCCCGACCTAGGGTCCGTATACCCCGCCGTGCCTTTGGTCCGGGACCGGTGATAGGACCAGGGTGCTGACTGTCCTCTCTGACAGGTCCTAGGCACCTAGCCTCAATCCCCTGTGACCGGGGGTCTGACTCCTCTAGGTCCAGACCACAGCCTGCAACCTAGTCAGCTTCCCCTGGGAGCCACTACTTCCAGCTTCCTCTGAGCTCCTTTGAGCTCAAGGGCTACCACACTTCTCCTTTTCCACTTTTCTTCTACACTCCTCACCTCCCCTACCTGACCCTTAGGCGGGCGACCCTATTCCGCTTAAGCCGTCCACTGGTGTGCCTGGTGGGTGTGGTACAGGGTGTATGTAAGATTTGATTAGCTGTTGGATGCAGCACTGCAAGATGGGGACTCAGAACCATGAGGGATTTGAATACTGCACGGGAAGGGCAGTTTGTGCAGTACCCTGTGACGATCTGAATAGTCCAGGGGTGTCACATAAGTATGGCTGCATGATGACAAGACAGAAGGATACAGCAATATTATAGACTACTAGAGAAGGCAAAAAGATAAAGGAAGCTGGCATGTTTTTTTGTGACAGATGGGCTGATTGGTCCCCCATGCACCAGATATTGGTATATCTAACCTCTGAACTCTCTTTGGTTACGGATTTGAGTTTCACATGAATACAGCGCATATCTTTGGGTTCTCAAATACTGTATATCCCTTTCTCATGTATTAATCATTCTATAACCCATGGAGGTGCTGAATCACTGACTTGTGGGCATGGATCAATAAATCTGGAACCTCTCTCTGAAATCTAATATATAAAGCTGAGTGTGTGTGTGTGTGTGTGTGTGTGTGTGTGTGTGTGTGTGTGTGTGTGTGTGTGTGTGTGTGTGTGTACCGCCCCACACTCGACTTTAGCCGAGCCGCTCGGATCCGGGCTCGCTGGTGGGTGGCTCGAGCATCTCTGAACCCGGAGACCCTGTGGTCACTCCGATCTCAAAGGGGGGACTGGCATTTTAGGGGACGGCTGGGGCTGTGTTTAAGTTCGTGACGCTACCCACGGGATGTGGTGAAGGTGGACACCACCGCTGCAGTTGCGGGACACCCGGGGGAGATGTTGCGCAGCAAGATGTTAACCCCTCCGTGGGTAGGGATGGTGGCCCCAGGACCCATTGGGGAGAGCTAGGCGATGCAGGGAAGTGCACGGCCGGGGGGCGCTGTTGTACTTACGATTATTAACCATACACGAGTCTCTGGTAAACCAAGGTGATGGTGGTCGGTGGCCGCAGCCGGCCGCAGTCTGGTCTCCCACCTGGTTGGTGGTCTCTGCCTTTCTCCTGCACCTGTTTTGTGTGATTTTTGGACTACCTGAACTTGCAATACAGGAGTCCGCTCCCTGGCTTGTGTATGTTGGAGGAGCCCTTTGCCTGCAGATGCTAGCCCGTGGGATCTCTCTGCCGTGGCGGTGGCTTTCTATCCCCCTCGTTGGCTGTTGTCTTCAGTCGGGACTTTGGGTGGGAAAGGATCTAAAGTCCTGGCCGCAATCAGTTAATTACCTAGCCCCCAGTAGCTTCTGGACCTAACTTCATGGTCTGAGTACCACCACTTGTGCTCCGGTTTCCAGTTGGTTCCCCGGGTCGGTACCGGCGGGCCACTACCCTGTCCCGGTCCACCTCGGTTCCACCGAGCTGTCTTCCCGGCTCCTGCAGGCAGAGGCCTCCGTATGCCTCCTAGCCAAAGGTGCCCGGGCTCCAACCCTGGCACCTGCAGTTAGTCGCAGACCTGACACACAGGCCTGCCTCCACTTCACTTCACCTCCACTAACAGATTGTTTTTAACTGAACTGTGTTTTTCCTGCCTCAGGCTCTCTGAACTCCTCGGTGGGCGTGCAAACCGCCTGGCTCTGCCCCCCTGGTGTGTCCATCAAACACTGAGGTAGGTGACTAGGGTTTAAAGTGTTTGGCTGCTGTTACCTTGTTAGGGGACTGGTGTTGTGCACTAACTGTGACTACCTAGCTAGTCCAGGGGGTCACATTCCCCCTTGGTTAACTACAGACCGTCCGCAGGCTGTCCGACCACCACCATTTATTTTTCTGAACTGAAAAAGATAAAAGGTATAACACATATACAATTATAATACCAGTATTTACAAACAAGCATACTTCTGGTTTCTTCCCTTGCGGGAGGCTGGTTACTTGAATGTTGCAAACATATAAAACATTTTTTTATTAACTGGAAACGGGACGGGACCGGGTCCTTTCATTAGCCCACCCAAGCAAACCTAGCCCTGATGCTGCCTCTCCAAACAGGTCATCACCCCTTTTCCTCAGTCCAGGAAACGGGTTTACGTCCGGGTGTTGCCCACACGGGCCGGGTAATAAGTTCCTTACCCAGCAGTCTCTCAGAGGCCCCACGTCCAGGGGACCCCTGACCTGGAGGGTTGTCACCGGTCTACATGGTGACGGGACCTCGGCCTACAACATCCCGCAGGCCCTTCCTCCAACCAGCCTCTCCGGAGACTGTAGGACATGAAAGGGTGGTCCGGGACTATTTACAAGGCCCAAAAGTTTTTGGGTGGCCTGCGAGTTCTCAGCCATGTCTGTTTTTAGTAACTGAGGGCAACTTGAAAGGGGAATGAACAAAGTCCCAACGAGGACGGGCAGTATGGTAGATAGTCTGGGCCAGCACATCCGCTTTTCTGTTTTCTCAGGCCACAATCTCCCGGCCCAGCTGGCATTGCTGCCGCTCCCAATACGGAGCGTCCTCCTGCTTCGGCTCGCTTTGCGCGGGGGTCGGGCCCAGCCGGAGCTCCCCTGTGCCGGCTACGACCGGAACCTTCTGCGCTGGGGAACCCCGCTGGGTTGTGGCCTGCGTTGCTGCCTCGCAGCGGCAACCCCGCGACGCCTCAGCCGAGGCTGGGAATCTGGGAGCGGCCAGCTTTACCTGCTGTGCTGGCTTCCGGTCAGCGGCCACCTCCATCTTGGCCGGGCGGACTGCCGTGGCCTCGATCACCTGGGGCGCAGTCACTTCCGGGACTGGCGGGTCCACACCGGGAGCGGGCATCCTCCGGAGGTGAATCTTCCTCGAGGCTGGTGTCAGGGTGGCGACGGGCTGTTCGCCGGTGGCTTCTGCAGGCGGGTCCTCGTGGGTTGGTGGATCGGGCTCCGCTGCTGGTGTTGGTGGCAGTGGACCAAGCGGGGGAGCAGGGGCAACTGGTACGGGCGACGAGGGAGGCAATATAGAGGGCAGGGGCAGACCGGGTCCCTCAGCCATGTCGGCCGGTCCCTCGGGGACATAGGGGTGTGGGTCGCTTACCAGCTCCTCTAAAGTTGCCTCCACTTCATGTACTCGCACGGCCGCAGCTATCGCGGGCGGAGAGGGGACGCTGCGCTCACCACGCTCGGGTCCGGCGCTGCTGCTGCTTCGCTTGCTGCTCCGTGGCTCGAGCGGTGGGCCGGATCCGGGGACTTGAGCGGCGCTCCTCGCCCGTGAGTGAAAAGGGGGATGGTTTTTGGGGATTTATTGTCCGTGACGCCACCCACGGTTGTGGTGAGGTTGTGACACCACCGCTGCTCTGGACGGGGATCCCGGGAGCGATGACAGGGAGCAGCTTAGATGTTGTTCTTCCCCTCCGTGGGTAGGGGGGTTGGCTGTCCCGGGGCCCGGTGAGGGAGGAATGGCAGGTGGGTTACGGGGCCTGGTGAGGTTCAGGGTCGCAGGGGCAGCGCGGTGCCGCACGTCACAGTGGTACTCACTCAGCCAATGATTTATGCAAAGTCTCCGGTAAAACAAACGGCTGGATGGACGGGTCCCACAGATGGCTGCAGTGGTCCTTCTCCCGGTAGGTTGGCGGTGACTGCCTTTCCCTGCACCTGTGTTATGTTCTCGGTTCTGGTGGTTTCCCACCGGTAACCCGCTCCCCAGCTTGGATGGATGCTGAGGGAGTCCCTTTTGCCCGCAGGCTCTGGCCCTGGGAACTGTAGTCTTGGCGGTGACTGTATTTCCCTTTACGGTTTGAGCGTTTGCCTTCAATCGGGTCTTGACTGCTGGGAAACCCCGGAGGTTCCCTTTGCTAACGGATTTGACCGGTTTTACGGCGACTCCAAGAATGGTCGGGGTCCGTAGGCCCTGCCGAATGGTGCTGGCTTCTCTTCGCTCCCCGATCTGGTACCGGCGGGCCACCGCCCATCCCCGTTCCTTACGGTTCGCGTCAATCAGCCTCTCCTGCAGACGGTCACCACCGTCTGCCAACCTTGCTGTATGTGCCCAGGCCACGCACCCGGACAGTCTGCTCCACTACCACTTCACTCCTCAACTCTCCAAACTGATCTCTCTTCCTTTTCCCGCCTCCAGGACTGTGTACTCCTCGGTGGGTGGGGTCAACCACCTAACTCCACTCCCTGGTGTGGACATCAGCCCCTGGAGGGAGGCAACAAGGACTTTTGTCTGACTTTGATGTGCCTAGCCGGGGTGTGGGGTGTGTTGTTGCAGTACCTGTGACGTCCTGGCTTGTCCAGGGCACCACACAGCCACTTCCTCCATCTCGGCCACCCACCGCTCCATCAAGAAGTGCACCTGGGCTTGCAGACGGTGGCACATCTGCGTCGTCCGGGCTTCCACCCACGCCGCTGTTCCGGGCGCGGGCTCCGGGCTTGCTAGACAGGTCAGCCATGTCGCTCTCTCAGGGTCCAGGAACCAGAAGTGTGGCAGGGTCCTGGAGTCCCTGCCATTTATCTGCTCGGTCACATGTCGCAGAATCTTCACCTGCCCCCCTTGGTCTTTTTGCAGCACCCCTCTCTCCGGCAGGTAAGTTTAGTTTTGCGACTTCCGACTTTGCTTTACAGCCATGTTCCCAGGGGGCGGGGCTTCAGCTTTCGTGCCCTTTTTGTGGGGAAGAAGACTCTGGCGGGAATCTTCGCGCCAAAAGATGGCGGCAAGATGGTGGATCTTGAAACTTTTACAACGGATCACCGCTGACTTCACTTCAAGGCGCACTTCACTAGGTAAGTGAATGGGTAAGTATCCTGTTCGTGACGCCAGAAGAGTCGATGTGTACCGCCCCACGCTCTGCTGCAGCCAAGCCGCTCGGATCCGGGCTCGCTGGTGGGTGGCTCGAGCGTCTCCGGACCCGGGGGCCCTGTGGTCACTCCAATCTGAAAGGGGGGCTGGCGTTTTAGGGGACGTAGGTGTACGGCCGGGGCCGTGTTTAAGTTTGTGACGTCACCCACGGGATGTGGTGAAGGTGGACACCACCGCTGCAGTTGCGGGACACCCAGGGGAGATATTGCGCAGCAAGATGTTAACCCCTCCGTGGGTAGGGATGGTGGCCCAGGGACCTGTTGGGGAGAGCTGGGCGATGCAGGGAAGTGCGCGGCCGGGAAGTGCGCTGTTGTACTCATGGTTATTAACCACACACGAGTCTCTGGTAAACCAAGGTGATGGTGGTCGGTGCCCGCAGCCTGCCGCAGTCTGGTCACCCACCCGGTTGGTTGTCTCTGCATTTCTCCTGCACAGACGGGGAAAGAGAGAGACAGACAGACACACACAGAGACAGACACAGAGATGGAGACCGATAGAAATACAGACAGAGATAGAAATAGTCAGACAGAGACAGACACAAACATACAAGGAAAGAGAGACAGACAGAGACAGTTACTATCCCGGGCAACGCCCGGGTACTACAGCTAGTCTTATATAAATTCTCATTATAAAAAACAAACCATATTTCTAACTTAAGTTCTTTCTTAGGATAATGCATTAGTACTACTGCTTCTTTTCTTAAAACCGGATACATTTGTAATGCAGCACACATTAGAAGGCACAGGATAAGATGTGATAAGGCTGCTTTACACGCAGCAACGTCGCTAGCAATGTCGCTCGTGAAAGCACCCGCCCCCGTTGTTTGTGCGTCACGGGCAAATCGCTGCCCGTGGCGCACAATATCGCTAACACCCGTCACACGGACTTACCTTCCTACTGATGTCACTGTGGGCGGCAAACAACCTCTTTGTTAAGGGGGAGGTTCGTGCACCGTCACAGCAGCGTCACACAGCGGCCGACCAATAGAAGCGGAGGGGCGGTGACCTGCCGCATTAACGACACGCCCACCTCATTGCCAGAGGACGCAGGTATGGTGTTGTTCGTCGTTCCCAGGGTGACACACGTAGCGATGTGTGCTGCCTCAGGAAAGATGAACAACCTACGTCCACAACAACCGAGATTTTTGAAAATGAACGATGTGTCAACGATTAGGTGAGTATGTTTGATCGTTAACAGTCGCTCGGAGCTGTTACACGCAATGACGTCGCTAATGAGGCCGGATGTGCGTGACCCCGACGACATATCGTTAGATATGTCGTTGCGTGTAAAGCCCCCTATAGATTTTCTCTCGTCAAAGGACTGTTTCTTCATAGGTGTAATACAGTTAAGGGTATGTTCACACGCTGCTTTTATGCTGCTATATTTCTACAGCAAAACCTGCTCTCTTAGCAGTAAAAAAGCTGTTTCCAAATTTGCTGTGGTTTTTGTAGTTTTTTGGTGTGTAATTTGTCTACAGTACATATTTAAAGAAAGTTAGTTTCATTCACAACAAACCAGCAAAAAACACAGTTGCATTTTTGCACTCATTGCTTGCAATCGTGAAAAAAAGCTGCAAAAACGCTGAGAAAATTGACACACTGCTTCTTTCAAAACGTTTTTAAACTTCTATTAACAAAATACATTGTTTATGAAAAGACTAAAGGGGGCTTTACACGCTGCGACATCGCTAATGCGGAGTCGTTGGGGTCACGGAATTTGTGACGCACATCCGGCCGCATTAGCGATGTTGCTGCGTGTGACACCGATGAGTGATTTTGCATCGTTGCAAAAACGTGCAAAATCGCTCATCGGTGACATGGGGATCCAGTCTCGATTATCGTTACTGCAGCAGTAACGATGTAGTTTGTCGCTCCTGCGGCAGCACACATCGCTATGTGTGACGCCGCAGGAACGAGGAACCTCTCCTTACCTGCCTCCCGGCCGCTATGAGGAAGGAAGGAGGTGGGCGGGATGTTCCGGCCACTCATCTCCGCCCCTCTGCTTCTATTGGGCGGCCGCTCAGTGACGTCGCTGTGACGCCGCACGGACCTCCCTCTTAGAAAGGAGGCGGTTCGCCGGTCACAGCGACGTCGCCGGGCAGGTAAATATGTGTGACGGGTCTGCGCGATGTTGTGCGGCACGGGCAGCGATTTGCCCGTGTCGCACAACAGATGGGGGCGGGTACCCATGCTAGCGATATCGGGACCGATATCGCAGCGTGTAAAGTAGCCTTAATTGTTTACTTGTTGACAGTTTTGACTTTTTTAAGACATCTGCACTTCGCCCTGGCATGATGGATATCAGCTTTTGGGCCAAATCCTGACTCATGACAACCCATTTTCTGGGGAGTTTATCCCGATTTCTGTGTTCTTGTTTGTCCACACACTTTTCCAGAATTGACCACAGCTTCTCAATGGGATTGAGATCTGGAATTTTACGGACTATGGACCCCAAATTTCAATAGCTTGTTCACTAAGCCAGTTAGTTATAACTGTTATTTTGTGACATGGTGCTTCATCATGCTAGAAAACGCAATGTTCATCACCAGATTGTTCCTGGAAGGTTGGGAGAAGTTGGGGGAGGTTTAGATTCTATGCTTTAGTTATGGTAAAATTGGGAGTGAACCCACTCTATTGGATAGAAAAAAGCCCCACACATGAATGGTCTAAGGAGGCTTTACTGTTGGCATTATACAGGATTCATGGTAGAGCTCACACTTTCTTCTCCGAACAATCATTCTTTCAGATGTCTGAAGGGCTCTTCATCTAGATCCCTTCACAGTTGCAATATTGAGTTTCTTAGCTCACAGAGAATTGTCTAAACTTAAAGGGATTGTCCAATAGGCATAGTTCATTTTAATCAATAGATCTCAGAATAATAAGAAGTTCCACAATCTGATGGGTTTTTAAAAATAATTCCTATGCTGAGATAATCTTACATATGTGTCCCTGCTATGTAGTGTGTAATGGCCGTGTCTCACCATACAGGGACATGGTCTGATCATACCACATCTCTTGATCGGGGGAGAACGTAATAAAGGAGAACGTAATAAAGTATACAGATAGGACAGCACAAGATCACAATTGATTCTTCCTTTGAGGTAAAGCATTTTCTAAAAACAAGAAGGGAAATGTTTTACCTCACAAAAATAATCATCTGTAATCATATGTTGTAATGTCTGTATACTCTTACCTCCTCCCCTGCCCAGGAGAACATGGTGTGATCAGACCATGTTCCTGTACAGTCAGACACATCCATTACACAGCACATAGCAGGAACACAAGATTTTCTCAGCACAGAAGCATTTTTTTTTTTTAATTTTTTAAACACGTCCAATTGTGGAAACTTATTCCAAGATCTATTGATTAAGTTGTACTTTGTTCGTGGGAAAACCCCTTTAATATCACGCTTTCAGAATTTAGTCTATTCTGGGATTTCCTTCTCTCAATGTTCCTGTTAGCTCATCACACAGATCTGGAAAATGCTGACGAATTGGAAATTCGCAAAACGTTTTGTTGTATAATCATTAGGTTTCAGTTACTTATAAACAGAAAGCTCCTTTAACATTAGTTTCATCATTTGGAATGTCCCCATTGATGTAATGAATTATTCTTGTGGATTAGTAGAATATCGTGTTCAACGAAGTATATTTCCAGAAATTGCCTTTGTGATTACAGAGAGGCTAACCAGCATTTCTAAGAGTTCTATAACAAATATCAGACATAACCAAACATAAGTAGAGCAACGTATATGACCCTTCTCTTAAACGTAATACTAAAATTAAGCAGATGTTGGGGTAGATAGGGGTCAGGTATTTTAAAATTTTAACGCCCAATTCAAGAGAGTCTACAGTGTGCAGAAGGAACTTTCTGTAACTCTTGTCACTACCTTATGGTGATCGCATAAAGGAAAGGTAGTCAGGAGAGCCAGGGTCTGGTAACAGGAGGTCACCTAAAATCATAAGGGGTAAACAGATGTAGCGCCCCTGAGACCCTCAGGGCACTACAGGGATATGCATCCTCTTGGGGATGCAGGACCTACCCCCTGGTACCTGGATGCAGGACCTACCCCCTGGGACCTGGAGAACAAGTGCAGATACCACCAAAGCACAACCAAAATCCTAGTTCTCCACTCCACACTGGGCATAGAGGGTTAACCATGTAAGGGGATGTTGCCATGGGAACGAGTCCCTGGGTGTAGCCAGCCTGGTGGGAGGGGTCAGCAGTCAGTAGGAGAGTGTGGCACAAAGGTGTGCGGACGTGCACCCCGGGGGCACAGGATAGAGGTCGCCAGGACAGGTACCAGAGATACCGCTGGGACCGGAGCACAGGGCCCTAGGTAAAGCATCAGTTTCAAACGGTTTGATAAATATCTTCCGGTGATGACACCTTCACGGACTTCACCGAACCAAATAATCCGGGGGCATCAACAGTAAACTAGGATCGGTCTGCAGTGCACGCCATGCGGAGAAGGAGACTGTACCCCAAAAGGGACAGTCGGGGCCCCCAAACGCTCCACGCTATGGAGACCCAACTAACAGTGCCGGGGACTGAGCAACCTGGGTCACTACATTGGCACTGGTCCTCCAAGGGACCTGAACCAGCAACTCCTGGGTCCACAGTGAGTAGAGATTGTTAAAGACAACCTGGTGTGGTTTCAATTATTGCCTCGTTATATCTCCCAGGCACGGCCCTACCTGCGGAGGGCCTAACACCATTGCTGCAATCACCATCAACCCTGGGAGTACCTACATTCAGCAGCGGTGATTCTCCATCCTTAACCGCAACAATCAGGTGGCGTCACATGAACATTAACTTATCTTCCCTGTAAATATCCCTCCTTACAAAAGCGGCCCAGGGCACAGAACCAGGCAGCAGCCACCAAAGTGACATTCCCAATTATAAGTACTGCCCAGGACCGAGTACCCCCTTCTCTGGGTGATACACAGAGACGTAGTCAGGGCACAATCCGAGGGTCACAATACCAAAAGAGCACGCAATAGTAAAAGGGAGCAAGCAGAGATGTAGTCAGATAACAGTCCGGGGTCCAAGACAGGAATGCACGACAGGAATAGGGAGTGGGCAGAGGGAAGTCAAATAACAGTCTGGGATCAGAATACTAGCAGACTCACAAACTATTGCAACACAGCAGAGCCAGAGAATGCAACTGGCAGAGTTCTAGGAAGCATGCTCAGGAAAGTAGCCTGAGCAATTACCTGGAAGGTGGAACAGCTGAATAACCAGCACCTCCCAGAACCAACCTGGACTCTAGTATAGTGACCAAACTGCTAGTTCATTATCAAGGACTGTGCTGCAGAGCATCTCCAAGGGCAAGATGGTCTGCACAAAAGAATAGACACCCTGTCAGATCTGTAAGAGCCGTAGAGCATCTCCAGGTCTGTGTGATGCTTTGCACAGAGAATCATGACACTTTCTAAGGGCTTTCTGAGCTACAGCATATTTTATGCAGCCAGACACTTATGGTCACAGTGTTTATACTCCGCAATACTAGATTGAGTGTGATATGCCTGCTACACAATATTATGTGATTTATATTTCTGCCACACAGGGAGATTTTGTGTCCTCTTTTTGTTTTCACTTACAGGTAAATGCTTTATCTGCATGAAGGATTTCCATCATTCTTTGTTTGACCTTTTAGGTTGATAGGTTTTCTTTTTACTAATAGAAAAGCTGCAAGATTTATAGGTTCTGAGTTTTGTTGTTTTTTTCTTTTTAGTTGAATGGAATTTTTTATGTTTTTAAATAACCAACAGATTTGACTGCAGATTAATACTGCTGGGAAATTAGGCATGTTGTAAGATTGATGGCTGTGCCCTGTCTGTGGGCCTCTTGTAACGTTGTGCGGGCACCGCTGGCACCATTCGAGCAAATTGGAAAAGTCAGGAGAACACTGGTAGCATGAAGTATTGCCAAGCACAGGCAGCTTCTTGCAGCAGGAACACAAGCCAAGGCCCTTCTAACTGTATGTCCTTTGGTATATTCATAGCAAAATGGGCTTAGATTACGTCCCAATATATATATTATATATAGACGAACCAGTATCTGAAAATTAAGCAGGTGAGTTACAGCATTGAAAATATGTATTTGTACCTGGGAACAAAAGGTTCTTAGTACATTAGGCCGAATGAAATGAAAAATTGTTAGTTTGGAGAATATACACAGAATTCTGAATCCTCAGCATTTTTTGTGTCTTCCTTCTTCCACAGCACCATGAACAAACGTATTTTGATAGTAGGATTTCTGACTGCCATTGTGTTGGCACTGGCTCTTTTTTTGGGATTGTTCTTTGGACTGCGCACTCAATCTGTTCCCATTTCACATGTCTATGAAAGAGCAGCTGTAGCCACAGATGCTGGGAAATGCTCCGAAATTGGCAGGTAAGTCTATGTCCATTATAAAAAAAAGGTTGTATTACTGACTAGAAATGAGCGTATTTGGGTCTAATGTGCTTTAATTTGAAAGGTAAATTCAGTTAGCATTAAATTTATTATATACAAATCAAATTTGTCATTTAAAAGAATTTTGTTATGCTCTAAAATCTTTGTTGACCTCAGATCATAATAAATGTAGGGCTTAAAAAAGATAAAAATAAAAAAAATATGATATTCACCTGCCCTGGCGTTTCTTATAGAATACAGCCTAGGTAAGTCGAAAACCATATTTTGCAAGTGAAAGAAAACGATTATACAGTATTAGTCATTTTTTATTTTTGTTTTGAAATCTGAATTACATAGTTTTTTATTGAAATTAGCGTACAGACTACAAAACTGAATAATGAGAAATAGGGCCGCACCGTCCATTGGACAAGTTGAGCAGTTTGCTCAGGTGGCACTAAATTCAGGGGGGCGGAGCTGTATGGTGAGTGCCGTTTTCCGCCGCCTAGTGCCTCAGTGCCTCAACAGGTAAACCGTGCACAGGATCTCCCGGCCGCCAGACAGCACCCCCTTCCCGCTCCTCAATCTCGGATCTCGGCCGCCGGCTGACAAATTCCCCCCCCCCCCCCCCCCCCGAATAAAACTGATATACCAGGATTGGTTAAATGAATCATTTCAAAGCTAATTGATTTTGCTTCATACATTTTGCTATTCACTTCACTCGAATTTTGAAAAATATCAGCCATCTTGCTGAATTTGTGGTAGTGATTAAGACACTGTACATTTTTTGTCATAAAAATAATTCTTGCCTCTCCCCCGTTCTTAGCTGTCCACCCTCACCGTTCCCTATGGCTCTCGTCACTCTTCAGGGCTCATAGGCGCCGATTAGGCTTCATGACCCCATGACACAGAGACGCCTAGCCAGCATCGAAGCACCATTGAAGTGTGGCCAGAACCAGAGGGAACTGACTGGTGGAACAGGAGAGAATTGGGGCAGGTGAATATCATATTCATATTTTTTTTTTTATATATATAGTACATACTTATTTTTTTTATACCCTTTCCACATTTAAAAATTACTTAAGGGTGCCAGTGTTGTCCTGATGACAAGGACATTGGTCAAGCCTCACAGTCACTATATGGTTTAAGGTAACCTGTCACCAGATTTGGCGAATATAAGCTGTGGTCACCACCACTGAGCCCTTTATATACAGCATTCCAGAACAGTGTATATAAGAGCCCAGGCCGTAAAGTATAACGTAAAATACACTTTTATAATACTCACCTAGGGGGGCGATCCAGTCCGATGGGTGTCGCTTCTCTCTGGTGTGGCGCCTCTTCTCTCAGATGCAACGCCTCCTCCTCTCTGCAGCGATCGTTTTTTAAGTTATACAGTGCTGTATATAAGAGCTCACTTGTGGTGGCCGCAGCTTACAGTCCCCAAATCTGGTGACAGGTTCCTTTTAACAGTCAGACTACCCCTTTTGGCATGTATTGTGGCTAAGTGCTTATGAATATAAGAAGGGGGTATATAGCCAATGTATTATAACCTGATCCAAAGAAAGGCAGCCAAAGGGTTAAAAAATTTCTACCTTGGACTATGGTGCAATGGAGCAGTCATAATAAGAAGGCAGAGCATAGGATGTTGTGCAAGATTCTTTCCTGTGAAGGAATGAGGTTACTTCATAGGTGTAATACTTTGATGCGATTATAGACTCACTCTAAAGCTGGGTTCACACTAAACGACAGCGACAACGACGTCGCTGTTACGTCACCATTTTCGGTGACGTAACAGCGACCTTGTAAGTCGCTGTTATGATCGCTGCTTAGCTGTCAAACACAGCAGAAGCAGCGATCATAACGTCGCTGTGCTACATGTTCAGAGAGCAGGGAGCCGCGCTTAGCGCTGGCTCCTTGCTCTCCTGCAGCACACATCGGGTTAATTAACCCGATGTGTGCTGCAGCTACATGTCACAGTTCAGAGAGCAGGGAGCCGCGCGCACTGCTTAGTGCTGGCTCCTTGCTCTCCTTGCTACAGTATACATCGGGTTAATTACCCGATGCATACTGCAGCCACATGTCACAGTGCAGGAGCCGGCACTGGCAGCAAGAGCGGAGGCTGGTAACCAGCGTAAACATCGGGTAACCAGGGAAAGGTCTTCCCTTGGTTACCCGATGTTTACGCTGGTTACAGCTTACCGCAGCTGCCAGTGCCGGCTCCTGCTCGCTTCATTTCGTCGCTCTCTCGCTGTCACACACAGCGATGTGTGTGTCACAGCGGGAGAGTGACGACCAAAAAATGAAACTGGACATTCAGCAACGACCGGCGACCTCACAGCGGGGGCCAGGTCGTTGCTGAATGTCACACACAGCAACAGCGACGGGACGTCGCTGCAACGTCACAGAAAATGGTGACGTAGCAGCGACGTCGTTGTCGTTGTCGCTGTGTGTGACACCAGCTTTAGATCTTATGTAAACACTCATAATAACATTTGAATACATAGAATATTTCTAACTTCTGTTCCTTCTTAAGAAAAGAGGATAACTCATTGTTGATTTATGCAAGGGTTGTTGACAACAGTAGTGTGCTTGGCTAATTCCCATAAACAATGAATGGAGCGGAGGTGACCATGCTAGACCTCCGCTTTATTCAGATAGGTCTTTTAGAGCCTTGTTTGGATCTACAGCTACCGGAAGCGATTTCCTGTTCTATACATAAGGTAAAACTTCCAAACTCGGCACAAACCTTGTAACCATGTAAAATCACTTAATATTTCCACAGCATATACACACCAAAGTCAACACGTGGCTAGTACTAGCCAAAATAGTGAACATGATCACATGATTGTTATATCAACAACCTATCGCATAGTATATGCCGTTTTCCTAAGAGAAGACATAAATAAACAAAAACACATATGTTACCTGTTATTTTATTAAATAAAGCTGTACTGCATGTAACATTTATTTAATGTTTTCCACTTTTGCAGGGATATACTTAAAGAAGGTGGCACAGCAGTGGATGCGGCTATTGCTGCCCTCATCTGCGTGGGCCTTTTCAATGCTCACAGTATGGGCATTGGAGGGGGAGTGATCCTTACCCTATATGATCCAAAAACAGGTGAGCAATGGGAAGAGAACAGTGGCAATAGAGAGCTATCTTAAGCTACCCAAATACTATTAAAGTTTAAAATGTAAAGGAAAACACACAAGGTAAAGACATTGGCAGGGGAGATCCCGATGGAGTAACATACGGGAAGAAAGGAGAGTCCACATTTCCTCAATCAAAGCAAATAAATAAATGCAAATACTGTGACAATATAACTCATCAAATCAATGTAAGTAAGTATATTCAATGTCACCACTTATTCTCAGAAGCAGGAGAAAGTATACAATATACAAAGATCCAAAATTCATATACAGGTCCAATATCAGCTATTATGGCCCTGCATGAATATAGAAGATTCCACATAGTCCAGTTTTCCAATACTAAGTTTATAAAGTAGAAATACCAAGGATATAAAACAAATCGCTTTTCTCATTAAAATGCATGGGTTTCACCTCAAAAACAGCACATTCAGCACGTCACTCATACATGTTAAAAATAAATTTAGTGCCATTTATATACTAGTGTATTTTCCAGATTGTAAGGTCCACTTTTTTTCCCCAAAACTTGGGGTAAAATGGAGGTGCTTCTCCCAAAACAGATATGGCTTACCGGGGCGGCAGTGGTGGAGAAGGGTCCTAGAAGGCAGGTTCGGCCATACTGAGGGTTCGGAGGAGCAGTGGAGAGGCTTAGGAGGGTCACAGTAAAAGGTTTCTCGGCAGCCGGTGCGTTGAGCTGACTGCGGTCTCCATTGAATCGCCCGCGGTTAACGCAATGGACTTCAACAAAATGGCCACGGAGTCCTGTCTGTGCACGCGTCACCTCCGTGGCCATTTTCTTAAAGTCCATCTCGTCAACCGTATTCTATTCAATGGAGCCCACAGTCAAATCAATTGTATCCGCCACCAAGACACCACGTACTGTGACACCGCCAGCAGATCAATGGCGCCCACCACAACACCCTCACAGTCTGCTGGCAGCTAAGTGGCTCCCGGCACCACAACACCACCGAACCCCCAGTATTGTCGACCTTCCTGAGCCACAACACCCCCTCCTCCAGCATCGCTCTCCCTCCTGTGACCTTCCTGAGCTGATCCACCAAAGCCGCTCCCCCCTTGTGAGCATTAGGATTAAGACGCACTAGGACTATAAGACGGACCCTCATTTTAACAATTTTAAAAGTTTTGTCCTATTTTCCTCCTCTAAATTTGGGGTGCATCTTATAATTTAGTGCATCTTACAAAACAAAAAATATGGTGTATTGTTAACTAGTTAAACATTTTTCATTATGCATTTAGCATTGAGAATACTAATAATAACACTAATAATAACATTATTTTAAACATTACACACTCAAGTTCGTTTTCAATGCATAGTAAAATACATGCAGTATACTTATGTGTACTTATTCTCATAGTACAGAATAGAAACAAGTGGTTAGGGTACATTTTGTTAAATCCCCATCTCACAAATATAGCAAGAATAGCCTATAACTGTGCTTCCCTAGAAATCTTCCGTGGCCACATTTATAAACAGAACAAGACCATGTGGGTAAGGTCAACCAATTCAAGACAGTAACCAATCCCATTCATAAAATCTGGAAGCAAATGTGCAAAAGCAATATGCTAGTAATGTTGAATGAATCGGTGAACAAAGATTATTAAATCAACAAGAACTGTCCAGTTAAAATGGACATCGTGGTGATTAGAGGTGCGTTTGGTGAAATTGTGCAGTTAAGTAAAATTAATGTTGTCGCGGGCAGGGGGGTGACTGACCACATCAGGGAAGGCTACCCGAGGTGCTCGGATCCGAGATCGTGGCTGGGGCTCGAGTGGAGCCAGATCCGGGGTTCATGCAGCGGCCCGTCGCCCACAACAATGAAAAAGGGGGGTATTTACAGGGGAAGAGTTTGTCAGTGATGCCACCCGTGGGTTGCGGTGATGGTTGGTGACACCGCCTCTGCCTTGGTATGGGACGCCCGGAGCTGATGTAGTGGGGCAGCAAGGTGGAATCCCCTCCACGGGTAGAGGAGGTGTAGTTCCGGGGCCCGGAGGATGGTGTGGGGTAGCAGTCTTTAGGAATGGACCGGATGGTACCGGAGTACCCACTGTGGTAATAAATCACACAAAGGGCATGTGGTAAACCAAGGCCATATGCCGGCAGCCTCTAGGGGGGGTGGGCTTGGTCCCGCACATGGGCTGACAGTGCAGGGGCCCTTCCTCCTGCACTTGTGGTTTCTTGTGTGTTGACTTAACCCGCATAAAATGGGAGAAATCCGCTCCCTGTGTTTTGTGTACTGTGGGAGCCGTTGCCCGCAAAATCTGACCCGTGGGATCTATGTGGGTTCTGGCAGACACCCTATCCCCCTTGTTGGGCTTCTGTTTCACTCTCTGGGCTACTCGTGGGACAAGATCTGGAACCTTGTTCTCTGCTGACTAATCGGTAAGCTGCTTGAAGCGGTCCTTGCCCTAGGGTCCAAGTACCCCGACTGTGCACGGTCTCTGGACCGGATTCCCGTTGTCGGCACCGGCGGGCTACAACCCTACCCCGGTCTACTTTAGGTCTCCCGCGACCGGATCTCCGTCGCCTGTGGCCCTGCTCTGCCGCCTACCACCTAGTCAGCTCAGGTAGTCGGTAGTCCAGGGGCTCCAACCCCTGACCACCACTTCACTCTTTTTGCTTCATCTGTCTAGACTTCACTAACTCCTCCACTCTACTCACGTGTTCCCTCCCCTGACACCTCAAGACCCCTAGGTCGGCGTTCCCATCCCCTAGATCGGCGTGCCCCTATTGTCCCGGGGGGTGACTAGGCTTTGTGGCTGGTGTTACCTGTGTGTGGTGTTGTGTTGGTAGGCCAAGGAGGATGGAGTCCTGCACCAGAAGGATTTGTGTAGTCTCTGTGACAACCTGGTTTTGCCAGGGCGTCACAAATGTCATGAGTTGAAAAGTGTCTAATGTAAACAGGCAATTACCCGTGGGCTTGTGCTTAATGTGTGCATTATGTGTTTAGATGCTATACCTATCCAGCCACCTTCTTTTCTTTTTTTCCACCTCCCACACATACTCCCCTTTACCACTTTTTTCCTTTCCCCTTCCATTTTTTTGGCTCCTATATACTTGTTGAGTACAAATCTTCGTGCATTTTCATTCAAAAGATCATGCCATGTTAGACTTTTTTTATTTCTTCGATGCATTTATAAAGACATTTTCGTATAGTAGACAGAAGTAATACTCTGAATAAGAATGTGAATTTCATGTTGCCAACTAGCTTGAATTAGCATTGTTTGCTTTTATTCTTTTCCACACCTTTGTTTGTTCATTTTCATTTTACATATTAAAATTATAATAACTCTATAGAGTTTATAAATAAGAAGACATTTTAGTATGGAGAAATGTCCCTTGGTTTCCTTCGCTTGGAGAGTGGGACAGATATTCCTTTCCAGGTTGTAATATCATTTAAAATATAATCTGTGAACATTTCATAAGGCATATTCCAAGAAAAAAGTATTGTTTCATTTAGTAGGATCTAATAGATGAAAAAAATTGGCAAATGTAGGTTCTGAACCTGTTCTTGCTGAAAGAAAGTTGTGTGTTCCCGATCGGATCGACTGACTCACTCACTATATAAGCCAGTGTCATTAATTAGATTAAATAGTGTTAACAATGATTAAATAATAAGTAATAATAACCAAAACTGAATCTGGAAACACCTCACTATACATACATTGATATGTAAATAGACAACCAAAAGGACCTTAAAAATAAGTAGGACCTAATATATACTCTGGATGCATAGAATCAGTAAATATGAAAACAAATATTATAATCGAAAATCTTTATCCTACAAAGGTATTTAAACAATAAAACCCCACAAAAAATAACAAAAGAAACTACAAAAACACCCCATTAAAATGACTCAAAGATATAAACGGCCCCTGGCGCCAGGGTTCAGCATGTGGTGGAACAGGTCGATATATTTCTGTTGGAGACTCATTTGATGCTTCAGCTGTTGTGGTCCACATGAAAATTAATGACAGAATAAGTACCATATTTTTCGGACTATAAGACACACCAGACCCTAAGACGCACCCTGATTTTAGAGGAGGAAAATAGGAAAATAAAATTTTAAGCAAAAAGTGTGCTCATGATCCATAGTTATGGGGCGAGGGTCTGCTGCTGACACTGACATGGGGGTAATGTCCCCAAATTAACTAAGGTACCCCATCCTGGTAATGATCCTTCTGCATTGTATATGATCCTCATCCTGCTATATACCCCCATCCTGCGATATACCCCCATCCTGCGATATACCCCCATCCTGCGATATACCCCCATCCTGCTAAATACCTTTATCCTGCTAAATACCCTTATCCTGCTAAATACCCTTATCCTGCTAAATACCCTTATCCTGCTAAATACCCTTATCCTGCTAAATACCCTTATCCTGCTATATACCCTCATCCTGCTATATACCCTCATCCTGTTATATACCTCCATCCTGCTATATGGCCTGAATCCTGTGGCACACACAAAAAAAAAAGTTTATACTCCCCTTTCCTCGCTCCAGCAGCATCATTCGTCTTCCTGTCTGTGTCAGCAGCAGTGCCGCTGACCTGTGTGGAGCCGTCACCGTTCCCTGCAGCATTGCAATGTCCTCTTGTCTGCCGGCTCGCTGATGTCTGTGGAGCTGTGCGTACAGCGATGACGTCATCGCTGTGCTCACCGCTCTCTACACACATCATCGGGCTGGAAGACAGGAGGACATCGCAATGCTGCAGGGAATGGTGAGTATACCGTAATTATTCACTGCCCCCCATGCTGATGATGATGTACGGGGGCAGTGAATATAGCCACACATGATCACTCCAGAATGTAGTTGCCAGGGATGATCACATGGGCTGGCTGCTAATTATGCGCGTACCCCCCCGCCCATCATCCCGCCCACCTGTCAGCGTCGGCTTCAGCGCTCAGAGATGATCGGCAGGAGGATGCATGCATATGAAATGAGCGGGCCCACGTGGTCATGGTAGGCGCTGCTACAGCCTGCGCATGCCGCCGATGACCCGCTCTACCACAGCACCCTCATTCCCCGCAGCCCTACATTCAGACTATAAGACACCCCCCCCACTTTCCCCCAACATTTGGGGGGGGGGAAATGCGTCTTCTAGTTCGAAAAATGCGGTAATCAATTGAGGATTCTTAAGAATAATTTTGAAGAATTAGGCTGCGAGCTGAAGGGAATGACCTCCAAGGTTGTATTCTTTGCAAAATTGCATGTGCCGTGTGCATCATAGGAGAGACAGTGGGAACTTAGGAATGCATGGCTTAAAGGGGGTGTCCACTACTAGGATGACTTCTCATTCCCAATGTTTGGCCCCATTAAAATAAAAAAAATACACTCGCCTCCCATGCCAGCACTGTTCCAGTGTTGTCAAGGCTCGCTTTCCCAGAGCTCACATGAGGTAGAAACGTCACGCAAGCCCAGCACTCAATCTCTTCCCGCCTTCAGATGTGTGAGTAATCAATAGGAAGTGAGTGGCCGGCCGATGCTCTCACGTTCTGTTGATTACTTATACTTGTGAAGATGGGGAGAGAGAAGCTGGCAGTGATTGGGCGCAGGACTTGCGTGATGTCACAACCTCACATGAACCCCGGGAATGGATTGTCAAGAAATGGACTGTGGAGGGACGATTATAGTGAAAGATCTATGTGCTACAAACAAGAAGTAAAGATAACTGTGTCCAAAAAATTTCAGGAATTAGCATTTCTGAAAGTAAATGTGTGAAAATGGATACAAATTTAAAAATGTATGTTGATTTTATGCTGTTTCAGACATCCAGGGCAATTGGTAAAGTAGTAAGAGATTGTATGTTAGCAGTGATATGAAAGAATGTGAGCCAGTCACTGGGGAGGGTGGAGGGGGTTGATTGGGAGGAAGTTGAAACACTGTGGGTGGAATTACAAAGAGAGGTGACCATTGAAAAGTAATGTTTTGGTGTAATATATAGAACCCCTAATATCATTGATGAGTTGGAGGGTCAGCTGCATATCAGATAGTGCAGGCTGTAGTAATTGTGAGATGTTTTATTCACCCAGATTGTTGCAGACTCGACTACAGGCTACGGTCTGTTGAACTTGGTCATTTCTTACAATGTGGAGTTTGTTGGAAATGTCACTTTAATGGCAGTGACCACAATATAATTTTATTTTGCTTACACTATGAAACTACTCTGGCGTGGAGATTAAAAAAAAAAAAAAACACCTTAAATTTCCCCAGGTAGAAAGCTGCATATCAGGACATTGACTGACTGAGATCAGCTGCTGTCAAAAGGTGTGTTACGTGAGGTGGGCTCATACGGTGATAGTGGATTCTCTAAGCCCACCATGGGTGCCAGTGCAGAAGCCAAGTGGAGCATGTGGAACATGTGCACATAGAATGCAAATGTCGCGCTCCGGAGCAGCCGGGCTGCTCGGATCTGGACGGTCCATGGCTTGAGGGGTTCCGGATCCGGGGGCACTGTCGACCAGTTTTAAATGAAAAAAAAGAAAAAGAAAGTCCGACTACGCCACTTGCAGTTTGCGGCAAGGGATGGTAGGGCCGCCGCTGTGGGTTCCCAGTTGGGATGATGGATGGGGGCAGCGTGGATGGTGGAGCTCTCCGCGAGCAGGGCTTTTACCCAGGGGTAGGTAAAGGGTTAACGTGGAGGCGCAGCACAATAAGTTAGCCCAGACAGGAAGTGCAGTTTGATTGTCTGTCTTTACTTACTGGATTTGCGCCCTAGGGATGTGCTGGATCCCAGGTGCGCCCGTGTCCTTGATAGCTGTGCCAGCCAACCTGGTGCCACTCTCCCACCTTTTTGCACTCGGGTGTATTTGTCGGTCCTCCCTGGCGTGGAGCACTTGGAGGTCTTTCTGGTGTCTGGGTCCTGCAGCAGGCAGCTTGGACTATTTTTAAAGGAATATGTCCCGGTCCTCCCTTTGCTGCTATTGCCTCGGACGTTAGTGGTGGCAGATGAGTCCTGGAAACCCACCCGCCTGGCAGAGTTAACAGATGGCTTGAAGTCCTGGTCTATTCTGGGATCTGCAACCCGTGCGTGTAAAGTACAGGGAGCCCTGGATGTCCACCCCACAGGATCCCTCTGTCCTTGGAGCTTGTTCTCTCACTCTCCAGCTACTTTTCTCCTCTGAGTGGCTGATCTTTTTACTCAGGTCTTTGCAGAGTCTTTGCTACTTTCAATGCGTCTCAATTTTCCTTTGTCTGTCTTGACACCTGTTCTTTTACTACCGCTCACTTCTCTCATCAACTCCTTCCTCTTTCACTTCCTTTCTCTGACTGACTAGCCACACTTCCCAGGTCACTCTCTCCTCCCCCTGGCCTGGTCCCTCCCTTCCCAGTTGGCTGCCTGTTAGCTCACAGTGCCCAGCCCTATCACCTGGTTCTTAGGGGGGTCTCCCACACTGGTTGTGAGTGTAAGTGTCCTGGTTTGCTAGTGTGTGTGTGTGTGTACTGACTGGCACAGTCATGTAGGACCCGAGCTGTTACCTTGTTTTTGTGACACCTGGTTACCGCAGGGGCGTCACACAAAATTAACAGCAAGTCCAGTAATTAACAGATAGATTACAGACATAGGCAGAGTTACAAAACATGACTGACGAACCTATCCTGACCAGCATGGGCAGATGGCAGTGTAACCAAAAACATGGTGAAGTTGCAAAAGACCATAGATGCATAGGAAGAAAAAAGGTGACTGTAAACAGGTTCCAGGATTGCTGGAGGCCACTGGCAGACAGGTAGCAGAGGTACTGATGAGTCGAGACAGGTAACTGGATACTGGAGGCCACTGACAGACAGGTAGCAGAGTTACTGACCAAAGGCAGAAGGCAGATGACTCTCAGGAGTAAGACAGAAGCCACAGAAGCCAAGATGCAGCATAACAAACCAATTCCAGCCCAGTCCATCCGAACTCACTTAAGCAAGGTTAGTCTCCATAAATACAAGGGCACAGGTGTGAGTCCAAAAAGACCTTAAATACGCCAAGGTAGTTCATCAAATTGAAACATGCCAGGCTACTTGCAAAGCCTGACATGGCTGACATGAAGCAGAGCCCAAACCAAGGATAGGAGCATAATATTGTGACGCCCTGGGCAAGCCAGCGGTCACAGGTCATGACACCACCACACACCCCACATTCCCTGCAGGCACACCAAGGTTAGAACACAAATCCTTGTTGCCCTCCTCCAGGGGCTGATGTTCACACCAGGGGGTGGGCCAGGCGGTTGGCTCTGCCCACCGAGGAGTTCACAGTCCTGGAGGCGGGAAAACCAGCAGTTAAGTTCGGAGTTGAGTTTGAGAGTAGAAGGAAGTGGTAGAGGAGCAAGTGACAGGAGTGACAGAAGTGACAGAAGTGAAGGAAAGTGACAGCAACAGAGCCTGAAGTTGGTCCGGGTGTGTGCCCCGGACGGAGACAGCAAGGTTGGCAGACGGCGGTGACCGTCTGCAGGAGAGGCTGATCGGAGGTTGCCGAAAGGACCGTGGACGGGTGGTGGCCCGGCGGTACCGGAGCGGTATACAAAGAGAAGCCAGCACCATTGGCAGGGGCCTTTCGGATCCCGGCAAGGCTAGGAGTCGCCGTAATTTGCCAAATCCGTCAGTGAAGGGGACCTCCGGGTCTCCCAGCAGCAAAGTCCCGATTGAAGGCAACAGTCCAACCGTGAAGGGGAGACACCGCCACCGCCAAGGCACCAGTTTCCCAGGGCCAGCGCCTGCGGGCAAGAGAGGGGCTCCTCCGGCTCATATCCAAGCTGGGGAGCGGGTTACCGGTGGGAATCCATCGCTACCAACAACCGTTTCTAGGTGCAGGGAAGAGACAGTCACCGCTAACTTGCAGGGAACATCTACACCGCAGCCGTCCGAGGGACCCGTCCAACCAGCCGTTTGTTTACCGTGAACTGTGTCATCATCCTTGGGCTGAGTGAGTACCTCCGTGCCGTGCGGCACAGCGCTGCCCCTGCGTCCCTGCACCTCCACAGGCCCCATAACCCGCCTGTCCACCATCCTAACTCCCCATCATTGGGCCCGGGACCACCAACCCCCCACCCCCACCCACGGAGGGGAAAACCAACATCTAGCTGGTCCATACCACCACTCCCGGGATCCCCAGACAGAGCAGCGGTGGTGTTCACACAATCACCACAACCGTGGGTGGCGTCACGGACATTAATCAAATCCCCCACCAACAAAACACCCCTTTCACTCACGGGCGAGGAGCGCCGCTCGAGTCCCCGGGATCCGGCCTATCGCTCGAGCCACCGAGCAGCAGTAGCCGCAGAGCAGCGGCGGCCGGACCCGAGCTGTGGGAGAGCGCAGCGTTGCCACCCTCCTCCCCGCCCGCGACAATATAATGATAGTAATACAAATGAAAAATAACATTTATAAGAGGACCTATCACTTGCGCAAGTTTTGTTTTGTAAAATAGCGTGAAAGAAATCCCTTTGCTGCCCTGATTCTGCCAGTTGTTTTTTTTCTTCATATTGCACTGGGATGTTCCATTACAGAGATATTAACATTTGCTGCTATTGGAGCACAACATGTGAAATCTCCACTTGTAGTTAAACTGGGCATTTTTCATAGTCTTCTCTGGGGGCATGTGCTTTCACACCTTGCTCCCAGGTGCTGATAATCACCGCTCAACCACATGTGACCACTAAATCAGCTGCCAAGCTGTGATTGACAACATTTGGAAGGGAGGAGTGAAAGTGCAGTCCCCGAGAAAGTTGAAGAAGTGCCCAGTCAAACTGCAAGCAGAGATTTCCCATTAAGGAAAAAAGTACTTATCAGCCACTCCAACCCGAATCCAGATCTTGGCAGGAGACTGGGACTGCATGGAAAGAGAAGCCAGCTGATCACCGGAGGGGCGTAATAGATGAGGAGAAAAAGTCCATTAATCCCACAAAAAATAAATGAAAAAATCTTTATTTCAAAATCTTGGGTAAAATGCCATGGTACAAAATTTAAACAACAAAGTAGATGACGTGTTTCGTATCACACAGGATCCTTAATCATATCTATGGTCACATAAAACATCAGCCATTTTAAACTTATTCATGGGTTAAGTGTTCGCCCACAATCCGGTGGATTTAATTTTACACCTAAGTCCATGCAGAAAGGAACACCACATAATATGCAAACAAAAAATCAAAGAAAAAACATGGTCTAAACAAATGTAGAAGAAAAAGGGACATGTATATACGAAAACCTTTTTAGGAGCACATTCCACAGTATCACCAAAAGTTATTTCAGTACACTGAAAAATATGTTTAGCGTATAACAGCAAGAAGAGACTAACGGCTGCTATACACGCAGCAATATCGTTAGCGATGTTGCTCGTGAAAGCACCCACCCCCATCGTTTGTGCGTCACTGGCAAATCGCTGCCCTTGGTACACAATATCGCTAACACCCATCACACGTACTTACCTTCCTAGTGACGTCGCTGTGGGTGGCAAACAACCTCTTCGTTAAGGGAGAGGTTCGTGCGCCGTCACAGCGACGTCACACAGCGGCTGACCAATAGAAGCGGAGGGGCGGTGACCAGCCGCATTAACGACACGCCCACCTAGTTGCCGGAGGACGCAGGTAAGCTGTTGTTCGTCGTTCCCGGTGTGTCACACGTAGCGATGTGTGCTGCCTCAGGAACGACTAACAATCTGAGTCCACAACGACCAACGAGATTTTGAAAATGAACGATCAACGATTAGGTGAGTATTTTTGATCGTTAACACTCGCTCAGAGCAACGACGTCGCTAACGATGCCGAATGTGTGTCACGAATTCCATGACCCCGATGACATATCGTTAGATATGTCATTGCGTGTAAAGCCCCCTTTACTCTATTATGTTGGTATTTTAATGCACTGGTTACAAAAAATAAAAAAGTTATTTTAACCATGTTACATTGCTACATTAGAATGGAATAATGTGCAAGTATAGCTGTAATCGTAATGTAGAGACAGATTATCTGTAATCTTGGTTATAGACGAGTTGAATGGATTAATTTAACTATTATAGCAATGCACTCGAATCTGTAGCATAGAACACTGTAAATGGTCCTGTAAATAATTATAGAAAAATAGTTTCTGAGAAACAAAAGCAAGTATGTCATAAGAATGCTAGGCGAGATAAAAATCACACTCGCATACCACTCACACGACATATGGAATACCAAAAGGATTTCACTCATCCTACTTTTCTGGATGAGAATGGGGCTGAGTTTTTATACGCAACTGTGAGCGTATCCTAAGTTGTATTATGGTTGTTCGTGAGGAAAAAAAATATTTGGAGTCTTTTTGTGACTTGTATCTTGCATTATTTACCAATTTACCACATTCAATTTTCCTCTCGTTGCAAGAATTCAGTTGTCTCTTAGCTAGTGGCTAGAGACTATTTTCTGTCTGTTGTCTCATGCACAGAACACAAAGTTATAAAGGATTCCTGTTATCCCATCTCTCTAGCACACCATCAGTACCAGCAGCATGGAAAACTGAAAGTGAGGGTGTAGATGTTAATTCAGCAGTGTGTCGCGGGCGGAGGAGGGGACGCTGCGCTCTCCCACTGCTCGGGTCCGGCTGCTGCTGCTGCTGCTCGGTGGTGGCTCGAGCGGTGGGCCGGATCCCGGGGACTCGAGCGGCGTTCCTTGTCCGTGAGTGAAAAGGGGGGATTGATTGTGGGGATTTGATATTGTCCGTGACGCCACCCACGGTTGTGGTGAGATTGGTGACACCACCGCTTCTCTGGACGGGGATCCTGGGAGCGATGACAGGGAGCAGCCTGGATGTTAGTTCTCCCCTCCGTGGGTAGGGGGGTTGGTTGTCCCGGGGCCCGGTGATGGGGTAGGGATGGATGGCAGGTGGGTTACTGGGCCTGGCGAGGTGCAGGGTCGCGGGGGCAGCGCTGTGCCGCACGGCACGGTGGTACTCACTCAGCCAATGATGTACACAGAGTCTCCGGTAAAACAAACGGCTGGATGTACAGGTCCCACAGATGGCTGCGGTGTTTCTCCTCCCGGCAGGTTGATGGTGACTGCCTTTCCCTGCACCTGTGTAGTGTGTACGGTTCCAATGGGTTCCCACCGGTAACCCGCTCCCCAGCTTGAAGGTTACTGAAGGAGCCCCTTTTGCCCGCAGGCTCTGGCCCTGGGAACTTTAGCCTTGGCGGTGACTGTGTTTCCCTCTAACAGTTGGACTGTTGCCTTCTGTCGGGACTTGGCTGCTGGGAAACCCAGGAGGTTCCCTTCGTTAACGGATTTGACAAATTCACGGCGACTCCTAGCCTTGCCGGGGTCCGTAAGCCCCTGCCGGATGGTGCTGGCTTCTCTTTGCGTACCGGTCCAGTACCGCCGGGCCACCGCCCGTCCACGGTCCTTACGGCTGGCTCCAATAGGCCTCTCCTGCAGACGGTCACCACCGTCTGCCAACCTTGCTGTTCCGTCCGGGCCACACACCCGGACCACTTTCTGTCTGCTCCTTTACCACTTTCCTTCCTCTCACTTTCACTTCCCAACAAAACTCCTCTCTTTTTCCCGCCTCCAGGACTGTGAACTCCTCGGTGGGCAGGACCAACCGCCTGGACTACCCCCTGGTGTGGACATCAGCCCCTGGAGGGAGGCAACAAGGGTTTATGTCTGGCTTAGGTGTGCCTGACCGGGAGTGTGGGGTGTGTTGGTGTAGTGCTTGTGACGTCCTGGCTTGCCCAGGGCGCCACAAGTGCAGTAAAGCGGGCTTTACACGCTACGACATCGCTACAGCGATCTCGTTGGGGTCACGGAATTGGTGACGCACATCTGGCCGCTGTAGCAATGGCGTTGCGTGTGACACCTATGAGCGATTTTGCATCGTTGCAAAAACGTGCAAAATCGCTCATCGGCGACATGGGGGTCCATTCTCAAATATCGTTACTGCAGCAGTAACGAAGTTGTTCCTCGTTCCTGCGGCAGAACACATCGCTCTGTGTGACACCGCAGGAACGAGGAAGCTCTCCTTACCTGCCTCCCGGCCACAATGCGGAGGGAAGGAGGTGGGCGGGATGTTCGTCCCGCTCATCTCCGCCCCCTCCGCTTCTATTGGGTGGCGGTTCAGTGACGCTGCTGTGACGTTGCTGTGACGCTGAACGAACCGCCCCCTTAGAAAGGAGGCGGTTCGCCGGTCACAGCGACGTCGCAGGGAAGGTAAGTAGTGTGACGGATCCGGGCGATGTTGTGCGACACGGGGAGAGATTTGCCCGTGTCACACAACCGATGGGGGCGGGTACCCACGCTAGCGATATCGGTACCGATATAGCAGCGTGTAAAGCGGCCTTAAGGCAAACATACTAGAAAGCAGCAGCATTGTCTGCATGTGTCCCTCTGCTTCCCTGTCACTGCTTCTCCCACCTTTCCTTCTCCATATTGTTTATTGGGCTGTGTAACCTGACACAATAAAAATAAAAACACAAACAAGTTTTTCTCTGCTCCGCTTCTGGAAATAAATTTTTCTCAAATGGCTTATTCAGCAGTTCCTTTTTTTTTCGATGTGATAGGGATATACTCAACTTGCAAATGGGTGCATCATCTCAAATTGTAACAGTGATCAGAACCCCAGCACTTTCCCTTTTCCAGATGTCATTTAAAATCCAATGCAACAAGTTAAAAAGGAAAATACCAAGTACAAATATAGTCATAACAACCCCGTGTTTCTAACCTTTAAATATGGAAGATTCGTAGTCGTAACCCAAGACCTCACTGTTCTAGCATTCCATCTTGTCCACATGGACTTGAGCTGTGAGTTCAGGAAAAGGAAGAAGAATAAGGCTAAGTTCACACTTCCGTTGTTTTGCATCAGTCACAATCACTTGAGTGACTGATGCAACGGATGCGTTGCAGATAGTGGCAAAACTTATGTGACTGATGCTGCAAAAAAAATCCGTAGTTTTTTTTTTTTTTTACTGTTTTACGATCATCGTTCAAAAAAGGCGGCCGCCGGGTGATCAGCTGATCATTCACAATAGCCGGCCGCTGGGACTGAAATGGAATTTACAGTCGATCATGGTTTTGCATGCTCACAATTAAAACACTGATCCGCCGCACAAAAAAAAGTTACATTCAGCGTTGCTCCCACCTGACAGTCAGTAAACGACTGATCCGTCACGCGACGGATGCAACGCAGGGCCATCAGTCACAATTTTTCAGGATACCGTAATTCCACAAGGTGACGGATTGTGACTGATGCAACACAACGCAAGTGTGAACTTAGCCTAGGTAGCTAAGAAGTGGAGAAAGAAGCCATTTTGAAAGTTCCATATTCACTTGTACTATTTATAGAAATTTGTTTGAAATGGTAGTGATCCTTTAAAGTTCACTTTTTAACAATGATGCTCATCAAGAAGTAAAGATTTAGACTTAATAAGAGTAATAAATCCTACATGAGACAACCACATCCACTTCCAGAATAATTACCGTAACAATAACATTTTTTTATGCACTTTTATCCCCTTAAGGACCGAGGAGTTTTTCAGTTTTGCACCTTCATTTTTCCTTGCCGTTCTTCCATGAGCCGTAGCTTTATTATTCTCCCGCTGACAAAGCCATTTTAGAGCTTGCTTTTTGTGGGACTCATTGTACTTTTGAATGTCACCTTATAATATGGTTTACCAGAAAATGGGATAATAAATTAAAAGGCAAGTGAAAATTACAACAACAAAAAAATGCAATTCCACAATTGGTTTTTGGGGTTTTTTTTTTTTTTTTCTGCGTTCATTCTGCAGTAAAAATGGCCTAGAAATATGATTGGAACAATAGAGAACAAGAAAGTTTTGGGTCTAATATTTAAGTTTTTATTGTGAACAATTAAAAGCAGTACATACATAAAACCACAATATGAGGGACAAATGTGCACTTTATACCATAATATATCACAAATACTATGCTACACCAATGTGAGGTTTGAGAGCAAGGTCAAAGCTAAATTAAAAAGTGACCATTTTTATTCTTTGGTCAGTGGAACTGTGTGAGCTGTTTTTTTGTGTGGGAACTAGAGTTGAGCATGGTTCGCGGTTCGAGGTTCTCCAGTTCGCGGCTCGAGTGATTTTGGGGGCTGTTCTAGATCGAACTAGAACTCGAGCTTTTTGCTAAAGCTCGATAGTTCTAGATACGTTCGAGAACGGTTCTATCAGCAAAAAGACAAGATAATTACCAGCTGGCTTTCCGCTGTAATAGTGTAAGTCACTCTGTGACTGGCACTATTATGAAATTTCAGTGTATAGTGTGCGGGAACAGCGCATTCAGATCACTGTGTTTGGATAATGGCGATCGCCATTTTTTTTTTTTCCTTGTCTTCCTTCCCTAAGCGCGCACGTGTAGTGGGGCGGGCCAGCATGTCAGCCAATCCCAGACACACACACAGCTAAGTGGACTTTTAGCCAGAGAAGCAACGGCATGTGTGATAGGATGTTCATGTCACATGTCCCTGCATTATAAAAACGGACATTTTCCTCCAGCACGCCATTATCTGCCTTCTGCGTCTTGGTGTCAGTCACCGCTGGCGTAGCTCCTGTCTCCGATACTGCTGTGTACGCTCTATACACAGCGCTATACAGAATAGGGATAGAAGTTTCTTTCAGCCCTTGTAAGGCCTAATACCGGCAGGGTCAGAGCCATAGGTGACAGTCAGGTCCGAGAAAACAGATTTTAACAGCTACACAAGATGACAGCGTCTGTGTAGCTAAGGTCAGGGATTTCCTCGCTGCATTTCCCCATTAGGAGGGATAGAAAGGGAGGCTTGCTTTCCTCTACCCAGACCCAGAACCCTGCCACTGTACCCTCCTGCCCTTTGCACACTCAAACTCATTGTTACTAAGCCATTATACTAGCAAACACTGAGGAAACTTAGTGGCATCCTAAACGTGGCTGTTGGACTTCATTATTGTCCCACTAGTGCAAAGATATTTGCAGCACGTCTGCCTGCATTGCACACTCAAACTCATTGTTACTAAGCCATTATACTAGCAAACTATGCTGCCAGTTTAAGGGCCGTAGTTGCATTGTCAGGGATAATTATTGTTGTTTATTCTGCTGTTAATGAAGCTAGACCACCGCTGAAATCTACACCACCTCTCAATTTTTACTACCACATTTTAAGTGCACAATCTTGTCGCAATCAAAATGAGTGGCAAAATGACAGATGCTGGTGGAAAGGGGAAGAGGCGTGTTGGAAAAGGAAAAAAAAAGGGTTTGTCCGTGGGGAAGGTGGCAAAGCTCCATTAACATTTGCTGAAGATATACCATCTTCCAGCAAAAGTAAGATGTCTACTACTTACCGTGGACAATCCGATGTGCTCCCTTTTTTACGGACACGAACAACTGGAACAAAGGTAGATGATGGCCAAAAAAGGAAAATGCTTGAATGGATCTCAAGTGGTCCAACAAGTGCCCTCTCCGCCACCTCAACTACCGCATCCAAAAAACACCAGTCCTCTGAGTTGTCATCCCAATCACACTTGCATTCTCCCAGCTCTGAAGTCTCCATCTGCCCTGCAAAGTATGGTGGAACTGAGATGGCTGAGTCTGCAGAGCTGTTCATTCACACTATAGCCTGGGAATCAGAGGTCTGCTCCCAAGCTACAGTGAGTACAGACCAGGAAATGGTCTGCAGTGATGCCCAGAACCTTTGTGACTCTGATTCAGGCCGTGAGGACCAGGTTTCTGAGCATAATGTTGACCCATATTCACAAACTGTAACACCTGTTGTTATAGACAATGAGGAACATACTGATGACGATGAGACGCAGATACCAGATTGGGATGACAACTTAAATATTCGGTCAGGGCAAGAAGAGGCTCGGTCTGAGGGTGAGGGGAGTGCAAACACAACAATTGATGAGGAAGTTCTAGATCCCACCTACTGTCAACCCACAGTCAGGCACTCGAGGAGGTCAACAGAGGCGGTGGAGGAGGATGCAACCGACGACGAAGTTACCTTGCGCCTTCCTGGACAGAGTCGGAGCACTGGTAGCACGTCTACAACTGCATCCTCAGCCACCACTCTGCCTCTGAGCACTAGTCGGGGGGGCTCAGCAGGTCGCATGCCCTCTAAGCCTTGCCTTGCCTGGTCCTTTTTTGACATAGCAAAAAATCGGCCAAATTATGTGATCTGTAAAATTTGTCGTGATTCTGTTAGTAGAGGGCAAAACCTCAGCAGTTTGACAACTTCTTCCATGAATCGTCACATGAATAAATATCATATGTCCCAGTGGGAAGCTCACCGTGCTGCAATGCGGCCTAGCGGAGCGAACCATCCACCGCCTGCCCCTTCCAGTGCATCCGCGCGCTCTTCATCTTCTAGGACTGTGGGGATAGCTGTCACACCTGGTTTTCCACGCACAACTTCCACCACTGTAACCGCAACAGGTAGTTTGCTTGGTAGGTCGTCAGTTGGTTTGGAAGGGGAAACAAGTGCGTGTGTACAGCTCTCTCAGACATCGATAGCACCAACGTTGGATGAAGGCAACATCATGTCAACGCCTGCACTTTCCTCACAAACCTGCATTTTTCCAGGGACACCCTACTCAACACCGTCTACACACAGCAGCCAGATCTCTGTCCCTCAGATGTGGACAAATAAAAGGCCATTTGCTGAGACCCATGACAAAGCTAAGAGGTTGACTTTATCCCTCTGTAAGCAAGCTCTTGGCTACCAAAATGCTGTCTTTCCGCCTGGTGGACACACAGGATTTTAGAGGCCTTATGTCTGTCGCTGTGCCCCAGTACCAGATGCCCAGTCGCCACTACTTCTCTAAGAAAGGTGTGCCTGCGCTACACCAGCATGTCGCACACAACATCACCGCTTCCTTGAGAAACTCTGTGTGTGAACGGGTGCATTTCACCACCGATACTTGGACCAGTAAGCATGGACAGGGACGTTACATGTCGCTGACTGGGCACTGGGTAACTATGGTGATAGATGGTGAAGGGTCTGCTGCACAAGTCTTGCCGTCCCCACGACTTGTGTGTCAATCCTCTGTCTGTCCAAGTTCTGCCACTGCTTCTGCCTCCTCCACCTCATCTGGGTCCTCCACCTCCGCCCCAAGCCTGCCTGGTCAGGCCACCAGCGTTCTCACTGTGCAGAAGGAATCACGCACCCCTCATTACTATGCTGGCAGCAGAGCGCAACGGCATCAGGCGGTCTTTAGCTTGACATGTCTTGGGAATAGGAGTGACACAGCTGAGGAGTTGTGGTCAGCTCTGCGGTCCGAGTTTAATAAATGGTTGTCTCCACTCAACCTGCATCCTGGTAAGGCCGTGTGCAACAATGCTGCAAACCTGGGTGCGGCCCTTCGCCTGGGCAAGGTGACACACGTGCCTTGTATGGCTCACGTGTTGAACCTTGTTGTCCAGCAATTTTTAACACACTATCCCGGCCTAGATGGCCTTCTGACCAGGGCGCAAAAACTGTCTGCTCACTTCCGCCGTTCAACCAAGCTGAGCGACTTGCATCGCTCCAGAAGTCTTTCGGCCTGCCGGTTCATCGCCTGAAATGCGATGTGGCGACACGCTGGAATTCAACTCTCCGCATGTTACAGCGAGTGTGGCAGCACCGCCGAGCCCTGGTGCAATACGTCATGACGTATAGCCTGGGCCAACGAGATGCAGAGGTGGGGCAGATCACCCTGATGGAGTGGTCTCAGATCAAGGACCTATGCACCCTTCTGCACAGTTTCGACATGGCGACGAATATGTTTAGCGCTGACAATGCCATTATCAGCATGACAATTCCAGTCATTTACATGCTGGAGCACACGCTAAACACTATTCGGAGTCAGGGGGTGGGACAACAGGAAGGGGAGGAACTACAGGAGGATTCATATGCGCAAGACACAACAACATCACCAAGGTCCAGACGTTCATCATCACGAACGCGGCAGGCATGGGACCATGGGGGACAGGGATTAACAAGGGCGCATGGTAGCAGGCGAAATGTTGAGGAAGGTGCAGGAGAACATGAAGAAATGGAGGACGAACTGTCCATGGACATGGAAGACTCAGCGGATGAGGGAGACCTTGGTCAAATTTCAGTTGAAAGAGGTTGGGGGGAGATGTCAGAGGAAGAAAGAACGGTTAGCACCTCTATGCCACAAACACAGCGTGGACTTGGTCCGCATGGCTGCGCAAGACACATGAGCGCCTTCTTGCTGCACTACCTCCAACATGACCCTCGTATTGTCAAAACTAGAAGTGATGATGACTACTGGCTTGCCACACTATTAGATCCCCGGTACAAGTCCAAATTTTGTGACATAATTCCAGCCATAGAAAGGGACGCACGTATGCAGGAGTATCAGCAGAAGCTGTTACTCGATCTTAGCTCGGCTTTTCCACCAAACAACCGTGCAGGTGCAGGGAGTGAATCTCCCAGTTGTAATTTGACAAACATGGGACGGTCTCGTCATCTTCAACAGTCTACCCGTACCAGTAGCACCGTATCTGGTGCTGGTAACAGCAATTTTATTGAATCTTTTCATAATTTTTTTTAGACCATCCTTTGCAAGGCCACCAGAGACAACAAGTCTGACACATAGTCAACGGCTGGAGAGGATGATACAGGAGTATCTCCAAATGAACATCGATGCCATGACTTTGCAAATGGAGCCTTGCTCATTTTGGGCTTCAAATCTTGAAAAATGGCCAGAGCTCTCAACTTACGCCTTGGAGATTTTGTCGTGTCCAGCTGCCAGCGTTGTCTCTGAACGTGTCTTCAGTGCTGCTGGGTGTGTGCTGACAGATAAGCGCACGCGTCTGTCCAGTGACCATGTGGACAGACTAACGTTCATCAAAATGAACAAGACATGTATCCACAAGGAATTGACTACCCCTGTGTCATCCTGGGGAGAGTAAATGCTTGTGGATTTGGAATGTGCTTGATGCAAATCAAAACATCCGGTTTGCAACTAGGGCACAAGTGCTGCCACTGATGGGGTGGGTGTGTGTGGGGCCCAATTTTTGGAAAAAAGGGAGACTCCGCTTGGAGTAACCCTTGCTTACATTATTTTTAAAAATGATCCAAGATGAACAGATCTGGGATCAGGAAAGACTTTGCTACCTACCCCGAGGTCATCCTGGAAACGGTTAATTATGGCGTATTTTTGATTGTGCTTGATGCAAATCTAGCTGTGAAGTGTACAACTGGAGCACAAGTGCTGCCACTGAAGGGGTGAGTGTCTGTGTGGCCCAATTTTTGGAAAAAAGGGAGACTCCGCTTGGAGTAACCCTTGCTTGCTGTATTTTTTAAAAGGAGCCAAGATGAACAAGTCATGGTTCAGCAAAGACTTTGCTACCTACCCCGGTGCAATCCTGAGGACGGAAAAGGATGGCGTATTTTTGAATGTGCTTGATGCAAATCTAGCTGTGAAGTGTACAACTGGGGCACAAGTGCTGACCCTGAAGGGGTGGGTGTGTGTGTGGCCCAATTTTTGGAAAAAAGGGAGAACTCCGCTTGGAGTCACCTTGTGGTGTTTTACATGATTTTAGAAGGGCGTGCCATGCCTATATCTGGGTCTCCTCCTCTTTTTCCTTGTCCAGCTCTTTTGTTTTCGCATGAGTATATGTCCTTGTCACTTTCCCATGTGTTTGTGTTGTGAGTTGTTTGTCACCTTTTGGACACCTGTGAGGGTGTTTTTATGTGTTTGTGATTGCCTGCCATTGTTTCCTATGCGGTTCGAGTTCGGTTCGTCGAACGTTCGCAGAACCGAACTCGACCGGGACCCCCGTTCGACGAACCGAACTCGAGCCGAACCACATCCGGTTCGCTCATCTCTAGTGGGAACCTGATGTCTTTATTACAAAAAAATGGGAATACGGCACTCCTGGGGTTATGACTGGTGCTCAGATAGGATCCACCTCCGTATTCGTATAGAAAAAGAATCTGGCACTCAATATTAAAAAAAAAATAAAAAGAATCCCTTTAATTTAGTTGATACAGTTGTAGTGTACGATATTCTGACGTTTTAGACTGGAGGACCTTTCTCATATATACACTAAATAATAAGAAAAGAACAAAAAAGAACAAAATTGTTATAACCGATACAATGGTTCAAAGACTAACTAGTGTCGTTAGCGTTGACAGAACAGGAAGAATATACAGATATGACATCAAAAAATGTTTTTGTCAGGGGTGTGTCCAGGATGCTGTGCTGAGAGGTCATGGGGAAGTGGAGCTCCCGTCGACCTTCAGCTTAAATAAGAGTTTTAAAAAGCAATCAGCTCACCTAACGGCTTCTAATATGGGACCTCGGAGAGCAAAGGCCACGCACCAAGCACCGGTGGCCCCTCTCTTTTACTGCACGGCACTGGACGCCTTTCTGGGCCTGGAGCAGGCCACGGGGGAGACTTAGGCGCTATCTTCCCTGGAGCGTGGAGAAGAAGTGGAGGCGCCACTATGCTCTGCCCCGCAGCAAGAAGAGGAGGAGGCGGTGAACGGGAACGCCGGAGGGAGAGGGGGAGACACCGACGCTGATCCTCTGACGGATACCCTCACCCAGCCGTCCTGCTCTTCCCCGAATCACCCGGCTCCACGGTCGTCAGCTCAGGAGCACCAGGTAATGGCAGGAGGTGCGGATGGGTCCGTGGGGCGCTCCCATCCTCAGCCAGGAGAAGAGGGTGCCACTCTCCCTTCTAAAGAAGCTCCAGAATGGGGAAACTTGCTGCTTCCTTCAGGGCCTCAGAGAGCAGTCTACTACGGCCCTGCGAGATTCCTTAACGGCTCAACTAAAGCTTCAAGAGAGGAAGCTCTCAACCGCCCCTTCCTTGACTGTTCTTCACAGAGTCATTAGTCTTAGGGAAAGGTTGAAGGCAGGCACGGGTGGCACGGGTGTACTCACTCAGCAATAGAGGCACAAATTCTCCGGTGAACCAAACGGCTGGATGGACGGGTCCCGCAGCCGGCTGCAGTGTCTCTCCCCGGACAGGTGATGGTGGCTGTCTCTCCCTGCACCTTTGTGTACTGTGTTGACTCCAATGGCTTCCCAACGGTAGTCCGCTCCCCAGTGTATAGATACCGGAGGAGCCCGTTTTGCCCGCAGGCGCTGGCCCTTGGATTTCTAGCCGGTGGCGGTGGCTGTATATCCTCATGGTGTGAGCGGTTGCCTTCAATCGGGACTTGGTTGTTAGGGAACCCCGGGGATTCCTGTCACATTCGGATTTGACTATTGACGGCGGCTCCAAGCCTGGTTGGGGTCCGATGGCCCTGCCTGTGTGCTTAGCTTCACTCCGTTCCCCGGTCCGGTACCGGTGGGCCACCGCCCAGCCCCGGTCCTTACGGCTCTGCGGAGTTCCACCAACTCCTGCAGATGGCCACCACCGTCTGCCAACCTTGCTCTCAGTGCCTGGGCTCTGACCCAGACACTTTCACCTCCTGACTCTCACCTCCTCCAAACTCTAACTCCAACTAACTGCTTTTCCCGCCTCCAGGCCTGTGAACTCCTCGGTGGGCGGGGCCAACCGCCTGGCTCCGCCCCACCAGGTGTGGACATCAGACCCTGGAGGGAGGCAACAAGGGTTTTGTGTCTGACTAATGTAACTGTCCGGGGGTGTGTGTGTGTGTGTGTGTGTGTGTGTTCTGTCTGTGGCTACCTGGCTAGTCCAGGGCGCCACATTCCCACTTGGTAAAATGCAGACCCTCCGCGGGCTGCCCTTCCATCACCGGTTTTATTTTTCAAACTGTAAAAATATAAATAACATGGTAAACGGTAAAACATAAGCATACTTCAGGTCTTCCTAAACGTTACAACACATATAGACATTTTTAATAACGGACGGACGGATGTCTTCCGCTCTCCCACCCAAGCAACCTAGCCCTGATGCTGCCCCTAAGAAGTGGGCAGCACCCCTTTACCCCAGTCCAGGTTCAGGCTGCCCGAGCGGGAACGGGTACGGTAACTCACACCCGACTGTCACTTCAGGGGACCCCACATCCAAGGGGGACCCCTGACCCCCGGAGGATGGCCACCGGTCCTGGTGGTGGCCGGGCCCAGCCTGCTCTGCTGCAGGCCCTTCCTCCAATCTGCCTCTCCGGAGGCGGCAACGGTATCCATCCCACAACATTATTTACAGGCCCACAAGTTCATGGGTGGCCTGCTAGTTCTCGGCCATGTCCATGAGGAGTTTCTCATGTGGGTATGGGAATGAACTTAACAACGGGGCAACTCCAGTCCCAACGGGGACGGTTCTCTTCTCGGACGGTAATCTGGTGATTTTTCAGATTGATTAATTTTGCTGAGGGTCCCAACGGGGGACAACAGGGTGCAACGGTGGACCACTGCCTTCACTTTAGGTCGACCGCCTCATATACCTTCTCCACCTCGACATCCTGGCAGCAAGGTGGGGGAGGGGACTGGGACTGCGCCTGGAAACTGCGGCCTTCCCTCACCTTCACATCGAGGGCATACTAGCCCCTCTCCCCGCAGTGTCGAGTGTAGGCCACCAGGTCTCCCGGCAGCAGGTCTCGACCCGGGTGGCCCGTCGGCAGATGGGCATGTACATCCCGACGGGCTACCAACACTTCGGCCTCCAGGCCCGGTTCGTATATGAAGCCGTACCCCCGGTGAGGGTCAAATCTCCAGACATTACCCTCGTACACCAGGCCTCGCACCCGGAAGGTGGCATTTCAGAGGTGGTCCTTTTCACGGATAGTACGTGCCACCATCTCTGACCTCTGGTGCTCTTTCTCAGCAATTTCCCGGCCCAGCGGGGTCGGTTCCCTGTCCCAGTATGGGGCGTCTGCATGCCCCCGCACACGGGTCGGGCACCGCGGAACTTCCTTCACGCTGCCCACAACTAGCGCCCTTTTTGGAAGGTCCCGCAGTGACGTGGCCTCCGTTCCCCGGTCCGGTACCGGTGGGCCACCACCCAGCCCCGGTCCTTAAGGCTCTGCGGAGTTCAACCAACTCCTGCAGATGGCCACCACCATCTGCCAACCTTGCTCTCAGTGCCTGGGCTCCGACCCAGACACTTGCAGTACGTGACCTCTCACTTTCACCTCCTGACTCTCACCTCCTCCAAACTCTAACTCCAACTAACTGCTTTTCCCGCCTCCAGGCCTGTGAACTCCTCGGTGGGCAGGGCCAACCGCCTGGCTCCGCCCCACCTGGTGTGGACATCAGACTCTCTGGAGGGAGGCAACAAGGGTTTTGTGTCTGACTAATGTAACTGTCCGGGGGTGGGGGTGTGTGTGTGTTCTGTATGTGGCTACCTGGCTAGTCCAGGGCGCCACACTACGTCCTCCTGTCCCCAGGTTTTACGCGACAAAATGGGCATGATACATTACCATCCCGCTTCAATAGCTGACATCTTTCTTAACTACTACAACAAGCTGTATAATCTTCAGGTCCCTCCGGGCGGTGTGCGCGTGGGGCTGAGGAGGCGTTGGGGGACTATTTCTCTGCCCTTAAGCTGCCTTCGCTGCCCGATGGAGCTGCAGAGGCTCTGGGTGCGGCAATCTCCATAGAAGAGTTGGAGTCTGTCCTGGAGTCTCTGCCGCACAGGAGTCACCTGGCCCAGACGGATTCACTTACTTATACTAGAAAGTGTTCGCTAAGGAGCTCCTCCCGAATTTTGCCACCTTATTTAATTCTTAAAGGGTAACCCTATCCACCAACCATGCTACACTCCCATATAATTCTCCTTCCTAAGCTGCCCAGAGATCCCTTGAACTGTGCCAATTATAGGCCAATAGCCCTTCTGAACTCTGACTTGAAGATGTTCACTAAGCTGCTGGCGACTAGACTTAATTTTTGGTTGCCCCAACTCGTGCACAAAGACCAGGTGGGTTTTGTCCCTTGCCGTCGGGGGGGGGGGCAACACCAGGAAGGTAATAGACTTGGTGGATGTCGCGAATCGGAGGAAACAGCAGATGCTGGTGTTGTCTTGATGCGGAAAAGGCTTTTGATCACCTCTCGTGGCCTTTCCACTTCAAGACATTAGAAGTCTTTGGGATCTCGGGCGGATTCATGCACGCTTTAAAATCCCTGTATAGCACCCTAACTGCGTCTATCAAGCTCCCTCTCTACACTTCTAAGTCCTTCACCATCTCTAACAGCACCAGGTAGGGGTGTCCCTTGTCCCCCCCCCCCCCCCCTTTTTACGTTGTGAATTGAGCCCCTGGCGACTTCGGTCCGGCGTAATCCAGACATCTCAGGGATTCTTGTTGGGAGTAAATCATTTAAGATCTCCCTTTTTGCCGACGATGTACTCCTTACACTTACTAATTTACATGTGTCCCTCCCAAACCTCTTGCGCACCCTGGGCGAATATGGGAACTTTTCTGGGTATAAAATCAATTCCAGTAAAACAGTGGCAATGCCATTGAATCTTCATCCGGCGGCGTTAGACTACCTGCAATTGAATTTCAAATTCCGTTCGAAAATGGACGCGGTAAGGTATCTGGGGGTTAACTGGACATCTTTTCATGACTCCCTCTATAGTCTCAACTTTCCTCCCCTTTTCCGTGAACTGAGGGCCCTTCGGAGTAAATGGATGCACTTCCCCCTCTCTTGGATGGGGCAAAATGCGGCGGTAAAGATCACCTTGCTACCCAAGTTTATTATATTTTTTTTTAAACCCTTCCGGTCAGGGTTCTGGTGAGGGAATTGAAGGCCCTCCAGGCAGCTATCCTTAGGTTTATCTGGAGCAATAGGCATCACAGAGTAGCTAGGGAGGTGCTGATGGTGCATAGGAGTAGGGGTGGGCTGTCCATCCCGCACATTCTAAAATACTATTGGGCTACCCACCTTAGGAGGATCCCTTGTTGGGTGTCCCTTTGGGCAACAACAAGTGGACCGAGATAGAGAAACTTTGCCTGGCACTCATACATCCAAATGCGCTCTTACAGCCCCCAGCCCTATGCGACTCTTTTCCCCCCTCTCCTGAGTTCTATGCAGTTCATTAGGGACCTTTGGTCATCCTGTATGAGGAGATTTCCACTGGCATTCCCTTGCTCCCCTCTGGTGTCCTTCATCTATCAACCTTTGCTCCCAAGCAGTCTAGAATCGGGTATGGTGCATCCCTGGCTCAAGGCGGGCCTATTCAGATTCTCAGATATCATAGATGGAAACACAATGAAGATCCACTCTTTCGAGTTTCTCAAAGACAAATTCTCCCTTACTGAGGCTTCTGCCACACTCACGTGAAATTCACGCACGTGCCGAGAGACACGTATTTTCCCTGCGTGTTGCGTGCAGGTAAGTACGTGTCTGTGGTACGTGCGTGACACGTGTGTTCTACGTGTGCTATCCGCGATAGCACACGTAGAATCGGTAATTATTATACTCACCTGGTCCTTCCTGATGTCCGCGCTGCTGTCCGTGGTGCTGATCCTCGGTCTCCAGCCCTCCCGTCTCCCCGCTGCTGCTGCTGCCAGGCAGTGAAGTGAATATTCAATGAGAATAATGAGCGGCGGTCGGCAGCAAGAGGCAGCAGCGGCAGAGACAGGAGGGCAGGAGAAGGTGAGTTAATGTTTTTTTTTTTTTTTCACTGACATGTTTGTTTTCTCCGGCGCGTGTCACACGGGACCGCATCCACACTACACCCGTGTGGTACGGGTGCGGGCCGTGTGACACCCGTGCTGCCGGAGAAAACACTGACATGTCAGCGCTTTCAAAATCGCACACACGTACAAACGCACACGGACACACGTTCCGTGTGGTTTTACGTGTGTGTGCCTGCTACCATAGGGTAGCATTGCTTAACGTGTCTCCGTGCCGCCGGTACGTGAAAAAAATGCCAAACACGTACCGGAGGCACGGATGTGTGGCGCTAGCCTAACCGAGAGTTCTTCCAATACCTGCAGATCAGAGACTTGGCTGGCTCTTTGTTCGGCAGGGCGGAGACCTCCATCCCCACAGAATTTGAGAAAATGTGTAGGCGGGGTACTGACACCAGGGGTCTGACCTCGGAAATCTACATGTTATCTGAACCACAGGGTGGGTCCGGAGGGAACTCTCTTTATATGCGGAAATGGAAATCTCTTGTTGGAAGGCACATTCTTCCCCAAGAGTGGGCAGTAATATGGAGTAACGTCGCCAAGACATCAATATGCACTTTGCATAAAGAAAACATCTACAAAATACTGATGTTCTGGTATCACACTCCAAACTTCCTCCATGGCTTGGACCTCTCCATCCCCGCCTGTTGCTGGAGGTGCGGGGGGAGCACGGGCAATACTTTTCACATATTCTAGTCCCACCCGAAGATAACCCCTTTCTGGGAGCTGGTCAGTGAGCTAATCCACAGGTAGACCTCGACCCCCTGATTTATATTATGGGTCTTGGGGTTAGGGGCATGGGGAGGAGGCCTCCAAGCTTCTGACCCACATCCTCACAGCGGCCCGGCGCCTAATTGTAAGGAACTGGAGGCAGTCGGGGACCCCGTCTCTCCAGAGCCTCAGGAATAGAATATTGGACGTCAGACGTATGGAGCACCTCACGGCATTACTAAACGCCACAGTGGAACGCTTACAGGCAGTTTGGTCACCTTGGGACTATTATGCGGCTGGTGAAGGCCTATAGGGCTAAGTCCCAATGGTTCTACAAGTTACACTTGGCTTTCTGACCCCCCCCTTTTACCCCCCCCCCCCACCACTCTCCTTAATTTCCCCTTCTTGTCTTGTCAGTGTACATTTAGGTTCGTAGGTTATTGTTCATTTGTTTATGATCATTATAATTTGTATGGCACCCATCAGGCTATAGCGGCTTTATGCCTCAGATTCGAGCATTTCGCCAAGTTCTCCACATTTGTTTGTGGGGTAGGTGTTACGGTGAAGATAAGTTACTAAATTAGTTTTGTAAATTCTTATGGTCATTGTTCTGATTGGGTGCGTTTGTAACGAGGATGTGATTTTTTTTTTTTTTTTTTTATTAACTCTTTCTATGCAAAACCTTAATAAAAATCTTAAAGTTTAAAAAAAAAAAATGTTTGTCACCATACAGACCATTAAAGGAAATGCACATCAAAGCTAGTACAGTACAGTGGACAGCCCATTACACTTGCAAAATAATATTGGCAACCAATTATGAGGTGCATCAGCTTCGTGTTAATGTTATACACATAGGGGTGCAGGTCATTGTGTGGTCAGAGACTAAACAGTACATAATGTCTCCAGAAAAAAATTGTGGTATTGGGACTATAGGTACCTGTCATAAGTGCTAGGAGGGGACGTGTAGCCAACTGTAAAGGGCTGGGCGTCACCGCTATGGGATCTGTGGTAATAGAGGCATAAATAAGTGAATAAATAACTCTCAATCCCTGTAAAGGAGGACGTGGGGGGAGCCTGCAGACTTAACAATATTAGTGTCTAGAGCGAGTGCTGCATGCCTGTGGATTGCGGTACCACTGTGGTAGGTGGCGTGTACTGTGCGCGGCTGGGCGGGCTTTTTAAACACCTAGATGGGTGGTGATGGTTGCTGCTAATGCGGAAATGTCGTGTGCCCTGGCCCCACTGTTGTATGGAGAGATCGCATGCTTGTGCGACGTCACTTCCGGTGATGCGAACGTCACCCCTATTGTGGCTGGCGGTGGATGGCAATCTTAATCGCATGCCAGTGGCGCTGTTGTGCATGGCTATAAGTTAAATTACCTCCATTAATATGATCAGAGCTGTGATAATGGAGAATGGGCAATAGGCGAAACAATAAGGAGAGGGATAACACTGTAGAATAGGTGGGAAGAGGATGAACGAAAAGGAGTGGAATAAATAAAGAAGTCCTAGGAAGAAGGATGAAGCCAAGTGAAAGAAAATAAGGAAAATCAGATGACTGTAGAGAGAATGGTGAGATGATGTATAGAAAAATAAAATAAAATTAAGAAATAGCATAAATAGTAATGAAAATAAAAAAATTAAAAATAAAAGAGAAAAAAGAAAATGGCAAAAAATAAAAATAAAAGTAAAATACAAATAAAAACTAAAATTAAAAATGAAAAATAAAATGGGATAAGGGGGGGAAATGGTAGGGGAGAAGAGGAAGTGCTATCGATCCTCTGAAAGCATTGAGATATCATCCGTGGCACGTTATGACCGATACTATGGGAGAAGGAAAAGAAAAAATTTAGACAGTAAATTCAAAGAGGAAATCAATGGAGGTTAGCAAAAACTACTGACATCAAATTCTCTATTGAGACACCTAGGTTCCAAAGTTTCTACCTTGAAGATGCAGAAGGCCTCCTTCTTTTTCAGTAGGCAGACCGTGCTAGCACCTTGTCTATGTGTCGGATTTTTTCCAGAACTTGGTACGGCAGTTGGGATAGTCTGTGTCCATTTTGGTGGAAGTGAAATGGTAAAGGTAGGGACAGTTTTTCGCAGCGGATGGTAGACTTGTGTTGCAAAATTCTGTCCGTTACCTGTTGTGTGGACTCCCCTATGTAAAGTAAACTGCAGGGACAATTGATGGCATAGACAACATACACAGAGTTGCAAGTGAAATCACCCTTAATTGGGTATCCATGTCCTGTCTGAGGATTGTGTACTTTATCCCCCTTTAACATATTACTGCACTGCAGGCAGCCAAAGCATGGAAACATAGCTCTCTTGGGTGTTAAGAGATGAGTTTGAATTATTTCCGGTGCGCCCGTCCCAACATTCGCTCTCCCTACTTTGTTTTGTAGGTTATCTGGGTGCCATAACCAAGGGAGAAGATGGTTACAGAATTCTGGAATACATGGTTAGCTATCCTCCAAAAGCCTCCAATGTTTCCGTATGATTTTCTGTATCCTATAGGCAAACAGATGGTACGTATGTGCCAATGGTATTCGTTTTCCAGGATCAGTGGTATCATATCTCCATTCTAAGTGACCATATTCATCAAGGGGGTTATCAGGGTACCCGAGAGTCCTAAAGCGAGTTTGCATCGCTTTTAATCTGTGTTGTCTAGTTATGGGGTCAGAGACAATTCTATTAACCCTCATGTACTGTGATTTTGGTATTGCACATTTTGTGGCAGTGGGGTGGCAACTAGAGAAATAGAGTAGACTATTTCTGTCAGTCTGTTTGATGTAAAGATCAGTAGATAAAGGGCTGGCCAGGCTTTTACAGACCATAGTGTCCAGAAAACTGATCTGCGTCAAATCTTAGTGTATGACAAAAGAGAATTCGGGCCAGATGTTATTGAGATGATTATTGAATTCTATTAGGGTGGTCATGTGACCCCTCCCAGATGCAGAAAATGTCATCTATAAAATGTCGCCAAACTACTTAGTGGGTACGAAAACCAATGTGGGTGTATATGTACCGCCCCGGGGCTCAGCCGGCTGCCGAGCCGCTCGGATCCATGCTCGTCGGTGGGTGGCTCGTATTCTTCACGGACCCGGGGGTCACATCGCTCTGAAAGGGGGTTGGCACTACATGTAGGGACTTTGGTGGGAAGGTCCACAGCCGGAGCCGCGGTGGTTTGTAGGGGATTTAAGTTCGTGACGCCACCCACGGGTTGTGGTGAATGGATGGATACCACCGCTGGCATTGACTAGGCTCCCAGGGACAGTGTTGTGCAGCTTGGTGTTGATCCCCTCCGTGGGTAGGGGGATGGTGGCCCCGGGGGCCCAAGGGAGGTGCCGAGGCGAGGGGATGGACGCGCGCTGGGGTGTCGGTGCGGTGGTGCGCGGCCCGAAGGCACTGTTGTACTCACTATGAGAAAATACGCTGGAGTCTCTGGTAAACCAAACAAGATGGTGAACGGTACCCGCAGCCGGCTGCAGTTTCCCCTTAACAGGTTGGTGGTTTCCACCTTTCTCCTGCACCTCGCTTGTGTAGAATCACGGCTCCTATGCCTGGGCAACGGTAGTCCGCTTCCCAGCTTGTTATGTGTCGGGAGAGCCCTGTTCGCCCGCAGACGCTGGCCCCTTGGGTCTCTATGCCTTAGCGGTGGCTTTACCCTAATGGTTGGGCTGTTGTCTTCAGTCGGGTCTTGTGTGGGGAAAGGTCCTAAAGTCCAGTCCTCAATCAGTTGATTTGATTTAGCCTAGTTGTTTCTGGGCCTCGTACTAGGTTTGAGTACCACTCCTGGTGCTCTGGTTTCCAATCGGTTCCCCGGTTTGGTACCGACGGGCCACCGCCTGTCCCTGGTCCCTACGGTTCCACCGGCTGTAATCCCAGTTCCTGCAGGCGGCCACCACCGTCTGCCTCCTTGCCAGAGGTGACTGGGCTCCAACCCAGACACCTGGTGTAGACTATTGGCAGGCCTGAGCACAGGTCTGCCCTTGAACTTGACTCAAACTCATCCAAAACTAACTCATCTACTGTCTTTCCCGCCTCCTGGACTGTGAACTCCTTGGTGGGCGAAGCCAACCGCCTGGCTCCGCCCCCCTCGTGTGAACATCAAACCCGGAGGGTGGTGACAAGGGTTTTTAGTTTGGCTGCTGTCACCTTACTAAGGCGGAGGGGGGTGTGTACATGGGACTACCTGGGACGACTTGACTAGTCCAGGGCGTCACATTCCCCCTTGGTTTAATGCAGACCATCCGCAGGCTGCCCGTCCACCATCGGTTTATTTTCTTTATAACTGTAAAAAGATTTAAAACAGGTTAAAAGCATAATAAGATTTGTATAAACTTCAAGGATTTGTCTCAATTCTTCACTTGCGGGATGCACATGCTTAAACATTGCAAACCATAACACTTTTATTAATGCGGGAACGGGACCCGGTCCTTCAGTCACCCACCCAAACAAACCTAGCCTTGATGCTGCCCCTAAGAAATGGGCAGCACCCCTTTTCCCCAGTCCAGGAACGGGTCCAGGTGTTGTTATACGGGACGGGTGCAGGGTTTCACACCTGTTTGTCTCTGAGGCCCCACGTCCAGAAGACCCCTGATCCGGAGGATCACCACCGGTTGCAATGATGGCGGGCCTCGGCCACCACTTTCCCGCAGGCCCATCCTCCAGTCTGCCTCTCCGGAGGTCGTAAAACGGGACAGGCCAGTCAAGGGACTATTTACAAACCCAATAGTTTTTGGGTGGCCTTCAAATTCTCGGCCTTGTCTCTATTGAACGAGGCAAAAACAAAGTCCCAACGGGACTTTAACTTTCATCTTCCTGGAATTCCTTCCTCCACTGTAACCTCTGAGCTGTACGGTGGGGGAGGGGGCTGGGAGCGCCTCGGGACTTCTTGGCGTGCCCTTTTCTGGACGCTAAGGGCGAACCAGCTCCTCTCCCCGCAATGGTGGGTGTAGCTGACCAGTTCACCGGGTGCCAGGTCATGATCCAAGTGACCCATGGGTAGGTGCGGGTACACATCCCGACGGGAGACAAAAGCTTCAGCCTCCAGGCCGGCTCATATATATAAAGCCCCATCCACGGTCGGGGTCAAATTGCCGGACCTGGCCCTTGTACCTCGGGCCCCGCACCCGGTAGGTGGCGCTTCTCAGATTTTCTATTTCCCAGATGGTACGGGCTAATATCTCCGCTCTCCGCTTCTCCCGGGCCAAGATCTCCCGGCCCAGCTGGTTTGGCGGCCGCTCCCAGTATGGGGCGTCTACCTGCCCAGGGTCTCTTGATGCGGGAGTCTGGCCCAGTCGGTGCTCTCCGGTGCCGGAGACGACCGACACCGTCCGTGGGGAACCCCGCTGTGTCACGGCCGGCCATACTGCTTGACAGCGGCCACCCTGTGGGACCTCAGCTGAGGTCTGAGACCCGGAGACAACCAGCCTCACCTGCTGGGCCTTTTCCGGGCAGCGCCCTTCTCCTCCCTGGCCGGGCGGACTGACGGGGCTGGGTTCTCCTCGGGGACAGCCTTCTCCGGGACCGGCGGGATCACGTCAGGCACGGGCACCTTCCGGGAATTGGCCTTCCACGGGAGCGGTGGTAGTGTGGGCCGATCGAGCGGCTGTCTGCGTGCTGCGGCCGCAGGCGGCTCCTCTGAGGCGTCTGGGACGGACTCCGCCACCAGTGACGGGGGTGGGGATCCGGGCGGAGAGGTAGCGGCGACCGTTATAGGCAGTGGGGGAGGCAGCATGGAAGACTGGAGCAGACCGGGTCCCTCAGCCGCAGCGGCCGGTCCCTCCAGGACACAGGGGCGTGGGTCGCGTACCCTTTCCTCCAACACTGTTGCCACTTCACGGGCCCGCACGGCGGCGGCTATCCCCTCCATCTCGGCCGCCCATCGCTCCATGAGGAAGCGTATCTGGGCTTGGAGACGGCAGCACATCATCGTCGTCCGGGCTTCCACCCAGGCGCGGGCTCGGGACACTCTGGCTCTCCGGAAGGGGTGGACATGTTACGGCTTGCACTTCCAGGAACCAGATGGGTGACAGAGTCCTGGAGTCCCTGCCCTTCATCCCCTCAGTCACATGAGGCAGGATCTTCGCCCGCCCACCCTTGGTCTTTTTGGGGCACTTCGCTTTCTTTCTGTACCGCTCCGCTCTCAGGGGGTGGGGCTTCACTTTCACGCCCTTTTTGCTTTGAGAAGATGGCTTGGGCGGGAAACTTCGCGCCACAGGAAGGTGACAAGATGGCGGATTCTGCAATTTTTCAACGGGGACTCCGCTGACGATAACTTCAAGGCGCACTTCCACAGGTAAGTGGATGGGTTCAATCCTGTTCGTGACGCCAGAAGAGTCGGTGTACTGCCCCGGGGCTCGGCCGGCTGCCGAGCTGCTTGGATCCGTGCTCGTCGGTGGGTGGCTCTTGGATAGCGTGTAAAAAAACTGGAATAATGGGGTCCCTTTTAATGAGGAATTCGGCAGTTTTGTTATCGATGGTGCCCAAATGGTGATAGTGGTCTACTAGGGTTTTGATCTTCTGTGTAATCCTGATGATAGGGTTTCCAGGTAATACCTGGTAAACATCCTGATTGGATAGCTGCGATAGAATCTCTTGTATATATGCGGTCTTGTCTATTAGGACCATGGCGCTCCCTTTATCCGTGGGTTTCACTATGAGATTTTTATCCTCTATTAATGTGGAGAGGACTAGTCTATCATGTTCTGTAAAGTTAAAGGGACTATGAAAGGTGTTCTTATTAACCTCTCTAAAAAATTCTGAACTATCCCACTCAATAAGTGAAATTAATATTTCTACTTGGGGACTATTTTTGGGAGGAGAAAAAGTGCTCTTGGTCCGAAGCCCCAGATCGGACAGGACAATCAGAAGGACAGTTGATTGTGGGTCTACCGTATTAAAGGTCTAGAAGTATACATAGTGGAAAAATGAACCTTAAGATGCAAATTTCTGAAAAACTGCTGCAAATCCATCTGAAGCTGGGAAGAGTTAAACTTATATGTCAGACAGAATTAAGACCTTTTTGCAATAAATTACATTGATCAGATGTTAGATTTTTTTAGGAGATATTGATCACAAGTGTCTTATCTGTACCTGAGATCTCGCTGACACAGTCTGTCAGGGAGGCTTGGTGCCCCTGCCCCCCCCCCCCTCCCAGCTGCTTCCTCCTCTTCTTCCAGTTTTGCGCCTTTGACCTAAAACAGAAGGGTGAGAAGGTTGTATATTTGAAACATCCTCAGATGCCATGGTCTGAGTCTGAGTGAGTTGAATCTGGGGATGATTAGCAAAGTCCTTGGTGGAAGGGTCTTGAGGATGTATCTCACTATTTGAATTGTCTCTCCAGTAAAGGAGACAAACTCTAGCACAGCGCCACCTATCTCACTATTTGTACACTTTGTTGTTCAAATAGTCCTCAGTATCTCTAATAAATTTGTCCCTCTTCTTCCTTTGTGTTTCATGACAGTATTCTTGCAGATGTTACAAATTTCTTTTTTGATCTTTTCAAAATCCTGGGCGAATGATGATGCGGTCAATTGGTTCTCAATTAAAATAACTTTCTCTTGCGCAGAGATAATATTCTTGAGTAAATGATCTAATGTAAGAGTCATTAGGTCCAGTGAGCACTTATTGAGAATTAGGTCGAAAGTATTACAGTAGTCAGGACAACTGCTAAAAATAGTGGGCCGTAAATTGACCTTGATGCCCCTTGGTATTCTCTGCACTCGAATATACTCTGCTATAATTGCACAGTGTAACTCAAAGTTGGGTAAAGCGGGCTTTACACGCTACGATATCGTTAATGATTTATCGTCGGGGTCACGTTGTTTGTGACGCACATCCGGCGTCATTAACGATATCGCAGTGTGCGACACTTGTGTGCGCCTTAAAATTATCGCAAAAGCGGCCAAAATTTTTTGTCGCGGAGAGGTCGTCCTAAAACAAAAAAACGTTCTCTTCTAATTAGCGATGTTGTTCCTCGTTCCTGCGGCAGCACACATCGCTATGTGTGACACCGCAGGAGTGACGAATATCTCCTTACCTGCCTCCACCGCCAATGCAAAAGGAAGGAGGTGGGCGGGATGATTACGTCCCGCTCATCTCCGCCCCTCCACTTCTATTGGACGGCTGCCGTGTGACGCTGCAAGACCCGCCTCCTTAGAAAGGAGGCGGATCGCCGGCCAGAGCGACGTCGCAGGACAGGTAAGTCCACGTGATGGGGGTAAGCGAGGTTGTGCGCGACGGGCAGCGATTTGCCCGTATCGCACACCCGCGGGGGCGGGTACGATCGCTTGCGATCTCGCTAGCGGTATCGTAGCGTGTAAAGCCCGCTTCAGTGTCTGGATTCCTTCTCAAAATCCTGGGTTTTCAACTTCAGAGCTGGAATTTGAAGGAAGTAACCTAGGTAGAGTGACCTGTACCACTGTGCTTGCTGTTTCAGTGGTGGAATAAAAAAATACATCACTTGTCATGTCGTTATTTATGTTGGGTGTTTGTAAAATAGGTAGTGTACCGCGCCGCGGCCTCGGCTGCGGCCGCCAAGCCGCTCTGATCCGTGCTCGCGTTCTACGGGTAGTGACTCGAGCCTCTCACGGACCCGAGGGTCATGTCGCTCTGCAAGAGGGGTTGGCATTACACACGGGGGATGCGGGCATTTGGTTTTGGGACGATTGTTCGTGACGCCACCCACGGGTTGTGGTGATGGTGGACACCACCGCTGCGGTGAAGGTACGGGGACTCCCGGGAGCGGTGTAGTGGCGCAGCTAGGTGTTGACCCCTCTGTGGGTAGGGGATGTTGGTCCCGGGGCCCGGTGGTGCGAGGGCCGGGGCGCAGTGTTGCGGTGCAGCGCGGTGCGGTGCCTGATGGCACTGGTGTACTCACGACTAAACCACACAGAGTCACTGGTAAACCAAACGAAGGTATGAACGGGGCCCGCAGCCGGCTGCAGCTTCCTAGCCGGGTTGGCAACGTCCATCTTTCTCCTGCACCTATTTTGTAGTTTGACCTCTGTGCCTGAGCACTGGTAGTCAGCTCCCCGGCGTGTAGATGTCGGAGGAGCTCCTTTGCCTGCAGGCGCTGGCCCTTGGAACTGTGGCCTTTGGCGGTGGCTACTATCCGGACGGGTTGGGCTGTTGCCTTCAAACGGGATTTTGGTGGGAATGAACCCCTTGAGGTCCAGACTGCAATCAGTTAATTCGACTATGGTGGTGGCATATAGCCTAGTTCGGGGTCTGAGTACCCTGCCTGGTGCTCCGGTATCCTGTTAGCTCCCCGATTCGGTTCCGGCGGGCCACTACCCTGTCCCTTACGGTTCCGCTGGTCGTGCTCCCGGTCTCCTGCAGGCGGTCACTGCCATCTGCCTGCCTGACTGTTTGAACCGTCTGTCCACACTGACTGTCTGAACTCAACTGTTTGTGTTTTTCCTGCCTCAGGCCAGCAGACTCCTCGGGGGCGTCTCCTTCCACCTGACTCTGCCCACCTGGTGTGCCTGTCTAACACTGAGGGAGGCAATCGGGTCTTTGTGGTTGACTGATGGTACCTTTCTAGTGTGGGGGTGCATGTGGTGAGTGTTGTAACCTGTGACCCCTGGGGTCCAGGGCGTCACAGTAGTGTAACAAAAAAAGCAATACGGCACTACTGGGGTTATGACTGGGACTCAGATAGGATCCTCTTTGTATAGAAAAAGAATTTGGCACTCATTAATAAGATAAACAAAAAAGATCCCTTTTAATTTGGTTGATACAGTTGTAGTGTACAATATTCTGAAGTTCCGGACTGGACGACCTTCCTCTTATATACACTAAAAAAGAAGAAAAGAGCAAAAAAGAACAAAATTATCATAACCGATACAATGGTTCAAAGACTAACTAGTGTCGTTGGCGTTGACAGAACAACAAGCGTATACAGATATGACATCAAACAATGGTTTTGTCACCATACAGGCCATTAAAGGAAATGCACATCAAAGCTAGTACAGTACAGTGGACATCCCATTACATTTGCAAAATAATATTGACAACCATTTGAGACAAAATGGTACTGTAGTACATTAGACTGAGACAAAGGTTAAAAGATGCTGCAGGGATCAGAGTCCACAATCAAACAATCGTAGCAATGCTAAATAAAATACATATGTTGTACAGGTGCATCAGCTTTGTGGTAATGTTATACACAGAGGGGGGAGGTCATTGTGTGGCCAGCGGCTAAACAGTACATAATACCTCCAGAAAACCTTGGTGGTACGGGTTGTATAGTCCTTGTACTTGTCGTAGGTGGAGTATTAGGTGGTGTTGTATTGTCACTCCGTATCCTCTTCCTCGGCCGCATAACCTCAGACTTTTCAATCAAACTTCTGGGAGAAGAATTTGCTGAACTCTTGATCAAAGAATCAAATTCCACTAATTGTTTCCGATTATATACAGCTGCTCTTACAACTGCTGAAGGTGGAGTATTATTACTTGTCATAGGTGGAGTATTAGGTGGTGTTGTATTATCACTCGGTTTCCTCTTCCTCGGCCGCATAACCTCGGACTTTTCAATCATACTTTGGTGCACCAAGACTCCGCCCACCAACCTATTCTGCCCAGTAACAAGGTCTGTTGGGAGTTTAACCCCTTCGACAGCCGTACGGATTAAAATGGCGGCAGGAAAGGGTACTTCTTCCATATCGCAGTTTTAAAACGACGCTAAGTAAAAAGTGTATAGCGCCCCCCAGAGTCAGAAAATCTACTAGTTGTTCGCTACTGAGGTAGCTGAAACCCTGAAGATCACAATTACGGCTGTTTTTAACCGGTTCCCGGTCACATGATCACCGTTATACACTGTATAAAGATGATCACGTTACAGTGAATGGCGTCGCCAGTAAAAAATGATTTACCTCTCATCTGGCATGATCAAACATGTCAGATGGGAGATAAATCTCCTCCCCCGGTCCTCCAGTGTGGCCAAAGTGCCTCCCAGTCTCCCTCCCCCATCCCGATCATCTAAAATGGCGGAGCGCACAAGTAGCGCACCTGCTGTACGCATCCTCCTCTGATTTCTGTCACATCTGACATGTCTGTTTAATGACTATAAATCTCTTTCATAGTACCCAACTCTGGGATACTGCACAAATACTCCCTCTCTGTAGGAGACTAATGTGCTACTAGATTGCCAGCATGCCCTATACCTTATTTGCCCTAAATGTGTCAGAAACTAGCAGCACTTATCTTTATCCAAAAATTGCATTTTCATTAAATATTTTCACTTTTATCTTTTCAAAATATATGTAGCTTTTTAATTTTGTCGCTAGTCTGCTTCTACATGAAAAGCAAAGGTACTGTCTGGAAATTTTTCCCGACCTGGCATCAATCTTCTCCTGTCTTCACCATCTGTTTCACTGTGTAAATAACAATCTGTAGTTTGGATTCCTACAAATTCAAGTTCAGACAAGCAAGATTTACATTTCCTTTAGCAAGCCAGCTGGCAATGTAACATTACTAAGAAAAAAAAATCCGTTTTGCCTCATACATGGGCTAATTCTCTAGATTGATGGTCCCTGGTATTTTTTACAAAATGTAACATCTGATGCTATTTGTGTTAGAAATCATCGTCTAAACCTAGGTCTGGTGACTTGAAAGTTCGAGACTTGGGTATTGAAAATTGTCTACGGCCTTACTAAAAAATTATATAACACTGAGAGACGATGTAATAAATGGCTACTGCAGCCTTTTATTGATTACAACATGAATTTAAAGGGAACCTGTCACCAGATTTAGTGACTATAAGCCGCGCCCACCACCAGTGGGCTCTTATATACAGCAGTCTAACATGCTGTATATAAGAGTCCGGGCTGCTATGTAGAGCGTAAAATTGACTTTATAATACTTACCTAATGGTCAGTATGGTGCAGATGGGTCAGATGGGTGGCTCCGTTCTCCAGGTGTGGCACCTCCTCTTTCGGCCAACTTTGTCCTCCTTCTTCTGAAGCCTGGGTGCATGATGCGTCATCCGTCATGCACACTAGCCGGTATTGAGGTCCTGCGCAGGCGCACTTTGATCTGCCCTGAGCAGGGTAGATCAAAGTATTGTTGTGCGCATGAGCGGGACCTCAATGCCCACCTATGTCCATGACTTAGTACGTGTCATGCACCCAGGCTTCAGAAGAAGGACGACAAAGATGGCCGAAAGAGGAGGCACCGCACTCGGAGAACGGAGACACCCATCTGACCAGTCTGCACTGTACCAACCGTACACCTCCTGCATATGTGCACAAATACCAGTTAGTCCCTTCGTAGCCTACTATTTTCAAACTCCTGTCATGTCCAGGCCTACACTAGCTGCTCCCTATCTGGACCTACCTTCTTCATGCAATGAGAATTATCAGAAAATGTACGGCTTATGGCTTTGCTTGCTGGTATGAGTTAAGCTGGGTTCACACATAGCGACAGCGACAACGACGTCGCTGTTACGTCACCATTTTCTGTGACGCAACAGCGACCATGTATGTCGCTGTTATGATCGCTGCTTAGCTGTCAAACACAGCGACGCAGCAGTGATCATAATGTCGCTACATGTGCAGAGAGCAGGGAGCCGCGCACACTGCTTAGCGCTGGCTTCCTGCTCTCCTAGCTACAGTACACATCGGGTTAATTACCCGATGTGTACTGCAGCTACATGTGCAGAGAGCAGGGAGCCACGCACACTGCTTAGCACTGGCTCCCTGCTCTCCTAGCTACAGTACACATCGGGTTAATTAACCCGATGTGTACTGCAGCTACATGTGCAGAGAGCAGGAGCCGGCAGCACAGGCAGCGTGAGAGCGGCGGAGGCTGGTAACGAAGGTAAATATCGGGTAACCACCTTGGTTACCCGATGTTTACCCTGGTTACAGCTTACCGCAGCTGCCAGATGCCGGCTCCTGCTCTCTGCTCGCTTCATTTTGTCGCTCTCCCGCTGTGACGCACAGATCGCTGTGTGTGACAGCGAGAGAGCAACAATAAAAAAACGAACCAGGGCTGTGTGTAATGAGCAGCGATCTCACAGCAGGGGCCAGATCGTTGCTCAGTGTCACACACACAGCGAGATTGCTAATGAAGTCACTGCTGCGTCACAAAAAACGTGACTCAGCAGCGATCTCGGCAGCGATCTCGCTGTGTGTGAAGCACCCCTTATCCTCATGGAATTCTATATTCAAGCCAAAACCTCAGATAAGGTACTGGCTTTGAAGTAACAATCTGGTTTTAAAGTGTGACCTTGGCTTATCTTGGTGTGGGGCTCCTCTGTTCTTTTTACCTTATCTACTTGTGTGGGATCCTGAAAGAAAACTCACTAGGTAGATCTCTCACTGCTGATTTCCCTGCTAAAGAGTGTACTACACTTCTTTCTATCCCTTCTGAATGCTCCTTCCCATGTATCTCCTGAATGAAGGATCTGCCATAATTGGGCAGTACAAGTACATAAATATCTTGTATCTTGTACAACCCCTGGCAAAAATTATGGACTCACCTGCCTCTGAGGATGTTCATTCAGTTGTTTACTTTTGTTTTTTTAAAAAAGCAAATCACAGACATGGCACAATACTAAAGTCATCTCAAATGTCAACTTTCTGGCTTTAAGAAACACTAAAAAAAAATCTTGAAAGCATAATGTGCTAGCCAGTAATTGTTACTTTTGAAAACGAAAAGGGGAAAAAATTACGGAATCACTCAATTATGAAGAAAAAATTATGGGATCATGAAAAACAAACAAACAAAAGAACACTCCAATACATCACTAGTATCTTGTTGCACCACCTTTGGCTTTTATAACAGCTTGCAGTCTCTGAGGCATGGACTTAATGAGTGACAAACAGTACTCTTCATCAATCAGGCTCCAACGTTCTCTGATCAACTTTGCAGGTTGGAGCCTTGTCATGGACCATTTTCTTCAACTTCCACCAAAGATTTTCAATTGGATTGGGATCTGGACTATTTGCAGACCATGTCATTGACCTTAAGTGTCTTCTTTCAAGGAAAGTTTTCACGGTTTTTGCTCTATGGCAGGATGAATTATCATCTTGATAAATGATTTCATCATCCTCAAACATCCTTTCAATTGATGGGATAGGAAAAGTGTCCAAAATTTCAATGTAAACTTAGGCAGTTATTGAAGATGTAATGACAGCCATCTCCCCAATGCCTTTACCTGACATGCAGCCCCATATCATCAATGACTGTGGAAATTTACATGTTTTATTCAGGCATTCATCTTTTTATTGTTTAGCTTTTCTGTATGTAAATCCCATTTCCTTTAACCGGTTCCTTACAGTTCAGTCACAGACATTGACTCCAGTTTCCTCCGATTCGTTCCTCATTTGTTTTGTTGTGCATTTCCTGTTTTGAAGACATATTGCTTTGTTTCCTGTCTTGACGCTTTGATGTCTTCCTTGGTCTACCAGTATGTTTGCCTTTAACAACCTTTCCATGTTGTTTGTATTTGGTCCAGATTTTAGACACAGCTGACTGTGAGCAACCAACATCTTTGCAACGTTGCGTGATGATTTACCCTCTTTTAGGAGTTTGATAATCCTCTCCTTTGTTTTAATTGACATCTCCTGTGTTGGAGCCATGATTCATGTCAGTCCACTTGATGCAACAGCTCTCCAAGGTGTGATCGCTCCTTTTTAGATGCAGACTAACAAGCAGATCATATTTGATGCAGATGTTAGTTTTGGGAATAAAAATTTACAGGGTGATTCCATAATTTTTCCCCCTGTTTGGTCTTGAAAAGTAACCATTACTGGCTAACACATTATGTTTTCATGATTTTATTTTTGTGTTTCTTAAAGCCAGAAAGTTGCCATTTGAAATTACTTTAGTTTTGTGCCATGTCTGTGATCTGCTTTTTTAAACAAAAGTAAACAACTGAATGAACATCCTCAGAGACAGGTGATTCCATATTTTTTGTCAGGGGTTGCAGTTGCTTTACTTGAACCCCAAAGAAATCTTTTGTGAGATTTGAAGAAGACAGTAGTAGTATGCAAACAAAAGAATATTAGTGAACTGGAGGCTGTTAATGAGGAATGGACGAAGATCCCTTAGTAATACTGTCAGAAGCTGGAGTCTTAACCATGCATCACATTTAGTGCAGGTCACAACAGTCAATGGGTGATCTACTATTTATTAAAGCCACCTGTCATGATGGGGTTGAATAATTCTAACAATGTTGTCTCGTTAAAAGTGGTGACTATTGGCAGTTGGAGATAATACTTATATTAATTGTGTTGGGTGATTTAATTTGATCTTGTTTGATTCTTTGATTACAAACAGCCGAGAATTTGTAAATTTTGCAAATAAATCTAAGTTTGCAAAAGGTGTTGAATAATTTTGATTGCAGCTGTACATGACATACTCGTAGTATTTGTTGTACAACCCATCAGAGTTTTTCTACCCTTAGAACATAATCTCTTGAACTGATCCTACAATTTATGCAAATTCCCGCTATTGCGAGAACCTACAGAAGATTAAGTGTTTCAACTTGTGTGTCAGTTTTGTGAAATAAACTTCTCCCAGATTAGTGAAATGATGGAAGAGAAGATCATGAGTGATGATTGGCGTAGATGCCTTCAGTATGTGCCATAAACAGCGGTACTGAGTAGAATCACACTTCAAAGTCGCCCACACCTCTCCGCAGTCAGATTCTGCCCGATCCTTCAGTTGCTCATCAAATGATATTATCATACCTATAAAGCAAAAATATTCTTTTTCATGCAATCCAGGAATAAACGTACACAATGGTGCTGACAGAAGGTTTAACCATTCTATACAATTGTGTGTAAGATCATCAGCTCATTATTAAAGCGTACATCCGGCGTCGTTAGCGACATCGCAGCGTGTGACAGGCTGGAGCAACCTTAAACGACCGCAAAAGAGGCAGAAATCATTTGTCTGAGAGAGGTCGTTTATTTATGAAAAATCGTTGTCTGGTCAGTAGCGATGTTGTTCCTTGTTCCTGCGGCATCACACATCGCTATGTATGATACCACAGGAGCGACGAACATTTCCTTACCTCCGTCCACCGGCAATGAGGAAGGAAGGAGGTGGGTGGCATGTTCCAGCCGCTCATCTCCGCCCCTCCTCTGCTATTGGACAACTGCCGTGTGACGCCGCACGAACCGCCCCCTTAGAAAGGAGGCGGTTTGCCATCAACAGTGACATCGCAGGGAAGGTAAGTCTGTGTGACGGGTGTTAGCGATGTTGTGCTCCATGGGCAACGATTTGCCTGTGACGCAAAACCGACGGGGGCGGGTATGCTGGCTAGCGATATCGGTAACTATATCGCAGCGTGTAAAGTACCCTTAAGCCTCACTGTTATAACATCTGCCTTTCGTCTGTGTTACATTGTTACTCCATGACTTAACAGTGTGCCCATCTCCCCTTTTAGACTAGACATAGGCCCTGATTCATCAATCATTATCTTTGTACCTTTTTTTCTAGATAAAAATTGTTCTAGTAATTCATGAATGCATTTACGCCTTTCTTGTGTAGTTTTTGGTATTTTTGCCTGATTTTCATATGCACCTTATTATTTACACTTTTTTAACCCCTTCCTGATATGGCGATATTTCTTTTTGGGCTTTTGTATTTTTCTTCCCCTTATTACATAAACCAAGGGGCGTAACTACCGCGGTCGCAGAGGTCGCGACTGTGACCGGCAGCTTCGGGGCCCGCTTTGCAGATCAGCAAGCGGCTCCTTTCTGTGAGAGGAGCTGCGCTGTTCTGGTGCAGACCACGTGGTCGCTATATCACCCGGTGCCGCTGACACCGGGCCCCCCTGCCCATTGTCAGCGGCGGCGGCGCCGGGCCCCCCTCCCCCATCATCACAGCAACAATGAAGAAGTGTGGAGCGGCCCGTGCAGCTCCACGCTCCATCATTCTCCCTCTGTGCCTGCACGGTGACATCACTCCTGTGCGACCACTGTGCTGAGAGCACAGGGCGGGAGGACGCCGACCGCAGCTGTAGGGGAACAGAGGAGAGGTCAGGACAGAGCAGCGGGGGAACGAGGACCAAGGTAAGAACTTGTTTTTTTTTTTTTTTTTTTTTTTTTAAATCAGCGCATACACGGTGGCCAGGGGTAAGGGGGGGGAGCATGGGGGCTGCCAGCATTATACATGGAGCATGGGGGGCTGATATGGGAAAGCTGGGTGCCAAGGACAAGATGGATATCAGAACATAGGAAGCTGGGTGCTGAGGGAAAGAGCCATGTGTCAGCATCATTATCCTGTACCCTGAGTGTTATTGTCCCGTACCCCAAGTGTCGGTGTACATAGAGAGGGGGGCCCAGGTGGGAACTTTGCACCGGGGCCCATCAAACTCTAGTTACGCCACTGCAAAAACCATACATCTTCTATTTTTCCATGGATATGGCCATATGTTGGGCTGTGTTTTGAGGAAAAAATGCAAAAAACAGCTGCATAATTTATTTTTTGGGCTTTGTTTATACAGTGTTCATTGTGCAGAAAATATTACCTGGCGATATGATTCTTTAGATCAGAACAGTTTTGGAGATACCAAACTTAGTTTTTTTTTTCTAATTTAAAAAATGTACATTTATTAAAAAAAAAAAACAACACCAATAATGTTGTAATTTTTAAAATGAATAAGGTGTGTGGGGAAAAATTAAAATGTTTATTGATATCATATTGGGGTTGACTCGACTTTTTGATTGCATTATTGTGTGGTGTTGTGGCAGCTACAAAAACAGCAATTTTGCAATTGCATATTTTTCTCTGTATTGAGGTTACAAATTGGGTTATTTAATTTATATTTTGATCAATTTTTTTTGGAATATAGCGATACCACGTGTGTATTTTTAATTGTTTAAAATTTCTTTACATTTGTTAGTCTCCTTTAGGGGCCTTGAACTTGCAAAAGCCTGATTACTTGTACCATATGTCTCCTAAAAAGATCAGCCACAAGCTGGACTTCAATAGAGCACCAACAAAGTGGTTTTCTTCAAACCTTCAGCTTTCATGGCAACCCATTGGCACCCCATTATCGCAGTGGGTGTTTAGAATGGCATGCCGCCTTGGCCATGCCGAGTAAATGCTGCAGTCAGAGAGGAAAACACAATTTTACAGGTTAACACCAGTGGGCTAAGCTGATAATCACTCACGACTCTAAGGCGGGCTTTGCACGTTGCGACATCGCAAGCCGATGCTGCGATGTCGCACACTATTGTCCCCGCCCCCATCGCAGGTACGATATCTTGTGATAGCTCCCGTAGCAAATATTATCGCTACGGCAGCTTCACATGCACTTACCTGCCCTGCGACCGTCCCTCTGGCCGGCGACCCGCCTCCTTCCTAAGGGGGCGGGTCGTGCGACGTCATAGCGACGTCACACGGCAGGCGGCCAATAGCGGCGGAGGGGCGGAGATGAGCGGGACGTAACATCCCGCCCACCTCCTTCCTTTCGCATAGCCGCCGGCTCCTCGCTCCTGCGGCTTCATACACAGCGATGTGTGCAGCCGCAAGAGCGAGGAACTACATCGTACCTGTCGCTGCAGCATAATTATGAAAAAGTCGGAGCCTGCAACGATGATACGATAACGACGCTTTTGCGCTCGTTAATCGTATCATCTAGCATTTACACACTACGATCTCGAAAGTGACGCCGGAAGTGCGTCACTTTTGATTTGACCCCACCGACATCGCATGTGCGATGTTGCAACGTGCAAAGCCGCCCTAAGTGTCAGATGATTATCTCCTTGGAAAGTCCGATTCAAAGACAGACATTTTTTACTTTATGTATGTCTAATTTTGTTGTGCAAATTTTGCAACATTTTAACAGCATGTAACTTTTTGCATCAGGGTTACAAAAAAACAAAAAATATAATTAAAAGTATTTTTAATTTTGTGCAAAATTCATAAAATACGCCACTTTGGAAAAAAAATGTACAAAAACTTCGACAAAGACCACAAGACAAAAAAAGTGTCTTTAAAAATTTCAAATGTTAAATTGGGCCCAACAACTGGCAAAAAAAAAGCGAATAAATAATCTGATACATTGCATTTTTTTTTCGTTATTTAGATTGTACCTTTTTTTAAGTTAACATGGTTTCATCTTTTTTTATCTTTTTGTTTTCTTGACAGTGAGGCCATTAATATTCTCATCCAGATGATTTGCCCTAATTCATCTATTCTGACTTTTTTAAAATGTCGCAAATTTTTGCGCACTTGTAGCCCATTCCAAAGTTGAAGACTCATGGTCCTACAATTAAATATCATGCAAAAAAAGATAAAAGACAATGAACAAGAACATCTTTAATGTCGTCATTAACCTACATGTTGCATTTTTTTTTCAAATTTGGCACAGAAAACAACAAATACCACATGAGGAAAAAAGTTAGGAAAAAAACGTACATGATGATACAACCCTTTAATTATTTTAATTACTTTAATTCATTTAATAAAGTATGGAAGTACTCTCGCATAGCAGGGACTGGGACATATTTGTAGAGTAAGTTATGCCTTCCGAGTGGCATCAACTTTGAAGAATTTTCCTGGTGGGCTAGGACACGCCCCATCCTGCCCTTGCTCCATCCACTTTGGGGGACCTGGCCAGGTCAGGATAGGCGTGAAAATGTTTTGCAACTTTTAAAAGTGTTTAACAGAAATCTGTTGGAAATACTTTGAAAATTTGGGCTTAATTTCCACAACTCAACTATCTAGTGACCATGTCATGAAAAAAATGGCTCCATGAAAACATAGGTTCCAATTTATTATTTATTTTTTACTGAAGGGACTATTAGCCTTCTGATATTTATTTCTGCGTACGCAACAGGTTCAGGTACATTCAAAGGTGCTTTTAATCGCATTTCTTTAACCTTTTTCTGCAGATTAGCACAAGGCATTGCATGATCCTTTAAAATGTTGAATGTTTTTCTTCAATTGCGCAAAGATAAAATTAGATGAGTAGTGTACTCCACTAAGGTATTGAAGAGCGACTGTACAAAAATTTAGCGAAAGTTTGAAATGTTGCAAATGATGAATCAAGCTAAAACATCTAGATAAAAAAATGGCCACATTGTTGAACAAAGACAGATTAAACTAGTTTAGTTAACTTAAAACAGTGCAAACTAATCAAGAAAGCACAGAAAAAAGGCACTATTAGACCACGTTCACACATTTAGTATTTGGTGAGTTTTTTGCCTCAGTACTCAGTATTTGTAACCCAAACCAGGAAGGGGTGAAAAATACAGAAGTGGTGCCTGTGTTTCTATTATACTTTTCCTCTGGTTCTTCCACTCCTAGTTTTGGCTTAAAAATACTGAGATAAAAAAACTCAACAAATACTCAACGTGTGTGTGGCGCCCTGGCCTATCAGGTCGTCACAGGGTATCGTGCAAACTGCCCTTCTGCACGGTATCTGCATCCTCTTACGGGTCCCTGACCTTTGGTGTTGCTAAGAACAAGCCAATCGAAATCCTAGAAACACTCTGCACCACACCCACCAGACACACCAATGGGTAGCCTGAAGGGAATAGGGCCGCCCACTTGGGGGGTTGGTTAGGGAGGGTCAGGACTGACAGGAGCAGTCAGTTTAGTGGTGACTCTCGTGAGGAGAGGTCACAAGTCAGTTGGAGGAGGTCAGGAGCTGGGCTCCTTGCTAAGACTAGGTGGTAGACGTCGGTCTGGGCCTGGTAGGAGCTGGAACCCCGGTCGCAGGGGATCATGACAAGGGGCACGGAACTGCCAAGGAGGGCAGCTGGCTGCCTTGTGCCATCTCCGGGCAGGGGCCAGGGCACGACGGGGTACGTGGACCCTAGGCCGGGAAGTAGCTTCAAGCGTCCTGGTAATACACCCGACGAGGACGGAGCCTTCAAGATCCGTTCTCCACTTGCTCCAAAATTGGGGTACTAGCGCAACGAGGGGGATAGGATTTTCCCAATATACAGTCCAGAAAATCCCAAGCGTGAACCCTGAGATCAAGCTCACTCCGTTAGCCATACGGATGAGCAAGACCCGACTAGTTCTATACTACAGGGGCCAACCAGTAAAGAAGGTGCCAAGGTAAAGGTCACAGGCTTACAAGCAATACCATCGGGCACAGGATCCAGGCGTGCTCCCTCCCAGCTGCAGCGGTGCTCAGAATTTCGGTTTACAAGTTGTCAGTGTCAGCGTTATTGGACTGAGTGAGTACGTAGTGACCCTTTCCTCCCCAACGGCATCCCTTCACCACCATCACCGAGCCCCGGGGCATTCCCCCCTACCCATGGAGGGGTTAAACACCTGGCTGCCATCCCATCGCCACCAGACGCTCCCAACAGCAGCGGTGGTACTCCACCTTACCACACACCGTGGGTGGCGTCACGAACTCTAAACACACAACCCCCTATAAATACCCCCCTTTTATTTAGAGTGGCTGTACGACCCCTCCCGGGTCCGGAGACCCCTCGAGCCACTGCGGATCCAGATCCGATTAGTCTTGGCTGCTGACGATAGGGCAGTACATGTGCACATGGGCTACGGTCGGCGTCACACGATACGATATATCGGGCGATATGTCGTCGGGGTCTCGGATTCCGTGATGCACATCCGGCATCGTTAGAGATATCGTAGCATGTGACAGCTACGAACGACTGAACGAGCAAAAATACTCACCTTATTGTTGCTCGTTGACACGTCGTTCATTTTCATAAAGTCGTTTCTCCTTCTGCGCGCCGGTTGTTCGTCGCTCCCGAGGCAGCACACATCGCTCCGGGTGACACACCGGGAACGACGAACACAGCTTACCTGCGTCCCGCCGGCAATGCGGGAGGAAGGAGGTGGGCGGGATCTTATGTCCCGCTCATCTCCGCCCCTCCATTTCTATTGGGCGGCCGCTGTGTGACGTCGCTGTGACGCCGAACATCCCTCCCCCTTCAGGAAGAGTATGTTCGCCGCCCACAGCGAGGTCGTTCGGGAGGTAAGTACGTGTGACGGGGGTTGACGACATTGTGCGCCATGGTCAACGAATTGCCCGTGACACACAAACGACGGGGGCGGGTGCGATCGCTCATGCGATCGCTCATGCGATCGCACGATATATCATCCCGTGTGACGCTGGCCTTAGAGCTAATTTTACTCCAGAGAAAAAGGTGCAAAGATTATGGTAAATCGGGTAGATATGGTAAAACATAAGTCCCAATTCATCAAGATCAATCTTAATGAGAGGCTTTGTTGGAGTCAGAAGCTCTTGATTCGTGAAGAGGTGCACACTCTTAATGAATCAGGAGCATCTGATGAGTGGCATGCCACTGTGTGCCTTGCCACAAAACCTACTCCAAGGACTTGAGTAAGATTTCTGGAGTGATGAGTGCCACAGCTTGTCATAAATTAGACAAGCTCTGGTGTCATGCCTGAGTTTTACCCCCAAGCTTTGCCAATTTTGTGAAAACACCAAAAGTAGCACATTTTTGCACAACTCTGAGTTATGCAAACATTTTGTGAATTTTCAAAGATTTTTAGTCTAATTTTCTGTTGTAAAAGCTTTGATGAATTAGTGCCAAAGTGCTATAAAGTTGTAGTAGTGTTCATCACATTTTCTCAAAACTCTTGTGCTGTCTTTCTGTTATTCATCCTGGAAATAAGTCAACAACTGAGTATCATCATTCCCTTTCTCCCTTGGATAGTGTCAGGTTGCCTGTTGTCATTTTATATATATACAATTAACTTTCTCATTTTGTTTTTCTTTCAGGAAAGGCTGAGGTGATAAATGCTCGCGAAACTGCCCCGGTTAATGCCACAGAGGACATGTTTGGGAACAGCACTGAGTTATCACAAAAAGGTGAACTGAAAAGACCTGAATTTGATTTATACTAGATATTGTGAAACATAAACTATTTCTGTATATTTACAGAACAGTGTACATCAGAGTCATCATCAGTTTTCACAAACCTGTCCTCATTGTTTCCGTGCATGGATAATTTAGTAATTTAGACTTCAAAGTTGGCACTGGTAGAATGTGAAAGTTAACATATAAAGACAGTTTTCTTCTGTGCTAGTCCTGAAAAGCAGGAGTTGTTTGAGGAAAAACTAAGCTTCAGATCAGAATTAAAAAGTATTTGCATGAAAGCCTTGATTCATCAAGAATGGCAATGTGCATGCCAGTCTCGATGAGAATCCATATTGGAGTCAGGGGTGTCTGATTTCATTAAGAGGTGAGTGCTTATTAATAGATAAGGCTCGTCTGAAAACTTACGTGCACCTCACAACAAAATAATCCAGTTAGTAGTAAATATTTCTTGCAAGGTAAGCCACAAATTAATGCTCTGTGTCTGTGTTGCCCAGAGATAGGGGGGTACTCAGATCTGGGCCAAGGGGTCACTTCTGCAGGTATCCCGGTGGCGTGACCCGGTCTGTGATCCCAGGCTCCACAATAAAAAGGGGATCAGGTAGGGGGAATTGTCCATGACGCCACCTGTGGGTTGCGGTGATAAGGTTGTGGCACCGCCGCTGCCTCTGGGGACCGTGTCCAGGACTGATGGTATGGGGCAGCAAAGTGGGATCCCCTCCACGGGTAGGAGAGTTGTAGTCCCAGGGCCCAATTGGGAGTAGTGGCTTGGGGAGTGACGGGTACAGTCTTCGGCTTGGACCAGGTGGTGCAGGAGTACTCACAGTATAAAGCAATAACTGACACGAGTTCAGGAATTAACCAAGTTGCTGGTAACTGGTGCCCACGGCCGGCTGCTGTGAGGATGGGTCCCACACCCGTGTGTGTAATTCATGTACTCTTTTCCTGCCCGAGGTCTGCGTCTGCTTTGCACACTGGTCCGGACTGGGTCCCGACAGCTGGCACCAGGGGGGCCCACTACCGTCTCCCGGTCCACTTCGGGTCCCACAAGCAGCTGGCCTATTCCTGAGGCCCTGACTACCACTTTCCCCAGCCCCACACAGGGGCTGCTTCCAGACTTCTCTCCTCCTGCAGACTGACTGAAAACTAAACTCTGCTATGCTCTTTCTAATCTCCTCCCTCCGCTCCCTTTTCCTGGGGAGGGGGTGAGTGGGACCTGATTGGATGGTGTGTTTCTGTGTGTGGGAAACTCCCCAAGGGAGTGTAAGATCTGCACCAAAAACATGGATGCAGACCTCTGTGACACCCTGGTTTTGCCAGGGCAGCGCACATGTCCACTCACCCCCGTCCTATTCTGAAACTGGTGTGAAAATACCAAAAGTCATTACATTTTTCCTCCACTCAGCATTACTCAAAAATGTTGAAATTTTTTTTGCCAGAACTCCGGCATAATCACTTTTATGAATCAGAGGCCTAAGTATCCTATCTACAATGAGATATACAACATAAACACCTTGTTAAAGGTGAAAAGGTTAACATTTTATATAGTATCTAACCATGATGTAAAAATAGGATGCAACCATGCAAACCAATCCAGTGGGTTTTAATAACTATACATAAAGCATGTATCAATCGATCAGCTATAACAAAAATACAACAATAGAACAAGGGAGTAATATTGATTTTCTTATTACAATGGCACCTGTCAATAGGGGCATCTTCAAAATGGCATGTGTCTTATGCTGTGTTCTCACTACCATATGTAGCAGTAAGGAGCTAATAAAGTTGGCCAGTGAAGAACAACTTGTGATCTGGTGACAAGGACATGGGCACACAAAGCTCATTGATGCACCTGAAAATCAAAGGCTGCCTGTCTGCTCCTGCCATACAGAAGAGCAACTACAGAACAAATTACTGAAAAAGTAAATGCTGACTATGATAGGTAAAAACCCTCAAATTTTCTCCTGATGTTGTATGATTTGGACTCCTAGATCTGGAAAGTTCTCTTGGTTTGGAAAAATAACATCCTTAAAATTACCTTGTTGTTCAAATTATTGTACTAGGTAGAGGCCATCCCCATCCATATTCCTTCTCAATTTGGATGCTTACATCCCCCTGTTCATCCTTCATGCCTTGCATTGTCAACTCACCTCCTCCACATTCTCTTTTACTCTATTGCCTCCTTCAGTCCTTTTAGTTATGTTTTTTTTTTTTTTATTTAAGTATGTTATATGTTGAATGTTATGTGCTTTATACCATGGACCTCAAGATTACCATGCTTATAATTAGAGTTGAGCGATGTTCTATGTTCGAGGTTCGCCAATTTCATGTTCGAATGATTTTTGGGGGTGCTCGAGATCGAACACGAACGCAAGCTTTTTGCTAAAAGCTCGATAGCTCGAGTTATGTTCGATAACGGTTCGATCAGTAAAAAGCCTAGCTAGTTACTAGCTGGATTTTCACTGTAATAGTGTGAGTCACTGTGATTCACGCTATTATCAAATTTCAGCATATAGTGTGCGGGGGGGGACGCGGTTTAGATCTGTGGTGCTGAGAGAATGCCGATCGCCATTTTTTTTTCCCTAAGCGCGAGTACAATGGGGCGGGCCAGGATGTCAGCCAATCACAAACACAACTAAGTGGATTTTTGCCAGACAAGCAAGAACATGTGTCATAGGCTGTGAATGTCACATGTCCTTGCCTTATAAAATACAGCCATTTCCCCTGTCGCTGCCATTATCTGCCTTCTGCGTGTGGGTGACAGTCACCGCTCACGCTGCTGCCGCCGATCCTGCTGTGTGTGCTATAGACATAGTGCAAGCTACACAGCGCTGTATGGATTAGGGACTGCTTGTTATTTCAGCCCTTTTCAGGGCTGATTTCCAGGCGTTCATAACCATAGCTGCTAGGCAGGTCCGTGCAAACGCTGTGTACAGCTTTAGATAACAGCGTCTATGTACCTCAGCTCAGGGAATTCCTTGCTGCATTTCATCATTAGGAGGGATAGAAAGTGAAGCTTCCTTTCCTGTCCTAGTACCCACAGAACCCGGCACTGTTACCCACCTGCCCAGTTTTGCCACGCTATTTTATTTGCCCAAAGAGCTGACACTTTTTCTGCCACCCTAAAAGTGTCTGGAATACTAACTTAGTTTTCCTTTCCTGTCCACTGACCCACAGAACCCGGCACTGTACCCACCTGCACACTTTTGCCACACTATTTTATTTGCAAACTGTGCTGCCACTGTTAGGGGCATACACAAATTGTCTGTGATAGTCAGTGTTGGTTCTTCAGCTGTCTATAAAGCTAGACCACCTCTGCATTGTACACACCTGTCCATTTTTGATACGCAATTCTAATTGCAAACTGTGCTGCCACTGTTAGGGGCATACTAAAATTGTCTGGGATAGTCAGTGTTGGTTCTTCAGCTGTCAATAAAGCTAGACCACCTCTGCAATCTACACCACCTCTCAATTTTTGCATCCACATTTTAAGTGGCCAATCTTGTCGCTAGCAAAATGAGTGGCAAAAGGACAGATGCTGGTGGAAAAGGGAACAGGCGTGTTGGAAAAGGAAAAAAAGTTTGTGTCTGTGGAATAGGTGGGAAATCTACAGTAACATCTGCTGAAGATAGGCCATCTTCCAGCAAAAGTAAGATGTCTACTACTTTACGTGGACAATCCGATGTGCTCCCTTTCTTACGGACCCGAACAACTGTAACAAAGGTAGATGATGCACAAAAAAAGAACATTCTTGAATGGATCTCAAGTGCTCCAACAAGTGCCCTCTCCTCCACCTCAACTTCAACATCCAAAAAACAACAGTCCTCTGAGTTGTCATCCCAATCACACTTGCTTTCTCCCAGCTCTCAAGTCTCCACCCACCCTGCTCTGTATGGTGTAACAGAGATGGCTGAGCCTGCAGAGCTGTTCAGTCACACTATAGCCTGGGAATCAGAGGTCTGCTCCCAAGCTACAGTGAGTACAGACCAGGAAATGGTCTGCAGTGATGCCCAGAAGCTTTGTGACTCAGATTCTGGCCCTGATGACCAAGTTTCTGAGCATAATGTACACCCTCATTCCCAAACTGTAACACCTGTTGATGGAGACAATGAGGAACATACTGATGACGATGAGATGCAGATACCTGATTGGGATGACAACTTAACTATTCAGTCAGGGCAGGACGAGGTTAGGTCTGAGGGCGAGGGGAGTGCAAACACAACGCTTGATGATGAAGTTCTAGATCCTACTTACTGTCAACCCACAGTCAGGCACTCGAGGAGGTCACTAGAGGCGGTGGAGGAGGATGCAACCGACGACGAAGTTATCTTGCGCCTTCCTGGACAGAGTTGGAGTACTGGAAGCACGTCTACAACAGCATCCTCAGCCACAACTCTGCCTCTGAGCACAAGTCGCGGTGGCTCTGCAGGTCGCATGGCCTCTAAGCCTTGCCTAGCCTGGTCCTTTTTTGACCTTGCAAAGGATCTCCCAAATCATGTGATCTGTAAAATTTGTCGCCAATCTATAAGTAGAAGCCAAAAACTCACCAGTTTGACAACTTCTTCCATGAATCGTCACATGAATAACAAGCATAAGTCCCAGTGGGAAGCTCACCGTGCTTTAATGCAGCATAGCGGAGCGGGCCAAACACCGTCTGCCCCTTCAAGTTCCTCCGCGCGCTATTCATCTTTTAGGACTGTGGGGACAGCTGTCACAACTGATTTTACACGCAGACCTTCCACCACTAACCGCAACAGTCAGTTTGCTTGGTAGGTCGTCAGTTGGTTTAGAAGGGGAAACATTTGCTTGTGTACAGCTCTCTCAATGATACAAGAAAAGACCTCACATCACCTTCCACAGGTGCTCAGGAAGGAAAAAAAGAGCTAGATAGAGAAGAATAACTCCGGCACACTGTATATTTCCCAAAAATAAAGGTGTAATGGACACAGGTAGTTGATTTCGAATCCTTTTCTTTTATTTAATGTGCAAAAGTGAAAAAGTGCTGTACAAAAACAAAGTCCGCCAGGTAACAACATTTCGGCCAAAGGCCCTTCCTCGGGTCGGACAGACTAAGATGGGCAGGAATCACTAACAGGTAGAGATATCAAGTATATAAATGTGCTTTTCCACCTGCACTAAGATATGAGTAGCCGTAGACTGTATATGAGTCAAAACATGGTGAGTACAATTCTTGTAGTAGATATGTAGTATGGTTCTTAGTAAGGAAAGGCTCAAATGGTCTCAGCACTAGAGATGAGCGAACCGGTCGCGGTTCGGCTCAAGCTTGGTTCGACAAACCGAGGTCTGGTTCGAGTTCGGTTCGGCGAACCACTCAAACCCATAGGAAACAATGGGAGGCAATCACAAACACATAAAAACGCATTATAAATGTACACATACAGTTAATAAACATTGGCATAACACTTACCTGTCCCCGGGATGCATCCTGCACTCTGTCTCCCGCAGCTTTTCCATCGGTAATCGCTGCGTCCTACTGGTAACCAGCAGTGATGCAGGACCTATCGTGACGTCAAAATAGCCATGTGACCAGTCACGTGTTTATTATCTCATTGGCTACAGACTGGTCACATGACTATGACGTCGCTTCACGGGTTGCTTGTGAGCTGTCAAACAGGCAGATCTCACCAGTGACCAGCCCCCAGCCAGCAGCACGCGTGGAAGCGATGCTGCGCCTAGTAACTAAGGTAAATATCGGGTAACCAACCCGATATTTACCTTGGTTACCAGCGCATACCGCTTAGCGCTGGCTCCCTGCACTCCTAGCCAGAGAACACATCGGGTTAATTTAACCCGATGTGTAGTCTGGCTATGTGTGCAGGGAGCAGGGAGCCGGCACTGACAGCGTGAGAGCGGCGGACGCTGGTAACGAAGGTAAACATCGGGTAACCAAGGAAAGGGCTTCTTGGTTACCCGATGTTTACCGTAGTTACCAGCGTCCGCAGAAGCCGGCTCCTGACTGGCTGACACAGCTGACACAGCCGGTCAATAACGGAGATCACCGTTGCCATAGCAATGCGCTTGGTAGCGGTGACAGTGATGTCCCGCTACTAGCACGCAGCGGCACCGGAATCACGTAATCGGAGCAGCATTGCTATGGCAACCCGTGCCACCGCTTACAGCCGGGAGCCTGTGGTCACTCTCACAGAGTGATTTCTGCACGGAGCACAGCGTCTTCCCCCATGCAGCTGTGCTGTCTGATGGAGCAGACAGAGCTGCATGTGTTGAAGGAGAAAGCAGACAGAAGAGCAGGATCGTGGAGGGCTGAGAGGGGGTAATAAAGATGTGTCTGTGTATTTATTTCTATTAAAGTATTTTTTCTCAGTGTGGTGTTTTGGGGTTTTTTTTAACCCTTTATTGGAGATTCTTAATGGCCGGGTCAAACGTGCCTGACATTAAGAATCTCTGACTTAATACTAGCTAGTAAAACAAAGCCAGTATTAACTCATGATTACCCAGCAAGCCACCCGGCTTCAGTGCTGCTGGAAGAGTTGGATACAGCGCCAGATGATGGCGCTTCTTTGAGAGCGCCATTTTCTGGGGCGGCTGCGGACTGCAATTCGCAGCAGAGGGGCCCAGTAACCTCGGGCTAACCTGTGCTGTGGATTCCAATCCCCAGCTGCCTAGTTGTACCCGGCTGGACACAAAAATGGGGCGAAGCCTACATCGTGTTTTGTTTTTTTTTTTTGTTTTTTTAATTGTTTCATAAAATTCAGAAATTAAGTAAAAAAAAGGGCTTCCCTATATTTGTAGTTCCCAGCCGGGTACAAATAGGCAGCTGGAGGTTGGGGGCAGCCCGTAACTGCCTGCTGTACCTGGCTAGCATACAAAAATATGGCGAAGCGCACGTCATTTTTTTTGTAGTTTTTTGGCAAAAAAACTAAAAATGCTTCTCTGGATTTTCCATTGCCAGTGAAGGTAACACCAAGCAGTGGGGGTTAGCAGCCAGAAGCTGCTTGGATTACCCTTAGCTAGCAATACAAAAAATACAGCGGGAGCCCATCTATTTTTTTTTTAATTATTTATTTAAATAACTAAAAACAAAAAGGGCTTCCCTGTATTTTGATTGCCTGACATGACAGTGCTGTAAAAATAAATCTTTAAAAAAATGACGTAGCGCTCCGCGGTATTTTTGATTCTCAGTGTAGATAAAGCAGACAGCTATGGGTTGCCACCCCCATCTGCCTGGCGTTACCTTGGCTGGCAATCAAAATACAGGGAAGCCCATTAATTTTTTCTATTTAAAAAATAGTTAAAAAAAAAATGACGTTGGGTCCCCCCATTTTTGATAGCCAGCTACGGTAAAGCAGACGGCTATAGCCTGAAAACCACAGCTGGCAGCTTTGCCGTGGTTGGGAATCCAATGTGGAGGTTACCCCAGGCTCTTTTTTATAATTATTTTATAAATATTACTAATTACAAAAAAAAAGTAAGGTCCCCCCCCAAATTGGATCACCAGCCAAGGTAAAGCGGACAGCTGTGGTCTGGTATTCTCAGGGTGGGAAGGTCCATAGTTATTGAGCCTTCACAGCCTAAAATAGCAGGCCGCAGGAACTCCAGACGTGGCGCATCCACTAGATGCGCCAATCCTGGCGCTTCACCCCAGCTCATCCCGTGCCCTGGTGCAGTGGCAAACTGGTTAATAAATGGGAATGGGGTTGATACTAGCTGTAAAGTCACCTGACATCAAGCCCAGAAGTTTGTGATGCCATGGCATCTATCAGATACCCGACATCATAAACTGTCAGTACTAACAAAAAAAAATCGACAAAAAAAATTTATTTGAAAAAACACTCCCCAAAACATTCCCTCTTTCACCAATTTATTGTAAGAAAAAAAATAAGGGGGACCCACGACGACCGTCTAGAATATGAGGGGAGACGCTCAGGGAACGTATCCCCCATTTTCTAGGAGTGCAGACCCTCCATGTGAGGAGTGTGGGTGCAATGAATCTGGAGATGGAATACCCCTTTAAGTCCAGTTATCCAGCTGAATGAATACTAAACAACAGAGCTCGCTATTTAGATGTGTTTTCTTGTGGCGTATAACGGACTCTCATGTTTGGTAGTCGTTCAGCAGGGCAACTATAAAATCAAATACCTCCATTTGGAAATGTAGTATGCGCTCTCCTGATCAACTATGTTCCTTACCTCATGAGCAGGGCATTGCAGTAATAATAATAATTTATTCATTTATATAGAGCTATTAATTCCATAGCGCTTTGCATACATTGTGAGGACCAATGGGAACAGTGTTCCCAATCTAAATTCCCTATCTGTATGTCTTTGGAGTGTGGGAGGAAACCAGAGTACCCAGAGTAAACCCACGCAAACACTGGGAGAACATACAAACTTCTTGCAGATGGTGTCCTGGGTGGGAATTGAACCCAGGACCTCAGCGCTGCAAGCCTGCAGTGCTAGCAACTGAGCCGCCGTGCCTCCCATTTAGCTTACAGATGCATAACCACCACTCACTGTGTCTGAAACACAGGAAGCTGAGCTGACGGCCGCTCTGTGCATGCGACAGTGTCTATTGTGAAGGAGAGGGCCGCGGGGGATCAACGCTGCACAGGTACCGTGGGACACCGAGGAACACCGGTGGGGTTATAGGGAGTGACCTGGCAGGGCCTGGGGAGGAGTTTTCTGTCGCATGTGTCATGGCACATGCGACAGAAATCAGAGGAGTAGGGTGAATTCGGCCAGCGCGCTGCTGTGCGCGCGGCCATCTTGGATTTCCTGGAGGGGGTCAGGGGGGGCACTTTGGCGACACCGGGGGACCGGGGAGGAGATTTATCTTGTTTGTTCATGCCAGATGGGAGATAAATAATTTTTCACCGACGCTGTCATTTACTGTAACGTGATCATCGGTATATGGTGTATACCGGTGATCACGTGAGCGGGGACCGGAAAAACCGGCCTTAATCATGATCTCCAGGGTCTCAGCTACCCCCTGAAACCCCGGAGATTTTCTGACGCTGGGGGCGCTATTCACTTATTTCTGCCTGCTGTTTATAAACAGAAACAGAAGTTCCAGGCGGCACACAATCCTTCAAGGCTCACTATTAGCCGAAACGCGTAATTTACGCCTGTATATTATGATTATGATGGAATAAACTACAAAAATATTTCAGAAGATTTGGAGTGCCGGTCCTTTGTATTAATTATGCTGTTTATAAACGGCAGATCAGAATAAGGCTACAATCACACAACCGATCTGTTTTTGCGGTCCGCAAAAAACGGTTAGTTTTTTTTATGGGTGCATCCGTGTGGCATCAGTTTCTGTTCCATATACAGTCCGTATGTCATCCGTGTGCCTTCCGTTTGTTTGCGTACTGCAAAAAAACTGAAGGAGGGAAAATACATACATTTACCCAGGATCTGTGATGCCCTGGACCCCCAGGGGTCACAGGTAACAACACACAACACCACACACACCCCCACCCCAGTGAGGCACCCGCAGCCAAAAAGTCCTGATCGCCTCCCTCAGGTCTAGCAAGGCACACCAGGTGGGCAGAGCCAGGCGGATAGGCATGCCCTGTGAGGAGTCTGCTGGCCTGAGGCAGGGAAAGGACAAGTGAGTCGAGTGGGGAGAGGAGTAGTGAGAGGAGTAAAAGTGGCGAGCTGAGAGTCAGGGGCCTAGGACGGAGCCTAGGAGCCCTTGGAACGGTCAGGCAGGCAGACGGTGGTGGCCGTCTGCAGGAGTCCGGTCAGGGACTGAACTGCGGAACCGTAGGGATCGAGAAGAGGGTGGTGACCCTTCGATCCCGAATCGGGGAGCTAACAAGTCAACCGGAGCACCAGGCAGTGTACTCAGACCCCGTTCTAGCCCAGAAGCAACCGGGCTCAGACAAATCTACTGATTGCGGTCTGGACCTCAGAGGTTCATTCCCACCCAAAGTCCCGATAGACGGCAACAGCCCACCGATTCCTGATAAGAGCCACTGCCAAGGGCCAGAGATCCAAAGAGCCAGCGCCTGCGGGCAAAAGGACTCCTCCGGTACCCAAAAGCCGGGGAGCGGACTACCATTGCTGAAGCATAGGAGTCACTATAGCAAATTTAAAGGTGCAGGAGAAAGGCGATATCACCAACCTGACTGGGGACACACGCAGCCGGCTGCGGGCACCGATCTACACCGAACTTGGTTTACCATTGACAACCCCCCCGCTCCTGGCCCCGGGACCAACAAACCCCCTACCCACGGAGGGGTCAACACCTAGCTGCGACCCACCACCGATCCCGGACAAGCCCCCGCACCCTCACCGCAGCGGTGGTGCCCATCACCTCACCACGACCCGTGGCTGGCGTCACAAACTGTTACCGGTCACCGCGGCTCCGACCGTGAAATCGGTCCACCCCAAACCAAACAACCAACCCCCCCGTTTCCAGAGCGACGTGGCCCCTGGTCCGGAGGCGCTCGAGCCAGCGACAACCCGGGCCCGGATCCGAGCGGCTCGGCGGAGAGCAGCCGAGCCCCCAGGGCGGTACAGATCCATAGCTTCAACCTACATGAGGCGGTCACATGTTCACTCCAGTGCCATTTTCTACTGCTTTTCACAGCGTAGAGCGCTCTGGTGATTTTCTTGTGCTTGTACCCTTCATAGCGCTCTGGTGATTTTCTTGTGCTTGTACACTTCATAGCGCTCTGGTGATTTTCTTGTGCTTGTACACTTCATAGCGCTCTGGTGATTTTCTTGTGCTTGTACACTTTATGTGTCTTTCTGCCATTATAATGACAGAAACGACTGATATGATGTACCACTCTCCTGCATTTTGTAATTTTGCACCCTTTGGTGCCTTTCATGTGGCACTAAGAGGTGCTTAGCCTTGTATTTAGCCAAAAAAAATGAAAAAAAATTACGTGGGGTTCCCCCTATTTTTGTAGCCAGCTTAGGGTAAAGCAGACGGCTGCAGCCTGCAGACCACAGCTGGCAGCTTCACCTTGGCTGGTAATCCAAAGTTGAGGGCACCCGACGCTGTTATTTTAAATTAAATAAATAATTGAAAAAAAAAACACGTGGGGGTCCCCCCAAAATTGGATCACCAGTCAAAGTAAAGCGGACAGTTGGGGTCTGATATTCTCAGACTAGGGAGGTCCATGGTTATTAGACTCTCCCCAGCCTAAAAATAGCAGGCCGCAGCCGCCCCAGAAGTGGCGCATCCATTAGATGCGCCAATCCTGGCGCTTCGCCCCAGCTCATCCTGTGCCCTGGTGCGGGGGCAAACAGGGTAATATATGGGGTTAATACCAGATGTGTAATGTCACCTGGCAGCAAGCCCTGGGGTTAGTGATGTCACGCATGTATCAGATACCCGACATCACCAACCCAGTGAGTAATAAAAAAAATAGACGACAAACACATTTGAAAAAACACTCCCCAACACATTCCCTCTTTCACCAATTTATTAGAAAGAAAACAAATCCAGGTCTGCTGTAATCCAAGGGGTTCCCATGACGATCCCCACTGTCCCAGTCAATGAAATGCAGGATGTTCCCCATTGGCTGGGAGAGCAATGCAGTGACCTGAGCTAACATCAATAGGTCAGCCCAGGTCACTGCAGGGGATGACAAGTGCTGCTGTCAGCGAGGTACATTACCTGCGCTGATCTCCTGCACTGCTGATAGCACCTGTCACTGACTTCAATGACCTTCACAGCCAAGTATCGCGAGCGGCCCGTGATGTCACCGCTAGTCAGTCTCGGGTCGGAAGCGAGAGAAGGTGATGTGACAAGCGGTGGCCATGGAGTACAGTGACAGCGCTGAGGTCGGGAGGGCGGGACTTCATCACCGCAGGTAAGCCGAGCGGGGCCATGTGTGCCGAGTGAGAGGTGGGCGGAGCCTAGTGGGGCCATGTGTGCAGAGTACCAGGTGGGCGGAGCCTAGCGGGGGCTATGTATGCAGAGTGCCAGCTGGGCGGAGCCTAGCGGGGGCCATGTGTGCCGAGTGCCAGCTGGGAGGAGCCTAGCGGGGGCATGTGTGCCGAGTGCCATGTGGGCGGAGCCTAGCGGGGCCATGTGTGCCGAGTGCCAGGTGGGCGGAGCCTAGCTGGGCCATGTGTGCCGAGTGCCAGGTGGGCAGAGCCTAGCGGGGCCATGTGTGCCGAGTGCCAGGTGGGCGGAGTCTAGCGGGGCCATGTGTGCCGAGTGCCAGGTGGGCGGAGCCTAGCGGGGCCATGTGTGCCGAGTGCCAGGTGGGCGGAGCCTAGCGGGGCCATGTGTGCCGAGTGCCAGGTGGGCAGAGCTTAGCGGGGCCATGTGTGCCAAGTGCCAGGTGGGCGGAGCCTAGCGGGGCCATGCGTGCCAAGTGCCAGGTGGGCGGAGCCTAGCGGGGCCATGTGTGCTGGCGGCGGAGTGCGAAGTGGGTGGAGCCTAGCGGGGCCATGGCGCTGAGGACGTCAGTGTCGTGGACTGCATGACTGGGGACAGGTGAGTGTGTGTGTGTGTACATGTACATGCCGCGTGCAGGAGGGGGCGGAGCGAGCTGAGCGGGGAAGTGTCGGCTCCCTGCACACGTAACTAAGATAAATATCGGGTTACTAACCTAAGCGCTTTGCTTGGATACCCAATGTTTATCTTGGTTACCAGCTTACCGCAGGCTGCCAGCGATGGCTCCCTGCACACTGTAGCTGTAAAAAGCCACGCTTTTGCTGCTAGAACTGTTCTCGAACGTAACTCGAACTGTCGAGCTTTTAGCAAAAAGCTCGAGTTCTAGTTCGATCTAGAACACCCCCCAAAATCACTTGAACTGGAGAACTGCGAACCGCGCTCAACTCTACTCAGTACTTGTGGTAAACCAATGATCTCTATGTGGTTTAATAAAGAACCGCCTACAGAGTAGGTTGTCTCAGGTGGTATATATAATCCTAGCGCAGTATAGGTCTGTATAGGGTATATTGATAGTAGCTCACTGAGCAGCCAGGGTTCTGAGAATTGGTGTGCCAGGCTCCAGAGTAAGGGGGAGGTGAGATCCAGGGCTAGAGTAGAGGATCAGATATGTTACAGGATTAGCCTGGGAAGGTGTCCATGGAGCATGGCTTTAAGAAGTCAAAGTAGCTGTCAGGCCTGAGCCTCTGGTGAAGTGGGAACAGACTGTGCATCCTGTGTCTCCACACAGCAGCCAGATCTCTATCCCTCAAATGTGGACAAATAAAAGGCCATTTCCTCCGAGCCATGACAAAGCTAAGAGGTTGACTTTATCCCTCTGTAAGCTCTTGGCTACCGAAATGCTGCCTTTCCGCCTGGTGGACACACAGGATTTTCGAGACCTTATGTCCATCGCAGTGCCCCAGTACCAGATGCCCACTCGCCACTACTTCTCCAAGAAAGGTGTGCTTGCGCTACACCAGCATGTCGCACACAACATCACCACTTCCTTGAGAAACTGTGTATGGGACCGGGTGCATTTCACCACCGATACTTGGACCAGTAAGCATGGACAGGGGCGTTACATGTCGCTGACTGGGCACTGGGTAACTATGGTGATAGATGGAGAAGGGTCTGCTGAACAAGTCTTGCCGTCCCCAAGACTTGTGCGTCAATCCTCTGTATGTCGAAGTTCCTCCACTGCTTCTGCCTCCTCAACCTCGTCTGGGTCCTGCACCTCCGCCCCAAGCCTGCCTGGTCAGGCCACCCGCATTGTAACTGCGCACAAGGAATCTCCTACATCTCCTTATTATGCTGGTAGCAGAGCTCAACGGCATCAGGCGGTCTTTACCTTGAATTGTCTTGGAAATCAGAGTCACACAGCGGATGAGTTGTGGTCAGCTCTGCGGTCCGAGTTTCGTAAATGGTTGTCTCCACTCAACCTGCAGCCAGGGAAGGCCGTGAGCGACAATGCTGCAAACCTGGGTGCGGCCCTTCACAGGGGCAAGGTGACACACGTTCCTTGTATGGCTCACGTGTTGAACCTTGTTGTCCAGCAATTTTTAACCCACTATCCCGGCCTAGATGGGCTTCTGCACAGGGCACGGTCACTCTCTGCTCACTTCCGCCGTTCAACCGCCGCAGCTGACCGACTTGCATCGCTCCAGAAGTCTTTCGGCTTGCCGGTTCAACCCCTGAAATGTGATGTATCGACACGCTGGAATTCGACTCTCCACATGTTACAGCGAGTGTGGCAGCACCGCCGAGCCCTAGTGCAATATGTTATGACATATAGCCTGGGCCAACGAGATGCAGAGGTGGGGCAGATCATGCTGCTGGAGTTGTCTCAGTTCAAGGACCTATGCACCCTTCTGCACAGTTTTGACATGGCGACGAATATGTTTAGCGCTGACAATGCCATTATCAGCATGACAATTCCAGTCATTTACATGCTGGAGCACACGCTAAACACTATTCGGAGCCAAGGGATGGGACAAGAGGAAGGGGAGGAAGTACAGGAGGATTCATATGCTCAAGGGATACCAATGTAATAACCTGCAGGTAACGGGATACGCAAGGACTGCATGGAACCACGGGGGTTAATCAATGCAAATTTAATAACATATTGCACAACACAGGTGGAGGAAACATGCGGGAAAGGAGCACAGCAGTAGAGATAATGCAATATACATACAACTACTTTGAATAGCTTGTCAAGGATAGGAAGCCTCAGATTGTACTCCCAAAAGCAAAACACAGAAATCCTTATTAAACAAAAAAACGCAGAGTCCTTGTTATCTTACTCGTATAACACTGTGCAGAGTCTTTTCCTATCTGTCCCTAACTAAAAGTAGTGTGCACACTTAACTGCAGGTTTCAGCGTGGGGTACCTCGTCACTGTTGGGGCCCGTATTCTGCCGGCAGACACCTCTAAAGTTCAGTCTTTGTCCCGGATCTGTAATTTGCCCGTGCTGTCTGGCACCTCGCTCCACATCCAGCCTTTCTTGGATCTGTGTCTTGGGGAGATGTCACGCAACACTCAGGTACTTGGACCTTGTTCAACAGGGCAGAATGCGGCCTTGCCTTCTTCCGCACGTCCGGACACACACTTCTCTGCATAAAAAAACAGCTACCAAACAAAACTAGCTCCTCTGCACATCCTGTTCAGGACTGTACCAAGTAAATCAAGTAGCAGGGGTTTGTGCCCGCTGTTCTTTGTTTTGACAGTAGGTGGCAGCATAACAAGGAAAAGTCCACAGTCTTCTAACCTATATATGTAAATGTTAACAGATCTTACATTTCCCCCCCTCTGTAACCTCGGCCGTCCCGGCCGATACTCTCCTGAGGCCCTCTGCACAGGGGCACACGGTGGCAACTCCTGCCCTGCTTCACAACCTGGTGCTTGGGAGCCAATGTCTTAAAACAGGATCCAGTGACAGAACACACAAGTTCATCTGCCAAGTACCGATCAGGGGGAATACCAGCGTTAGCCCGCTCAGTCCGGCGTGGTACTACGGCTAAGTCACCAGACGTCGGTGCCGTATCAGGGAGTACAGTATTCTCGTCCCCATCGCTGGCGATTGGTGACTCCTGCTCTGCAGGGGTGGCACCTGTGTCTTGAATGGATGGGGGTGTGGACCTCTCCCAGTCTGCTGGGTTGGTCGGGGCCCGCCACCATTCTTCTTCGACGGTAACAGGAACGGGCACGGGCACCGTCTCCGAGGTACTTTGTCTGGTCCTGTCTTCTGAATAGCAGGGCCTCAGCATATTACGATGCAGGATGAGGGTGTCGCCTCTTCGCTCGCCTCTCACTTCGTATACTGATCCGTGGGGAGAGATTCTTCTGATCACAATGTACGGCTCCGTTTTCCAGCGCTCACTCAACTTGTGTCTCGGGTGTTTCTCTGCAACTAGTACTCGGTCTCCTGGCACGAACGGGGCTTCACACACAGGTTTCCGCTGCGGGTGTGTCTTTTCTTGCAGCCGCTTGGTGACAATTCGATGGATAGTCTCCAGCCGTCGACGGTGACAGTTAACCCAGGAACCTACGCTCTGACCTTTGCTGATCTCGGGGGGAGCCAGGTTGAGCTCTTCAATGCCTCTTCCGGCTCTTCCAAACAGTAGTACGTATGGGGTGTACCCAGTGGTGGAGTGGACACGATTATTGTACGCCCACACGAGTTCTGCGAGATAGCCGGGCCAGTGATTCTTACGATCATCCTCCAACGTGCGTAGCATTTGTAGGAGGGTCCGGTTAAATCTCTCGCAGGCTCCGTTGCCCTGCGGATGATAAGGCGTAGTCCTTGACTTCTGCATTCCGTAAATCCTTTGCAGCTCTCTCATGACACTGCCCTGAAAGCAAGCCCCTTGGTCGGAATGTATTCTTTTGGGGCAGCCGTACACCCGGATAAAGTCATCACTAATGGCTCGAGCAGCTGATTCAGCTGTCTGATCTCTGGTGGGCGTCACCACCGCAAATTTGGAGAAGTGATCTGTCATCACAAGGCAGAACTGATAGCCCCGGTGGGAGTGGCCAATCTTCAGATAATCGATCATGAGTACTTCCAACAGCTCTTTGGTTACAATAGTCTGTACTGGTGCTTGCTGTGGGGGAGCCTTACTTAACTCGCAGGAACGGCACAGTTTACAGGCCTTCTCTACTGCCCGAAGCATCTGAGGACAGTATACTATTCTTTGCAACCACTGGTAAGTCGTGTCCGGTCCGAAATGGGCTCCCTTCTCATGCACCTCTCGGGCCAGTGGTACTGCCATCTTCTGGGGTATCACTACTTGCCACCGTACTTCCAACTCTGTAGCTAGGTGCACCTTCCGATACAGCATCCCTTCTTGCACCGACAGCTTATCCCACTGGCTGAGAATCTGGAGGGCCACGTGCGACAGCGTGGCCCGTATTTCCTTTCTAGGCTTGCTCTTCTGGATCACCCACTCTTTCACTTGAAGCAGTTCTAGGTCAGATGACTGGATTTTCACCGATTCCTCTCTGGTTTGGCCAAGCAGGCGTGATGTCGTGCCCGATGTAATTTCCAGCATACGAGCCTCTACCACTTGAGCCGTGAATTTACTGAAGTCCGGAATTTCGTCTTCCTCCAACTGTTCATCTCTCTCCCCCACTGGGGCTTCGGTGGTAACACGAGAAAGGGCATCCGCATTCTGATTTTCATGCTTAGAGCGGTACTGCACATGATAATTGTATCTGGAGAGTCGTGCCAGCCACCTCTGTTCCATTGCTCCCAGTTTGGCGGTGGAGATGTGAGCCAGGGGATTATTATCCGTATAGACTTCAATTTGGGCTCCCGTGAGATATTTCGAGAACCTTTCGGTTATTGCCCATACTAGTGCCAGTAACTCCAGCCGAAAGGAACTGTAATTCTCGGGATTGCGCTCGGCTTCTCGCAACGTCCGACTTCCATATGCAATCACCCGTTCAGTACCATTCTGTACCTGGCCCAGTACTGCACCCAGGCCGTAGAGGCTCGCGTCTGTATACAACCGAAAAGGGAGGTTATAGTCTGCATAGGCAAGCACAGGGGCGCTAACCAAGGCCTCTTTCAATCGGTGTAAGGCTTCTGCTTGTCTTGGTCCCCAGCAAATTTTCTGTGCTTTTGGTCCTTTCGCAGTCCCTTGGAGCAATTTGTGCAAAGGTTCTGCCTCCTTCGCGAAATCTTTGATAAAGCGACGGTAATATCCGGCTAGCCCCAGGAAAGCTCGAACCTCTCGCACTGTGCTGGGTGTGGGCCATTGTAGCACTGCTCTCACTTTCCCATCGGAGGGCTGTACGCCGGCTTCTGACACCTTGTGTCCGAGATATTCAATCTCTTCCTGAAAGATCCGGCATTTTTTTGGTTTTAGTTTAAGCCCATGGGCCCGTAACCGCTGAAACACTTGGCCCAGGTTTTCTAGATGTTTCTCAAAGGTTGCAGAATACACTACTATGTCGTCCAGGTAAATCAATGTGGCCTCGAAGTTCATGTCTCCAAGGCAACTTTTCATGAGGCGCTGAAAAGTTCCTGGGGCATTATTTAGTCCAAACGGCATGCGATTGAACTCTAAGAGTCCCATGGGTACAATAAATGCGGTCTTGGCCTTGTCTTTCTCTGCCACAGGGACCTGCCAATATCCGCTGGCCAGATCGAGGGAGGAGAAGTAACGTGCCTTTCCCAACGCCGACAGGGACTCCTCTATCTGGGGCAGAGGGTAGGAATCACGAACCGTGCATCCATTAAGCTTGCGGTAGTCAACACAGAAGCGGGTAGACCCATCTTTTTTCTTGACCAGCACGATTGGGGCAGCCCATGGACTCTGACTTTCTCTTACCACCCCGCTCTTCAGCATCTGTGCCAAAAGCTCTTTTACCTCTTGGTAGTACTTTGGGGGTATTTGTCTGTACCTTTCCCTGATCGGTGGGGCATCTACTGTGGGTATTTCGTGCCGAATCTTGTCAGTACAGCCAAAATCTTCTGCGTGACGGGAGAACGTGGCTTGATTCTCCCAAATAAAGTCCTCTATGGCTTGGGCTTGCTCCGAAGCGAAGGGGCTCAGGTCCACTCCCATCTGCCCTAAGATGACGCAACTGTTCCATTGATCAGTGGGTTTCTCTTTTCTTTCCATAGAAACAGCCCAAGTCCAGGCTTCCCCTGCCATGGGCTGCAATTCAATCGATTCTGCGGCCGCCACCTCTTCAGGCGCCAGGTAGACATGGGTCAGAACAACTCCCGAGGTCAAGGTGTAGGCCTGTTCACCGGTGTTCACGCAACGGAAAGGGACCCTTCCATTTCTTACTGTTGCTAAAGTGCGAGCCACCAACGGTTCGTCTCCGTTCTCTTCACCACGGTAAGGCTCCACCAACACCTCCATCCCCTCGAGTGTATGGTGGGCCCCGACTGGCAAGGTGAGGACTGTCTCACGATTTGGAGGTAGAGTAATTGTTGTCTGTCTTGGGACTCGAACCCTCCCCACCGGGTAGTGGCTCCCACCATTCTTCCACAGTCCTCGGGCACGGATAAGGTGTTGGAAGACCTTTTGGGCGGGCCTGTTACAACTGTTGTCTTCCAGTAATCACAGCCCCCCTTGTTGAAGAGCAACTGGTCTAATTCTTTCAGGACGTTCATGCCAACGATAGCTGGCACCTCTCTGTCGTACCGGCCCTTCGTTAACACAATCCCTTTTTTGCCTAAGTTCTGGCCACAGGCACGTATGTCCATCCACACGACCCCTACAACCGGAATGGGAAGATTGTTTGCAGCCCTCAGTTTGATATGTGCCCCTTTGTCAATGGATACAGTTTGTCCAAAATGTTGGTAGAAGAACTGTTCTGGCATGGTGGTCACTTGGGACCCAGTATCCATCAGGCATCTTACTTCTTTCCCTTCAAATTCGGCCGTGATCGTCGGCGTGCAGGCTGCTATATCTTCAGGGCGTTGGTTTTCTCTAAGCTCAGTTGGTCTCCCCGCCATGTGCCCATCCATGGAGGGAGGCACTGGTTTAACGGCGGTCTTTCTTGAGACGTCTTCCTCTCCGGACAGTGTCGGAATAAATGGTTCCGATTTCCACAGTTCCAACACTGGTAGTCTCCAGCGGGTCTTGATCGTCTCTGCTCGATCTGTCCCCTCTCTTCTTGATAGGTATGCGTGCGGGTATTTGGCCGCGGCGCTGTAGTTCCTACTTCTGACGCCGGGGCTTGCGTATTCTTCAGCAACTCTTGTAGAGCAGTAACAGTCTCTTGTAACTGATCCACTTTACCCTCAAGCTGGCTCGGTTCTCGGTTTTTCTCACCCGGGACTACCTTATGCATACAAACTTCACCCCAGGCGTTCTGCGGGTCGCAATTTTCAGTTTGTGCGCGGGAGACTGCTTCTTCAAATATCTGCTGGAAAGTTAGTTTTTTTTCTACCCTGAGCCGTTCACGGAGGGCACCTTTGATCTTGGGGTTATGTAACCCACGGAGGAATTGATCTCGTAGGGTACGGTCAGCATAACCGGGGGTTTGTGCTAGCTCTGGCTCTGCTGTAAGCATTTGTCTCATTATTCTCTGGAGTGCATTTGCATACTGTGGCAGACCTTCTTCTTCACCCTGCAGCCTGTAGAACAGTTGCGCCTGTAAATCTCCTGGTTCTGGTTTCCCGCCATACACTCTCTCAAGAATCTTCACCACCTGCTCTAACGTCTTTCGTTCACTCTCAGGGCGCAATAAAATGGTCTCTTGAGCATGGCCTTCAAGGGCAATCAACAGTATCTCCCCTTGATTTTCTGCAGTCACTCCTGCTACTCTCAACATGCCCCTCACTCTCTGCGCCCAGTCATGGAGAGGTACATTGCTGCCAGTAAATTTTGGTATATGGGTCAGCATAGCCCCCAGGGACAGCTGCCTTGCTGGTATTCCCCCATCAGGTTGTATTAGAACACCCCCATCAGCGACACCCCCCTGTCCGTCCATTGTTCCGTACCAGCCTGCGTATCCTGCCGACTACGCCAAATGTAATAACCTGCAGGTAACGGGATACACAAGGACTGCACGGAACCACGGGGGTTAATCAATGCAAATTTAATAACATATTGCACAACACAGGTGGAGGAAAAATGCGGGAAAGGAGCACAGCAGTAGAAATAATGCAATATACCGTATTTTTCGCTTTATAAGACGCACCTGATTATAAGACGCACCCCCAAATTTGGTGAAGGAATAGAGAATTTTTTAATAAATGGGGTCCGTCTTATAATGCCAGTGTCCGTCTGACAAATCATATAGGGTATATGTCCCTCATAGCCCCCCCCATCCTAAAATTAGCCCTCTGAATCTGGATATGGCCCAGTGATGCCACATGTCCCCTATGCCTGGCACACATCCTCTATGGCTGGCACACAGCCCACTGTGGCTGGCACACGGCCCACTGTGGCTGGCACACGGCCCACTGTGGCGGCACACGGCCCACTGTGGCGGCACACGGCCCACTGTGGCGGCACACGGCCCACTGTGGCGGCACACGGCCCACTGTGGCGGCACACGGCCCCATGTGGCTGCACACGGCCCCATGTGGCTGCACACGGCCCCATGTGGCTGCACACGGCCCCATGTGGCTGCACACGGCCCACTATTGCTGGCACATGGCCCCATGTGGCGGCACATGGCCCACTATTGCTGGCACATGGCCTCATGTGGCTGCACACGGCCCACTATTGCTGGCACATGGCCCCATGTGGCTGCACACGGCCCCATGTGGCTGCACACGGCCCCATGTGGCTGCACACAGCCCACTATTGCTGGCACATGGCCTCATGTGGCTGCACACGGCCCACTATTGCTGGCACATGGCCCCATGTGGCTGCACACGGCCCCATGTGGCTGCACACAGCCCACTATTGCTGGCACATGGCCCCATGTGGCGGCACACGGCCCCATGTGGCTGCACACAGCCCACTATTGCTGGCACATGGCCCCATGTGGCGGCACCCGGCCCCATGTGGCGGCACACGGCCCCATGTGGCGGCACACGGCCCCATGTGGCTGCACACGGCCCCATGTGGCTGCACACAGCCCACTATTGCTGGCACATGGCCCCATGTGGCGGCACATGGCCCCATGTGGTGGCACACAGCCCCATGTGGCTGCACACAGCCCACTATTGCTGGCACATGGCCCCATGTGGCGGCACATGGCCCCATGTGGCTGCACACAGCCCACTATTGCTGGCACATGGCCCCATGTGGCGGCACCCGGCCCCATGTGGCGGCACACTGCCCCATGTGGCGGCACACGGCCCCATGTGGCGGCACACGGTCCCATGTGGCTGCACACGGCCCACTATTGCTGGCACATGGCCCCATGTGGCGGCACACGGCCCACTATTGCTGGCACATGGCCCCATGTAGCGGCACACGGCCCCATGTAGCGGCACATGGCCCACTATTGCTGGCACACAGCTCCCTGTGTTATATATCGCCCCATGCTGCTGCTTTTAGGAAAATAAACTTTCCTTACCTTCTCCAGCATTGTCCTGTCTGTGTCCCCTCCTCGGGGTTGATCTCCAGCCTCCTGCATTTCCTGGTTCTCGGCCGGTCATGTGATCGGCACGGCAGAGTGAAATCTCTTGTGCCTTATCACAGCAGCAGGAGGGAGGCCTGGCAGACACGCTGGAGGAGGTGAGTAAAAAGTTTATTATTTTACTGTTTGCAGCAGCATAGGGGACATAGCTAACACGGGGGAGGGGGCATGTGCAATCAAAGAAGGGGCAGGCAGATATAATATACACTGCTGCCCCAGCCTATCGCCGCGGTGCACTTTCAGCACCATGGTGGTGGACAGCAGCTGTGCATATTATATGAGCGGGTGCAGGAGATTAAAGTCTGCTGCTCCCAGCTTTCACAAGTCCCCCAGCAGAGCTCCAGAGCTGCCTTCCCTGGACTCTGTAGTGTGTGTATATATATATATATATATATATATATATATATATATACACCCCCCCCCCCGTATATTCGGATTATAAGACGCACCCCCTACTTTCCCCCAAAATTTGGGGGAACAAAAGTGCGTCTTATAAAGCGAAAAATACGGTACATACAACTACTTTGAATAGCTTGTCAAGGATAGGAAGCCTCAGATTGTACTCCCAAAAGCAAAACACAGAAATCCTTATTAAACAAAAAAACGCAGAGTCCTTGTTATCTTACTCGTATAACACTGTGCAGAGTCTTTTCCTATCTGTCCCTAACTAAAAGTAGTGTGCACACTTAACTGCAGGTTTCAGCGTGGGGTACCTCGTCACTGTTGGGGCCCGTATTCTGCCGGCAGACACCTCTAAAGTTCAGTCTTTGTCCCGGATCTGTAATTTGCCCGTGCTGTCTGGCACCTCGCTCCACATCCAGCCTTTCTTGGATCTGTGTCTTGGGGAGATGTCACGCAACACTCAGGTACTTGGACCTTGTTCAGCAGGGCAGAATGCGGCCTTGCCTTCTTCCGCACGTCCGGACACACACTTCTCTGCATAAAAAAACAGCTACCAAACAAAACTAGCTCCTCTGCACATCCTGTTCAGGACTGTACCAAGTAAATCAAGTAGCAGGGGTTTGTGCCCGCTGTTCTTTGTTTTGACAGTAGGTGGCAGCATAACAAGGAAAAGTCCACAGTCTTCTAACCTATATAAGTAAATGTTAACAGATCTTACACCAACATCTACAAGGTCCAGACGTTCATCATCACCAAGGCGGCAGGCATGGGATGGTGGGGGAGAGGGATTAACAAGGGTTGCATGGTAGTAGCCAAAATGTTGAGGAAGGTGCAGGAGACCATGAAGAAATGGAGGACAAACTCTCAATGGACATGGAAGACTCAGCAGATGAGGGAGACCTTGTTCAAATTTCGATTGAACGAGGTTGGGGGAGATGTCAGAGGAAGAAAGCATGATTAACACCTCTACGCCACAAACACAGCAAGGACTTGGTCCACATTGATGCGCAAGACACGAGTGCCTTCTTGCTTCACTACCTACAACATGACCCTCGGATTGTCAAAATTAGAAGTGATGATGACTACTGGGTTGTCACACTATTAGATCCCCGGTACAAGTCCAAATTTGGTGAAATAATTTCAGCCATAGAAAGGGACACACGTATGCAGGAGTATCAGCATAATCTGTTACTCAATCTTAGCTCAGCTTTTCCACCAAACACCAGTGGTGCACGTGTGATGCCCTGGGCAAGCCAGGGGTCACAGGTCATGACACCATCACACACCCCATATTCCCTGCAGGCACACCAAGGTCAGAACACAAAATCCTTGTTGCCCTCCTCCAGGGGCTGATGTCCACACCAGGAGGTGGGCCAGGCGGTTGGCTCCGCCCACCGAGGAGTTCACAGTCCTGGAGGCGGGAAAACCAGCAGTTAGAGTTTAGAGTTGAAGGAAGGGAGAGGAAAGTGGTAGAGGAGCAAGTGAAAGGAGTTGAAGTGAAGGAGAAAGTGACAGCAACAGAGTCTGAAGTTGGTCCGGGTGTGTGCCCCGGACTGAGACAGCAAGGTTGGCAGACGGCGGTGACCGTCTGCAGGAGTGGCCTATTGGAGTCTACCGTAAGGACCGTGGACGGGTGGTGGCCCGGCGGCACCGGACCGGTACACAAAGAGAAGCCAGCACCATTGGCAGGGGCCTTTCGGATCCCGGCAAGGCTTGGAGTCGCCGTACAATTTGCCAAATCCGTCAGTGAAGGGGACCTCCGGGTCTCCCAACAGCCAAAGTCCCGATTGAAGGCAACCGTCCAACCATATTGGAGTGACACCGCCACCGCCAAGGCACCAGTTTCTCAGGGCCAGCGCCTGCGGGCAAAAGAGGGGCTCCTCCGGCTCATATCCAAGCTGGGGAGCGGGTTACCGGTGGGAATCCATCGCTACCAACAACCATATTTAGGTGCAGGGAAGAGACAGTCACCGCTAACTTGCAGGGAAAATCAACACCGCAGCCGTCCGAGGGACCCGTCCAACCAGCCGCTTGTTTACCGTGAACTGTGTCATCATCCTTGGGCTGAGTGAGTACCTCCGTGCCGTGCGGCACAGCGCTGCCCCTGCGTCCCTGCACCTCAACAGGCCCCATAACCCGCCTGTCAACCATCCTAACTCCCCATCATCGGGCCCCGGGACCACCAACCCCCTACCTACGGAGGGGAGGGCCAACATCTAGCTGCTCCATACCACCACTCCCGGGATCCCCATACAGAGCAGCGGTGGTGTCCACACAATCACCACAACCGTGGGTGGCGTCACGGACAATAAATCCCCAAAACCAATCCCCTTTTCACTCACGGGCGAGGAGCGCCGCTCGAGTCCCCGGGATCCGGCCCATCGCTCGAGCCACCGAGCAGCAGCGGCCGCGGCAGCCGGACCCGACCAGTGGGAGAGCGCGGCGTCCCCTCCTCCGCCCGTGACAACTTAGCGTCACGAACAGGATCTTACCGCTCTGCCGTCTGGTAGAGGTGCGCCTTGTTACCGCCGGAGGTGTCCGGCCAGAAAATTTCAGAAGCCGCCATCTTTGGCGCGAAAAGTTCCCGCTCGAGCGTCTTCTCGAGTAGTGGAGGCGCGAAGGCCAAAACCCCGCCCCGATAGAGGAGGAGCCGGAAAAAGGCTAAGGGGGACGGAAACAAGATGTCTGCGCCCGACGGAGCCGCTGGGGGAGCGGCGGTCGCAGCCGCAGCGGCACCCGTGGATGGGAATGGGCCTGCCCAGGTCCCGGCCGCGCTGGCGGGGGGTGCCGCGGCCCCAGCTCTCGCTCAGGTAATGCCGTTCTCCTTGCCCTATGTGCCCGGAGCGACCTGGCTACCGCAGTACGACGGGAAGCCTGATGCGTTTCAGGTTTTCCGGAAAAAGCTTAACCCGCTCCTGGAATGGTACCCCCTGACTGATAAGCAACGTGCAGCGGTAGTGCTGGGCCAGCTAACCGGCGCGGCTGAGCAGGAGGCGGAGACCTGGGCCGAGGGGGACCGGTTCTCTGTAGCCACCATCTTTGAGAAGCTACAGACTGCCTTTGAGACCCGTACCGAAGCTGAGCTGAGGATGCAGTTTTACCAATGTCGGCAACGGTCTGTGGACAGCATTCGGGACTACGCTTTACGTCTGCAAACCGCCCTCCGCACACTGAAGCAGGTGGACACCATCAATGAGGCGGACAGCAACAAAATGTTAGTAGAGCAATTTGTGCAGGGGATGAGATCCTCTGAGGACCGCAAACAACTCCGGCTGTGGGCCCTAGAACACCCTGACGTGGACTTTGCTGTGTTAAAAGAACGGGCCATTAAAGCTCTGCAACCCCCAGCTTCGGAAGTCTTAGAACCAGCCCCGTGGCCAGTTGAGACGGCCCCCGTCGTGGTTGCCCCTGCCCTACCAGTCTCTCCAGAACTTACAGCTCCAAGCAGCACAATGGAAGAATTGGCTGCCCAGGTCCGCCGCATGGATGGAGACCTCGCCAAGATTCTCGCCGCACTCCAACCTCTGACCAGAACCCAGCCTCCAGCCAAGATACAGCTCACCGACAGCCCTGAGGATGTTCCCTGGATGCCGCGGAGAGGTGCTAACAACTCGCGGAACAGATCTCCAACCTGCTACAGGTGCAGCAAGCCTGGCCATTACTTCCGACAGTGCCCGTTAAACGAGCAACCCCTGGGGCCACGGGCCAATCCTCAGGAGTAGAACCCCGTGGCCCCCCAGACTGGCGGGACCGGTATATCGGGGCCCGACCCATCATCCCCGTGGCTGTGGACGGCGTACCGGTGATGGCTCTCTTGGACACTGGATCACAGGTAGCCACCATACCATACACATTGTACCAACGGTATTGGGGGACAGACGAGCTGGCTCCCCCAGATACTAGTATAACACTAATTGCTGCTAATGGACTCCCATTGACCCAAGTGGGGTATAAACAAGTGGCCATGACAGTGGGGCAAGCTGAACTGCAACACCAGGGTATGATTGTGATCATGAATGAACCCAGTGATCATAACCCGAAGATAGTGCTGGGAACCAATGTGATGGAACACTGTATGAGTGATGTATTGGCCCTACTGCAGCAGCTAGCCGCCACGGCGGCGGGGAGCCAACAGAGAGCTGTGCAGCGTGAGATCCGAGCCTTGATGTACCGCCAGCGTGTAAACTCAACAGGAGGAGAGATTGGTGGAGTGAGAGTGATGGATGCCGCTCCGTTGACTGTGCCCCCTAGGAGTGAGATCATGATTTGGTGTAGGGCAGCAGTAGGGCCTCAGGGGCGTGACTACCCTACCATGATAGAGCCCATGCCCTCTGAACACTGGCCCACAGTAATGGCCGCCCGAGGGGTGGTAGATGTAAAAAAGGGGAGAGTGCCCGTGAGGGTGCTGAACTGTGGGGAGGAAGAAGTCAGGCTTCCCCGGTATGCTACACTTGCCAAGTTGCTCACCCTAGATCCCCACACCATCCAGGATGCAGCTCCTCCAGTCTCACTACCCACTGCCAACACTCACCCGCCCCAAGGGGAGTTAGAGGGGTGGCACCAACAGCTACACGTGGGCACTGACGAGACCCCTACACATCACAAAGAAGGGGTATACAGGGTGGTACGGGAGTATGAGCAAGTTTTTAGCAAACATCCCCTAGACTTTGGTCAGATTAAAGGGGTCCAACATCATATCCCTACCGGTGAACAGCCCCCTATCAAAGAGAGGTACAGGCCCATTCCCCCTGCACACTACCAGTGCGCCAAGGACATGTTGAGGAATATGAGGGAGGCAGGGGTTATCAGGGACAGCTGTAGTCCCTGGGCCGCCCCGTTGGTACTAGTTAAGAAGAAAGACGGCACCATGCGGATGTGCGTGGATTACCGGAAGATTAACCAGATAACACATAAGGATGCCTACCCTCTGCCCCGTATTGAGGAGTCCTTGTCCGCGCTGAGAACCGCCAACTACTTCTCCACCCTTGACCTCACCAGTGGGTACTGGCAGGTGGCCGTGGCGCCCGAAGACCGAGAGAAAACTGCCTTTACCACCCCTATGGGACTCTGTGAATTCAACAGTATGCCGTTTGGGCTGTGCAATGCCCCGGGTACCTTCCAACGGCTGATGGAGTGCTGTTTGGGGCACTTGAATTTTGAAACCGTCCTGTTGTGTCTGGATGATGTAATTGTGTATTCACAGACATATGAAGCCCATCTGGAACACCTAGCCGAGGTGGTCGCGTCCCTTGCCAAGTACGGGATGAAGTTGAAGCCCTCCAAGTGTCATCTGCTGAAACCCAGGGTGCAGTATCTGGGGCATGTGGTGGGAGCAGAAGGTGTCGCCCCCGACCCCGAGAAGGTCACTGCCATCCAAGACTGGCCGAGGCCAACCACCGTGAGGGAAGTAAGGCAGTTCCTGGGTCTGGTGGGGTACTACCGTCGCTTCATCAGGGGATACACGAAGATGGCTGCCCCCATGCAAGACCTCCTCGTGGGACAGACCAAAGGTGGTAGACCCCTCGGAGCCCCACTGGTGTGGGAGGAGAGGCATGAGGAATCTTTCCGTCAGCTGAAAGCGGCCTTGACCGGGGAAGAGATCCTGGCGTATCCTGATTACAGCCACCCATTCATCCTCTACATCGATGCCAGCAATGTGGGCTTGGGGGCAGTCTTGTCCCAGGTCCAGGATGGGAAGGAAAAAGTGATTGCCTATACTAGCCGAAAACTTCGACCGACTGAAAGGAACCCTGAAAATTACAGCTCTTTCAAGCTGGAGCTCCTGGCGCTGGTGTGGGCTATCACCGAGCGGTTCCGCCATTACTTGGCCGCAGCAAAATTCACCGCTTTTACGGATAACAATCCGCTGACCCATCTGGACACGGCCAAATTGGGTGCGTTGGAACAGCGGTGGGTGGCCAGGCTAGCCAACTACGACTTCACAATTAAATACAGGGATGGTCGTGCCAACGTTAATGCTGATGCACTCTCTCGGATGCCCCACTTGTCAGAAGAAGGGTGCGAGGATGACGACCTCGAAGAGATCGAGTTGCCTGTATTTCACCAGCCACCAACTGGGAAGGTACATGTCCACCAACAACGGGTGAGCCTGGATCCACTGCCTAGCCAGGACTGGCAGGAAGCTCAAAACCAGGCGCCCGCTGTCCGCTTAGTCAAGACTCTGGTGGAGCAAGGCGCTGCTGGAATAGACCCTGCCGCCCCAGCTGAAGCCCAACGCCTGTGGAAAGATCGGACCCGGCTGTATCTACACCAAGGGAAGTTGTACCGCGAGCTGGTTAACCCAAAGACTCATGAGAAAATCCGCCAGTTGGTGATTCCCCAAGCTAATGTGTCCACCATTCTACAAGCGTACCATGATGGTGCCGGACACTTTGGATGGAAGAAATTGGAAATGCTGCTGAGGGGGCGGTTCTATTGGAGTGGGATGTGGGAGTCTGTGGAGGCCTGGTGCCGAGAGTGTGGCCCGTGTACACTGAGAAGGAAGGACGAGGCCAGCCAGAAGGCACCTCTGCACCCGATCGTTACACACCAACCGCTGGAGCTGGTCCCCCTGGACCATGTGAAGCTCACCCCCAGCCGAAGTTGGTACACTTACGCTCTCACCATAGTGGATCATTATTCAAGATTCATAGTGGTTGTCCCGGTCAAGGACCTAACCGGCCGTACCGCCGCTAGAGCGTTCCAAGCTTACTTCTGTCGACCACATGGTACCCTGAGAAGGTGCTCACTGACCAAGGCCCAGCCTTTGAAGCAGAGGTGTTCCATGAGTTCTGTCAGCTGTACGGCTGCAAGAAGATCTGGACCACGCCTTACCATGCCCAAACCAACGGTTGTGAAGATGTAATTTACCCTCTCACTGTATATGCTGTACAGATTTCTATTTCAAGCTGGGTTCATTGTCTTATTTGAACTACTTCTGTGTACATTTCTATTGTTGTAGGTAATCACCCCCTAAAATGCAAGGTTATATCCTCTTGAGGCACTTCCATCCCTGGGAGTAGGGGGAGGTGGGCCTAGAGTCCAACTAGTGTAAACTCTGCTTACCTGGGAGATTCAGTCAGAGTGAGCTGAAACTTGAAGAGAGCAGGAGCTCCAGCCTGTGTGGCTGTGGACACGGACGGAGCTAGGCCTGTGTGGCGGCCCGTGGGATTGTGTGGAACTCTTTGGACTACTGTAAGGACGAGTGCTTTGTAATCCGGTCCGAGGATTGTCGGGAAGGGCCCCCGAATCTGTTTTACGTGGACTTATCGTGTGCTGTTCCAGTGTTCTTGTGAATAAACCTGTTGGATCGTTCCTCGGCCTGTTGTCTCTCCTTGCTCTGCTGTACACCCCGTCACAAACTGGTTGGCAGCGCTGGGATCAGAGCAGAAGGATTGGAGGACAACGGCCCATTAACATCTGGAATCAGAACCTCAGAGTACAAGAACTGGACTGTGGTGAGCCTACAAACAATGGCCCGTGAAGTAGGAGTTCGTTTCAAAGGACTCTCCAAGGAGCAGCTGATTGAGGCGCTAGAAGGAGTCTGTTCGCAAAATGACGTGGAGGAAGGATCCTCACAGCAAACGGAAGAAAGACGGCAGCCGGAGGTTAATACCCAAAAAAGTCAATGGGTTGTGTTGTACAAGGAGGAGATGGCACTGCTTGGAGATGAGGCCACCATAGAAGATAAGAGGGAGGCCATGCGTGGAGCTAAAGAGAAGGAGCGCAGGATGGAGGAGATGGCACTGCTGGATAAGGAGCTCGCTGTGGAAGCCGCGAGAGGTTCCAGACAGACTGTAACCCCAGCACCCATCATGAGGGAACTTCCCAGCGTGTCCCGCAAAGACTTTAAGCCGTTTAATGAGGCTGCAGGCGACATTGAGGGCTTCTTCCAGGACTTTGAGCATCAGTGTCGATTAATGGAAGTCCCGGACAGGGAGCGTGTCCGGCATCTGGTTGGGCTCCTAGAGGGGGGAGCTGCTGAAGCCTATAGAGCTATGGACCCTCGGTGGAACTGTGAGTATGCGGATATTAAACAGACTATTCTAGAACATTATGCTGTGACCCCAGACACTTACAGGACTCAGTTCCGTGCTTTAGCCTGTGATGGGGAAGTGTCTTTTAAGATATATGCTCATAGACTCCAACAAATATGTAATCGCTGGCTGGAGGCAGAGGAGGCCTTATCTTGGGGGACCTTCCTGCAGGTCATCCTAAAAGAACAATTCTTTGCCCAGTGCCCCGCTGAGATCCGGGAATGGGTGCGTGAGAGAAAACCAGCGACAGTGGAGGAAGCTGCTGCTCTAGCTGATGAGGTGCTCACTATCAAGCCTCAGTGGAGGGTTCTGTTGGAGGATGGAGAGACGCCTAACAGCTCCACAACACCGGATGCCCCCAGTTATTCTGTCCCCATTGTTCCCCGTTCCGCTAAGCCACCACATGTTGATACCCGTGTTAATGTGCCTCCAGTTGCTTCTACTGCACTTTCTGGAATACGCCGGGGTCCCGGGCATTTGCAGGCCTCATGCCCAGCCAGCCCATGGAGGAATCATCCTCAAACCCCTACAGCACCTTCAGGTGGGAGCCGGCCTCCAAGTTCCCCTACCCCTTACCCAAGAGGACACCTTGGATGGAGGGAGACCCAGCGCAGATGCTATCAATGTGGACAGCCAGGGCATCGGCAAGTCTCCTGCCCAGCTGTTCAAATGAGGACTGATCCTGCACCCAATCGGATTGTTAATTATTTACAGCCCAGTGCCATGGAGGAAGATGTAGCACCGTTATGTGAGGACTGGCCTAGTGACTCAGCCCCCCATGTTGCACCACCAGGAGTTTACGGGGTGCGACCCGCAGTTATGACGACTTCTGCTCATCGAGGTAAGCACTTGCAGGAGGTTGTGCTGGATGGACAGAGACTTGTTGGATTTTGTGACTCGGGTGCTTTCCTCACACTGGCTGATCCCCGAGTGGTTCGGCCTGAGGCAATCCATAGAGGACCTGGGATTGTTATTGAACTGGCTGGTGGACAATGGAGGACTATTCCCACAGCCACTGTGGATCTGAACTTTGGTTTTGGGGTCAGGCGATGTGTGGTTGGGGTGATGGGTGGTCTGCCTGCAGCTGTTCTCCTGGGCAATGATGTGGGAGAGCTACGATGCCAATTCGTGGCTGCATGAAGCCACATGTAAGTAACGCTCTGCCTGTGTGTACTTAACCAGTGACCTGTAGAGGTCCCTAGTACGAACACAAGTTGGGAGGGGGAGGGATTGTGAAGATGTAATTTACCCTCTCACTGTATATGCTGTACAGATTCCTATTTCAAGCTGGGTTCATTGTCTTATTTGAACTACTTCTGTGTACATTTCTATTGTTGTAGGTAATCACCCCCTAAAATGCAAGGTTATATCCTCTTGAGGCACTTCCATCCCTGGGAGTAGGGGGAGGTGGGCCTAGAGTCCAACTAGTGTAAACTCTGCTTACCTGGGAGATTCAGTCAGAGTGAGCTGAAACTTGAAGAGAGCAGGAGCTCCAGCCTGTGTGGCTGTGGACACGGACGGAGCTAGGCCTGTGTGGCGGCCCGTGGGATTGTGTGGAACTCTTTGGACTACTGTAAGGACGAGTGCTTTGTAATCCGGTCCGAGGATTGTCGGGAAGGGCCCCCGAATCTGTTTTACGTGGACTTATCGTGTGCTGTTCCAGTGTTCTTGTGAATAAACCTGTTGGATCGTTCCTCGGCCTGTTGTCTCTCCTTGCTCTGCTGTACACCCCGTCACAACGGTATGTGTGAGAAGATGAACCATTTGGTCCTTGGCCTCCTCAAGACGTTGCCACTAGAAGAGCGGAACCTGGTGCCGGAGAAGCTGCCTGACTTGGTCGATATGTACAACAATATCCCATCCAGCTCAACGAAGTGCACCCCAGCATATCTGATGAGGGCTCGCCCCGGCCGACTGCCGGTGGATCTGGAAATGGGACTGGAAGCCCCAGAGACACTCCCCTCGACGGCTGAATGGGACACCCGGCGGAAGGTTCAGTACCAACAGATTCAAGAATATGTGGAGAAGAACTTAAGTCGGAGTCGAGAACAACAGGAGCGGCGCTTCAATCAGAAGGCGTCTGCTGGCCCTTTCCAGCCTGGAGATGTAGTGCTGAAACGGAAGAGGAGAACCCACAAGCTGGATGATCAATGGGAACAAACCCCATACATCATACAGCCCACAGGATGGGAAGATGGGAATGCTTACCAAATCAGTCGTGACCAAGGGGGCACTTTAGCCACGGTTTCTCGGGACCATCTGAAAAGGTGCCCACCTGCATTGAGGGCAATGGCTGAAGTACCGGTTCCTCCACCAGTAGAGAAGGCAAAAGAGGTAATCCACACCGTGATGGGTGACTTCCCAGTGGACTGGCCCACACAGAACGGCGCGGTGATTCTTCCAGTGATCCTGTTCCCACAACCCGTGGATGAAGAAGTGATGGAAGTGGTCAACCGTGAGCCAGAGCCAGTGCCAGTGCCCAGGGATGAACCTGTGCCCAACTCCCCTATGCCTCCGCCTGCCCCACACATTAGTAGGGAAGAGGAACTGATTGTTCCCTCTTCCCCGCTGCCTGTCACCACTGACGCCGGGCCCCGGAGGTCCACTTGTCCCAACCTAGGTAGACCCCCACTTAGGTACAGGGAAACTGTTCTTTAAAAGTAAATGTGTGTTAAAAGTTTGCAAGTTATGAGAAAATGAAAATGATCACCGAAGTCTCATCTGATTGTCAGCAACTGTGATTGAACCGGCCGTTGCCGGCACCGTTGTCCCTGTGGGGACCACTTGAAGTTGCGTAAGGGACTCCTTACGGACAAGCCCGTGAACTTGCAGGGCAACCACAAACGTTAGTGGCTTGTAAATAAAATGTTTGTTGCAGCTGCCACCGTACCGCCTCCGGAGAGGCAGATTGGAGGGAGGGCCCGCAGTGGAGCAGGCTGGGGCCCAGCCACCACCGGAACCGGTGGCTACCCTCTGGAGGGGAAGGACAGATCCCACTCGGGTAACTTGGTTCAGGACTGGGGTCAAGGGGTGCTGCCTGTTTCTTAGGGGCAGCATCAGGGCCAGGTTACTTGGGTGGGAGAGAGCGGCAACCGTTACCGTAACGTTTAAGGAAAGTGCCTCCCGTTGTGGGATGATGTTACTATACTTGTATATCTTGTTTTTCTTATCTTTTCAGAAAAAAAAAAAGGAAAATAAAACCGGTGTTGGACGGGCAGCCCGAGGACGGTCTGCGTTTTGCTAAGGGGGAATGTGACGCCCTGGGCAAGCCAGGGGTCACAGGTCATGACACCATCACACACCCCACATTCCCTGCAGGCACACCAAGGTCAGAACACAAAATCCTTGTTGCCCTCCTCCAGGGGCTGATGTCCACACCAGGGGGTGAGCCAGGCAGTTGGCTCCGCCCACCGAGGAGTTCACAGTCCTGGAGGCGGGAAAACAAGCAGTTAGAGTTTAGAGTTGAAGGAAGGGAGAGGAAAGTGGTAGAGGAGCAAGTGAAAGGAGTTGAAGTGAAGGAGAAAGTGACAGCAACAGAGTCTGAAGTTGGTCCGGGTGTGTGCCCCGGACTGAGACAGCAAGGTTGGCAGACGGCGGTGACCATCTGCAGGAGTGGCCTATTGGAGTCTACCGTAAGGACCGTGGACGGGTGGTGGCCCGGCGGTACCGGACCGGTACACAAAGAGAAGCCAGCACCATTGGCAGGGGCCTTTCGGATCCCGGCAAGGCTTGGAGTCGCCGTACAATTTGCCAGATTCGCCAGTGAAGGGGACCTCCGGGTCTCCCAACAGCCAAAGTCCCGATTGAAGGCAACCGTCCAACCATATTGGAGAGACACCCCTACCGCCAAGGCACCAGTTTCTCAGGGCCAGCGCCTGCGGGCAAAAGAGGGGCTCCTCCGGCTCATATCCAAGATGGGGAGCGGGTTACTGGTGGGAATCCATCGCTACCAACAACCGTATTTAGGTGCAGGGAAGAGACAGTCACCGGTAACTTGCAGGGAAAATCAACACCGCAGCCGTCCGAGGGACCCGTCCAACCAGCCGCTTGTTTACCGTGAACTGTGTCATCATCCTTGGGCTGAGTGAGTACCTCCGTGCCGTGCAGCACAGCGCTGCCCCTGCGTCCCTGCACCTCAACAGGCCCCATAACCCGCCTGTCAACCATCCTAACTCCCCATCATCGGGCCCCGGGACCACCAACCCCCTACCCACGGAGGGAAGGGCCAACATCTAGCTGCTCCATACCACCACTCCCGGGATCCCCATACAGAGTAGCGGGGGTGTCCACACAATCACCACAACCGTGGGTGGCGACACGGACAATAAATCCCCAAAACCAATCCCCTTTTCACTCACGGGCGAGGAGCGCCGCTCTAGTCCCCGGGATTCGGCCCATCGCTCGAGCCACCGAGCAGCAGCGGCAGCAGCGGCAGCCGGACCCGAGCAGTGGGAGAGCGCGGCGTCCCCTCCTCCGCCCGCGACACACGGAGTGAATCTCCCAGTTGTAACTTGCCAAGCATGGGACTGTCTCGTCATTATCAGTCTACCCGTACCAGCATCACCGTATCTGGTGCTGGTAACGGCAATTTTATGGAATCGTTTCATAAGGTTTTTTTAGACCATCCAATGCAAGGCAACAAGAGACAAGAAGTCTGACACATAGTCAACGGCTGGAGAGGATGATACAGGAGTATCTCCAAATGAACATCGATTCCATGACTTTGCAACTGGAGCCTTGGTCATTTTGGGCTTCAAATCTTGAAAAATGGCCTGAGCTTGCCACTTATGCCTTGGAGATCTTGTCGTGTCCCACAGCCAGCGTTGTCTCTGAACGTGCTGCTGGGTGTGTGCTGACAGATAAGCGCACGCGTCTCTCCAGTGACAATGTGGACAGACTAACATTCATCAAGATGAACAAGTCATGGATCTGCAAGGACTTTACAACCCCTGTGTCATCCTAGGGAGAGTAAAGGCTGGCGGTTTTTTGACAGTGCTTGATGCAAAGCAACCTGTCCAGTTTGCAACTGGGCCACAAGTGCTGCCACTGAAGTGGTGTCTGTGGGGCCCAATTTTTGGAAAAAAGGGAGACTCCACTTGGAGTCCCCTTGCTGTGTTTTACATGATTTTAGAAGGGCATGCCATGCCTATATCTGTGTCTCCTCCTCTTTTTCCTCGTCCAGCTGTTTTGTTTTCGCATGAGTATTTGTCCTTGTCACTTTCCCATGTGTTTGTGTTGTCTTGTGAGTTGTTTGTCACCTTTTGGACACCTTTTTTTTTTTTTTTTTTTTTTTTTTTTTAAACTTTGAATTTTTATTGAGATTTTCAATTTACGTTTTTCATACATAAAATAAAACATAAAATTCAGAATTCTTATCGAACCTAGACAAACAATGACAGGACAGGTGAGGAGGGTTAGGAGGGGAGAGGAGAAATAGGAGGGAAGAGGGAAGGGTTTCAAGAGTCCATGCTCCTTCCATAGGACCCATAGGCCTCAGTCTCACAGATCCTCCTGTCCCGCAAAGTAGTCCCATGGTGCCCACACGGCCTGGAAACGGTCAACTGTGTCATGCAATAGTGCCGTGAGATGTTCCATGCGTCTAACGTCCAGTAATCTATACTTGAGGCTCTGGAGTGAGGGTGTCCCTGGCTGCCTCCAATTCTTTGCAATTAAGCATCTGGCCGCCGTAAGGATGTGGGACAAAAACTTAGAGGCCGTTTTTCCCAATCCCCCATTCCCAAGACCCAGAACATAGATCAGGGGATCAAGATCAACCTCTATATATAGTACTTTATGGATCAACCCTCTAACCCGCTCCCAGAAGGGGACTATCCCTGGACAGGACCAGAATATGTGCAGAATGTTGCCCCTGCCTCCCCCGCATCTCCAGCAACAAGCCGGTATGGAGGGGTCTATGCCATGAAGGAAATCTGGAGTGTGGTACCAAAATAGCAAAATTTTATAGATATTTTCCTTATATAGTGTGCATATTGACGTCTTGGCGGCCCTTCCCCAGATTGCTGCCCATTCCTGAGGAAGTATCCGCCTTCCCAATAGAGACTCCCATTTCCGCATGTATGGAAAAGACCCCTCGGGCCCCTCCCGTGACTCAGAAAGCAAAATGTAAATTTCCGAAATTAGTCCCTTAGTATCAGTGCCCCTTCTGCAAATTTTCTCAAAATCTGTGGGAATCGAGGCCCCTGCCCTGCCAAACAAGGAGCCAGCCAAGTCTCTGATCTGCAGATATTGGAAAAACTCTCGATTAGAGAGAGAGAATTTATCTCTAAGGTACTCAAAGGAATGGATCTGCATTGTACTTCCATCTATGTCTGCAAATCTGAATAGACCTGCCTTGAGCCAGGGGTGCACCATGTCCGACTCCAGACTGCTTGGGAGCAAGGGTTGGTATATGAAGGACACCAGAGGGGAGCAGGGGGATGCCAAAGGAAATCTTCTAATGCAAAATGCCCAGACGTCCCTAGTGAACTGCATCGGTCCAAGAAAAGGGGGGGGCGAATCACACCGGGCCGGGGGCCACAGGAGCGTGTTTGGATGTATAGGCGCCAGCCAAAGTTTTTCAATCTCAGTCCACCTGTTGTATGCCCAAAGGGACACCCAACAGGGGATCCTCCTAAGATGGGCCGCCCAATAGTATTTTAGGATGTCCGGGACAGAAAGCCCCCCCCTGTTTCTCCGAGCCATCAACACCTCCCTGGCCACCCTATGACGTTTGTTACACCAAATAAATCTAAGGATAGCCGCCTGAAGGGACTTCAGCTCCTTTATTGGTACCTTAACTGGGAGAGTTTCAAAGAAATATAATAATTTTGGGAGCAAGCTCATTTTAACCGCCGCAATGCGCCCCATCCATGAAAGAGGGAGGGGCAACCACTTGGTCAAAAGATTTCTCAGCTCTCGGAAAAGGGGGGGGAAGTTAAGGTTATAGAGGGAATCATAAGTAGATGTGAGGTTAACCCCCAGGTACTTGACCGCATCTGTCTTCCAACGAAACTTAAAATTCAAACGCAGGTAATCCAGGGCCACCGGGTCGAGATTCAAGGGCATTGCCTCCGTTTTGCTAGAGTTGATCTTATACCCCGAAAGGCTCCCGTACCTACCCAAGGTGCACATTAAAATTGGAAGGGACACATGGATGTTAGTAAGTGTAATGAGCACATCGTCGGCAAAAAGCGAGATTTTAAACGGTTTATTCCTGACCAGGACCCCCGAGATGTCTGGGTTGCTCCTGACCGAGGCCGCGAGGGGCTCTATGCATAGCACAAAAAGGAGGGGGGACAGGGGGCACCCCTGCCTGGTGCCATTGGAGATGAGAAAAGGCTTAGAGATGTGGAGGGGGAGTTTGATAGAGGCCGTAGGAGCGCTATACAGGGACTTCAAGGCCCGCATAAAGCCACCCGAGATCCCAAAGACCTCCAGTGTCTTGAAGAGAAAAGGCCACGCAAGGCGGTCAAAAGCCTTCTCTGCATCTAGACTCAACACCAACGCCTGTTGCTTCGTCCGATTTGCCACATCCACCAGGTCTATGACCTTCCTGGTGTTGTCACCCCCCTGACGGCAAGGGACAAAACCCACCTGGTCTTTATACATGAGTTGGGGCAACCATCGATTAAGCCTGGCCGCCAAGAGCTTGGTGAACATCTTCAAATCGGAGTTCAAAAGGGCTATTGGTCTATAATTAGCACAGTCCAATGGGTCCCTGGGTGGCTTGGGCAGGAGGATTAAATGGGAGTGTAGCATGGATGGAGGGATAGGGTCACCCTGAAGGAAAGAGTTAAACAAGGCGGCCATGTGTGGGAGGAGCTCCGCCGCAAACACCTTGTAATAAAAATAAGTAAAGCCGTCCGGGCCCGGTGACTTCCCGCCAGGCAGGGCTTCCAGAACTTGCTCCAGTTCCTCTGTAGTAATCTCTTCATTCAAAGCCGCGGCTGCTCCGCAAGGCAGTGAAGGGAGCTCAAAGGCCGAAAAATAGTCCCCAAGTGCCCCAGCCCCGCGCGAAGCAGTGCCCGGGGGAACCGGAAGGTTATAAAGCTTGCTGTAGTAATTGAAAAAAATGTCAGCTATTGAAGCGGGGTGATAGTGGATAATGCCCTTTTCGTCGCGCAGAGCCTGAGGGCATGAGGATGTAGCGCGCTCCTTAAGCTGCCTGGTGAGTAAGGTATGATCCTTATTACTCCTTTCATAGTATCTTTGTTTGGAAAAGGTTAGCAATTTTTCTGCTCTGCCAATTGCCAAGTCTCTCAACTTTTCCCTAAGGCTGATGACTCTCCTAAGAATAGTCAGTGATGGGGCAGCCGCCAGTCTCCCCTCCTGTAGCTTAAGATGGGCCGTTATAGAGTCCCGCTGACTTGTGGCATTCTTTTTAGCCCTGGCGCCCTATCTAATGCATAGTCCCCTCATCACTGCCTTGTGGGCTTCCCAGAGTGTTGCCGGCGACGTAACCGTGCCCGTGTTCAATTGAAAGAATTCGACCAGTTGCTTATTTAAAAAGGCCCTAGTGTCGGGATTTTTGATCAGAGATTCATTAAGGCGCCAATGCTGAGGCCTAGGTCGAGGACCATCTTTCTTGAAGTCCATTGTGAGTGGGGAATGGTCTGACCACGTAATGGATCCCATCTCCACCCGCTCAAGACGCCCCAGCAGCTGTGAGTCAATGAAAAAATAGTCTATTCTGGTGTGCGTCTGATGCGGATGCGAGTAGAAGGAAAAGGCCTTCTCTCCCGGGTGGTCCACCCTCCAAGCGTCGTATAAAGCGCCTGATCTAATGAGCCTACGAAAGTCCCGGGACAAATTTTTCGAAGCACCCGATGGAGGGTGTCCACCCACAGAGAGTCTGTCGGCCACCTCCGAAAAGGGGGATGTTAAACTTTTGGACACCTTTTGAAGGTGTTTTCTATGTGTTTTTATGTGTTTGTGATTGCCTCCCATTGTTTTCTATGGGGTTCGAGAGGTTCGTCGAACGGCTAGCCGAACCGAACTCGAACGCGGGCTTTGTTCGACGAACCGAACTCGAGCCTCTAGAGGTTGGCTCATCTCTACTTATAATAAGGGCCACCATTGACTTATGTTCACCTTACTCTAGAGCAGGGTTCCCCAACTCCAGTCCTCAATGCCCACCAACAGTGCATGTTTTCAGGATTTCCTTAGCATTGCACTGCTGTTGGAACCAGCACCTGGGCAGGTAATTACATTAACACCTGTGCAATACTAAGGAAATCCCAAAAACCTGCACTGTTGGTGGGCCTTGAGGACTGGAGTTGGGGACCTCTGCTCTAGAGGTCTTACTAAACTTTTACATTTCATATATTTTTACTTAAGTAATTCTGAACTTGCAAAGTGTACTTGATTTTAGTGTTTTATATGTATTTCTATTAAAAGAATAACACTTTCTGAATTTAGGAAGATCAGAACACACAGTGCATCTCAGATTACTAAATCCATAATCTTAAGGCCCCTTTACACACTGAGACTTTCTAGCGATCCCACCAGTGATACTGACCTGGCCGGGATTGCTGGAAAGTCTCTGGTGAGTCGCTGGTGAGCTGTCAAACATGACGCAGCAGCGATATGGACCTGCAGAACGCCCTAGGTGGTCGTTTGGGATGTATCAAAGCAGCGACTTTAAAGGTAAGTCGCTAAAGAAGTCGTCAAACACAACAATGCTTGCTGCCCAGCTGGAAACAAAGGACCAAAAAATGTTCCTGAGAGATGTGTAGCGATCAGCGACCTCACAGCGGGGGCCAGGTCGCTGATGTGTTTCACACACTGCAATGTCGCTGGGGAGGCCGCTATTGCGTCACAAAACCGGTGTCGTTACAGCGATATCACTAGCGATGTTGCAGTGTAAAGGGGCCTTTAAAGTGAGTATCAGAACTCAACCATGGACCATTGTTCAGTAAAAGCTGAAAGAATATGGAAAGAGTTCAGTCCAATCCAACTGAACACCTCTGGGATGTCCAGGAAAAATGTTTGATCCTTGGAATCCCCATCTTACAATTTACAGGACTAAAGCCCGATTTACACACTACAATATATCTTACAATGTGTCGGCGGGGTCACGTCGTAAGTGACGCACATCCGGCATCGTAAGGTACATTGTAGTGTGTAACAGCTACGTGCGATTCCGAATGAACGGTAAAACGTTCATCGCACGCACGTCGTTCATTCCTCATGAACTGCATGTCAGGTTGTTCATCGTACCCGAGGTAGCACACATCGCAGTGTGTGACACCCCGGGAACGATGAACAGATCTTACCAGCGTCCTGCGGCTCCCGGCCAGCAATGCGGAAGGAAGGAGGTGGGCGGGATGTTTACGTCCCACTCACCTCCGCCCCTCCGCTTCTATTGGCCTGGCTGCCGCGTGACGTCGATATGACGCCGAACGTCCCTCCCACTCCAGGAAGTGGACGTTCGCCGCTCACATCGAGGTCGTATGGACGGGTAAGTGCGTGTGACGGGGGTTAATCGTTTGTGCGGCACATTCAACAAAATTGAACGTGCCGCACATATGATGGGGGCGATTACGATCGCATACGATATCGTATGCAGAATCGTAACATGTAAAGCAGGCTTTAAAGGGGTGATCCGAAACTAACATTGATTGAAATCCAAAATGTCTTTCTATTTAATAATCTAATCTCTTTTCTAATATACTTCAAAGTCTCTACTAGAGTTGAGCGATATTCGATTCGAACGGTTCGCCAATTTCAAATTCGAGTGATTTTGGGCGGTGTTCGAGTCGTTCGAAGAACTCGAACGATTTGCTTCAAGTTCGGCAGTTCGAGTTATGTGTGATAACGGTTCGATCACCAAAAGCGTGGCTTTTCACAGTAAGGCTATGTGCGCACTTTGTGTATTTGCATGCGTCCTGCATCCCCAGCACAATCCCTCTCGCTTTCCTACTCACCAATCACGGGCCTGGCACTGCACGGCTGTCACAAAGCTCCGGCGGCTTTTCCTCTTTTGAAAATGGCTGCCGCTTCATTATTCAATCTGGTATTCCCTGCTTTCCCCGCCCACCGGCGCCCATGATTGGTTGCAGTCAGACACGCCCCCACAATGAGTGACAACTGTCTCTCTGCAACCAATCACAGCTGCCGGCGGGCAGGTCTATATCGTGCAGTAAAATAAATAAATAAATAAATAAATAAATAATAATAATAATAATAATAAAAAAAAACAAAAAAAAACTGCAGTTCCCCCCAATTTTGATACCAGCCAGTATAAAGCCACACGGCTGGAGGCTGGTATCAGCTGATGCTGTCAGACAGGAGTCTGCACAGAAGTGTGTAGTTTTTTTTGTTTTCTTTTTTTTTTTTGCACTGATGCATCAGCTGACTGTATAAAAGCCGTTTATACAATCAGATGATGTGTCATGTGATTCAGGCCCTTGAACCTGACCCATCATCTGATGGCTTTGCCTTCCAGCAAACCGATCAAATGATATTGGATCCGGATTGGACGGTGCGGACCCTTGACCCAGGATTACTGCGGAGGGGGGTTCTTTATTTCAATAAGGATGGAGTCACTAATTGTGTTTTTTATTTCTAATAAAAATATGTTTCTGTGTGTTGTTTTTTTTTTTTTTTTTATCTGTACTAGAAATTCATGGTGGCCATGTCTAATATTGGCATGACACCATGGCTTAGGGCCAGTTGATAATATACAGCTAGCCCTAACCCCATTATTACCCAGCGAGCCACCCGTCACCAGGGCAGCTGGAAGAGTTGGATACAGCGCCAGAAGATGGTGCTTCTATGAAAGTGCCATTTTCTGGGGCGGCTACGGACTGCAATTTGCAGCAGGGGTGCCCAGAAAGCTTGGGCACACTGCACTGCGGATTCCAATCCCCAGCTGTCTAGTTGTACATGGCTGGACACAAAAATGGGGCGAAGCCCACATAATTTTTTTTTTAAATTATTTCATGAAATTCGTGAAATAATTAAAAAAAAATGGCTTCCCTATATTATTTGTTCCCAGCCGGGTACAAATAGGCAGCTGGGGTTGGGGGCTGCCTGTAGTTGCCTGCTGTACCTGGCTAGCATACAAAAATATGGTGAAGCCCACGTCATTTTTGGGGGGGACAAAAAACTCCTGCATACAGTCCTGGATGGAGTATGCTGAGCCTTGTAGTTCTGCAGCTGCTGTCTGCTGTCTGTAATGAGGAGAGGAGACAGCAGCTACAGAACTACAAGGCTCAGCATCCTCCATCCAGGACTGTGTGCTGGAGGGAGAGGCAGGAGGAGCAGAACTGCAAGGCTCAGCATACTTCATCCACTAGTGTATGTGTGACGCCCTGAAGCATCAGGTAGTCACACATAGGCCCCACAGAACACCAATCCCACACAAGGTTACATACAGCCGACCTGAAACCCTAGTCACCCTCCTCAGAGTAGGACAGACACACCAGTGGGCGGGACCAGGCGGATGGAGAGCGCTCACCTAGGGGTCTAGAGAACCTGGGGCGGGAAAACAGTCAGTTCAGTCTGTAGCTCAAGTGGAGTTCAGACCAGTCAAGGTCTGAAGTCCAAGTTGACAGGTGCCGGGGTTGGAGCCCCGGTGTACTGGCTAGGCGGCAGATAGTAGTGTCAGCAGGAGATGGGAAGACGGCTGCCGGAGATCCGAGGTGGACCGGGGAAGGGTTGTAGCCCACCGGTACCGACACCGGAGAACCGACCTGAAAACCGTGCACAAAGGGGGTACTTGGACCCTGAAGCCAGGACCGGCACCAACGGCCTAGCTAAGTAACCAATTGAGGGCAGGATTTTAGGTCCTGTCCCAACCTAAGGGGCACTTTGCACACTGCGACATCGCAGCCCGATGCTGCGATGCCGAGTGCGATAGTGCCCGCCCCCGTCGCAGCAGCGATATGTGGTGATAGCTGGCGTAGCGAAAGTTATCGCTACGCCAGCTTCACACACACACTCACCTGCCGTGCGACGTCCCTGTGGCCGGCGACCCGCCTCCTTGTTAAGGGGGCGGGTCGTGCGGCGTCACTGCGACGTCACACGGCAGGCAGCCAATCAGAGCGGAGGGGCGGAGATGAGCAGGATGTAAACATCCTGCCCACCTCCTTCCTTCCGCATATCCTACGGAAGCCGCAGTGAGGCCGGTAGGAGACATTCCTCGCTCCTGCGACTTCACACACAGCGATGTGTGCTGCCGCAGGAGCGAGGAACAACATCGGACCATTGCGTCAGCGTAATCATGGATTACGCCGACGCTGCACCGATGATACGATTACGACGCTTTTGCGCTCGTTAATCGTATCATCCAGCCTTTACACACTGCGATGTCGCATGCGATGCCGGAAGTGCGTCATTTTCAATTTGACCCCACCGACATCGCACCTGCGATGTCGCGGTGTGCAAAGTGCCCCTAAGTCTTGAAAAGAGACAACCACCCACCCAGATGGATAGGGCATCGGCCAGGGCCCGGTAGATCCCACGGGTCAGCGTCAGTGGGCAAGGCTCCCAACAAAAGGACCGGGAGCGGACTCCCGTGTTTCACACCGGGAAGTCCAACACACAACACAAAGCGTGCAGAGGAAAGCGACATTGACTACTAACCCGGGTGTGGGACCAGATACACCCGACCGCGGCAGCCGGCCACCATCACCTTGGTTTACAAAAGGACATTGTGTTTATTGACTCCACACATCAGTACACCCTCATCCAGCACCAGGACAACCAGTGACTCCACACATCAGTACAGCCTCATCCAGCACCAGGACAACCAATGACTCCACATATCCATGCAACCTCCTCCGGCACCAAGACAACCAATGACTCCACACATCAGTGCAACCTCATCCAGCACCAGGACAACCAATGACTCCACACATCAGTGCAACCTCATCCAGCACCAGGACAACCAGTGACTCCACACATCAGTGCAACCTCATCCAGCACCAGGACAACCAATGACTCCACAAATCAGTACAGCCTCATCCAGCACCAGGACAACCAGTGACTTCACACAACAGTGCAACCTCATCCAGCACCAGGACAACCAATGACTCCACAAATCAGTACAACCTCATCCAGCACCAGGACAACCGAACTGTAAGTTTACTGGTCCCTGCAATCCTGCACAACACTGGGCCCCGGGGCATCCATCCCTACCCACGGAGGGGTTAACATCCAGCTGCCATCACATCGCCCCCGAGAGCTCCACAGCAAGTAGCGGTGGTGCCACATCTCACCATACACCATGGGTGGCGTCACAGACAATCTACAGCAAATTCCGTATACATACGTCCCCTTTTTATTCGAAGTGCCCGCGCGACCCCCGGGTCTAGAGAACCCCTCGAGCCATACTGTAGATCTGGATCCGAGCAGCCCAACGGCTGGTGTGGGGGCGGCACATATGCAGGAGAGCATACAGCAGCTGCAGAACTACAAGGCTCCGCATTCTCCATCCACTAGTGTATGCAGGAGAGCAGACAGCAGCTGCAAAACCACAAAGCTCAGCATACTCCATCCAGGACTGTATACAGGAGCTTTTTTCCCCCCCAAAAAAATGACGTGGGCTTCGCCATATTTTTGTATGCTAGCCAGGTACAGCAGGCAGCTACAGGCTGCCCCCAACCCGAGCTGCCTATTTGTACCCAGCTGGGAACAAAAAATATAGGGAAGCCATTTTTTTTTAATTATTTCACGAATTTCATGAAATAATTAAAAAAAAATTATGTGGGCTTCGCCCCATTTTTATGTCCAGCCAGGTACAACTAGGCAGCTGGGGATTGGAATCCGCAGCACAGGTTGGCCCGAGCTTTCTGGACCCCTCTGCTGCAAATTGCAGTCCGTAGCCGCCCCAGAAAATGGTGCTTTCATAGAAGCACCATCATCTGTCGCTGTATACAACTCTTCCAGCTGCCCTGGTGACGGTGGCTCACTGGGTAATAATGGGTTAATACTAGCTTTGTTTTACTAGCTAGTATTAAGCCAGAGATTCTTAATGTTAGGCAAGTTTGACCCGGCCATTAAGAATCTCCAATAAAGGGTTAAAAAAAAAGACACCACACAGAGAAAAAATACTTTAATAGAAATAAACACACAGACACACTTAGATACTCCATGTTTATTACTCCCTCTCACCCTTCCACGATCCTGGTCTTCTGTCTTCTTTCTCCTTCAACCCATGCAGCTCTGCTACATCAGACAGCACTGTGTGGAAGGAAGACACTGCTGCTCCCGTGCAGTCTAATCACTCAGTGAGTGGGCAGAGGCTGCGGGTTGTAAGCGGTGATGTCACCGCTGCCACCGTTGCTATTGTAATCGGATAGGCAGGTTACTATAGCAACGGTGCTCTGATCACCTGATTCCCGGCGCCGGGGAGCCAAGCATGTGCCCAAGCATCTCGCCGGTACATGGAGATGCTCAAACGAGCACCGCGTACCGGAGAGATGCACTGACAGGACCTAGCGTGATGTGACCAGTCTGTAGCCAATGAGATAATAGACACGTGACTGGTCACATGCTATGACGATGTCGCGGAAGGTCCTATCATCAGTGCTGGCTACCGGGAGGACGCAGCCATGATCGGAAGGAAAAGCGGTGGGAGACAGAGTGCAGGACGCCTTGCGGGGACCTGTAAGTGTAATGGCAATGTTTATTAGCTGTATGTGTACATGTATAATGTGTTTGTATGTGTTTTTGTTTGCCTGCCATTGTTTTCAATAGGGTTCGAAGGTGTTCGCCAAACTAAGCCGCCGTTCGACGAACCGAACCGAACTCGAACACGAGGGGGGTGGCTCAACACTAGTCTCTACCTTTTATTTTTACTTAAACCCTGAACTTAAAACTTCAATGTATGCCAATAATTCTTTGGTGATAAATTGATTCTCATGCAAAATGTTCAGGACATGTTGGAAAATAATTACCATAATGCACAGAAAAATCGCTCTATTGAAAATAAGAAAACAATTTGTTTAATGCAGCAATATACACAATGAATTAATATGACAGGAAGTACTGATTAGTTTAAAAGCTGTTCAGAAGTTACTGTAAATAGGAGGGTTTGCCAAATTGTCCTATCTGGACTATGTTATAAGTCCCCAGATTAGCTCTTAAGGGTACTTTACATGCTGCGACATCGCTAGCGATCTCGTTAGCGATGTAGATCGCATAAGCGTAAAATGACCTATGTGCGATCTCAAAAGATCAAGTTCAAGTACCCTTTACTCTATAACCTTTCATTATATAAACTTAAAGAACTAAAAGGATGGCTTTTTATCAAAAATCATAGAATCGGTAATTCTACATATGATTGTCAATTACTTTGGCTATTGTTTGTAATACTGTAGGTGCAGTGGGCCTTGTGTAAATGGATGGCTGTTTCTCTATGTTTCTTGATTATTGCACAGTCAGTAATCATCTAAATATACTAGTTATTGTTAATATTGCAGTGTCTCCTCAAAATAAGCATCCAAAAATCTTTCATTATAGAGTTAGTTTAGCATATGAAAATAATCTTGCAAGTATAATGGATGAAATGGGATTGGTGTTAGATCTTGACATCTCAGATAGCCAAAGAGTGGTCGTGTCTGAAGCAGTGAGCTGGATTCCCCATCCTGCTGACTGCCGGGGCACCGGCTTCTTATGCCAGACCTACTCTCCGCTCAGTTGTACTGGAGTAAGATGGGACATATTCACTGACAGGTGGATGCCTCTAAATATATGAGGGGCATCTTTGTATGCCAGTGTGCTGCCCCTGCAGCAGTCGAACCTCTCGGATCTGGGGGTTGCTGTGGCTCGAGGGTCTCCAGACCCGGGGGCTCGTGGCCACTTCAATTGTAAAGGGGGGTATTTCCAGGGGAGTGAGAGTTCGTGACGCCACCCGTGGTTCGCAGTAAGGGGAGTACCGCCGCTGTTGATGGGAGTACCCGGGGAGATGGACTGGGGAAGCCAGATGACGTTCCCTCCACGGGTAGGTGAGGCCCCGGGACTCTGGATGATGGGGGTGTAGAGGAGCATGGCTCAGATTGGAAGCAGGGGAGGACAGCGTACTCACTCAGGCAGTGTTGGTAGTGATGAGACCACAAAGCAGAAGCTGACACAGAAGTAAACAAAGTCTCTGGGTGCCGCTGCCACTTCAGGGGAGCCCGTCTGGGAGTCCGCTCCGGTTGGTATTGCTGATGGTCTGTACCTTGCCTCCATGCACTGTATTTTAGATGTTTTGAGTAACCCCTCTGCTTGAAGCTGTCGGGGTCCCGCTCCCTACTGTTAAGTAGGGGAGCTGTGCTCTTGATGGCTGACACTTGGGATTTCAGTGGGCCGCATAAGCTGTAAAGCCATATACCCTCTTTATGTTGATGCCTTTGATCTCTGGGGGAAAGTTCATAAAGAGACTATCCTCCACAGGTTAATTATCAGGTTGCGTTAAGCTACTCCCTGATCTAGGGTCCAGTACCCCGCCGTGCTTGGTACCGGTTCGGTTACTAGGTACTCCGGTGCCGACCATTCTCCAAAACTAAGCTGGGCACCCTTCTTCAATACCCTGCGACTGGGCCTCCGACTCATTCTGTCCCAGACCACCGTCTGCGACCTAGCCAAAAGTCCCACAGGGAGCTCCAACTCCCAGCCCCTCACTCTTTGGGAGCTACTTCTAATCTGCTCCTAAGCTCTGCTCTCAACTTGCTCTCACTGACTTCCTCCCTCCCACCAGTCTGCCTGACTCATAGGTGAGTGGCCCTGTTCCAGCTAGACCACCTACTGGTGTGCCTGACAGGGTGTGGTGTAAGGTGTGACTAAGGTTTGAATGCTGATGGAGCAATAACAACGGTTGGGATCCCAGAACCATTGGGGGTTGAGTCTTGCACCAGAAGGAAAGGGGTGCAGTTCCCTGTGACACCCTGACTAGTCGTCACACCAGTGCCAAGAAAATTAGATTTGTACTATAATTTCTTTTTGTGTCAATTTTTTCCTTAAATTATTGTAAATCTGGAAGTCCCTCCTCCTCGACATAATTGGAAATGTTTTACAGAAATTAATTTTTGGCAAAAAGTTGTGACTTTTTTACAATTAAAAATAGTATAAAAGCGGGGGCGTGGCCTGGACCTCATGTAGGGAGGAAGCAGCACAAGAGAGCTCCTGCCTGGATCCTCTCAAAATCCTGAATACCAGCCCTATTAATAGGCATAACTAACCTGGAAGGCTGCAATATTCACCCAGGCATCTGGAGAGGGGAGGATACTAGCACCATGCCAATCCGTATCAACAAGAAAGATAAGGATAAAGACGCACAGGAATGTGTCCCTGCAGTGGCCAAGATGGCTCCAGCAAAAACCAGGCCCTCTTGTAGTGCAGCAGTGGGGGCTGCCAGCAGACTGGAGAGATATGCCAGAGTGGTTCCTGTTCCTGATCTGTCTTCTGGTGAGAACTCTGTGAGAGACACTGAACATAATGTGGAGGATCCAGTGAGTAACTTGAGCCCTGTTTGTTCAGTAGCTTAGCAAATACAGAGACTGGGGCCTGTGATTGAAGGTGGGGAAGCTGAACCCACACTGGCGGAAATACTGGCAGCAGTTAACGCTTGCAAGACCACACTGGCCACTTTAAGTAACCAAATGGGAACTGTCACTCGGGATATAGCCTGTATCAAACATGAGCTGCAGGGGGTGACTACCAGAGTGGGGGAGCTGGAAGAACGTGTGAGTGCAGTGGAGGATAAATTGCCACCAATGACACGGGAGCTGGGAAAAGCCACGCAAAATATCACAACACTGCTGAACAAGGTGGACGATTTGGAGAACCGCTCCCGTAGAAGTAATCTGCGCATGGTGGGGGTCCCGGAGAGGGCAGAAGGGAATGACTCCCTGGGCTTTTTTGAGAAATGGCTAATGGACACCTTTGGCAAAGATGTTTTATCTCCATTCTTTACTATTGAGAGAGCACACAGGGTCCCAATGTGGTGCCCTGGACTAGCCAGGTCATCACAGGTACTGCAACACACACCCCCACCCCGAGACAGGCACATCAGCCAGACACAAAATTCTTGTTGCCTCCCTCCAGGGGCTGATGTCCACACCAGGTGGGGTGGAGCCAGGCGGTTGGCCCCACCCACCAAGGAGTTCTCAGTCCTGAAGGCAGGAAAAGGAAGTCAGATCAGTTAGGGAAGTGAAAGGGAGAGGACTGATGTAGTGGTGAAGGAGTAAACTGACCGTGTCCGGGTGTGTGGCCTGGGCACTAAGAGCAAGGTTGGCAGACAGTGGTGGCCGTCTGCAGGAGAGGCGAATCAACGCGGAACCGTAGGACCGGGGACGGGCGGTGTCCCGCCGGTACCGAACCAGGGAGCGAAGTGAAGCCAGCACACACCAGCAGGGCCTGCGGACCCCGACCAGGCTTGGAGTCGCCGTTAAGAGGTCAAATCAGTCAGTGACCGGAACCCCAGGGGTTTCCTAACAGCCAAGACCCGATATAAGGCAACCGTCCGACCAGTAGAAGGAAATACAGCTACCGCCACAGCTAGAGTTCCAAGGGCCAGAGCCTGCGGGCAAAAGGGCTCCTCCAGCACATATATCCGCTGGGGAGTGGGTTACCGGTGGGAAGCCATCGGGACCGAACGTACACAAAGGTGCAGGGAAAGGCAGCCACCATCAACCGTCCGGCAGAAGCCACAGCAGCCGGCTGCGGGACCCGTCCATCCAGCCGTTTGGTTTACCAGAGACTTTTGCGTACATTTGTGGCTGAGTGAGTACAACCGTGCCATCCGGCATCGCGCTGCGCAGTCCAGGCGACCCTGCACCTTGCCAACCCTGCCTCCCCATCACCTCACCGGGCCCCGGGACCACCAACCCCTACCCACAGAGGGGGAAAACGACATCCCAGCTGCTCCCTACCATCGCTCCCGGGATCCCCGTCACCAGCAGCGGTGGTGCCCAACCTCACCACAACCCGTGGGTGGTGTCACGGACCAAATCCCAAAACCAAACTATCCCCTTTCACTCACGGGCGAGGAGCGCCGCTCGAGTCCCCGGATCCGGGCCCACCGCTCGAGCCACCGAGCAGCAGCAGCGCCGGACTCTAGCGCTAGCGAGCGCAGCACCCCGCCGCCCGCGACACCTACACGTGCCCCCCCACCAGGAGCACCCCCACCTCCTTTCTTGCTCAAACTTCTGCATTCTAAAGATAGGGATGCTATTCTGCGCATATCCAGAGATCTTAAGGAGCTTGCTATTAATGGGAGGAAGATCTCTATTTACCCTGATTTTTCCATGGAGGTACAACGTAAAAGGGCACAATTTATTGAGATTAAACAACGCCTGCGCGGATTACAAGTGCCATACTCCATGATGTATCCTGCTAGACTGCGAATTGCGATGAATGGAGAAACTCACTTTTTTGATACGGCGGGAGCGGTGCTGTCTTGGCTGGATATTAATGAGAGGTCCATGAGGAGGAAGGATACTTGAAGATCACCCTTTCTACCACCAGGTGCTGCTGTTTCTGTTTGAATGGGACGCTATCCTGGTATAATTACTACTGATCATATCATTTTGGATCCAGGGCGGGAGATGACCGGTTCACTGTGGACACTCGTTACGGGAAAAAGCTGTGGACCCTTCTCCCTGCATGGACTCTGGGCGAGTTTTCTAGCCCTGACTCTCTCTATCTGAGAGAAATGTGCAAGTTACACTTGTTTTTGAGGGCGGGGGTGCTGTACACTGGTGTGCAGGGCTCTATTTCCCTCCTTGTTTTTTCATTTTACTGTTGTATTTTGCAATTAATATGTGTGGTGTGGTGTTCCTCAGTCGTGTCGCTCAACCTAATGCTAACAGGAATTGGTGGAGATTGCCTCTCTCCCCCAGTAATGGAGTATGCTCTGGTTTATTATTTATCAACCTGCTCTTATGGCGACATCACTTAATATTGTAGCGTGGAATGTTAGGGGGCTCAGGGATGCGAATAAGAGGTGTGCTATATTTACTCATTTGCAAAAGTTTCTCCCGGCTATTCTATATTTATCTGAGACCCACATGGTGAGAGATAATGTTCATTGGCTGAGGAAGGGATGGATCACATATGAATATCATTCCACATACTCGACCCATGCACGGGGTGTCAGTGTGTTGGTGCACAAATCCATTCTGTTCTCATGTACCAAATCAGTGGTTTACCCTGGGGGCAGATATGTTTGTTTACTTTGTACGCTGTATGGTATACAATTTATTCTGGTTGCGGTATACATCCCTCCACCATACTCAGTGGAACCAGTAAAAAGAATCTTGTCTGTTTTAGACTCCTTCCCCCCTGCGCCGACTCTTTTGATAGGAGATTTTAACACATATTTACATCCTTATCTAGATAAGCTACATTCGGGGAACATATCAGAGGACGCAGCCTCAACTTCATTTGCTAGAATGCTGACAGAGCTGGGTTTGGTAGACCTTTGGCGCGTCCAAAACCCCACATCCAAACAGTTTTCCTGCTACTCTAGCTCCCAGCACACTATGTCACGGATAGACCTGGCTATTGGGAACACACTTACGACCTCATATGTACAAACGGTGGCCTATCTACCTAGAAGCGTATCTGATCACTCACCACTCCATGTTACACTTTCATGGGGAAACCCCCTCACCCTGTCTAGGCCTATCTGGAAACTTTATCCCTTCTGGATCCAGCTTATAGGGGGATCTTTACATGATAATATTTTAGAATATTTCCAACTTAATGAGTGCTCCGCACCATCACATTTAGTCTGGGACTCTATGAAAGCCGTGTTGAGGGGCATCTATATCAGAGAAATATGCATACGTAAAAAACAAAACAGACGCTACACCCAAAGTCTGATTCAGGAAGTATCTGTTGCGGAGGCTGCGGTGGTGCTCAACCCGACAGAGGAAACTAAAAACACTCTAGAGAAGGCACAGATGTCACTCAGGGAAAATCTCATGTCGGCGGCAGCAAATAAACGTTACTTCCTCAAGCAGAAATATTTCATAGAGGGGGAGGGAGTAGGGCACCTACTAGCCACGGTCATTAGGGCGCAGGAAGGATCTTCATATATAAATAGGATGAAGACGGAGTCGGGTGACCTTGTAACGGAAAGTGAGGATATAGTGAGGGAGATAAAGAGGTATTATATGCGGCTATGCACATCAGACTGTGACCTTACGGAGACTGAGAATGAGCAATATTTGGATGCTCGCTCTCTCCCCACACTGGCCGACGAAGAAAGGGATTTGTTGGATCGAGACATCCTGTTGGAAGAATTGGAGGAAGCGCTTGGCCAGATGCAAAATGAAAAAGCTCTGGGAACGGATGGCCTGCCTGGCAAGTTTTATAAAACTTATGCACCCTTACTACTACCTAAACTACTTAAAGTATTTGAAGAGGCTGAAAGGCAGAGGTTCCTCCCGCCTTCTATGAGGGAAGCTTTAATAGTCTTAATATTAAAACCTGGAAAAGATCCAGAGATCCCGGATTCATACCTCCCAATCTCTCTACTACCAACAGATGTTAAATTACTGGCCAAGGTGCTCGCCAATAGGATGTCCCGAGTCATCTCATCTATTATACAGAATGATCAAACAGGAATTATTCCATGTAGAGCCACATCTATGAATCTTAGAAAATTATACTTAGGGATTCAGCATAGTTCTGAGAAGCCAGGGGAAAGGGCAATTTTGTCCTTAGACGCCGCTAAGGCGTTCGATAGCTTAGAATGGGGGTATTTGTGGGCGATACTTCGGAAAATGGGTTTTGGACATCGATTTATAAATTGGGTGAAGCTGCTACATGACTCACCGGTGGCGAAGGTTAGGCTAATGGCAGGGTCTCTGAGTCTTTTCCTCTCGGAAGAGGTACTAGGCAGGGGTGCCCGCTCTCGCCCTTGCTATTTGCTACCGCAGTAGAGCCATTGGCAGTTGCAATACGGAACTCCAGGGAGATAACAGGATTTAGGTGTGGAGCAGTGGAGCAGAAAATATCATTATATGTAGATGACCTACTTTTATATTTAGACAGGGTACATTCCTCGATTTTGCCGGCAATGGATATCATTCAAGAATTTGGGCGGAGGTCTGGCCTTCGGATTAATTGGTCCAAATCGGCTTTAATGCCGATAGACCCTCTCCCGGTGGATTTCTTGGACTTGCAGATACCGGTTCCTGTGGTCCGAGAGTTTAAGTATCTGGGAGTAACTGTTAGCCCAAATCCGAAGGATTTCCAGGCCCTAAATCTGGAACCCCTGTTGCAGCGGTTCAGAGCAAAGATACACACCTGGTGTCGCTTGCCACTATCAAATATCGGTAGATCCAACTTAATCAAAATGGTAATGATGCCACAATTACTATATCTTATACATAATTCTCCAGTGTGGATACGTAGGGAATTTTTTGCAAAAATTAATACATTATTCCGGGAACTTATCTGGAAGAAAAAACAGGCTAGGATTCGACTGGAAGTGCTATAGCGGGGAAAGGAGGAGGGAGGACTGGCGGTACCAAACCCATATATATACTATATAGCCTCCCAGATGCAACATCTTAGGGGTTGGGGCAAAGAAGTAGCGTATGATAATAGTGGTGATATAGTGAGAGAGGGATCGGTATGGAAATATCCGGGTTGCCAGTTGGATGTGAGACAAAGACAGATAAATGGGGCACAATATCCCACGTTGGCTATGATATTTCGGGTATGGGACAGAGGTAAGTTTCTTTTGAAGATAAATGGGCCTACAGAGTTCTGGCCACTGTGGCGGAACCCGGATTTGCCGGAAATTAAAAAATTAGTGGGGTTCAGAGGATGGGAAGATAAAGGGATCCATTTAGTGTCACAAGTTCTACAAAATAATATTCTTAAGAGTTTTGAGCAATTGAGAACGGAGTTTCACCTTCCGCATGTCTTATTTTATCAGTATTTACAGCTGAGGCACGCACTGGAAAGACAAGGGAGGACAAATCCGGTGACAGTGACACATAATCAAACATTACATACAGTTAGGTCCAGAAATATTTGGACAGTGACACAAGTTTTGTTATTTTAGCTGTTTACAAAAACATGTTCAGAAATACAATTATATATATATAATATGGGCTGAAAGTGCACACTCCCAGCTGCAATATGAGAGTTTTCACATCCAAATCGGAGAAAGGGTTTAGGAATCATAGCTCTGTAATGCATAGCCTCCTCTTTTTCAAGGGACCAAAAGTAATTGGACAAGGGACTCTAAGGGCTGCAATTAACTCTGAAGGCGTCTCCCTCGTTAACCTGTAATCAATGAAGTAGTTAAAAGGTCTGGGGTTGATTACAGGTGTGTGGTTTTGCATTTGGAAGCTGTTGCGGTGACCAGACAACATGCGGTCTAAGGAACTCTCAATTGAGGTGAAGCAGAACATCCTGAGGCTGAAAAAAAAAGAAAAAATCCATCAGAGAGATAGCAGACATGCTTGGAGTAGCAAAATCAACAGTCGGGTACATTCTCAGAAAAAAGGAATTGACTGGTGAGCTTGGGAACTCAAAAAGGCCTGGGCGTCCACGGATGACAACAGTGGTGGATGATCGCCGCATACTTTCTTTGGTGAAGAAGAACCCGTTCACAACATCAACTGAAGTCCAGAACACTCTCAGTGAAGTAGGTGTATCTGTCTCTAAGTCAACAGTAAAGAGAAGACTCCATGAAAGTAAATACAAAGGGTTCACATCTAGATGCAAACCATTCATCAATTCCAAAAATAGACAGGCCAGAGTTAAATTTGCTGAAAAACACCTCATGAAGCCAGCTCAGTTCTGGAAAAGTATTCTATGGACAGATGAGACAAAGATCAACCTGTACCAGAATGATGGGAAGAAAAAAGTTTGGAGAAGATAGGGAACGGCACATGATCCAAGGCACACCACATCCTCTGTAAAACATGGTGGAGGCAACGTGATGGCATGGGCATGCATGGCTTTCAATGGCACTGGGTCACTTGTGTTTATTGATGACATTACAGCAGACAAGAGTAGCCGGATGAATTCTGAAGTGTACCGGGATATACTTTCAGCCCAGATTCAGCCAAATGCCGCAAAGTTGATCGGACGGCGCTTCATAGTACAGATGGACAATGACCCCAAGCATACAGCCAAAGCTACCCAGGAGTTCATGAGTGCAAAAAAGTGGAACATTCTGCAATGGCCAAGTCAATCACCAGATCTTAACTTAATTGAGCATGCATTTCACTTGCTCAAATCCAGACTTAAGACGGAAAGACCCACAAACAAGCAAGACCTGAAGGCTGCGGCTGTAAAGGCCTGGCAAAGCATTAAGAAGGAGGAAACCCAGCGTTTGGTGATGTCCATGGGTTCCAGACTTAAGGCAGTGATTGCCTCCAAAGTATTCGCAACAAAATATTGAAAATAAATATTTTTTTTTGGGGTTTGGTTTATTTGTCCAATTACTTTTGACCTCCTAAAATGTGGAGTGTTTGTAAAGAAATGTGCACAATTCCTACAATTTCTATCAGATATTTTTGTTCAAAACTTCAAATTAAACGTTACAATCTGCACTTGAATTCTGTTGTAGAGGTTTCATTTCAAATCCAATGTGGTGGCATGCAGAGCCCAACTCGCAAAAATTGTGTCACTGTCCAAATATTTCTGGACCTAACTGTATGCTGCTTACATCTGAGTCCTTTAAAGGTCTTTTTTCTGAACTATACAAAAGATTACTACCTGCCCATCTGGAGACATACCCACTGTCTGTTAAAAGTAAATGGGAATGGGACGTTGGTCCCATGACGGAAGACCAGTGGTCCGACATTCTAGAACAGGTCCCGAAACTGGCGGTCTCTGAGTGCCAAAGGCTTTCTCAAATATATCTCATCCACAGGGTATATAAAACTCCCAGCCTATTATTCAAGATGGGACTTAGGGGTACTTTGCACGCTGTGACATCGCAAGCCGATGCTGCGATGCCGAGCGCGATAGTCCCCGCCCCCGTCGCAGCTCGATATCCTTGTGATAGCTGCCGTAGTGAACATTATCGCTACGGCAGCTTTACATGGACTCACCTGTCCTGGGACGTCGCTCTGGCCGGCGACCCGCCTCCTTATTAAGGGGGCAAGTCGTACGGCGTCACTGCGACGTCACACAGCCAATAGGAGCGGAGGGGCGGAGATGAGCAGGATGTAAACATCCCACCCACCTTCTCCCTTCCGCATATCCTACGGGAGCCGCGGTAGGAGATGTTCCTCGCTCCTGCGGCCTCACACACAGCGATGTGTGCTGCTGCTGGAGCGAGGAACAACATCGGACCATCGCGTCAGCGTAATTATGGATTACGCCGACGCTACACCGATGATACGATTACGACGCTTTTGCGCTCGTTAATCGTATCATCTAGGCTTTACACACTACGATGTCGCCTGCGATGCCGGATGTGCGTCACTTTCAATTTGACCCCACCGACATCGCACCTGCGATGTCGTAGTGTGCAAAGTACCCCTTAGACCAAATGCACAATGTGTTAGGTGTGGACAGGATGATGCCCATTTGATGCATGTTATGTGGGAGTGTGGGAGTGTGGACACATTGGTGATTTCTAGAAACTGAGAAAGTTTTACAAAATTTGGCATCCATGGATGGAGTCGCCGGGTCTCCCATCTGGGGCACTAGTGCAGGATGCAATGTTGGACCAGTTACTGTTGTGTTTGCAGTGAATGGAATGTTTGGGGAGTAAAAGTTAAAACTAGTGTTTTACGTGGCGGAGTAGACTTTGAGCGGCGCTGTGGGAGGGGGCCGGAAGGGTGTGATTGATGATTAAACGGGGAGAGAGAGGCAAGCGGGTATGGAAATATGATGTGGAGCGACACGGCTGATGGAGGAGACTTTTCTATTAGACTGAGGTATTATTGCATAATTTAAACTTTTTTGCTTATCTGTGGAGCCAGGTTGTTTGTAGGCTCAATTTATATAACTGATCTAAGAATCCTTTTTTTTTTTATATATATATATACACAGAGGGAAAACCTGATTTTATAGACAACATATGTTTTTTTCAAAGTACGCTTTTACTAGTTATATAAGATGCAATATATTTTCTCTGTATTGATTCTTAGTTGTTTAATAAAAAGATCTGATTTAAAAAAAAAAAAAAAAATAGTATAAAAGCAATGAATGAAAGCCACTTTTTTTTCTTTTTTGTATATTTTATACCTTCTGCTAACAACAACATCCTCTACAGGAGGCTTGTCCATAGCAGTGCCAGGGGAGATTCGTGGATACATGGCAGCACACCGACGGCATGGCAAGTTACCATGGAAACATCTGTTTGAGCCAAGCATTAAGTTAGCCCGTGAAGGATTTCCTGTTGGCCTGGGTCTGTCCCAGGGTCTTAGTTCATCCAAAGAAACTATTGAACAAGACAAGTCCCTTTGGTAAGAAATGCCATATTTTATTCAATGTTTCCATCTGGCTGTCGTTGGAGCTGGTTAGTGAGAGAATGGGATGTTGAATCCCAACCAATCTGATATTGTTAATTTGTCCTGTATATATTTCATCAGTATCTTATGTCTGCACAGCCCTTTTAAAGGTAAGGTATCGTGAATTTATATAATGCAAGCAATGATTAGTTGTAAGATAACATGCAGTTATAATGTTATCTTGCTTAAAATAAAGATGTATTTCAGTTTTTATAATCCTGGCAAGCTGGACAATGGGGGCTGCCATTTTACATTCCAGAATCTATCACGACAGTGCAAGCTCGATTTATAGCACCTCATGTACATAGCCGATAGTGGTCGGATTCCGACCCCATTAGTTGTATGACAACTCCTCCCGCTGTGAAATGGTAACGCCTATGTGGATATCCCAATTCACAGCCGCGGGTGTGTTCAGCAGCCATTTTTCCCTAGCCCACGCTTTGTGCTGGGCTGCATTTTTCTCCTACAGCCAGGATCTGAAAGCGGAAGTAAATACCAGTACCTACTGCTTCTCCACCAGCCCACGCTGGATCTTCTCCACCGGCCCACGATCGTTCTCATCCATTGCTGCAAGTTTCTGTATCGCCGCTGCTCCTGTCTGACAAAAATGTGTTTCCACTTTACTTCCGGGTGGCAATATACAATGCGCATACAGTCACCCATAAAATGGCGACACATTACTATGAAATACACCAGCTCCCCTTTTGGGTGCAGTGTAAGGCTATGTGCGCATGTGTGCGCTCTGCACTGCACCTAAAAGGTGCGCTTCAGAGCGCAGCTGAAAAGGAAGCGCATGGTGCCGGCAGAGAACGTGCGCTCTGCCTGCAGCTCCTGCCATAGACAGAGCAGGGGCTGCCGGCAAAGCGCACGGAAGAAGTGACATGTCACTTCTTAGAACGCGCGCTTCGGGCAGCAGCCGAAGCGCTGCGCTCTAAGACGCCACGTGCACACGGCCCCTGCACAATCTCCATAGATTGTGCAGGGGACGCAGGACGCATGCAATTACGCTGTGCTACAAAGCGCAGCGTAACTGCATGAATTACGCACACGTGCGCACATAGCCAAACACCCAAAAGGGGAGGAAAATAGGCATGTCATCTAGTGACTGCCCAAATTTGCAGCTATCGTAATTCTACTAAGGATTACTATAGCTTTTTGCTGTATACAAGGAAGATGCTCCCCCCTACTGGTAACTCTAAGTATTTTTTTTAAAAAAAGTTTTATTTTACATATTTAAAAGTTGAATTACATTCAGAAAATAGTTGTTACACAATTAAAATAATATTGTTTGCTGACTTGGGCTACAAAAAAATAAATAAAATTAGACGATACCTCTAGTGATGAGCGAGTACTAAAAAGCTCGGGTGCTCGAAGCTCGGGCCGAGCCTCCCAAGATACTCGTGTACTCGGGCCGAGCAACGAGCCCAATGTTATCCTATGGGAGACCCGAGTATTTTTGTGAAATGACCCCCCGGCAGCATGGAGAAACCCTAAAAATGTCACAAAAGTCTCAGAAGAGTGCTCAAATGACATGGCAACAGCATGGGGAAGACCCCTTGAAGCATTTATCACTCAAAAGTCACAGCTGTGAACAATTTTGTCCGCGTTTTACGCCATTTTTACGGACTCACCAGAAAACCTTCCAAAATGACCCCAAAATGTTTTTTCATGGCGGAAATGTTAAGGGCACATACCCAATAGTGAGATAGAGCTGGTGTATGTTACTTTTTGAGATTAATACATGAAAGATTTTACGTGAAAACATTGTGTGGCACTCCGATGTCCCTGAGAAGAGACGTACATGAAGGCCTCTTGAGTCTAATGTGCCCATTTTGAGGAAGTGAGTCTTTGTAGTATTTTCCTTTGCCAGGGCAGCCAAAAATTGGGAGGCTCCACGTTGTCCCTGGATAGAGACGTGCATGAGGGCCTGTAAACCTGAAGTGCCCATTGTAAGGAAGTGGGTCTATTGTAGTATAGCCCTTAGGCAGGGCAGCCAAAAATTGGGAGGCTCCACGTTGTCCCTGGATAGAGACGTGCATGAGGGCCTGTAAACCTGAAGTGCCCATTGTAAGGAAGTGGGTGTATTATAGTATAGCCCTTAGGCAGGGCAGCCAAAAATTGGGAGGCTCCACGTTGTCCCTGGATAGAGACGTGCATGAGGGCCTGTAAACCTGAAGTGCCCATTGTAAGGAAGTGGGTGTATTATAGTATAGCCCTTAGGCAGGGCAGCCAAAAATTGGGAGGCTCCACGTTGTCCCTGGATAGAGACGTGCATGAGGGCCTGTAAACCTGAAGTGCCCATTGTAAGGAAGTGGGTGTATTATAGTATAGCCCTTAGGCAGGGCAGCCAAAAATTGGGAGGCTCCACGTTGTCCCTGGATAGAGACGTGCATGAGGGCCTGTAAACCTGAAGTGCCCATTGTAAGGAAGTGGGTCTATTGTAGTATAGCCCTTAGGCAGGGCAGCCAAAAATTGGGAGGCTCCACGTTGTCCCTGGATAGAGACCTGTTAGGTTCTTAGTGCCTCCGTGCTTGCATTTAAAAACCGCACGTGTGTGCCTGTTGGTGGCAGCTTTCCGCTGCATTTGTGTGAGTTTTGCAAAAACTTGGATATAACGCACAAGTCTAGTGAATACACATCAGCACAGCATTGCAAAATGCGCAAGGGCGTTGTCAACGAACAAGGAAGTGGACGTGATGGTGGTGCAGGCAGAGACCGAGGTTGTGTGCAAGCTCTAATTTCGCCACAACAAAGGGCCACATCTAGTCGCTCGCACGTCCTGTCCCAAATTCTTGGGGACCGCAGCAGTACACCGCTCTTGAACCAAGACCAGTGTCAACAGGTTGTTAGTTGGATAGCGGATAATGCTTCCAGTCAGATTGGCACCACCACAAACACTCTGTCTTCCACACGGTCAAGTGTCAGTAGCCGTGATACTGCACCGCACATTTCAGAACCTGATCCTCCTTCCTACCACCAGGCCGAGTACACGTCCACGGACATTACTGATCCCACACTTGGACACTCGGAAGAGCTGTTCGTTCACGTTTCCATTCACAAATTCTGGCCTCTCGCCAGCTCCTGTTGAAGTGGGCCATGACGAGATTGTATGTACAGATGCCCAAATATTTGAGCAGCCACGTTCTCACGAAGTTGGCAACGTGTCTCAACAAGGGGTGGACGATGATGAGACACAATTGTCAGGAAGTCAGGAGGAGGAGCAGGGTGCGGAAGAGGAAGACGACGTGGTGGATGATCCAGTAACTGACCCAACCTGGCAGGAGGATATGCAGAGCGAGGACAGCAGTGCATAGGGGGAGGGAGGCGTAGCATCACAACAGGCAGTAAGAAGCAGAGTGGTGGCCCCAGGCAGACGTCAGGCAACTGTTCCCCGGAACAACACGACACAAGGTGCCTGTACAAATGTTAGGTCTTCCCGAGTCTGGCTGTAATACTATTGTATGTATTGAGGATTTCGATTGCGTTAGGGCAATGACAACCAGAGACGAGTTCTTGGTGCAAGACGTTTAGAATATGCAACCAGCAAATATGTACATAAACGGAACAAAAACACAGTAGAACATAAATACAGGAAATACCTTCCAGGGACTGAGCGAAAGGGAATTCCCGGGACCGCGCACCGGACTCCCCCAGGGAGACCACCAAGAGCGAACCCCTATACAGGGACTGTCTGGCAATCACCCCAGAAGCCCTAAATGCGCAGCAGCCGGGACACAAAAGGGCAATAGGTAAGTCCAAAAATGTCCGTACGTGATGTGAGTCCAGAGTGGTATTAAACGGAAGGAACCGGGCAGAAGTGCCGACCAAAGACGGCAAACGGAGTCCAGGCACAGCTAGATGATACCAGATGAAGTCCAGAGTCGGTGTCGGTTGTTTTCCAAGAGGATCCGAATAACAATCAGGAACCAAAAGCAGCAGGGCAGGAGCACACAGGAAGCAGTATACTCAGGCACTGGACTAAGCTTTAGGGGCGGCTTTTAAACAGATGGACAGGAAGTAGGGCAACAGAACAGAAAACTCCATGTTAACAAAGGGCAAGCTCTTTCAAAAGAAAACTGGAAAACCCGGAACTCTGACACTGGCAGTTTTTTAAGTTGGCTCCAGATGATTCTAAAAAGGCCATTTGCAACACCTGCCATGCCAGCATCAGCAGGGGTACCAAAACTAGCAGCCTGACCACCACCAGCATGATCAGGCACATGTCAGCCAAGCACCCGACTTTGTGGGAAGTACAACAGAGTCGAGGAGCAGTGCTTGCTGATGTCACTGCTACGTCTTCGCTGGTTGTGCATGCGAGCCAATCCCCTGTCCATGCTGCCTGCGAACAAGCCTCCTCCACTCCTGCACCTGCAGTTGCCTACGCAGAAAGAACACCATCATCAAGCACGTCCTTGTCCCAGCGCAACGTTCAGTTATCCATTCAGCAAACCTTTGAACGCAGGCACAAATACACTGCCAACACCCCACATGCCACAGTTCTAAATGCTAACATTTCGCGACTGCTTGCGCTGGAAATGTTGCCTTTTAGGCTGGTTGAGACAGAAGCATTCCGCGACCTGATGGTGGCAGCTGTCCCACGTTACTCGGTCCACAGCCGCCACTATTTCTCCCGGTGTGCCGTCCCCGCATTGCATAACTAACCACGTGTCACAAAACATCACACGTGCCCTGAACGACGCTGTTTCAGCCAAAGTCCACCTAACCACAGACACGTGGACAAGTGCATGTGGGCAAGGCCGCTACATCTCGTTGACGTCACACTGGGTTAATATTGTGCAAGCTGGGACCCAGTCTGAGCGAGGGACGGAACACGTCCTTCACACACCAAGTTTTGCAGGCCCTACCTCAGTCAGGGTTTCACACACACTCTACAGCTCCGGAATGTCATGCTCCTCAGCCTCCTCCTCCTCCTGCGCATCCTGATCCACTTTACCCTCCACACCAGTCCCAAGCTGGAAGTGTCGCGGGCGGAGGAGGGGACGGTGCGCTCTCCCACTGCTCGGGTCCGGCTGACGCAGCTCTACGGCTGCTGCTGCTCGTTGGCTCGAGCGATGGCCGGATCCCGGGGACTCGAGCGGCGCTACTCGCCCGTGAGTGAAAAGGGGTGGTTTGGGTTTTGGGGATATTGTCCGTGACGCCACCCACGGTTGTGGTGATTGTGTGGACACCACCGCTGCTCTGGACGGGGATCCCGGGAGCCTGTGACAGGGAGCAGCTTTGTTGTTATTTCTCCCCTCCGTGGGTAGGGGGGTTGGTTGTCCCGGGGCCTGGTGATGGGGTAGAGATGGATGACAGGCGGGTTGCGGGGCCTGATGAAGTGCAGGGTCGCAGGGGCAGCGCTGTGCCGCACGGCACGGAGGTACTCACTCAGCCCAATGATGATGACACAGTTCACGGTAAAACAAGTGGCTGGATGAACGGGTCACTCGGACGGCTGCGGTTGTTCCTCCCTGCAGGTTAGTGATGACTGTCTCTCCCTGCACCTAAGTTAAGTGTTGGTAGTGATGGTTTCCCAACGGTAACCCGCTCCCTGACCTGGATATGGGCCGGAGGAGCCCCTTTTACCCACAGGCGATGGCACTGGGAGACGGTTGCCCTTGGCGGTGGCTGTGTCTCCCCTTCACGGTTGTACGGTTGCCTTCTATCTGGACTTGGCTGTTTGGAAACCCTGAGGTCCCCTTCACTAACGGATTTGGCAAATTCACGGCGACACCAAGCCTTGCCGGGATCCGAAAGTCCTCTGCCAATGGTGCTGGCTTCTCTTTGTATACCGGTCCGGTACGGCCTGGTCACCACCCGTCCACGGTCCTTACGGCAGACTCCAATCGGCCTACACTGCAGACGGTCACCACATCCTGCCAACCTTGCTGTCCTGTCCAGGCCACACACCCGGACCAACTTCAGGCTCTTTGCTGTCACTTTTCTCCTCTCTACTACTTTCCTCCTTCCACTTCCTTAGCTTAACTCTCACTGCCTGTGTTTTCCCTCCTCCTCGGTGGGTGGAGACCAACCGCCTGGCTCCACACCCTGGTGTGGACAACAGCCCCTGGGGAAGGCAACAAGGATTTTGTGTTTTGACTATGATATGCCTGCAGGGAGTGTGGGGTGTTTAAGTGTTGTGCTCTGTGGCCCCTGGCTTGTCCAGGGCGACACAGAAGCACTGCAGCACTGCCTCGGCGAAGCGGCAACAGGCAGTGCTGAAGCTAATCTGCATAGGTGACAAACCCCACAATGCAGAAGAGGTGTGGACAGCTCTGAAACAGCAGGCAGATCACTGGCTCACAACTCTGAACCTAAAGCCAGGAAAGGTCGTGTGTGACAATGGCCGGAACCTGGTGGCGGCTTTGAGGCGAGGCCAGCTGACACATGTTCCATGCGTGGCCCATGTGCTCAACCTCGTGGTTCAGCAGTTTCTAAAGTCATACTCAGAGCTGTCTGATCTGCTGGTAAAAGTTCGCCGCCTGTCTGCACATTTTCGAAAGTCACCTACTGCTTCAGCCGGCCTTGCCGGCTTAAGACGCCGTTTGCATCTTCCGGCACACAGACTGGTGTGTGATGTCCCCACGCGTTGGAATTCAACTCTGCACAAGTTGGTCAGGATATGTGAGCAGAAGAGGGCAGTTGTTGAGTACCTGCATCACCTAAGCCGTCGGGAAATGGGTCAAACTCCACACATAACACCTGAGGAGTGGAGATGGATGTCCGACCTATGCACCATCCGCCAAAACTTTGAGGACTCCACCAAGATGGTGAGCGGCGATGACGACATTATTAGCGTCACCATACCGCTTCTCTGCCTTCTAAAATGGTCTCTGCTCAAAAAACAACCATGATGCATTGCAGGCGGAGCGCGATGAGTTTGAGCAAGAAACAGTAGTGGGTGTGGGTGATGATAACACACAGCCCAGCCTCGTCTCATCACAACGTGCAGTGGAGGACTATGACGAGGAGGAGGATGAAGACATGGAGCAACTCTCTGGCCAAATTGAGGATATGACATGCAGTCATATCCTCGGTTCAGCGTGGCTGGCCAGAGGACAGGGTAGATGATGAGGAGGAGGAGGAGGAGGACAGCATGTTCAGTCATCGTGTTGGTCAGGATACTGAAGTGATGGCTGTTAAGAGTCTGGCACACATGGCTGACTTTATGGTAAGCTGCCTGTCTCGTGACCCTCGCGTTAAGAACATCTTGGTCGACAATCATTACTGGTTGGTAACACTGTTAGACCCACGCTAAAAGGAGAACTTTATGTCTCTTATTCCCGAGGCGGAGAGGTCAGGCAAAATGCAGCAGTTCCAGAAGGCCATAGTCACGGAAGTAGGCAAAGCATTCCCCTCACAAAACGCTAGCGGCATAGGTCATGAATCAGTGGACAACCGAGGCGTACAACCGAGAGAGGCACAAGTCCAATCCGCCAGAGGTAGGGGAACAGTCTTTAAGATGTGGGACAGTTTTCTCAGCCCCTCACGTACCACAGCCCCTGAGGTGCGGGGTAGTGCCACAAGAAATCCTAAGTTTGCCCAGATGCTGAAGGAGTACCTTGCAGATCGAACAACTGTACTCCGACATTCCTCTGTGCCTTACAATTATTGGGTATCCAAGCTGGACACGTGGCATGAATTGGCTCTCTACGCCTTGGAAGGCCTGGCCTGCCCTGCTGCTAGCGTTTTGTCAGAGCGTGTTTTTAGTGCCGCAGGTGGAATCATTACAGATAAATGCACCCGCCTGTCAACTGAAAATGCTGACAGGCTGACTCTGATCAAGATGAACAAGGGTTGGATTGGGCCAGACTTCACCACACCACCAGCAAATGAGAGCGGAATTTAAAGTTTGCCATGTACCTCCACTCACCCATGGGTACACACTTCTGGACTTTGGATAATCGCTGGACTGCTCCTCCTTCTCCTCATGCGCCACCATGATGATGACCGTTACAAATTGCAATACTTAGGCCTTTGTTTCAGGTATACCCCCAGTGGTAAATTTTTTCGCCCATTCTTTGCAGAATGGACATTACAACGACAGGAGACCCGCTCCTTTGCAATGGGAACAATGTTTTGAGGCCCTCATGCACGTCTCTACCCAGGGACAACGTGGAGCCTCCCAATTTTTGGCTGCCCTGCCTAAGGGCTATACTACAATAGACCCACTTCCTTCCAATGGGCACTTCAGGTTTACAGGCCCTCATGCACGTCTCTATCCAGGGACAACGTGGAGCCTCCCAATTTTTGGCTGCCCTGCCTAAGGGCTATACTACAATAGACCCACTTACAATGGGCACTTCATGTTTACAGGCCATCATGCACGTCTCTATCCAGGGACAATATGGAGCCTGACGCTGCCACCGACTGCCACACACGTGCTGTTTTTAAATGCAAGCACGGACGCAATAAGAACCTAACTGGTTTTTAGGAGCGACAATTACTGAGAAGTCTGACACTATCAGACACTGCTGACTGACGTGTATTATACACTAGACTTGTGCGTTATATAATAGTTTGTGCAAAACGCGCACCTGTACCCTGCCACCGACTGCCACACACGTGCTGTTTTTAAATGCAAGCACGGACGCAATAAGAACCTAACTGGTTTTTAGGAGCGACAATTACTGAGAAGTCTGACACTATCAGACACTGCTGACTGACGTGTATTATACACTAGACTTGTGCGTTATATAATAGTTTGTGCAAAACGCGCACCTGTACCCTGCCACCGACTGCCACACACGTGCTGTTTTTAAATGCAAGCACGGACGCAATAAGAACCTAACTGGTTTTTAGGAGCGACAATTACTGAGAAGTCTGACACTATCAGACACTGCTGACTGACGTGTATTATACACTAGACTTGTGCGTTATATAATAGTTTGTGCAAAACGCGCACCTGTACCCTGCCACCGACTGCCACACACGTGCTGTTTTTAAATGCAAGCACGGATGCAATAAGAACCTAACTGGTTTTTAGGAGCGACAATTACTGAGAAGTCTGACACTATCAGACACTGCTGACTGACGTGTATTATACACTAGACTTGTGCGTTATATAATAGTTTGTGCAAAACGCGCACCTGTACCCTGCCACCGACTGCCACACACGTGCTGTTTTTAAATGCAAGCACGGACGCAATAAGAACCTAACTGGTTTTTAGGAGCGACAATTACTGAGAAGTCTGACACTATCAGACACTGCTGACTGACGTGTATTATACACTAGACTTGTGCGTTATATAATAGTTTGTGCAAAACGCGCACCTGTACCCTGCCACCGACTGCCACACACGTGCTGTTTTTAAATGCAAGCACGGACGCAATAAGAACCTAACTGGTTTTTAGGAGCGACAATTACTGAGAAGTCTGACACTATCTGGACTGTTTTACACTGTGTACACCAGCCCCAGATATGATGAAGGCTGGTATACGGTCACCACTACCCTGCCTGCCTGCCTGTATACTGCTACAATAGTCCTGACAAGGACTCTTCTGGTCACTAGCCTGTATTCCGACCTGGCTATACCCTGCCTGTATATAGCAACAATAGTCCTGAGAAGGACTCTGCTACTGTACTCCGACCTGGCTATACCCTGCCTGCCTGTATACAACTAGAATAGTCCTGAGAAGGACTTCTGGTCACACGGTTTGCAGCCCTGCTCCGGAACTAACTATAAAGGGCCGCAAAGCTTTCCCTGAATCAGCGACACTCTCCCTGCACTGACTGTCTGGATAGTTGTGAGCAGAGCACAGCGCGCCGGCCGATATAAAGGCTCGGTCACGCTGTGCAGGCCGGCCAATCACTGCAATTCCACAACTAACAGGGCTGTGGCATTGCAGTGGTCTGCCAGCCAATCCCTGCATGAGGGCTGGCTCTCAAAAGAGCGCCAACATGCAGAAATGAAGACCACGAGTACAGCACGAGTATCGCGAGATTACTCGGTCCCCGCCGAGCAGCCCGAGTACAGCGATACTCATGCGAGTACCGAGTAGTGACAAGCATGCTCGCTCATCACTAGATACCTTCCCTTTTAAGTCTATTAGGAAAAAGGCACACAAGCCCACTCAGCTGTTCTGTCCCACAAGTATTGCACATTTACAAAAACCATACCTGTACACATTCCTTAGAACAAAAGAATTCTAAGAATAAACGATTAGGTCAAAAATAGCAAATTTTATTAGTAGTTAAAAATTAATGAACGCCAACTGGCAGTATGACTAGAACAGGGGCGTCACATGTATAAATATATAAAAATCAAGTACAGGCATTTCTGCAGAGGTCTAAGGTTAGATACAATAATTTCAATATAAAAGAGAAGAAACAATTGGCTGGAAAAATCAGGGTCCTTAAGAGTACAACACAGAAAAAAAGGATTGAAACACATAGAGATGTGTTACAGATGAATATAACTAGTAAACTTTCTATTATAGTGATACACACTTAGGTCACTGTTTTTCACACCATATTTCTTCTTTGAGTAACTCCTCTTCTCATACAGTTTGTACACCTACTGGATAGTATGCAACGGAGTACACTCATGCCATATCTATAACTTACTTGGTTTTCAATTTGTGATCTCTGTGTTTTAATCCTTTTTTCTGTGTTGTATTATTATTGACCCTGATTTTTCCAGCCAATTGTTTTTTCTGCTGTATATTGGAATTTTTGTATCTAACCTTATACATCTGCAGAAATACCTGTACTTGCTTTTTATATATTTATACATGTGACGCCCCTGTTCTAGTCATACTGCCAGTTGGCGTTCATTAATTTTTAACTACTAATAAAATTTGCTATTTGTGACCCAATCGGTTTTTCTTAGATTTTTGGTTCTAAAAAATTAGTGCATTCTATCATTCCCATAGGTCTATTACATACAGATGACCTACACACTACTTCAATATATGCACTTGTCATTTAACGCTGTAATTCTTATTGTGTTGTGTACAGTTGTGTTTCTTTGATCAATTTCTGTCTGTATGCATTCCTGCTTATAGATAAACAAGCACATATAAAAAAAATCTGCAATTATGTAGGAGATATCAAATTTAAAACTAACTAGAAACCAAATACTCCCTCCAATACAGATAAAAAAGTTATGTTTATTAAGTATGCATTAAAACAAGAAACAAACAATATATACAGTCATGGATAAAAGTGTTGGCACCCTCAAAATTGTTTCAGAATATGAAGTATTTCTCCCAGAAAATTATTGCAAAAATATGTTTTGTTAAATACATGTTTATTTTGTGTGTATTGGAATCAACACCTCCCCCTACCCCCAAAATAAAACACAGAAAAAAAGGCAAACTGGACATAATTTCACACAAAACCCTCAAAATGGACCCATCAAAATTGTTGGCACCTTTCCAAAATTGTGGGTAAACAACTTTGTTTCAAGCATGTGATGCTCATTCGAAGTCACCTGTGGCAAATAACGTGTGGGCAATATGAAAATCATACCTGAATCCAAATAAAAAGGAGAGAAGTTGACTCAATCTTTGCATTGTGTGTCTGTGTGCCACACTAAGCATGGAAAACAGAAATTGGAGAGAAGAACTGCCTGAGGACTTGAGAACCAAAATTGTAGAAAAAACACTTTCAAGGTTACAAGTCCATCTCCAGAGATCTTGTTGTTCCTTTGTCCACAGTGTGCAACATAATCAAGAAGTTTACAACCCATGGCACTGTAGGTAATCTCCCTGGATGTGGACAACAGAGAAGAATTGATGAAAGATTGCAATGCAGGATATTCCAGATAGTGGATGAGCAGTCCCAAACAAGTTCCCAAAAAATCAAGCTGTCATGCAGGTTCTGGGTCCATAAGCTTAAACTATCTGTCGCCATGTGTAATTGAAATAGTTTCCTGGGAAACATACCTAATTTTCTTCAACAATTTCAAGGATGCCAACAGGCCTATACACGCATTAATAAATATATATATTTATTAATTTTTTTTTTTAGATTATGGTCTTGCCTACTATTTTGACAAATATTTTGGACTGTGTGTGTGTGTGTGTATATGTATGTATGTATATGTGTGTGTATATATATAATATATAATATAATATATATATATATATATATATATATATACACAAAGAGACACTTTGATTTAATGTGTATATATGTTGTTTGTTAGAGATGAGTGAACCTGAAGTTCGAGGATTGGGTTCGGAAACCAACTACCAAAAACACAAAGTTCGAGTTTGAAGTTCGAGTGAGTTATGCGTGAAAACCACTCAAAAACAAGAATTTAAAAAACTCTGCCCACCCTTCCCTGGAAGTGTTCCTATGGCTGGTAGCATGTGGGTGGGGCCACAAACTGCCCAATTACAGACTTCCATTGAGATTTGGATCAAGTCTAGGTCAGAAACCAAACTTTTGGTTTTGGATTTGGCTGTACCTGCCGAACCGAACTTCCAAAGGTTCACTCATCTCTATTGTTTATTGAGTATACATTATAATAAGAAACAAACATAATGTTTGTATCTATATTTGAGGAAATATTGGGTTTCTAGTTAGCTCTTTATATATTACCCTCACATATTCTTTTTTTATGTTCGCACAGATGACAAATTTACAAACCAAAATGTAGATGAGCAATGACAGTAATTTCCAGAAGACTCAAAATGCATCTAAATCTCACTCTCCTAAATGCATCTAAATCTCTACCCCATATTTACATTATTCTGTGTCTTCAGACAACTGACAAATAATGGGCAGTACCTCTGACTCTTTCTACTGTCCTTCCAGTGAAGTATTCTGCAATGCGGAGGGTAAGGTCTTGGAGAAAGGAGACATTGTGAAGCTGCCTAAACTAGCAAATACTCTGCAGACCTTGGCTGATGATCCTGAATCCTTCTATACTGGCTCACTCGCTAAGCAAATTGTGAGTGATATCCAACAAGCAGGTAAGGAAATACATGAACTGTTCCTTTTTGGCACTGGTAGACCTAGACAGCTGGACTTATAAAGATATATCCTCATTGTGCTGCAGGAGGAATTATTACAGAGGAAGATCTGAGAAATTATAAAGTGGACATCAATGAGGAACCACTTAATTTTCAACTTGGAGACTACACCATGATCAGCCCTACAGCACCTTTGAGTGGCCCTGTCCTTGGACTCATCCTTAATATTCTAAAAGGTGAGAGATTCACTTATCGGTGGCTGGTTTTGTGATCTGCAGAGATAAAGCAACTATTTTGTATGTCAACATTCTATTCTCTAAAGGAATTTTTGAGATTCAATGTATAATGTTGTATATTTCTATGTTATCACATATTGGTGGAGGTGGGGACCAGCCCAAGGTTGCGCAAACGCCGCTCTCCTTCGCCAAGGAAACCCTGTGTGTTGAATTAACTTCGGGCAGGCTGCACGACACTTACTTTTGGTTTCACTTTGGTGTCCATCACTCCTGCTGCTGGTCCTCAAGGTATTAAGACATGTAACACCAGAGCTCACTTGGCCATCCAGTTTTGTTTACTTTCATTCTTCACAGCATTATGACAGACATGGCCACTCTTTCGCTCTCTGTGGGGTACTATTCTTTGTGCTATCCCCGTGCTATTTCGGACCTCAGTATTTCGGGGTCTGTGCCTCCTTCCCCCTAATACCGCACACCTTCGTCTACTTCTGGGCCCTGAAGGATTCTCTAGCTGGACACCTCTCTAAAACTTCTGGGATGAGCCGTAGGCTTCAGACCTCCAGAAGTTACCTCGGGGTTCCCTGACTGGCCCTAGCATCGTCGTCTCACTTTGAACCCTCTTCTCGACTGACACTCCCTGGAGTTTCCCTTCCCAACCATACGCTCTGCCATCTGTCACTTCTCCCTTAACTACTTTAACCCTATCTTATCTAGCACCTGGACCAGAATCGCTCTACTGCAGGCTAAACCAACCGCTGGAACTGCCTTTGACAAATGACTGAACAATCCTACATTGTAATGATGTTCCTTTCTAAAACACTTAAATATCCACACATGCATTTATAATATACGACAGCACACACATAAAACATAGCACATTTACATCTTGGGGCACAGCGCACCTAATACATTGGTGTAAACCACATTGACAATAATGAAGTAAGTCAGATTTCCACCATGATGTCTGTCATATTATTAGTATTTATAGTCTTCAATTTCTGATGGAATCTGCTACAGAGCCACTGGGGCAGGTATGGACCTAGCCACGGCTGGCATCAGCACCCGGGCAAGTGCCGGGGCCCTGGACAACCGGGGGGCCCATTCTCGGTCAGCAGTAGCAGGTCGTTAATAGCTTTCCTATGGCCCCCGGGCAGATTTCCAGGGACCACAGACAGTGCTCCAGCTGGCAGTCTCACTTTGCTGTCTACCGGCACTTTAAACCAGCAGAGTACATGCCCGCAGGCTGGAGTACATCTGTGGGCAGAGCTAACATGCAATACGCTCCAGTCCCACAGAGGAAGAGGAGAGGCTTCCGGCCCCCAGCGTCCTACAGTGCTGCTGCCTGCCTATGCCCCCAGAGCCAGTATGTGTGCGCCCCACAGGCCCCCAGAGTCAGTATGTGTATACCCCATGAGCCCCCAGTATTCCCAGGGCCATGATGTGTATGCCCCCCCAGGTCCCCAGAATCTCCCAGTAATATGTATATGCCACAGGCCCCCAGTAATGTGTGTGCCCCCAGGCTCCCCAGCAATGTATATATCCCACAGGACTCCAGCGTCCCCCAGTAATGTGTATATCCTACAGGCCCCCAGTAAAATGTATGCTCTCAGCAATGTGTATATCCCACAGGCTCTCAGCATCCTCCAGTAATGTGTATGCACCCCAGGTCACCAGCGTCCCACAGTAATGTGTATATTCCACAAGCCCCCAGCATCCCCCAGTAATGTGTTTGGCCCCCAGCAATATGTATATCCCACAGGCCTCCTACGTTCCCCAGTAATATGTATATCCCACAGGCTCCCAGCATCCCCCAGTAATGTGTATGTCCCCCAGTAATGTATATATCCCACAGGCCCTCAGTGTCCCCTAGTAATGTGTATGCCACCCAGCATTCCCAGTAATGTGTATGCCCCCACAGGCCCCCAGCATCTTCCAATAATGTGTATGCCCCACAGGTCCCCAGCTTCCCCCAGTAATGTGAATACCCCCCAGTAATGTGTTTGCCCTAGAGTGACTCCAGTAACATATATGCCCTCCCCCTCAGTGCTAGCTATGCCCCAGGGATGTATTTACCCTCAGCCCATTCTGTGATGTATATGTCGCGGGCGGAGGAGGGGACGCCGCGCTCTCCCACTGCTCGGGTCTGGCTGCCGCGGCCTGCTGCTGCTCGGTGGCTCGAGCGATGGGCCGGATCCCGGGGACTCTAGCGGCGCTCTTCGCCCGTGAGTGAAAGGGGTTTGGTTGTGGGGATTGTTTATTGTCCATGACACCACCCACGGTTGTGGTGATTGAGTGTACACCACCGCTGCTCTGGCTGGGGATCCCGGGAGTGATGGTATGGAGCAGCCAGTTGTTGTGTTGCCCCTCCGTGGGTAGGGGTTGGTGATCCCGGGGCCCAGTGATGGAGTTGGGATGGTGGACAGGTGGGTATGGGGCCTGTGGAGGTGCAGGGGCGCAGGGGCAGCGCTGTGCCACACGGCACGGAGGTACTCACTCAGCCAGTAAACACGACACAGTTCTCGGTAAACAAACGGCTGGTTGGACGGGTCCCTTGGACGGTTACGGTGCCAATTTCCCCTGCAGTTGACTGTCTCTTCCTTGCACCTATGTGTTGTTGTTTGGTAGCGATGGGTTCCCACCGGTAACGCGCTCCCCAGCCTGGATATGAGCCAGAGGAGCTCCACTCTTGCCCGCAGGCGCTGGCCCTGGGAAACTGGTGCCTTGGCGGCGGCGGTGTCTCCCCTTAACGGTTGGACTGTTGCCTTCAAACAGGACTTGGTTGTTGGGAGACAGTCGTCCCCTTCACTGACGGATTTGGCAAATTATGGCGACTCCTAGCCTTGCCGGGATCCGAAAGGCCCCTGCCCTGGTGCTGACTAATCTTCGTATACCGCTCCGGTACCGCCGGGTCACCACCCGTCCACAGTCCTTTCGGCAACCTCCAATCAGTCTCGCCTGCAGACGGTCACCGCCGTCTGCCAACCTTGCTGTCTCAGTCCGGGGCACACACCCGGACTAACTTCAGGCTTCTTGCTGTCACTACTCCTACTTTCCTCCTTTACCACTTCACCAGCTTCACTTCACTTCCTTTCACTTTCAACTCTCAAGCTAATCTGCCTGGTTTTCCCGCCTCCAGAGCTGTGAACTCCTCGGTGGGCGGAGCCAACTGCCTGGCCCACCCCCTGGTGTGGACACCAGCTCCTGGAGGAAGGCAACAAGGATTTCTGTTTTGACTTTGTGTGTACCTGCAGGGAATGTGGGGTGCGTGTGGTGTTGTGACCTGTGACCCCTGGCTTGCCCAGGACGTCACATATATACAGCAGTGCCGGTGTACACTGTACGGTCATGTATGTTAGTGATGGCCATCACGCAGCACGGCCTGCACAACCACATTCCCTGGAGGAGCTGGATGGAGACAAGTTGGGGAGGTGAGTGAGGCTGCTGCCAGCTTCCTCACATTAATAATATCTCTAATGTGTCTGTGTGTGCATGTATGATGTGTATCTATGTATGTCAGTGTATATGACTGTGTATATACTTATGTCTGTTTATATGTATTTTTGTGAATTTGTCCTTAAATATGTATGTGTACGTATGCCTGTATGTGTAGGTGCGTGTGAATGGGGCCCACTGAGACTCTTTCACCCAGGGCCCACAAAAACCTGGAGCCGGCCCTGAACCTAGCCTAACGGGGTTTAACAGTTGTGATAGTTAAGTGCATTTGTTTTCTAATGGTTGCATTTTATCTTGTAATACTTTTGTGCCAGGTTTTCACTTTTCACCCTTGAGCATAAAGCCAGAGTCCCTTGGACTGACCTACCACCGTATAACAGAAGCTTTCCGTTTTGCCTTCGCTAAAAGAACTTTGCTAGGAGATCCAAAGTTTGTGAATGTAACAGAGGTAAAAACAACATTAATGTATGGAAGTGATTGCATTTATAAGAGCTCACACACAAAATGATTGAACTGCCTACCTGTAAAAGTAATTTCCATGATACAATGGCCATGTAATAATCACTATATGGGGTGATCATCAAGAATATTAAAAAAAGAATCCCAGAATACACTTGTAATATCAAATTGAGCTTCAATAAGCAGATCGAAAGGCCCCGTTACACGGAATGACTTATCTAACGATATATTGCCAGGGTCACTGATTCCGTGACGCACATCCGGGATCGTTAGCGACGTTGTTGCGTGTGACACCAACGAGGGACCGTTAACGATGGAAAATACTCACCAAATCGTCCATCGTTGACACGTTGTTCATTTTCAAAAAATCGTTGATTGTTGAGGACGCAGGTTGTTCGTCGTTCCCGAGGCAGGACACATCGTCATTCCCGAGGTGTCACACACAGCGAACTACAGCTTACCTGTGGCCGCCGGCAATGAGAAAGGAAGGAGGTGGGCGGGATGTTACGGCTGCTCATCTCCGCCCCTCCACTTCTATTGGGAGGCAGCTTAGTGCCGCCGCTGTGACGCCGCACGAACCGCCTCTTTAAAAAGGAGGCGGTTCGCCGGCCACAGCGACGTTGCTAGGCAGGTAAGTACGTGTGACTGCTCCTAAAGATATTGTGCGCCACGGGCAGTGATTTGCCCGTGACGCACAAACTGGGGCTAGCGATGTTGCTGCGTGTAAAGCCCCCTTAAGTCTCACAAAGCATTTCTGACTGAGCCGATTAAGAAAGTGTGTTGGATGTGTATTAGTGGGTGAACCTTTATTGTACCATTATGCACTCACTTTATTTAATATAACTTTTCTGTGCAGGAATTTCTGGAATTTACTACACTAATGCCGGCGTCACATGGGACGATCTATCGTGCGATCGCACGAGCGATCATACCCGCCCCCGTCGTTTGTACGTTACGGGCAATTAGTTGCCCGTGGCACACAAAGTCGTTAACCCCCTGTCACAAGCACTTACCTCCCGGACGACCTCACTGTGGGCGGCGAACATCCACTTCTGAAGGGGGAGGGACATTCGGCGTCACAGTGACGTCACACAGCAGCCAGCCAATAAAAGCGGAGGGGCGGAGATGAGCGAGACGTAAACATCCCGCCCATCTCCTTCCTTCCGCATTGCCGGCGGGACGCAGGTAAGCAGCAGTTTGTTGTTCCCGGGGTGTCACACGGAGCGATGTGTGCTGCCCCGGGTACGATGAACAACCGGAGCACAGAAGGAGGACCGACATTTTGAAAATGAACGACGTGTCAACGAGCAACGATAAGGTGAGTATTTTTGCTCGTTCACAGTCGTTCGTAGCTGTCACATGCTACGATATATCAAACGATGCCGGATGTGCGTCACTTATGACATGACCCCGCTGACTATCGCCCGATATATCATACCGTGTGACGCCGGCATTAGACTTTAATTATTTAGTCATCCTTTAATTATTCAAGCATTTTATATGCCATGCATTTGATATCTATTTATGACTAAATTGTATGATAATTACCCTGCTTGGTTCTCACATCTGTTGTTTTTTATGTTTGTTCAGTTGCAATAGTTTTATTGCCCTTTTTGATGGCTTGTTTTTTGGCACGCTAGGTTGTATTTTTTCATTGGTACCATTTTGGGGTATTTATGATGATTGGTCGCTATTTATTGCCTTTTTTTGAGAAGGTGCGTTTATAAAAAAACGGTAATTCTAGCGTTTTTTTATCACAACGTTTACCTTATGGGTTAAACAATTTCATATTGTGATAGATTGGACTTTTGTGAATATGGAGATACCAAATATGCCTATATTTTTTACCTTTTTAGATCAGAAAATCCATTGGTAATTGATAAAAAGATTACCCACTCAACTCGGAAGGCAATTACCAAAAAAGTCAGGGCTGCATAGATAGTAAAAATACAATATTTTATTAGTCAATATCTGAAAATGTTAACATTTCTTTAACTGCATAGAAAAGTCCTCATTCAGGGATATGTGGTAATCTGTACATAAAAGACAGTTACATTACTTATGGAGGTTACACATCATTAATACACATGTGCACAGAAGTCACAAGTTGTGTGCAGGTCTATCAGCACCAAACTAAATATCCTATCTAGTACTGCTGTATAGCGCTATATAGTAGTCAAAACCCTACAAGAGTACACTAATAACTACGGGTTAGAGTAGCCCACAAATGTGAAAGATATGTAGTAGTAGCCTCAGTAGTCCAACCCCGACACACATTTCACAATGTCTTGGTATTCATCAGGAGGTATATATATATATATATATATATATATATATAATGTGTATGTATGCGTGTGTGTGTGTGTGTGTATATATATATATATATATATATATATATATATATATATATACACTGTATGTGTGTATATAGATACTAGATAGATTTCATATTTTTAATTCTCATTAAACACAATATCCAATAATAACTATTCTACATAACATTCTAAAATAAAAGGCAAATGAAGAATCTAAATTCCATGATGGATGTACAAATTAGTAAGTCTCCTTCTTTGTCTTTTACTTGCTATTTCTTTTATCTACTCAAAGGGAGATGTCCTTTGAGTAGATAAAAGTGAGAATTAGGTTAGATTCACAAATCCGTGTAAAGTTTCGGTGCACAGTCTGATTTACTGAACTGCACACACACATTCAGAACGACCTATTCTGATCCTCAAAATTGGATCATAATAAGACATGCTCTGAGTCTTATGGACCTCACACTCAGATACGTGGTTTTCACTGATCTGGGAATAGATCCATGAAATTCTATGGCTCTGTATTCTATCCAATAAAGAAATCAGAGAGCACACAGACATTTCATACTGATGTGTGAATGTAGCCTTATGCGTGCGTCACACGGGACGATCTATCGTGCGATCGCACCTGCCCCCGTCGTTTGTGCATCACGGGCAATTTGTTGCCCGTGGTGCACAAAGTCCTTTACCCCCGTCACACGCAGTTACCTCCCAGATGACCTCGCTGTGGGTGGTGAACATCCTCTTCCTGAAGGGGGAGGGACGTTCACCGTCACAGCAACGTCACACAGCGGCCGGCCAATAGCAAAGGAGGGGCGGAGATGAGCAGGACGTAAACAACCCGCCCACCTCCTTCCTTCTGCATTGCCGGCGGGACGCAGGTAAGCTGTGTTCATCGTTCCCGGGGTGTCACACGTAGCGATGTGTGCTGCCCCGGGAACGATAAACAACCAGCGCACAGAAGAAGAAACGACTTTTTGAAAATGAGCGACGTGTCAACGAGCAACGATAAGGTGAGTATTTTTTTTTGCTCGTTCATCGTCGCTTTTAGCTGCCACACGCTACGATATATCAAACGATTCCGGATGTGCGTCCCTTACGACGTGACCCCGCCGACATATTGCCCGATATATCGTACCGTGTGACGCCCGCATTAGAGAAAGCTGAGTAGAGCAGTTATATTCAGCAGTCCCATAGACGATAAGTGGAGTGCAGACCAAACGTTCTCCTCCGCTCTTTTGTTTAACTGGCTGAAGCATATACTGTAGACTTTAATCTCAGAATCAGAACAGGAAATCTAATAATTAATAGCAAAAGCTTGATAGTCAATTATAAACACTGCGCCAGGTATCTGACATCTTTTTCATGTCGACGTCCATATTTGTTACAAACAGATGTTTCTTTTTCAGATAATGAAGAACATGACTTCGGATAACTTTGCTGAGTATCTAAGAAATAAAATCTCAAATGATACTACTTACCCATCAGATTACTATGAGCCAATGTTTTACACACCAGAAAACCATGGCACAGCACACCTTTCAGTCATAGCAGAGGATGGAAGTGCTGTGGCTGCCACCAGCACTATCAATCAATAGTAAGCCAAGACTGGTATTGTGGGAGAAGAGTTAATTGGGTATTTCTTACTCTAGCCTATACTTTTATTGCCAGACTACATGCTATGACTAGCAGGAAACAATCTGTTCACTCTCTTTTTAGTGCTTAGCTTATCTGATATTCTAGTTTTAAAGCCGAGGTGTAGTTATGGGAGGTACAGAGGTATCATTTGCTCCGAGGACACTAGTGTCTAAGCTGGCCCAAAGGATTCAAAAGAGACTAGTTATAAATGAAGTATGGTAAGTGAGAGAGCCTGTTATAAATTTCACAATTGAACACAACAACTTCAACTTACACCTTTTTAAAAGCTAATGTAGATCCATTAAAGAAAACAGGATTTCCTGGCATTTATACAAATAAAATAATAAACAACTATTTGTGCGTCAGTTCAGATCAAGTGGGTTTTCTTTTTAGGTTTTCAATGTTTTGGTTTTTTTTTGCTTTATATGAGTTCATTTTTTAAAATGATTACATGTTTTTTTTTCTGTTTTCTTAATTTAGTTGGAGTAACAGCATCCCTTATAGAGATTATTGTGCTTTAGGCCGGCTTCTCACTTGCGAGTTTCTCGCAGTCGTGCAATGCGAGAAAATCTCTCATTGCACTCGGACACATGTTATTCAATGAATCAGCTCTCATCTGTGATTCACGGATTCGCCATGGTCCCGCCCCCCTGCACGGATTGGCCGCTTGGCCTCACGGATTGGCCGCTCGCCTCGGCTCCTCCCCCCACACGGATTGGCCGCTCGCCTCGCCTCAGCTCCGCCCCCCGCACGGATTGGCCGCTCGCCAAGGCTCCGCCCCCCACACGGAATGGCCTCTCGCCCCGAGGTGAGCGCATCAAGGTCCTGCAGTGGCGGAACACATACACACGCACACACATCAGATCACACACTCTCTCACACACACGTCACACACACATCAGATCGCATCCACACACTCACAACATCCCATGATATCGCTTGCTTCTCGGCGGCGATACTGTGCAGTGACCTTCCAGGACCTGCCGGAGGATCACATGGCCGGAAGCATGTGGTATCTCCGGATGTTGTGATTGTGTCAGCGCGTATGTGCGATATCGTCAGTGTGAGTGTGTGAGTGTATGCGATCGGATGTGCGTGAGTGTGTTCTGATGTGTGAGTGTGTGTGTGAGTGTATGCGATCGGATCTGTGAGTGTCGGCAGAGGAGCACAGCTGCTGGGACCGCCCACCGGTGGGCACAGGGAGAAGTGGTGTGTGTGTGTGTGAGTGTATGCGATCAGATGTGTTCGTGTTTACTGTCTGCTGTGTGACTGTGGAGCATGATGGGGGATGGAGCATGATGGGGGGGTGCGCAGCATGAGGGATGGAGCACGATGGGGGAGTGCGCAGCATGGGGGATGGAGCACGATGGGGGGTGCGCAGCATGGGGGGTGGAACACGATGGGGGGTGCGCAGCATGGGGGATGGAGCACATTTGGGAGTGCGCAGCTTGGGGGATAGAGCACGATGGGGAGTGCGCAGCATGGGGGATGGAGAACGATGGGGAGTGCGCAGCATGGGGGATGGAGCACGTTTGGGAGTGCGCAGCATGGGGGATGGAGCACGATGGGGAATACGCAGCATGGGGGATGGAGCACGATGGGGAGTACGCAGCATGGGGGATGGAGCACAATGGGGAGTGGGGATGGAGCACGATGGGGGGGTACGCAGCATGGGGGATGGAGCACGATGGGGGGTGCACACCTCCCCCCAAAACACACACACACACACACACACACACACACTCTGCCACACACGCACTGCACAACACACCACACACACACTGGGAACCACAAACACTGCCCTACACAGACACCCACACACACAGACAACGCCGCACACACACAACACCCAACACACAAACACCGCGGCACACACAAATATACGCACATACCGCACAACACACACATTGCACAAAACATACCTCCCCCCAAAACACACACACCCCACACCCACACAAACCGCGCAACACACATACACACACACATACACAACGATACAGACACACAGCGCTCCACAAATAACGACACACAACGCAACACACAAACACAAACAACACCGCTCTCACCCCCCGCCACACCCAGCTAATAGAAGCATTTCACAACATATATTTCAACACCACAGATATTCCACACAGATTTAACTAAATTGGCCAAGTAATGTGCTCCGTCTGTCTCTTTCCCCGTCTGCCTGTCTGTCTGTCTCTATCTCTGTTTCTTTCCCCATCTGTCTCTTTCCCAGTCTGTCTCTGAATACTCAGTTTTTTCTTGAAAATGATTGCAATCACAAATTCTTTGGTGTTATTATCTTCATTTATTTTGCTTGCAATGAAAAAACACAAAAGAGAATGAAACAAAAATCAAATCATTGATCATTTCCCACAAAACTCCAAAAATGGGCCAGACAAAAGTATTGGCACCTTTAGCCAGAATAACTGTGAACAACTGCTTCCGGTAACCATCAATGAGTTTCTTACAATGCTCTGCTGGAATTTTAGACCATTCTTCTTTGGCAAACTGCTCCAGGTCCCTGAGATTTGAAGGGTGCCTTCTCCAAACTGCCATTTTGAGATCTCTCCACAGGTGTTCTATGGGATTCAGGTCTGGACTCATTGCTGGCCACTTTAGTAGTCTCCAGTGCTTTCTATCAAACCATTTTCTAGTGCTTTTTGAAGTGTGTTTTGGGTCATTGTTTTGGGTCTTCCAACCCATGACCTCTGAGGAAGACCCAGCTTTCTCACACTGGGCCCTACATTATGCTGCAAAATTTGTTGGTAGTCTTCAGACTTCATAATGCCATGCACACGGTCAAGCAGTCCAGTGCCTGAGGCAGCAAAGCAACCCCAAAACATCAGGGAAACTCCGCCATGTTTGACTGTAGGGACCGTGTTCTTTTCTTTGAATGCCTCTTTCTTTTTCGCTCCTAATTGGGAGACCCAGACAGTGGGTGTATAGCTACTGCCTCTGGAGGCCGCACAAAGAACTACACTTAAAAGTGTAAGGCCCCTCCCCTTCTGGCTATACACCCTCCCGTAGGAGTACGGATTCCTCAGTTTTAGCTTTGTGCGCAGGAGGTCAGACACGCACGCATAGCTCCATTGTTTTTAGTCAGCAGCAGCTGCTGACTATGTCGGATGGAAGAAAAGAGGGCCCATACAGGGCTCCCAGCATGCTCCCTTCTCACCCCACTGTATGTCGGAGGTGTTTGTAAGGTTGAGGTACCCATTGCGGGTACGGCGGCAGGAGCCCACATGCTGATTCCTTCCCCATCCCTTTTTACAGGGCTCTGGGTGAAGTGGGATTTACTGGTCTCCAGGCACTGAGACCGTGCTCCATCTACAGCCCCTGGAGAAGATGCTGGATGGAGCGGAGTACATCAGGGACATGGCCCTGCTTCCTCAAGGTACTCTGTGTCCCCGTGCATTTGGCGCTCACACCGCAGCATGCTGGGTGTTGTAGTGCGCCGGGGACATCAGCGCTGCGGCGCTTGTGCCATGGCCTCATTCAGCTTCGCTGAAGCAGGCACACTTCTGGGAATCGGTCGCGCCGGCCGCTGGGACTGCGGCGCGGCTGGCACTTGTGGTGCGCCGGGGACTTCAGCGCGGGCCGCGCTTTTACGGCGGCCGCGCTGATAACTCGAGTCCCCGGCTTTTGCGGCCTGCTTCCGTTCGTTCCCGCCCCCAGACCTGCCAGTCAGGAGAGGGGCGGGACGCTGGTCAGTGCATCAGCGCCGAGGGCTGGAGTCGTTTTTACATACTCCAGCCCTCACAATCGGCACAGAGGGGACACTGTTTCCCGCACTTTTGTTTAGGAACTCCCACGGACCGCCCCTCTCCACAGACGCCGGCAGCCATTCCTGCTGACACGCTGAGCTGCAGAGGGGAGCCGGGGAGACCCAGACAAGGAATTCTGCGCCTCTTACCCGCTATTCAGCGGGCGGTAAGCAGCCCTCAGGGCTCACCCCCTCTTGTGCCAGTAGTATTCTTAGTATTTTGTTTCTACAAATACTTTGTATTGCATGGCGCTGGTCGCCCTTTGGCTATAGACTCTCTCACATTGCAGAGAGCCAGCAGCATGTCGTCCGTAAAACGCAAGGGTGCCAAGGCACAGACATTATATGCTTCCTGCACCGCATGTGGGACTTTTCTACCGGCAGGCTCCACGGACCCCCATTGTGTGCAGTGCTCGGCCCCTGCGGCGCTTGCACAGTCGGGACCTCTGCTGGACGTGACCCAGGGTGTACCACCTGTGAATGCTGTCCAGGTGACAGGAACTGAGTTTGCAGCTTTTGCTGACAGAATGTCTCTCACTATGTCACAAATTCTTGACACATTGCGAGCTAGGCCTGTACTTCAGGCCACGGACACTGTGCAATCATTGCCCCCTGGTCCCCCTCAGCTGAATTACCTCCAAGCTCCGGGACGGGCACATACACCTCAGGGTGAAGACTCTGACTCGGACGATGGCCCCGGGCAGCCTAAGCGGGCTCGCTATGACGGGCCTTCACATTCATCTCAATGGTCAGGATCCCAGCGAGATGAATCTATGGGTGATGAGGCGGACGTAACTGATCAGGATTCTGATCCTGGGACCGCTCTCAATCTAGATACACCAGATGGCGACGCCATAGTTAATGATCTTATATTTAACATCAATAAGATGTTAAATATTTCCCCACCAGCTCCTCTTGTAGAGGAGTCAGCTTCGCAGCACGAGAGAATCCATTTCAGATACCCTAAGCGTACATTAAGCACTTTTCTGGACCACGCTGACTTTAGAGACGCAATCCAGAAACCCCACGCTTATCCTGAAAGGCGTTTTTCTAAACTGCTTAAAGATACACGCTATCCTTTTCCCCCTGAGGTGGTCAAGGGTTGGACCCAGTGTCCAAAAGTGGATCCTCCAATTTCCAGGCTTGCAGCTAGATCCTTGGTTGCAGTTGAAGATGGAGCGGCACTTAAAGATGCCACTGACAGGCAGATGGAGCTCTGGCTGAAATCCATCTATGAAGCGATTGGAGCGTCGTTAGCGCCATCTTTTGCGGCCGTATGGGCACTCCAAGCTATCTCAGCCGGGCTTGCGCAAGTCGACTCAGTCACACGTGCATTTGCCCCGCAGGTAGCACCATTGACCTCGCAAATGGCGGCATTCGCGTCGTACGCGATTAATGCTGTTCTTGACGCTACAAGCCGCACGGCAGTGGCGTCAGCCAACTCCGTTGTTTTGCGTAGGGCCCTGTGGTTGAGACATTGGAAAGCAGATTCTCATTCCAAGAAGTGCTTAACCAATTTGCCTTTTTCTCGTGACCGATTGTTTGGAGAGCGTTTGGATGAAATCATCAAACACTCCAAGGGTAAGGACTCATCCTTACCGCAACACAGACAAAACAAACCCCAACAGAGGAAGGGTCAGTCTGGTTATCGGTCCTTTCGAGGACCGGGCAGGTCCCAATTCGCCTCGTCAAAAAAGACTCAAAAAGACCAGAGACGCTCAGATTCTTGGAGGTCTCAGTCACGCCCAAAAAGGACAGCCGGAGGAACCGTTGCCAAGACGGCGTCCTCCTGACTTGCAGTCTCCGATTCCCACACCCGCGGTCGGTGGGAGGCTTTCCCACTTTGGCGACATTTGGCTGTCACGCGTCAAAGACCGTTGGGTGAGGGATATTCTGTCTCACGGGTACAGGATAGAGTTCAGTTCTCGTCCGCCAACTCGTTTCTTCAGAACTTCTCCACCACCAGACCGAGCCGATGCTCTGTTGCAGGCGGTGGCCGCTCTAAAGGCGGAAGGAGTGGTGACCTCCGTCCCTCTTCAGGAACAAGGTCACGGTTTTTACTCCAATCTGTTTGTGGTCCCAAAAAAGGACGGATCGTATCGACCCGTCCTGGATCTAAAGTTGCTCAACAGACACGTAAAAGTCAGGAGGTTCCGGATGGAATCCCTACGCTCCGTCATAGCCTCAATGTCTCAAGGAGATTTTCTAGCATCAATAGATATCAAAGATGCGTATCTCCACGTGCCGATTGCACCAGAGCATCAGCGTTTCCTACGCTTCGTCATACACGACGAACACCTGCAGTTCGTAGCGTTACCTTTCGGTCTGGCAACAGCCCCCCGGGTCTTCACCAAAGTCATGGCAGCAGTAGTAGCTGTTCTGCACTCGCAGGGTCACTCGGTCATCCCGTATCTAGACGACCTGCTTATAAAGGCACCCTCTCAAGAGGCATGCCAGCACAGTCTGAAGGTGGCACTAGACACTCTCCAGAGTTTCGGGTGGATTATCAACTTTCCAAAGTCTCATCTAACCCCGACCCAATCTCTGACTTATCTTGGCATGGAGTTCCATACTCTCTCAGCGATAGTGAAGCTTCCACTGGACAAGCAGTGCTCGCTACGGACTGGAGTGCAATCTCTCCTTCAGAGCCAGTCGCACTCACTGAGGCGCCTCATGCATTTCCTAGGAAAGATGGTAGCAGCAATGGAGGCAGTCCCGTTCGCGCAGTTTCATCTGCGCCCTCTACAATGGGACATTCTACGCCAATGGGATGGGAAATCGACGTCCCTCGACAGGACTGTCTCCCTCTCTCAGACTGCCAAGGACTCTCTGCGTTGGTGGCTTCTCCCCACCTCATTGTCACAGGGAAAGTCGTTCCTTCCCCCGTCCTGGGCAGTGGTCACGACGGATGCGAGCCTATCAGGGTGGGGAGCGGTGTTTCTCCACCACAGGGCTCAGGGGACGTGGACTCAGGAAGAGTCCACCCTGCAGATCAATGTTCTGGAAATCAGAGCAATCTATCTTGCCCTGCGAGCCTTCCAACAATGGCTGGAAGGCAAGCAGATTCGGATTCAGTCGGACAATTCCACGGCGGTGGCGTACATCAACCACCAAGGGGGAACACGCAGTCGCCAAGCTTTTCAAGAAGTCCAGTGGATTTTGACGTGGGTGGAAAGCAGAGCGTCCACCATATCCGCAGTTCACATCCCAGGCGTGGAAAACTGGGAAGCAGACTTTCTCAGTCGCCAGGGCATGGACGCAGGAGAATGGTCCCTTCACCCGGACGTGTTTCAGCAGATCTGTTGCCGCTGGGGGACGCCGGACGTCGATCTGATGGCGTCACGGCACAACAACAAGGTCCCAGTTTTCATGGCACGGTCTCACGATCACCGAGCACTGGCGGCAGACGCCTTGGTTCAGGATTGGTCGCAATTCCGACTCCCCTATGTGTTCCCACCTCTAGCATTGTTACCCAGAGTTCTCCGGAAAATCAGGTCCGACTGCCATCGAGCCATACTCGTCGCTCCAGATTGGCCAAGAAGGTCTTGGTACCCGGATCTGTGGCATCTCACGGTAGGCCAACCGTGGACACTACCAGACCGTCCAGATTTGCTGTCTCAAGGGCCGTTTTTCCATCTGAATTCTGCGGCCCTGAACCTGACTGTGTGGCCATTGAGTCCTGGATCCTAGCGGCCTCAGGTTTATCTCATGAAGTTGTTGCCACAATGAGACAGGCTAGAAAACCATCCTCAGCTAAGATCTATCACAGGACGTGGAAGATATTCTTAGCGTGGTGCTTGGCTCAAGGGTTTTCTCCCTGGCCATTTGCATTGCCAATTTTTCTTTCCTTCCTGCAGTCTGGGTTGGAAAAAGGTTTGTCGCTTAACTCTCTTAAGGGTCAAGTCTCCGCGCTATCCGTATTCTTTCAGAAGCGCTTGGCACGGCTTTCTAAAGTACGCACGTTTCTCCAAGGAGTTCGTCATATCGTTCCTCCTTACAGACGGCCATTGGAACCCTGGGATCTGAACAAGGTTCTCATTGCTCTCCAGAAGCCGCCTTTCGAGCCTTTGAAAGAGGTTTCCCTTTCTCGGCTTTCACAAAAGGTAGTTTTTCTTGTGGCGGTCACGTCTCTTCGAAGAGTGTCCGAGCTAGCGGCGTTATCTTGCAAATCTCCCTTCCTGGTGTTTCACCAAGACAAGGTAGTACTGCGTCCAATTCCAGAGTTTTCTCCCAAGGAGGTTTCTTCCTTTCATCTCAATCAGGATATCACTTTGCCATCTTTGTGTCCGCATCCAGTTCACCAATTTGAAAAGGGTTTACATCTGTTGGACCTGGTGAGAGCACTCAGGATTTACATTTCTCGCACGGCGTCTCTACGCCGTTCTGATGCGCTCTTTGTCCTAGTCGCTGGTCAGCATAAGGGATCGCAAGCTTCCAAATCCACCCTGGCGCGGTGGATCAAGGAACCAATTCTTCACACATACCGTTCTGCTGGGCTTCCGATTCCATCTGGACTGAAGGCCCATTCTACCAGAGCCGTGGGTGCGTCCTGGGCATTGCGGCATCAGGCTACGGCTCAGCAAGTGTGCCAGGCGGCTACCTGGTCGAGTCTGCACACGTTTACCAAACACTATCAAGTGCATACCTACGCTTCGGCAGATGCCAGCCTAGGTAGACAGGTCCTTCAGGCGGCGGTGGCCCACCTGTAGGAAGAGGCTGTCTGACAGCCCGTTCATGTGGTATCTTTTTACCCACCCAGGGACTGCTTTTGGACGTCCCACTGTCTGGGTCTCCCAATTAGGAGCGAAAAAGAAGAAGGGAATTTTGTTTACTTACCGTAAATTCCTTTTCTTCTAGCTCCAATTGGGAGACCCAGCACCCGCCCTATTTGTTCTTAGGGTTTCGTTTTTCGGGTGCACATGTTGTTCATGTTGTTTCTTAAGTTCTCCGATCTTGTTATCGGATTGAATTTGTTTTTGAAACTGTTATATTTTCCTCCTTCTTGCTTTGGTACTAAAACTGAGGAATCCGTACTCCTACGGGAGGGTGTATAGCCAGAAGGGGAGGGGCCTTACACTTTTAAGTGTAGTTCTTTGTGCGGCCTCCAGAGGCAGTAGCTATACACCCACTGTCTGGGTCTCCCAATTGGAGCTAGAAGAAAAGGAATTTACGGTAAGTAAACAAAATTCCCTTCTTTTTTTTCCTGTAAACTCTATGTTGATGGCTTTTCCCAAAAAGCTCTACTTTTGTCTCATCTGACCAGAGAACATTCTTCCAAAACGTTTTAGGCTTTCTCAGGTATGTTTTGGCAAACTCCAGCCTGGCTTTTTTATGTCTCTGGGTAAGAAGTGGGGTCTTCCTGGTTATCCTACCATATAGTCTCTTTTCGTTCAGACGCCGACGGATAGTACGGGTTGACAATGTTGTACCCTTGGACTGCAGGGCAGCTTGAACTTGTTTGGATGTTAGTCGAGGTTCTTTATCTACCATCCGCACAATCTTGCGTTGAAATCTCTCGTCAATTTTTCTTTTCGTTCCACATCTAGGGAGGTTAGCCACAGTGCCATGGGCTTTAAACTTCTTGATGACATTGCGCACCGTAGACACAGGAACTTTCAGGTCTTTGGAGATGGACTTGTAGCCGTGAGATTGCTCATGCTTCCTCACAATTTGGATTCTCAAGTCCTCAGACAGTTCTTTTGTCTTCTTTCTTTTTTCCATGCTCAATGTGGTACACACAAGGACACAGGACAGAGGTTGAGTCAACTTTAATCCATGTCAACTGGCTGCAAGTGTGATTTAGTTATTGCCAACACCTGTTAGGTGCCACAGGTAAGTTACAGGTGCTGTTAATTACACAAATTAGAGAAGCATCACATGATTTTTCAATCAGTGCCAATACTTTTGTCCACCCCCTTTTTTATGATTGATGTGGAATTATATCCAATTTGGCTTCATGACTATTTATTTATTTATTTTTCATTGAAGACAAATGAAATGAAGATAATAATCCCAAAGAATTTGTGATTGCAATCATTTTCAAGAAGAAACGGAGTATTATCTGACAGAATTGCAGGGGTGCCAATACTTTTGGCCAGCACTGTATATATTTTATATATATATATATATATATATATATATAGATAGCTATAGATAGATATAGATAGATATATATCTAATTGCCTTATTCTGTCTGTCTGTCTGTCTTGCTCCAAAATTCTGTCGTTACCGCGACAAGCGTCTCATTGGCCGCTCGCCTCGGCTCCACCCCCCCCGCACGGATTGGCTGCTCGCCCAGGCTCCACCCCCCACACGGATTGGCCTCTCGCCCCGGCCCCCTGCACGCATTGGCAACTCGGCCACGCCCCGCCCCCCTCACGCATTGCACGCTCGCCCTGGCCCCGCCCCCCGCACGCATTCCCCGAACCGACATGGAGCCCCGACTCCTAGGTGAGTGCTGTACCCCCGGGAGCCCACACCAGCGTACGCCGGCAACCCAGCCGACACATACCCTCGCATTGCTGGGGTTGCCGGCGTACGCTGGTGTGGGCTCCCGTGCGTGCGGGGGGCGGGGTACGCTGGTAACCATGGTACACATCGGGTAATATTGTGTAGCATGGTTACCAGCGTACACCGGCTCCCGGTACACATGTGCAGAAGAGAGAAGACAGAAGAAAGAAGACCCCCGCTCATACTCACCAGAAGCCGACCGGGAGCAGGTGAGCGTATCAAGGTCCTGCAGCGGCGGAACACACGCACGCCCACACACACGCACACACATAAGAACAGATACACACACACACACACACACATCAGATCACACTCACTCTCACACACACCTCACACACACATCAGATCGCATCCACACACTCACAACATCCAGTGATATCCCTTGCTTCTCGGCGGCGATACTGTGCGTGCAGTGACCTTCCAGGACCTGCCGGAGGGTCACATGGCCGGAAGCATGTGGTATCTCCGGATGTTGTGAGTGTGAGCGCGTATGTGCGATATCGTCAATGTGTGTGTGTGTATGCGATCGTGTGCGTGCGTGTATGCGATCGGATGTGTGCGTGTATGCGATCAGATGTGTGCGTGTCGGCAGAAGGCAGAGGAGCACTGCGTGCAGCACAGCTGCTGGGACCGCCCACCGGAGGGCACAGGCAGAAGTGGGGTGTGAGTGTATGCGATCAGATGTGTGCGTGTATACTGTGGTGTGTGACTGTGGAGCACGATGGGGAGTGCGCAGCATGGAGGATGGAGCACGATGGGGAGTGCGCAGCATGGGGATGGGGAGTACGCAGCATGGGGGATGGAGTACGATGGGGAGTGCGCAGCATGGGGGATGGAGCACGATGGGGGGTGCGCAGCATGGGGGATGGAGCACGATGGGGGGTGCGCAGCATGGGGGATGTAGCACGATTGGGGGTGCGCAGCATGGGGGATGGAGCATGATGGGGGTGCACACCTCCCCCCAAAACACACACACACACTGCCACACGCGCACCGCACAACACACAACACACACACTGGGAACCACAAACACCGCCCTACACAGACACCCACACACACAGACAACGCCGCACACACACAACACCCAACACACAAACACCGCAGCATACACAATTATACGCACATACCGCGCAACACACACACATTGCACAAAACTTACATCCCCCAAAACACACACACGCACCCCACACCAACACAAACCACACAACACACACAGCACCACACACAGACAACACTGCAGACACACAGCGCTCCACAAACAACACAACAAACACACAGCGCTCCACACAAACAACACCGCTCTCACAGACCCCCACCCAGACAACACCCAGAACATTTACAGCCCCTACACAAACACTTGGCAACTACACACAACAACATCTATATATATAACAAAAATCATACATTAACTACACAATAAATTCTAGAATACTCGATGCGTTAGAATCGGGCCACCTTTTAACTATATATATATATATATATATATATATATATATATATATATATATATATATATATATATATATATATATATATATATATATATATAAAATGTGTGTGTGTGTATATGTGTATATATAATGTGTATATATATATATATATATATGTGTATGTATGTATGTATGTATGTATGTGTATATATATATATATATATATATATATAAATATGCGCACACACATACTTTTTTAAGATTATGTAGTTTTGCTTAATGCAGTTTTCACTTTCAGTTGCAAATTATTACACGTTAGCACAATTAAACTGCACATATTTAATTGTATTTGTGATCATCATTGTCATTGGTTATTCATAGCTTAAAGCAGAGTTCCAATTATTTGGTGTATATGATATTATACTCCAGAAACGCATAAGGTTCATCCTCATGATCACCTCTTTTTAAATTAATTTCTAATAAGTTTTATTTTATGGCTGAAAGTGCAAGAAAATCCTTTTTTTTCAATGGCTCCACATTAGCTGAGCGTCACCAGCAGGAATTCACAACCATTCATCAACTTTCTGGTGTACCCTGAACAATATTGGCGTGTGAGCTTTCTTTCCTCCTTTTTAAAAGCTATCTTATTTAGGTAGTTGCAGTAATCACTTTTTTTATTATTATTATTATTATTATCTGGAGAACTGAAAAAAAAAACAAGCAAACACGGAGAGAACATACAAACTCCATGTAGATGCTGTCTTTTATGGGAGCTAAACAAATGACTCCGGTTCATGCATGATGCTAGTCACAGAACCACTGCACCTTCTTTAAAATCTGGTATTATATACATTAGACATTTTTAGGAATAATATATGTACCTTATCCATACTAATTTTTTGATTGAAATATTTAAATATTTTTCTTGTTCCAGCTTTGGATCTAAAGTTCGCTCCAATGTAACTGGAATCATATTCAATGATGAAATGGATGATTTTAGCTCACCGTTGATAATTAATGCGTTTGGTATTCCACCATCGCCAGCAAATTTTATCAGACCAGGTATCTTAGTACTTAAAACAATTTCAATTAAAAAATATGGATTAGATAAAATATTGGAGGTCTTCACTGTTAAAACTTTTGCAGGTAAAAGACCCCAGTCCTCGATGTGTCCAACAGTCTTATTGGGTAAGGACAATAAGGTACATATGGTGGTTGGAGCTTCTGGAGGGACTAAAATCACCACCGCAACAGCACTGGTAAGAAAGTGAGATGAGGAGAATGACTAAAATTAGGAAAAAAATAAAATTCCCCTTATACATTAAATCAATGTTATCAAAACCTGTGGGAGACCAGATGAACATCCAATCTGTAAGGGTACCTTCACACTTTAGCGATGCAGCAGCGATCCGACCAGCGATCTGACCTGGTCAGGATCGCTGCTGCATCGCTACATGGTCGCTGGTGAGCTGTCAAACAGGCAGATCTCACCAGCGACCAGTGAACAGCCCCCAGCCAGCAGCGACGTGCAAGCGTTTACATTAGTTACCAGCGCACACCGCTTAGCTGTGTGTGCAGGGAGCAGGGAGCCGCGCACACTGAGCGCTGGCTCCTTGCTCTCCTAGCTACAGTACACATCGGGTTAATTAACCCGATGTGTACAGCAGCTACATGTGCAGAGAGCCGGAGCCGGCAGCACAGGCAGCGTGAGAGCTGCGGAGGCTGGTAACTAAGGTAAATATCGGGTAACCACCTTGGTTACCCGATGTTTATCTTAGTTACCAGCCTCCGCAGCTGCCAGACGCCGGCTCCTGCTCCCTGCTCGCTTCATTTGTCGCTCTCTCGCTGTCACACACAGCGATCTGTGTGTCACAGCGGGAGAGCGCCTTTGAAGAAAACGAACCATGGCCGTGTGTAACGAGCAGCGATCTCGCAGCCAGATCGCTGCTCAGTGTCACACACAGCGAGATCGCTAATGAGGTCACTGCTGCGTCACAAAAAGCGTGACTCAGCAGCGATCTCGGCAGCGATCTCGCTGTGTGTGAAGCACCCCTAAGGGACAGATGATGTCCTAGGAGAGAAGGGTCAATAAATTTAAGTTAAAAGACCCTTTCTTTTTTGTTCCCAGTGAAGATAAGCCGCCTGCCGTTCATTTTACAGCTCTCTAAAGGCCCCTTTACACACTGAGACTTTCTAGCGATCCCACCAGCGATCCCAACCTGGCCGGGATCGCTACAAAGTCTCTGGTGAGCTGTCAAACAGGCAGACCTGGCCAACGACGCAACAGCGATCCGGACCTGCAGAACGACCTAGCTAGTCATTGGGGACATTGTCAGACCTAAAACACACATCCGTGAAAACTGTCGGCAGACAGCAGACAGAGTAGCGCGATGAGAATGAACTCTGGTGAACTTCACCCGACTTCATTGTTATGCCGCGGCTCTGTCTGTGTGCCGTGTACTGATTAGCGGTCACCTGTGAAGGATTCACCGGTGACCGCTAATCCCCCGAGTGACTGAAGTGAGCAGCCCTCTCTCATACTCACCGATCCCCGATCACCGGCGCTGCACGGCATTCACACTGCTCTGGCGGCTTTTTCTAATTTGAAAAAGCCGGCCGCTCATTAAACAATCTCGTATTCCCTGCTTTCCCCGCCCACCGGCGCCTATGATTGGTTTCAGTGAGACACACCCCCACGCTGAGTGACAGGTGTCTCACTGCACCCAATCACAGCAGGCGGTGGGCGTGTCACTATGGAGTATAGAAATAAATGAATAATTAAAAAAAACAGCGTGCGGTTCCCCCCCAATTTAATACCAGCCAGATAAAGCCATACGGCTGAAGGCTGGTATTCTCAGGATGGGGAGCTCCACGTTATGGGGAGCCCCCCAGCCTAACAATATCAGTCAGCAGCCGCCCAGAATGGCCGCATACATTAGATGCGACTGTTCTGGGACAGTACTCGGCTCTTCCCGATTTGCCCTGGTGCGTTGGCAAATCAGGGTAATAAGGAGTTATTGGCAGCCCATAGCTGCCAATAAGTCCTAGATTAATCATGTCAGGCGTCTCCCCGAGATACCTTCCATGATTAATCTGTAAATTACAGTAAATAAACACACACAACTGAAAAATCCTTTATTAGAAATAAAAAACACAAACACATTCCCTGGTTCACCACTTTAATCAGCCCCAAAAAGCCCTCCATGTCCGGCGTACTCCAGGATGGTCCAACGTCGCTTCCAGCTGTGCTGCATGGAGGTGAGCGGAGCAGCAGAAGAAACCGCCGCTCCTGTCACCTCCACGCAGCAAATGAAGAGAGCCGCGTGATCGGCTGAGCTGTCACTGAGGTTACCTGGATCCAGCGGTGGATGCAGCGGTGGCCGCGGGTAACCTCAGTGACAGCTCAGCTGATCGCGCTACTCACCGCCGCTACGGTCAGCTCCACGCAGCAACTGAGGTTAGTATCGCGATCAGCTGAGCTGTCACTGAGGTTACTCGCGGCCACCGCTGCATCCACCGCTGGATCCAGGTAACCTCAGTGACAGCTCAGCCGATCACGCGGCTTTCTTCATTTGCTGCGTGGAGGTGACAGGAGCGGCGGTTTCTTCTGCTGCTCCGGTCACCTCCATGCAGCACAGCTGGAAGCGACGCTGGACCATCCTGGAGTACGCCGGACATGGAGGGCTTTTTGGGGCTGATTAAAGTGGTGAACCAGGGAATGTGTTTGTGTTTTTTATTTCTAATAAAGGATTTTTCAGTTGTGTGTGTTTATTTACTGTAATTTACAGATTAATCATGGAAGGTATCTCGGGGAGACGCCTGACATGATTAATCTAGGACTTATTGGCAGCTATGGGCTGCCAATAACTCCTTATTACCCTGATTTGCCAACGCACCAGGGCAAATCGGGAAGAGCCGGGTACTGTCCCAGAACAGTCGCATCTAATGTATGCGGCCATTCTGGGCGGCTGCTGACTGATATTGTTAGGCTGGGGGGCTCCCCATAACGTGGAGCTCCCCATCCTGAGAATACCAGCCTTCAGCCGTATGGCTTTATCTGGCTGGTATTAAATTTGGGGGGAACCGCACGCCGTTTTTTTTAATTATTTATTCATTTATTTCTATACTCCATAGTGACACGCCCACCGGCTGCTGTGATTGAGTGCAGTGAGACACCTGTCACTCAGCGTGGGGGCGTGTCTCACTGCAACCAATCATAGGCGCCGGTGGGCGGGGAAAGCAGGGAATACGAGATTGTTTAATGAGCGGCCGGCTTTTTCAAATTAGAAAAAGCCGCCGGAGCAGTGTGAACGCCGTGCAGCGCCGGTGATTGGGGATCGGTGAGTATGAGAGAGGGGGGACACTTCAGTCACTCGGGGGATTAGCGGTCACCGGTGAATCCTTCACAGGTGACCGCTAATCAGTACACGGCACACAGACAGAGCCGCGGCATGACAATGAAATCGGGTGAAGTTCACCAGAGTTCATTCTCATCCCGCTACTCTGTCTTCCGACATGTAGTAACGACATTTTACATCACACACGGACATTTCTCGGAAGATCAAATAACACGCACGTGTGCCTTTAAACATAAAAAAACATATGTGCACGTTTGGTCGTATCTCCGGTATGTACGGAAACGGACCAAACACGCACGTTTTAAACGGATGTGTGTTGCAGGTAAAGCAGCTTTTTGAAAGGGAAGTTGCTAACGAAGTCGTTGTAAAGTCCGCTTTACACACTGAGACTTTGCTGCACAGTGGGAAACAAAGGACCAAGGAATGGTCCTGAACGATTTGTAACGATCAGCAACTTCACAGAAGGGGCCAGGTCGCTGATGTGTTTCACACACTGCAATGTCGCTTGGGAGGTCGCTATAACGTCACAAAACCGGTGACGTTACAGCGATGTTGTTTGCGATGTTGCAGTGTGTAAAGCCACCTTAAGGGGCATAGGCACCTTTAAGCATTAAAGCGAACCTGTCACCACTTTTTTACCCTATAAGCTGCGGCCACCACCACCGGGCTCTTATATACAGCATTCTAACATGCTGTATATAAGAGCCCAGGCTGCTGTGAGAACATAAAAAACACTTTATAATACTTACCTAATGATCGCACGGTTGGCCATATGGGCGTCTCCGTTGTCCGGTGCCGGCGCCTCCTCTTTCGGCCATCTTTGTTCTCCTTCTCTAGCCGCGGTGCATGACGTGTCCGACGTCATACACACTCACCGGCATTCAGGTCCTGAGCAGGTGCACTTTGATCTGCTCTGAGCAGGGGGGATCAAAGTATTGTAGTGCGCCTCCGCAGGACCGGCGAGTGTGTATGACGTAGATGCGTCATGCACACAGGTTTCAGAAAAAGGACGAAGATGGCCGAAAGAGGAGACACTGGAGAACGGAGACGCCCATATGGCCAACTGCGCGACCGTTAGGTGAGTATTATAAAGTGTTTTTTATGTTCTCACAGCGGCCTGAGCTCCTATATACAGCATGTTAGAATGCTGTATATAAGAGCCCGGTGGTGGTGGCCGCAGCTTATAGGGCAAAAAAATGGTGACAGGTTCCCTTTAAGATACTTTAACCTTATCACCTTTTTGGAAGTAGTTCACCAATATTCATTGTACCTTTGCCAATCCTGCTCTTTGTATACTGAACAAAAATATAGATGCAACTCTTTGGTCCCATTGGTTTGGTTTGATTTGGTTTGGTTTGGTTTGGTTTTTGGTCCCATTTTTCATGTGTTGAACTCAAAATCTAAGACTTTTCTATCTATGTATCCAAAAGGCCTTTTTGTCTCAAATATGTTCACAAATTTGTCTAAATCTGTTAGTGAGCACTGATCCTTTGCCAAGATAATCCATCCACATCATAGTTGTGGCAAATCAAGGTGCTGTTTACATACCATGATTATTGCACAGGTGTGCCTTAGGCTGGCCACAATAAAAGGCTACTCTAAAATGAGCAGTTTTATCACACAGCATAATACCACAGATGTCGAAGGTTTTGAGGAAGTGTGAAATTGGCATGCTGACTGTAGGAATGTGCTCACTAACACAGATTTAGACAAATATGTGAGCAATATTTGAGAGAAAAGGTTCTTTTGTGTATGTAGAAAAAGTCTTAGATCTTTGCGTTCAGCTCATGAAAAATGGGAGCAAAAACTAAAGTGTTGCATTTATATTTTTGTTCAGTTTGTCTAGCCAGAAAGCTCAGTTGTTGCCTTCTCCTAATTGTACGCCCAAACGTCCAAGAGTTATGGGAAGATGTTTGATGGACTAAGACATAATTGGAAACGGTGGGGGAATTAACATTTAACATGCATTTTTTTTTACAAACTACCCTGTGTGTATGACAATTGCATGTTACATGTGTGAAATGATTTCATTTGTTCATATATTCATTGATAAGATAATTATCTAATGTCATCATTGGGCACCCCAATTCAAGAAATACATTGATGCATTGGAGGAAGTGCAGAGAAGAGCAATCAAGATGGTAGAAGGTCTGCAAACCATGTCATATGAAGACTGGTTAAAAGAACTAGAGATGTTTAGTTTGCAAATGAGAAGGCTGAGAGGAGAGTTAATAGCGGTCTACAAATATCTGAAAGGAAGTCACAGTGCAGAGGGAACTACCCTATTCTCATTAGCACAAGGAAGTACAAGAAGCAATGGGATGAAAGTAAAAGGAAAGAGATTCAGATTAGACATTAGGAAAACTTTCTAACAGTGAGGGCAGACAGAAAGTGGAACAGGTTACAACGGGAGGTGGTGAGCTCTCCATCAATGGAAATCTTCAAACGGAAACTAGATAAATATATAGCTGGGATGATTTAGGAAAACCTGCACTCGCAGGGGGTTGGACCCGATGGCTATTGAGGTCCCTTCCAACTCTACCATTCTATGACTCATCACCAAGTAAGTGGTGAAATGTTGTTTTCTTTTGCAGGTCATTATAAACTCACTATGGCTTGGCTATGATGTGGAGAATTCGGTGGAGCTGGCGCGGGTGCACAATCAACTATTTCCTAATGACACTACTGTAGAGGAAACAATAGAAAAGGTCAGTGATGTCTATGAGGACTTTTGGCAACTCGCTTGGCATGAATCATTGACTATAAATAATGCAAGTTGTATATATTAGAGCCAGTAGCAGGCTTTGTCACCAATTAGGAGATGGCGGGGTATCTGGTTATACCATACTGTACTAGTATGCATTATACAATCTGTTGTTCAGTCACATCGGTAACATTACATGCTGATAAATTTAGTGGAACAATACTGCCCAGGTTTAGGTACAGCATAGGTTGTAGGTAGGCTAATGAATAGTGAAAACAGGATTGCACCAATACCATAGTAGTAAGAATATACATTTATATTTTATGTAGTTTCTTACACTTCATTTTGACCAGATCTTGGTAAATGTATTTTGGGAACATTTCCACCCAAAAATGCTTCCATTTTACACAATGCTTAATGAAACAAAAAGTAAATGACTGAAAAGAAAGCTCAAAAGCAAGCAGCTGCAGGAAACGTCTGAAATTTTGCTCAAAATGATATATCAAGGGAAAAAAATCAACGTTTCCTGAAGCAATTTCAGCTTCAAAATATCATTGGTTACACCCAGCTGTAAAAAAAATGTGTGCATAAAAGAAGTCACGAAGACTAGGCATTACGGACTCCGCGCTCCTTCACAAAGGAAACTCCGTTTACGGGTGTGACTTTGGGTGGGGTTCATGACCCTTAATACTTTCTTCAGGCTGGTGTCCATCACCCTGCTGCCGATCCCCGTCATAGACAAAAAAGTAACACACGTAATACCAGAAAGTCACTTGTCAACCAAACTTCTTCAGTTTATTTGTCACACCGTTATGACAGATATGACCTCACTTCTCACGGTCCTGATTCTACTGTTTCTGGGGTCCTCTTTCTCAACCTGTCCCCACGATATCTTGTAACTTGTCCTGAAGCTGCTGGGTCTGTGTATCCATTCCCTATCTTCCTCACACCTTCGTCTGCTTCTAGGCCCCGACTCCTGTTTAGCCGTACGACTCTTTAAGCACGCCGGGGTGAGCTGTAGGCTCCAGAACTCTTCAGGTTACCTCCGGGCTGCCTGACTGGCCCTGACACTGTGGCGATTTCTTTTCTTACTCTAACCCTATCCACAACTGGCACCCCACGAGGCCTGTGTTACTAGCCAACCCTCTTGCCACCTGTTACTCCACCTCCATCTTTACGTAACCCTGTCCTATTTGATATCTAATCTACCGCTGAACAGGCCCATCCACTAGGTGGCGCCTGCTGATGAACTGCCCCAGCTCTGCTATATCAGGAACCTACACTCGGCTAGCACCATTTTCATGTTAATGCACAATATAATAGTTATAACAATATAACTTATAACAATCAACACCCCATACAAGATGCTTCGTATAAACACACCTTTCGCAGTACAGGTAGACAACATATAGCATAAAACAGTGTAGAAACAGTGTAGGGACATGACCACCTCTTACATGCACATACCCTAAGGTGTTTGGGGATATTTGTTTTATGAATTGCCCTTAATGTCTTATCCAAAATATAAATCGTTCCTTATATAATATTATTAATCTCCCATAAATACAATATATAAACCTACAGTGGTAAAGAGAAAGCAACAGCACATAGCATAAATAAAATATAAATATTTAATAGATATAAAACAAAATAGCTTGAACCTATATAGTATGAAACAAAAGAGCAATAGATCAATGATTGATCTGTGAATTCATGTGGACTCCGGAAAGAGACAATCAGGAGAAAGCTCCTACAAATCAATAGTATCATATAATATTATATTGCCAGCATAGAAGTAGATCAAAACCAGGCTAACAATATTTGCTAGACTTACATGTCTGTACAGTATGGTGAATGGCTATTGTATGATCACAAATATATTATATTGTAATATGATAATATCACTGAGGGCTCATATGTATGGAGCAGTGATCCCCAACCTTTCTGACCTTAAGCTCTTCAAGAAACATGGCGTACTGGGTACGTCATGGCTCATGTCGGGGGAATCACAGACTGTTGCTGCTGATTTCAACAGCTGACATGTGCGGTGCTGGCGCTGTCAAAATGGGACAGTGCAATATAAATGTCCGCCGCGGTAAGCACGCACTAACCCGCCAGCCATCAGAAGTCACGTGACGTAATCACGTGGGGCCGATGGTTGCCATGGTAGCACAGGGTCATGTGATGACTCCTGTAGCTATCATGATTCACTTTCTCTTACTGCCAGCAGAGCGCCACCTGTAATAGGATAGCAGCATTTCAGCAGATCAGAGCTGTGCAGCTGTGATCTACAGAAATGAACAAGCGATCAGACTGATGATCCTTATAGCCTCCTAGAGGGACTAGAAAAATAGAAACAAAAAGTTTAAAAAAAAGTTTTAAAAAATAAAAAACCTAAAAGTTTAAATCACCCCCCCCCCATTCACGTCATTGAAAATTAAAGGGTTCCCGATCTATCAAAATATAAAATCAATTTATCAGATCGGTAAACGGTGTAGCGGCAAAAAAATTCCAAACTCCAAAATTGTTTTATGGTTGCCGCAAATTATACGCAAAATGCAACAGGTGATCAAAATGTAACATCTGCGCAAAAATGGTACCGTTAAAAATGTCAGCTTGAGACGCAAAAAATAAGCAGTCACTGAGCCCCAGATCCTGAAAAATGAGAATGCTACAGATTTCAGAAAATGGCGCAAAAAGTGTGCCACTTTTTTTGAACTCTTGTGATTTTTTTTTTTTAATTCCTTAGATAACAGTAAACCTAGGCATGTCTGGTGTCTATGAACTCGTACCGACATGAGGCATCACCAAAAAACATCACATTTACCATATAATGTACACGGTGAATACAAAATCTCAAAAACAATTGTGTATTTTCCCTTTTTGTTTTTTCAATTTTTCCGCACTTTGGATTTTTTTTTGCCATTTTGCAGTACACTATATGGTATATAATTTAAAAGTACAACTCGTACTGCAAAAAATAAGCCTTTATAAGCAAGAGTGACAGAAAAATAAAAAAAGTTACAGCTCTTAGAAGAAGGGGAGCAAAAAAACAAACTATAAAAATAGCCCAGGGGCCACATTCAGCTCTGAAAAATTGTCAGTAGCCACATGCAGAGCCCACCTGAGTAGTAACATCCAGCTCCTGCCTCTCCCACAGCAGTAACACCAAGAGCCCCTATTATCATTGTAATGACAGCCAAATCTTTCCAGCAGGAACCTCAGGGCAGTATACTAACAACTGAGGGTTCCCACCTACCCCCATTCAACATGTTTGCACACCCACCACACTATCGCTTCCAGCTTCAAGCAACTCCTATATCTGGCAATATTATCTTATGTCCAGCTCAGCACTTTCTTAATTTATCTGTCCACCCTCAAAGGCAGTGTATGTGCATCCAGATCTGCTGAGTAGAGATACTCCCAAAAGTCACCATCTGGAGAGCTGCTCTTCATAGCTGTTTGATGGACTTTGTGCTAATGCAGATAGCCGTGAACCACACACCATGGATCCGCAAGCTACATGTGGCTCCCAAGTCACAGTTTGGGGATGCCTCATATAGAATACTGACCAGTCATTACACAAAAACAGGCATTAACAGTGTGTAAAAATATCATGGAAAAGAATTCTAGAATTACTTTTAGCCATTCTAATAGAGTGGGGCTTGAGGACACCCTGCCACTTTCACCCACCTGGAGAAGATGTTGTGTGCACATATCATAAGATGTTTTTGGACTTTTAATGTGTGAATAGCTCTTAATGTCTTATATGTTAAATATGTCTTATGTTTCTTTTTTTTCCAGAGTATAGCAAATGAGCTACTGAAACGTCATCATAATGTAGTTTATTCACAAAGATCTGGTTCTGTGGTCCAGGCCATTGTACGGACCAAGGGCAAATGGTCTGCAGCTTCAGACACAAGAAAGGGAGGATATCCGGCAGGCTACTGAGCTAAGCCTAAACTGATCGACTAATTGCGAGCTGCTTATTGGAATCTGCACTGACCTTTTCCTCAGATTTCAACTTTTAATACATTTTGAAACACTATGTCTCAGGGACCAAATCATGTTGACTAAGTGTGTAATGTCTGACTAAGGATACACTTTCAGCCCTGTCTTCCATAGAAAAATGGTCTAAAAAACTCAGCACTAGATGACAGTATCCCTGCAATGCTGCTATATAACGGGACTACATGGGTGATAACCATGTTGTGATCATAGAATATGCAATTGGGATCCTGATCATGCGCAAACTACACTGGACAAAACAACCTGTGCCTTTTTTTAATGATCACTCAGTGACAATCCATACAAGAACTCGATGATCCTTCATCTACGACATTTAATTACGGTATATTAAAAAGGAGAGTTCTCTGTGTGGCATTTTACATCTCTTTCTGGAGATTACCAGAACAAAGCATCATAAGGTGTACATCAAGATGATGGGAAGACTATTTTCCACAACTTTGCTCCATCTTAAAACTTTTCAGTCATTACTTGCCATTTAGGAACTTGACATGGAAGGCAAATATCAATTTCAAATGGCCACTACAATTGTAGTCAGACATCATGTTCTGTCTATCCACATTCCCTGGACACCTAGTACAATCAAAAGATGCCAGGTGTAAAAAAATTGGAGTTCAATATAAGATTGTCAGAATAAAAACTGCAATAATTAGTCGTAGATGACTCCTGATATCTAGCCAAAATGCCCAATGTGTACTGTGATTTTACAGCAAGTATTTATTGAAAGTCTACGTGTTTCAATTAATGTCAGCCAACGACTGTATAAAATTAAATCGTTCATGACATTGAGACATATTTCTGCCAGCAGCACTTATTGCTATTTAATTAACAAGTACAAGTTTGACCTAGCAAAATTATTCACACTCCTTGGTACTTTTCTTTTTTTGAGGGTCTGCCTCAGTTCATGTAAAGAACATGCCTACAACTCTCAACATTCGGTTTTCTTTTTGTGAAACAAACAACAAATAGGACAAAATAACTGAAAAGTTCAGTGTGCATAAGTATTCATCCCCCTAAAGTCAGTACTTTATACAGCCTACTTTTGTAGTAATTACAGCTGTAAGTTGCTTTCGATAAATCTCTAAGAGCTTTCCACATTGTGACATCGAGATTTTTACTCATTCCTCAAGGCAAAACTGCTCCTCCTCAAATTAGATGTTTTCCTCAGGTAAACAGCAATCTTCAGTTCTGACCACAGATTCTCAATTACATTAAGGTCTGGGCTTTGGCTAAGCCACTCTAATACATTTATACATTTCACTTTAAACCACTCGAGAGTTGCTTTAGCAGTATGATTTGGGTCATTGTTTTGTTGGAAGGTGAACCTTCGTCTCAGTCTCAAATCACTGACAGACTGAAACAGGTTTTGCTCAAGAATATCCTTGTATTTTTCACCATCCATCCTCCCCTCAATTCAGACCATTTTCTGCTCCTGCTGCTGAACAACATCCCTACAGCATGATGCTCTCTCCATCATGTTTCACTGTGGGGACGGTGTTCTTGGGGTGATGAGCTGTGCTGGTTTGGCACCAGACCTATATAGCATTTACCTTGGTGGCCAAAAAAGTTCAATTTTGGTCTCTTCTGACCACAACACCTTCTTCCATGCATTTGGGGAATCTCACATATGTTTTTTGGGAAACATATAACGAGGCTTTCAATTTTTGGCTGTAAATAAAGGCTTTTTTACTGGCCACTCTTCCATAAACGCCAGCTCTATGGAGTGTACGGCCTATTATGGTCGTATGGACAGATACTCCAGTCTCTGCTTGGGAACTGTGCAGCTCCTTCAGGGTTAACTTTCGTCTTTGTGCTTATTTTCTGATTAATGCCCTACTTGCTCAGGCTGAGAGTTTTGGTGGGCGGCCCTCTCTGCAGGTTTGTTGTGGTACCATGTTTTTTCCATCTGATGATAATGGATTTGTTGGTGCTCCAGCGGATCATCAGAGATTGGGATATTTTTTTAGAACCCAACGTGACTGGTACTTCTCAACAACTAGATCTGTGACTTGTTTGGAGATTTCCTTGGCCTTCATGGTGTTGTCTGGTTAGTGGTGCCTCTTGCTTAATGGTGTTGCAGCCTCTATGGCCTTTCAGAAAAGGTGTGTATATACTGACAGACCCCGGGACACTTAGATTGCACACAGGTGGACTTTCTTTCACTGAGCATGTGACTTATAAAGGTAATTGTGGGCACCAGAATTTTTTAGGGGCTTCATAGCTAAAGTGATGAATACATATGCACATGGCAATTTTTATTTACTTTATCCTATAAATTTAAATTTTTGCTTATATTTTTCTCACTTCAGTTCTCCAACTTAGTCTATTTAGTGCTGATGTTTCAAACACAAATCGGATTACAAAAATATCTAAACACCGGTTGTAATGTTGCAAAATAGGTAAAAAGCCAAGGGGGTGAATACTTTCGCAAGTCACTGTACAAGTACATGCTTCTTAGGAAATTTCAAATTTGAAGGGACATTTTCCACTAGTCTTCCTTACCAAATGCATGTATGAGTTTTATTGTACTGTCTCCGTCCATTAAATTTTAGACTTTTATAACTCGTTGTATTATTTGGTTTATTTTCAAATTCATTTAATAAAAAAAACAGTGACACATCTTATGCACACATAGGGGAGGCCAAAAAAAATAGCTCTTCCCAAACGTTAATGGGACTATTATACTTTAATGTGAGGCCAATATACCGTTCTTCTGCAGACTTTTACACAAAGTGAAAATACTGCCTCCTCAAAGGTTTTTGTCTTGGTATGTCTCTCCACAGGGGTAGACATAGCCCAAAAAGTAAAGGGGCCAACTTCCACCTCCAAAGCAGCAAGCAGCATCTGTCAAAGGGCTCTTCTCCACTTGCGTTTTATAAATCACAGCGATACTCTGCTCAAAATGTGAGTCGAGTGTCCTGTATATATCCTGCGTGTGGTCTGCGTTACGGTGTGTGGTTTTTTTTCCCCACATAGCATCCGTATGACATGGGAGCGTCATGCGAGTGCTATGTGAGTGTTTATACATACCGCGTCAGACTGGCTACTGGAGGAATCTCCAGTAATACCAGGCCTGGCTGCAGTTACATGCACTGAACTCTGGAGCTGTCACCTGAGCTCCAGAAATCACCCCGGTCTGTCTACAGCTGTGCTGAACTGAACAGCAATCGCCGGGGAAACAATCACACGGCGCTCGCTGTTCAGGCTGCACTCCGGAGCTCAGGTGACAGCTCCGGAGTTCAGTGCATGTAACTGTGGCCAGGCCTGGTATTACTGGAGATTCCTCCGGTAGCCAGTCTGACGCGGTATGCAAGTGTCAAGGATCCGTGTGACGTGCGTATGCCATCTGTATGACATGCGCATGCCACCCGGATTCTGACTTTTTTCTCGCTCCCATAGGATTGCATGGGGGTGAGAGAGCTGAGACTCGGTGCAAATCGCAGCATGCTGCGATTCCACCGAGAGCACGTGTGGAGTCGTAAAAAAACGGGGAAAAGGAAACCGCATCATATATAATCATTTGTCAGATTGCAAACCGTTTTTACAGGCGAATACAATCGCACAAAAAAACCGCAAGTGGAGAAGAGCCCAAAGACACATTATTGACAGCAGAGGATCATATACTGTTCTTGCTCTTTTCTGCCCGTGTCCACCCTTGCCTCCTTTTCTATTACTCAATGGTATATGGACATTTGAGGTTTTATCAGCACTATTAGACAGTCAATGTCTCACACACCCTAATAACTAATGTACATTTTAGGACATGTTAGAGAGAAGGAGAAGCATAGTTATGAGGAATGGATATGAGCAAATTATAGCTGTGCTGTATATGCAATGACTAACTAACTCTGTCATAACTACTATGGGTCACTTGAAAAAGAATGATTGACATTACAGGCCAAAAATAAGTCATCTATTTAAACATTAATTAATTTGTTCTTCCTTGTAGTTCATACATTTCTTTTTAATAGGTTATTCTCATTGTCTTGACAGTTTGTCTTCTCTTTTAGCTGTTTTTTTTTTCCCGGAGTGGATTGTGGATGATCACTTCTGGAGGAAGAAGTACCATAGATCACGAGTAGAGAGAGTATGTGCAAATGTCACATTTTTGCCATGGTTTTTTATTTAAAAAAAAAAAAAACACAGCATTTTATTGTCCCATCAAAGGAAATTAAATTTCTGAAATCTTATGCATATGTCGTATATTTTTTCCTTGCAGATTTGAATTGTACGTGGCAATTCTTTTAGCATTTTTCACGAATTCTAATGGCTGGAAAAAAAAAATCATAAAATTCAAACACATACACATTTTTAATGTACCATTTTCCAAAACACCTGTTTTTGATGCAGAAATGTCTACAACAAATACTTAACGTGTGCACGTCTCCAAAGAAGCATATTTCTCCAATAAGTATTGCAAAGTTTCTTATATTCACTTATACTATACACTGTGTGCAGAATTATTAGGCAAATGAGTATTTTGATCACATGATACTTTTTATGCATGTTGTCCTTCTCCAAGCTGTATAGGCTGGAGAGCCAACTACCAATTAAGAAAATCAGGTGATGTGCATCTCTGTAATGAGGTGTGCTTAATTATTAGGCAACTTCCTTTCCTTTGGCAAAATGGGTCAGAAGAGAGATTTGATGGGCTCTGAAAAGTCCAAAATTGTGAGATTTCTTGCAGAGGGATGCAGCAGTCTTGAAATTGCCAATCTTTTGAAGCGTGATCACCGAACAATCAAGCGTTTCATGGCAAATAGCCAACAGGGTCGCAAGAAGCATGTTGGGCAAAAAAGGTGCAAAATAACTGCCCATGAATTGAGGAAAATCAAGCGTGAAGCGTGAAGCTGCCAAGATGCCATTTGCCACCAGTTTGGCCATATTTCAGAGCTGCAAGTTTACTGCAAGTTTACTGGAGTATCAAAAAGCACAAGGTGTGCCATACTCCGGGACATGGCCAAGGTAAGGAAGGCTGAAAAATGACCACCTTTGAACAAGAAACATAAGCTAAAACATCAAGACTGGGCCAAGAAATATCTTAAGACTGATTTTTCAAAGGTTTTACGGACTGATGAAATGAGAGTGGCTCTTTTATTAGGTTGCCTAATAATTCTGCACAGTAATAGTTACCTGCACAAACAGATATCCTCCTAAGATAGCCAAATATAAATATCAAAGTTTAATATTTTTGGAAGTTGGAGTGGTTTTTTTTTATGAGTCTTTTGGGTTGATTGAGAACATAGTTGTTAATCAATAATAAAAAAAATCTTCTAAAATACAACTTGCCTAATAATTCTGCATACAGTATAGTGCACCAACTTACAAAATTTTCAGTATCCGAGCTGTTGCTTTGTATCTTTTATACGTCATGATGTGAGCATATGAGTTACGAGTCGAGCAGTTGCTGCACGGTCACGTGTGCCCGTTCATTAAGAAATTCAATATTCCCTGTTCTCCCACCCATCATCCTGGGTGTGGAGAGCAGCGAGTACAGTATCCTAGCAGCTGACAGTGTTTGGGAGCGTGGTGAACACACTGATCAGCTACCTGCATCACGCCACACACTAAAAAAAACTTATGCTTACCCTCCCTCCGGTTCCCTGCAATGTGGCACCCTCATCACATGCAGGCAGCTGATGGTGTGTGGGAGTTCATCAGCTAATCAACGTGTGAGTATAATCTTTTTAAGTGTGTGGTGTGATGGGGTCCATTTACCACGATGGGGTGACCATAATGGCTGATCATATATACCAGGATGGGGATCATATATACTGTACCAGATGGGAGCGATGTACCAGGTTTGGATGTCATATATAGAGTACCAGGATTGGGAGGGCATAAGTAGGGGCTGGAACGGATTAATAGCATTTCAATTAATTTTAATGAGGACATTTTATTTTGACATAAAAGTAAATTGAGTTAAGAGTTTAATTCATTTCATGACCAATCTCTTAAGTCAAGGTATTAGTGTACATAGGATCCTCATAAGCCACTCCTGCTCATATCTTAGTGCAAAATATAGTATCACCATTTACAAGAACGGATTTGCTTATTGTATATACTGGAAAATACTCCCCTCTGCAGATAGTACACAAATAAATCTAAATCACTAACATACAACACTGCTTTTATTTACAACAGGATAGTAAAAAAATAAAATAAAAAGAAGCCTCGTATTAGTTTTAGAAAAAAAAATTGCGAGATTTTTAATTGTGTTCATAAATTGTGATATTTAAAGTAAAAAAAAAAATACAGTAAATTTAAAAAATTTAAGAGTAGGACACATTCTGATGACATATCTCCTATAAGGGATTCAAAAGCAAACTACGTCTCGTTCTAGTAGAAAATGTTGTTTTCTATCTTCTCCGATTTCTTGCATTTTGGGCCAATGACTCCTAGTGAAAGGTGACCTGTGTCTCAGTAGACTGTGATATAGAGAGAGCAATGGAAAAGATTATCAATCAACAGGATCATGGATTCCCCTTCAGACAATAATTGCAGGTTAGCGTCTGCCACCTAATGGAGGAAAATATGGGACCCAGCGATTTTCCTTGAAAAGATGTTCTCTAGTACTGGAGGGTATTAAAAGAATAATGAAGGCAATAGTATCTGAAATCTGGAATGAGACTGTTTGTTTTTCATATTGTAATGTCATGGCTGAAAGTGTTGTACCCTCAAAATTGTTCCAAAAAATTAAGTATTTCTCCAAGAAAAGTATTGCTATTGCACATGTTTTGATACACAAATGTTTGAGCCTGCAGGAAAGCTTGAATTTCTTTGGAACTTGATTGGGGCTGCTTATCCACCATCCAGACTAACCTGTGGTGCAACCTTTCATTAATTTTTATCTGCTGTCCACATCCAGGGAGATTAGCTACAGCTTCATGAGCTGTAAACTTCTTGATTGGTTGCACACCATGGGCAAAGGAACATCAAGATCTCTGGAGATGGACTTGTAATCTTGAGATTGCTGATGTTTTTCTACAATTTTGGTTTTCGAGTCCTCAGATAGTTCTCTTCTCCTCTTTCTATTCCCCATGCTTAGTGTGGCACACACAGACACACAATACAAAGATTGAGTCAACTTCTTCCCCTTTTTATCTGGTTTGAGGTGTGATTTTCATATAACAAAGAAAGATTTTTGTCAGGTCACCATATCCAGAGGGAACATATCTAATTGTCTGGTTGGACATTTCAAGGGCCAGTTGCCAGGTAGCAATGATTCCAATAGTAAACAGGTCTCCTCTTCATAAAAATTAAATTCTTCATTGAAGCATAATTTAAAAATGTTAAAATCGGTCTATACATTTTTTTCTTACACATTTCAAGCGTCAAGCGCTTTTAATCATAGTAAAAAACATATACAAACAGAACCATGTTATACGGTATGTAAGTGTGCACAACATGACTGCCATGTTATTTGACACCACCTGTATTCACTCCTAACCATCCTAAACCTGTGAGCAATAGACTGAACTACCATTGGTTTTACTCCCCATATGTTTCATATCACATTTTGATATGTGGCCATTCAACAATTCATCTGTATTGTACATATACACATTTATATTGACAATATCTCATGAAACACATTAGCAAAACATCAACTGATTAATTTAATAAAAATGCACAATGTTAACAGTTGATAATGGTACATAATAATATGGGGAATTAAATATATATGAAGCATTATATGGTGCATTATACTATATATTATACTACATGGAGGACTATGTAGAGTCTATTACTATATGGAAGACTATGAGGTGCATTATAGGACATGGAGGACTATGGGTGAGCATTATACTTCATGGAGGGCTACGGGGTGCATTAGATGATATGGAAGAATATGTGGAGCTCATTATACTTTATGGAGGACTATGGGGGATTATTATACTATGTGGAGGACTATGTGGGTCCCAATATTAGATGGAGGACTATGTGAGGCCCATTTTACTATATGGAAGGCTTTGTGGGGCCATTATAAAATTTGAAGAGTTATGAGGGAGCCTTTATACTTTATTTAGAGTTATTTGAAGGCCATTATACTGTATGCAAGCAATTATACTGTGTGAAGGTTTGTGTGGGGTCTTTCATACTGTCTGGAGGGCTGTGTGAGAGCCATTATATGATTTGGAGGGATAGTAAGTACCATTATACTATATATAGGCCCATTATACTGAATGAAGGGCTGTGTGGGGGAAACAGTTGGGAATCTTACTGTGTTGGGGTCACCATTCATTGCTGGGGTAATTGAAGGGGGGTACAGTAGGGTCATCTTACTGTGTGCATGGAGGATACTGTGGAGGAACTCACTTGCCTACTTTGGACACATCAGATAAAGAGATCAATCACTGGAAAAGGACATAATGGTTCGAAGAATAGAAGGAACAGGGCAAAGTGGAAAAACAGCAAACCGATGGCTTGATACAATCAAGATTACGGCAGATAAGGCCCTGGTAGACCTATCTAAGCTTGCACAAGATTGATCTCCTACAGAGCGTTCATCCATCTAATCGCCATGGCTTGAGATCAACGTGAAGGACATTGAGTAAAAAATAATATCTAATTTACAGGAAAAGATGTGTCTATTATGTTTGACTGTAGAAACTTTATTCTTTATTAGATTGCCACCTATTCGTGTCATACGGTGTTCAGCTTTGCACTCGCTGGGTGTCATGGCGGCGTCAGACTCTGTTCACACCACAGAGTCTGACAAGTAGCCTGGGATCTCTTAAGCTGGGTTCACACATAGCGACAGCGACGTCGCTGTTACATCACCATTTTCTGTGATGCAACAGCGACCTAGTAAGTCGCTGTTATGACCGCTGCTTAGCTGTCAAACACAGCAGACGCAGCAGCAATCATAACGACACGCGTCGCTGTGGAAGCCATGCTGCACTTGGTAACTAAGGTAAATATCGGGTAACTATTACCCGATATTTACCTTGGTTACCAGCGCACACGCTTAGCGCTGGCTCCCTGCTCTCCTAGCCAGGGTACACATCAGGTTAATTACCCGATGTGTACTCCGGCTCCAGCGACCTGTGCAGGGAGCCAGCGCTAAGCGGTGTGCTCTCACGCTGCCAGTGCCGGCTCCCTGCTCACGTAGCTGGAGTACACATCGGGTAATTAACCCGATGTGTACTCTGGCTAGGAGAGCAGGGAGCAGGGAGCCGGCACTGGCAGCGTGAGAGCGGCGGTGCTAGTAACTAATGTAAATATCGGGTAACCAAGGAAAGGGCTTCTTGGTTACCCGATGTTTACCTTGGTTACAGCTTACCGCAGGCTGCCAGACGCCGACTCCTGCCCCCTGCTCGCTTCAGTTCGTCGCTCTCTCGCTGTCACACACAGCGATGTGTGCTTCACAGCGGGAGAGCGACAAGCAAAAAATGAAGCAGGACATTCAGCAACGAGCGGCGACCTCACAGCAGGGGCCAGCTCGTTGCTGGATGTCACACACAGCGACAGCGATGGGACGTCGCTGCCACGTCACAGAAAATAGTGACGTAGCAGCGACGCCGTTGTCGCTGTGTGTGACACCACCTTTAGTTGCACAGCCTATCACAGGCGTCAGCTGTGTTTTTGTTTCACTGATCTCCAATTCAGTAGGAGTTAATTCCTGCTGGCTTGTGAACGGTTGCTAGGAGCTCAGGCTGCTATTGACCCTTTACAGCCGTCTTCACCCTTTATAAGGTTCTGGATCCTGTTGCTGGTTGCCAGATATAGGTTCAGCGATCCCGGTCTTTGTGGTTATCCAGTTTCATGGTGATCTATAGTTGCTTTTCTGTGTGGTGTGAAAGTTCCCCAGTTGTGCGTTCATTTCCTACCTTTTGCTTTATTCCCTTGTACACATACTGTTCCTCCTTTTGTGTTTAAGTGCAGTGTGTACGAGTTTTCGTTCCCCTTTGTCGTTTCTCTGAGGTTTTCATTACTGGATTTCCGGCCCGCTCCCAGAGTGATGGGAGTAAAATCAGGGCTCAGACAGGAATCAAGGTCACGCTGAGGGCTCGAGCCTGGCTACCATCGAGCCTACCTTTTGAGGTAAGGGATAGCGCAGGGTCTCGAGTCTGAGGGCCAGCCTAGGGGTCCCTGTTCTTTCAGTACATATCCCATGACACTTTGGAAACATGTTGGGGATATTTATGGGCTCGCACCTTTTTCCCTACACATTTTGGCTGATTTGATCAACTGATAAGTGCCTTTAACAGCTGCAGGTAGATCGGAGATCCGCTCACAGCTGTTAACCAGTTAAATCCCACTGGCAATCTCTCACAAAGGGATTTACCATTGTCACTATGTGACTTGTGACTAGGGACAGGCTCAGGGCTAGCTTTTCTTACCATCTGTGACCATGCACATTAAATGTTTTTTTTTCCTTGGGCAAATTAGGGGTTAACTTTCTTGTCTGTTGTAGCAGCGGACTTCTCAGTTCTGCTCAGCAGATTATCACTTCCGTCCTGGATGTAAGCCCTCTGATTTCTGCAGAGGGTGCTGGTTATTCAGTTCATTCTGATGCTAGGCCAGGAGAGGTGAGGAGTCTGATTTTGCTGCTGTGGTTACCTTGTGCTGAGTTGTGTGCAACTAGCCTTTGTTGTTATTTTTCCCCTGTATTTGGTTACCCTTTCCAGTGCACCTTTTTGTAGTTCCCTGGTGTGCTTGTGGTTCAGTTTCTACCCTCTGTTTGTTCTTATTTGTTGGTTTGGTTTTTGTGGATCTCTGTCCAAGCCTATCCCTTTGGGTGGTGGGTGTGGAGGGCCAGACGTTGCTACCTTCAAGTGTAATTCTGTGTTCAGGGCCAGCCCAGGGTACCACCCCTAATTTCAGGGTAAGCTAAGGCCCCCAATCCACTCCCTCTCCCAAGACGTCACACCTCCTCTTATGTGACATAACTAGCCCGACCTTTTTTTTTTCCTTTTTTTCGTGGCCAGTATGACTCAGGCTGCAGCTTTGGCCCATCTCATGCAGAAGATCTCAGATGAGGTTAGGGGTCTGTGCTTCGAGATGGTGCTACAGCTACAGCAGATTGTGTGCCTTTTGGTGGCGGTCCAAGTTTTTTTGGGGGGATGGGATAGATTCAGGGTACTTGAGGGAGCCTGTTGCCAATATTTTAGGCTCCGTCCCCATTCTTCGGGGACTGAGCCCCAGTGTGTGGGGGTTGTCATCTCTTTGTTACGGTGTGATGCTCAATCATGGGCCTTCTCTCTACTTGCAGATTCACAGGCTATGCAGTCGGTACCTGATTTCTTTGCAGCTCTGGCTCTAGTTCTATGGTGAGCCTGATGGCGTCTCCCTGGTGGAATCCCAGCTCCGCAACCTCCAGCAGGGTGCGTGCCCGGCAGAGGAGTACTGTTCGGAGTTCCATAGGATGTCCATGGCCCACTTCCGGAACAATCCAACTCTTAGGAGTCAGTTCGTCCAGGGGTTGTCTGTTTGGCTGAGGGACTCCTTACTGCACTACTCCGAACCCATGTCGCTGGAGGCCGACTTGTCTCTTGCCATCAGGGTGCATAGACGCGTCAGGGAGAGATCCAGTAAGCCCTGGGTCCCTATAGCCATGCCGGAGGTGGAGGTCCCACAGGTAGTGAAGGATGAGCCCATGCTGGTTGGGGGCCTCTCCTCTCACGGTCAGTCAGTATCTGTCCGCCGAGGGACGAAGACCTGGTTCTACCATGGATGTGAAGGTAATTTTATTGGTTTATGCCCACCTCGCCTCAAACAGGTTTCCCCTCCAAAGGAGCCACACTGTTCTGGTCGCTTTAAGCTGGGCGAACAGGGCATTATGGTTGTGTCTGTTTTCCCTCAGTGGTGACCACACCACCTGCGGAACATGGGAGGGATAACCTTCTCTGTCCTCAGGCTTGGCCTGAGTGCTCGGACCATGAGCTGGTTTTTCCGCGTCCTACAGGACGCATTGTTCCTTCTAATAAAACACTCACCGTGGACCTTTTGGTGGAGGGTGGTCCTGGAGTGGGTATCTCCGCTGTTCGTCCTGTGCTTTGCTTCTCTGGGCCCTGGGGCTAAAACGAAGAAGGGCAGAACTAATTTTCCCTCTTCCCAGTCTCATAGGCCTCGGTGTTTCCTCCTCTGGGCCCTGGGGCTAAAACGAAGAATGACAGAACTAATATTCCCTCTTCCCGGTCTCATAGGTGTTCCGCCAGGAGGGGTGGTAAGGGGGCAGCTGTGGTGTCTGGGTATATGAATGTACGTCCTTGTTTTCATGTATGCAAGCATGATCATAACATGCAGGCCCACACCTGGGTAAAAATGACTGTCTGGGTGTCCACTAATAACATTAGGTCGAGGGGTGCATCTAGGGGTCTGAGTGTGGATTACCTCAATCTGTATCGTGTTGTTGACTCTAGTGACCCTATAGACATGTGTTTGGTTTTACCCCCAGTGCTCAACACCCACAACGTCGTACGCAGGTCGGCACCCAGGAAGCGTGTTGTCCATTGATGTTTGCATGTTTTTTTCGAGTGATCCTTGATAATGGTTCACATTGTCCGTGACCAAGTTATTGTTGGTGCATGGTCTTGAGAGTCCTGGGACCTCTCATTAAAGCTGAGGTACAGTTGTCGCGGGCGGGGAGGTTGCCGTCGCTGCTGCGCTCTCGCTAACGTTTGGGTCCGGCGCTGCTGCGGCTGCTGCTGCTCGGTGGCTCGAGCAGTGGGCCGGATCCGGGGACTCGAGCGGCGCTCCTCGCCCGTGAGTGAAAGGGGTGGTTGGTTTGGGGGAGTTAGTCCGTGACGCCACCCACGGGTCGTGGTGAAGATGGGCACCACCGCTGCTGGTGACGGGGATCCCGGGAGCGATGGTAGGGAGCAGCTGGGATGTTGTTTTCCCTCTCCGTGGGTAGGGGTCGGTTGTCCCGGGGCCCGGTGATGTTGTGACGGGGAGGCAGGGTTGGTGAGGTGCAGGGTTGCAGGGATAGCGTGGCGCGGTGCCGGATGGCACGGGCGTACTCACTCAGCAAGAAAGGTACAAAGTCCTCGGTAAACCAAACGGCTGGATGGACGGGTCCCGCAGCCGGCTGCAGTGCTTCTTCCCGGACAGGTGATGGCGGCTGTCTTTCCCTGCACCTTAATGTTCTCTTTCTGACTACTATGGATCCCCAACGGTAGTCCGCTCCCCGGTGTATGGGTACCGGAGGAGCCCGTTTGCCCGCAGACGCTGGCCCTTGGGTCTCTAGCCTTAGGCGGTAGCTGTATACCCTCACGGTGTGGGCGGTTGCCTTCAATCGGGACTTTTGCTGTTGTGAAACCCCTGGGGTTCCAGTCACATTCGGATCTGACTATTGTCGGCGGCTCCAAGCCTGGTCGGGGTCCGATGGCCCTGCCTGTGTGTGCTGGCTTCACTTCGCTCCCCGGTTGGTACCGGCTGGCCGTCGCCCATCCACGGCCCTACTGTTCCGCGTTGCTCCACCACTCCTGCAGACGGCCACCACCGTCTGCCAACCTTGCTGTCAGTGCCTGGGCCACAAACCCAGACACCCAAGTGCTCGCTCCTCTCACTTCAAACTCCAACACTAGACTGTCACTTTTCCCGCCTCCAGGCCTGTGAACTCCTTGGTGGGTGGAGCCAACTGCTTAGCTCCGCTCCACCTAGTGTGGACATCAGACACTGGAGGGAGGCAACAAGGATTTTTGTTTGGCTGGTGTCCCTGTCTAATGGGGGTGGGGGTGTTTGGATGTTATTTGTGACGCCCTGGCTAGGCCAGGGCGCCACACTGTCTCAATGTGACTTGTGACTAGGGACAAGCTCAAGGCTAGCTTTTCTTACCATCTGTGACCATGCACATTACATGTGTTTTTTTTCCCTTGGTCACATTAGGGGTTAACTCCCTTGTCTGTTGTAGCAGCAGACTCCTCAGTGTTGCTTAGCTGTCCCAGTTGATTACCACTTCCAGCCTGGATATAAGCCCTCTGCTTCCTGCAGAGGGTGCTGGTTATTCTGTTCATTCTGATGCTAGGCCTGGAGTAGGGAGGAGTCTAATTTTGCTGCTGTGGTTACCTTGTGCTGAGTTATGTGCAATTACCCTTTATTGTTATTTTTCCCCTGTATTTGGTTAGCCCTCCCCGTGCACCTTTTTGTACTTCCCTTTTGTGGGTCTGTGGTGTGCTTGTGGTTCAGTTTATACCCTCTATTTGTTGGTGGGGTTTTTGGTGATCTCTGTCCCGGCCTGTTTATTTGGGTGGTGGATGTGGAGGGGACATTACCATCAGGGCCAAATCAGAGGACAGCGAGAGGTTGGGGGTCAGACATCATTACATTGACCATTAACAGAAGGGATGTGTGAAGTTTTCCAGTATCTGAGAATCACAGAGCATGCAGCAGTCAGGCAGCAAGAATATCCTGCTTGTGAAATTTTATCAAATGAGGCAAAATGGAGAGACGTGCAATACAAGGGCTGCCTTAGGGTGGTGTCACACACAGCCACGACGACAACGACGTCGCTGCTACGTCACCATTTTCTGTGATTCTAGGTTGAGGGACAGCCTAGTGTACCCTCCCCCCTAGCTTGAGGGAAAGCTCAGGGCCCCCCATCCATTCCCTCTCCCAAGCTGTCATCTCCCCTTTCATGACAAACATGTGTTGGCAGGGAAGCACGTCATTCATCACCCTTATAGGCACTCCAGTGATGTGATTGTTGGGCGCCGATGGGTAGTCAAGACAACAAGGGGTCAGCTGATGACCCTGGTATCTATCATGATGAACCTCCTGTGAACGTCGTGAGAACCAGCGTTCATAGGAGATTGTGATTTCTCCTGTGCAGAGCAGAACTAATGCACTGCTCTGTATAACACAAATGATAGGATGATTGCAGCTTCACGTTCCCTAAGGGGACAAGTAAAAACAATAACGAGGAAAGAAAAAATGTTTTAAAAAAATATGAAAGATAAAAAAAGAACAAAAGTTCAAATCACCACCGTTTTGCCCCATTGAAAATTAATCAATGAAAAAACTAAAAAAAAAAACATATTTGGTATCGCTGAGTTTAGAAATGTCTGGTCTATCAAAATATAAAATAAATTAATACAATCGGCAAATAGCATAGCGAGAAAAAAAATCAAAACGCCAGAAATGCAGTTATTTAGCCGCCGCAACAACAGAAAAAAATGTAACAAGCAATCAAAACCTCGCATATACCACAAAATAAAATCAATAAAATCATCAGCTCGGGGTGCAAAAAATAAGCATTCACATACTCCATATTCTCAAAACTTAAACCATTACAACTCTCGGAAAGTCGAGAGACACGCAAAACTTTCTTTTTAAATTTCTGCCTTTTTTTCACCATTTAAATAAAACAAAAACTATACATGTTTGGTATCTACATAATTGTACTCACCTGGACAATCATACTGTCAGGTCAATGTTATTGTAAGATGAATACTGCAAATAAAAAGCTAAAAAATAATTGAACTTCCCTTCTTACATCTCTCCTTCCGCTCTTCCTTGCTTCCCTCCTTACATCTCTCCTTCCCTCCTTACAGCCCTCCTTCCACTCTTTCTTCCTTACATCCCTCCTTCCGCTCTTCCTTCCTTACATCCCTCCTTCTGCTCTTTCTTCCTTTCATCCCTCCTAACACTCTTCCTTCCTTACATATTTCCTTCCACTCTTTCTTCCTTACATCTCTCCATCCACTCTTCCTTCCTTAAAAAAAAAGGAAAAAAAAACAATTCCAGAATTTCACTTTTTTTTCTATTTCGCAATACTTGGAATCTTTTTTCCACATACCATTACGTCATATGAAAAAAAGAGTGGTGTCATTAAAAAGTACAACTCGTGAGATGGTATCATTATTAACTATCAAAGCTACACGCTATATTTACAGCTGTTTCAGACACATGCTGGTGTTGTAATCTTGAAAAAGAGTACCATGTTGCATATCTGATGGGAATGTGATAAGACTTAACTATTCTGGGAACAAGTGTTTGCGAATTACCACTTAATTACTGGAAAGAATACCTTAAGCTGGGATCACACACAGCGACAACGACGTCGCTGTTACGTCACCATTTTCAGTGACGCAACAGCGACCTTGTAAGTCGCTGTTATGATCGCTACTTAGCTGTCAAACACAGCAGAAGCAGCAGCGATCATAACGACACGCGTCGCTGTGCTACATGTGCAGAGAGCAGGGAACCGCGCACACTGCTTAGCGCTGGCTCACTGCACTCCTAGCTACAGTACACATCGGGTTAATTACCGCTTAGCTCTGGCTCCCCTGCACCCCTAGCTACAGTACACATCGGGTTAATTACCTGATGTGTACTGCAGCTACTTGTGCAGAGAGCAGGGAGCTGGCACTGACAGCTGAGAGTGGTGGACGCTGGTAACGAAGTTAAATATCGGGTAACCAGGGAAAGGTCTTCCCCTGGTTACCCGATGTTTACCCTGGTTACAGCTTACCGCAGCTGCCAGAAGCCGGCTCCTGCCCCCTGCTCGCTTCATTTCGTCGCTCTCTCACTGTCACACACAGCGATGTGTGCGTCACAGTGGGAGAGCGACGACCAAAAAATGAGGCTGGACATTCAGCAACGACCGGCGACCTCACAGCAGGGGCCAGGTCGTTGCTGGATGTCACACACAGCGACAGCGACTGGACGTCGCTGCAACGTCACAGAAAATGGTGACGTAGCAGCGACGTTGTTGTCGTCGTGGCTGTGTGTGACACCACCCTAAGGCAGCCCTTGTATTGCACTTCTCTCCATTTTGCCTCATTTGATAAAATTTCACAAGCAGGATATTCTTGCTGCCTGACTGCTGCATGCTCTGTGATTCTCAGATACTGGAAAACTTCACACATCCATTCTGTTAATGGTCAATATTTGCAGGATGGAGGAGCTGTCTGCTGAATGCTCTGGATTTACCGACAAATTCACCAGATTATGGAGTGAATGGCTATTAATCAATGATTCCCCAAATCTTCATAAAAGTTTTCAGTATTTTGTGGGACCTGGTAGGGCAGCCCTGGGTTGGTGTTGTGGATTCCGTGGCTTAATACGAAAAGGATGTCCTTATCTTCCCCCTTACTCTTCCCTCCCCCCTTACCATTCCCTTTTTCTCCCCCTTTTTTTCCTTTCTCCTTCTCTTTTCTGTCCTACTATTTGGGGAAGTTTTCGGACCTCAGGTACAATCTGTATGTTCGTTTCGTATTATTGAGTTACCCCAATATGTCCTCTCATCTGTTAACTCTGTTATAATTACTTTTATTTGTTTCTCTGTCAAAGTGCCATTTTCTTAAGTAGTCAAGAAGTTTATTGAAAAACGTTTGATGGTCCTTATGGAACAATTGTATTGCTGCATTATGATTCATTCTTTAATGTTCTTTGCTTCAATAAAATTAGATTGAATATAAAAAGTACAACTCAAAAAAAAAAAAGCCCACACATGGCTATATCGACGGATAAATAAAACGTTATGGCTCTTGGGATAAGTGGAGGAACACAAAAGTGCAAAAGCCCTTCAGCAAATCAGCGGCCGCTTCACTCTCACGTCCTTTGGACAAATTGACATGCGGTCACACAGCTGTAGCAACTCTCACTTCTTCCGGTTTACAGTTTTGTCTGAAGGAAGTGAGAGTGCAGCACGGTCATTTGCTGCAGGGCTCACATGACATGACAATGTTACATAAATACACAAAGTATAGGCTGTTCTTATTTTACATGAGGGAAATATGGTGATTGAGAAATGGTTGTCTCAGTATTGGACAACTCGAGCAATAAATATGGCCCTGAAAATTGAAAAATGTCATTCGACTTGAAAAAGAGCAGTTTAAAAAACTGTTGACATTTTGGAGACGGAAAGTGGTTTGAAGGAAATAGTTGTGCTTATTTTATGCATTCCACTGGCTTCCAGCTCTGCTGCATGAAGGTGACCGGAGCTGCAGAAGACACCGCCTCTCCTGTTAGCTCCACGCAGCTAATAAAGGGAATAGCGCGATCAGCTGAGCTGTCACTGAGGTTACTCGCAGCCAATGCTGAATACAGCTGATAACGCTATTCCCTTCATTAGCTGCGTGGAGCTGACAGGAGCGGCGGTGTCTTCTGCAGCTCCGGTCACCTTCATGCAGCACAGCTGGAAGCGACGCTGGACCATCCTGGATTACGCCGGACATAGAGGGCTTTTTCGGGCTTATAAAATTGGTGAACAAGGCAATTTGTTAGTGGGTTTTTTTCTAATAAAGGATTGCTCAGGTGTGTATTTACTGTAATTTACAGATTAATCATGGAAGGTATCTCGGGGAGACGCCTGACATGATTAATCTAGGACTTCTTGTCAGCTATGGGCTGCTAAAAACTCCTTATTACCCCGAATGCCAATGCACCAGGGCAAATCGGGAAGAGCCGGGTACAGTCCCAGAACTGTCGCATATAATGTATGCGGCAATTCTAGGCGGCTGCTGGCTGATATTGTTAGGCTGGGGGGCTCCCCATAACGTGGGGATCCCCATCCTGAGAATACCAGCCTTCAGCCGTATGGCTTTATCTGGCTGGTATTAAAATGGGGGGGACTGCACGCCGTTTTTTAAAATTATTTATTTATTTATTTTACTGCACAGTATAGACACGCCCACCGGCTGCTGTGATTGGGTGCAGTGAGACACCTGTCACTCAGCGTGGGGAGCGTGTCTGACTGCAACCAATCACAGGCGTCTGTGGGTGGGGAAAGCAGGGAATACGAGATTGATTAATGAGCGGCCGGCATATTCAAAGTAATTGTTGCCGCGTATTCTCTGCACAGCTGTTCCTCGCCGTGCCGGTGATCGGGGAGCGGTAAGTATGAGAGAGGGCTGCTCACTTCAGTCACTCGGGGGATTAGCGGTCACTGGTGAATCCTTCACAGGTGACCGCTAATCAGTACGTGGCACACAGACAGAGCCGCGGCATGACAATGAAGTCGGGTGAAATTCACCCGAGTTCATTCTCATCGCGCAACTCTGTCTGCTGTCAGTCGACATGTATCAACGACATTGTGCAACACACAAACGGACATTCCACACGGACATTCCACGTACACATACACTGGCATTTTACACACAAACATGGACATTTTACAGGTACACACGGCTCGCATACGCCATCACACGGATGCTATACGTACCGGAGAAACGCCCCAAAAAAACGGAACACGGACCCGAAAAACGGACTGTGTCACACGGACGTTTTTAATGCGGAAGTGTGTTTTAGGCCTCAAACGCAGAGATTTTGATACATTTCTGCACCAAAACCGCTGCGTTTTGAACAGCATTGTGCGCACAAGAAATCCCAATCTCCCATAGACTTTGCTTGTAAATGAAAACACATGTATTTTTGCCTTCAAACGCTGCAGTTGAAAACGCTGTGGAAACGCATGAAAAAAAGCAAAGTGCACACATAGCCTTAAACTCAGGAGAAACCACCAAGCTTTTCAAGCAGATGACGCTTCAGGAAGCTCTGGTGTTTTTTCCCTGAAGTCTTTCGTGTTGTTTTTCAGTCATTTCCTGAATGTTTATTTGATGGTTTTAGCCGCTCGCGGGGTTTTTTCAGTGTTTTCCCATGGTTTTTGTGACTTATTTTTTTATTGTCATTTTCCAGTGTTTTTTTTCTCCATTAAGCAATAAACAAACCACTAGCATTTTATTAAGCAAATACGGTGGCACAATACTGCAAAAGATGTCCAGGTGACTTTCGGGCATCTTTTGAGCTTTCCTATTGACTTGTATTGTAAAGCGCAGAGTGTCTTCACCAGAAGAATGAATGTCCTTTCATTTAACAGCTTGGAAGTTTTAGAAACTTGAACTGGTTAAAAGACACTCAAAAGCCTGAACATATGCACAGTTAGTCATAATACATAGTGATCCATACATTTATTCTTTTCAGCTTTTTTTGGGAAAAAAATAATTTCAGGCACTTTTTCAGGAGTACTCCATCGTGCAAAGACTGTGTGTGCACATACCTTTCAAAGAATTTTTCCTAGTAGTTTTTTGCTATGTCAGTACTAATTGATGTAATGTTTTGTATTTCTATACCGGTACAAACCATGACTCCGGAATGTCTGACTGAAGGCCTTTGACCTTCCCCAACAACCCCCTACCCCCTAGGGTTCTTATCTAAAATAAACACAAACACTGCGTGACGTTGGATATAAAGGCCACAGCAGCCCCATTTATTCGTAACAGAAACATAAGCCATGTAACAATACAAATCTTCATTGAAGAACCCCCGAAAAGGAAGGGGGGGGGTACCTGAAGGTTAACCAAAATGTTCTTTGCAACATCAGCCCATCTCCTGACCCTCAGCCGCAACACACCGACTCGAGAGCCCAAGCCAGATGTTGCCCACACTATGTCCCGCTGAGACTCAACCCAGCAAGGACCCGTTTACCAAACAATTGCACCGCTAGAGGTAACCCGCTCCGGCACTGGGTTCCGTCCTCTCCTCTGTGCAAACCCCCACCTTCAGACACCCCCCTCCTTTCCGCCACCGCGAGTGCGCATGACCCCTTGTGCGCGCGAGTCCTCCCACACCAACAAAGCCTTCTCAACCCCCTCCATCAGCCCTAAGGCCCAGATATCATTTCCCACCGAATTTAAATGGACCCCGTCCCGGCGCAACAAGTCGGCGGACGCCGCTTCCAACTCCGGGTGCCGAACAGAGACACCCCCGACCCGGGAAATGAACCGCCCAATCTCCCGATTCACTTTACTTCGCGCCCTGTTTACTGCCTCCACCGACCTGGCGTGCCGCCATGCCAGCCGCGCCACCATATCAGACCAGACAATTACTAGACCCGGGTGGGAAGACAGGAGCCGCAGGCAGTCACATTTTATGTCTTGTATCAGGTCCCTGGAAGCCCGGAGACCCAAGTCATTCCCACCCGCGTGTAGTACTACCACGTCCGGTGCTCTGTCCAACTGCGAATGGTGGCGCCAGGTAGGCAACACCTCACTCCACAGCATGCCCCTGACTCCAATCCATCGCACAGTCGCCTTTTCCCTGGGGACCCCCAACTGGCGGCCGTCCGGTCGTATTCCCGCACGAAACGCCCCCCAATACACGTATGAGTGGCCGAGCACCCACACCAACAATGGTAAACCTACAAAACAAAAGGTGACAACACAACAGAGGAGAGGGGGGGGGGAGGCACGAGGAAGAAAAGATGGGTAATGAATACCAAACAAATACCATCCCCGACCCCCCCCCCCCCACCAATATCTCACAACAAGTTCGGCCGGACGTAAGATCTAAACCTGGCCGAGTCCCATCGTCCAATCTTACGGAGAGCCTGCGCGCCCAGGCCCCAATGAGCCGCCTGAGTCGCAGCCCCAATCCGAAAGGAATGCGACGCGAACTCAGCCTCGTTGAGACCGCAACACTGCAGGCACCTCCGAAAGATGCAGACAAATTGGTAACTAGACAAGGCTGACCCGTCCTGGTGGGACAAAAGGGACCCCGGGCGAGCTCCCCTCACTTCTAAAAACGCCGACAGCCATCTGACAGGGCACTCCGCTAAACCAGGTACCCCCCATAGTTCCACCATCCGCCCTCTACCCAGCTGGTCCGTCTTTGACCATCTCAAGCAGCACCGTACCACATCCACACCGCATTCCACGTCCTCCAACAACAAACCTCCGTGACTCCTCGTGTTTCTGCTCACCAGTTCGCTAATTCTAAACGCCCCAAAGAAGGCCAAAACAAAAGCGGTCCCGAACAACTGGCATTCATACCCCGAACAGCACACCCGAGGCAAAACCGACAACAGCTTGCCCAGCAGCTCAAAAGATACCGGGCGCCGAAAGTCTCGGCGCGCCCCCGCCCTCCGGTAACCCTTCAGCGCCTGGCGCACCCAGAAATCCTTCGTAACATCCTTCCAGCCCAGTAACTTGAAAAAGAAAGCAATGCCCGCCAACCTGCCCGCCACGGCCGACCACGAAAGGCCTTCTTCCTTAGCCCTGCCCATCATGAACAAAACTAAATAAACTCTGTCACCTTCAGATACATGACCTCCCACCTCATCAACCAACTCGAGCCAACGGTCCCACGCTGAATTATAGCTGCGCCACGTACTGGGTGCCACCGAATGTCTGATCAATTCCCAGGCCGGCTGCAAACCAGGTCCCACAACCAGACGGGCCACACGGTCTCCTGCTGCTCCGCGTCCGGCGCCAGCATTCGAAAGCGGTCCCACTGGAAGCGAGATAAAGCATCAGCCACAGAATTCAGCACCCCCGGCACATGTACAGCGCAGACCCACAAGTTCAACTCCAGACATTTCAGCACCAAATGACGCAAGAGATCCACCACCGGGGGGGAATCAGCTGTCAACTTGTTAACACACTGAACGACCCCCAGGTTGTCACACATGAAACGCACCTTCCTGTCTTTCAAATCCTGTCCCCAAACCTCTATAGCCACGACAATAGGAAAAAGTTCCAACAGGGCCAAATTCCTAGTCAGACCGCAAACCCGCCACGAATCAGGCCACCTGCCGACACACCATCTCCCCCCAAAATATGTGCCAAAACCACTGGATCCCGCCGCGTCCGTATAAAGGACCAACTCCTCATTGGACACCACCTCGCGAAGCCACAATGACCGTCCATTATACAGCTGCAAAAAACGGGACCACACTCTCAGGTCCGCCTTGTGCTCCACCTTCAAACGCACAAAATGCAAAGGGTGCAACACACCAGTAGTGGCTTGAGCCAAGCGACGGGAAAAAACTCTCCCCATCGGCAAAATCCTACACGCAAAATTCAACTTCCCCAACAGGGACTGCAAGTCCCGTAAACGAATCTTCTTGGCCTCAATGGCCCCTTGAACGCAACGCCTCAAATCCGCCAGCTTGTCCTCCGGCAAGCGGCACTCCATGGCAACCGTATCCAGCTCGATACCCAGGAATTTCAAAACAGTAACCGGACCCTCCGTCTTCTCCGGCGCCAACGGGACGCCGAAGCGGCGAGCAACCTGCTCCACTGTCCGAAGCAAAAGGGAACACTGCGAGGATCCAGCAGGTCCCATGCACAAAAAGTCGTCCAAATAATGCAACACTGAATCTAGACCCGCCTCCTCCTTAATTACCCATTCCAAAAAACAACTAAACTTCTCAAAATAGGAACATGAAATTGAACAGCCCATAGGCAAACAACAATCTACATAAAACTTGTCCTCCCACCAACACCCCAACAGGTGAAAACTGTCCGGGTGCACCGGCAACAGGCGGAAGGCCGCTTCTATATCCGTTTTCGCCAAAAGCGAACCACGACCCAATGTCCTTAACCATTCCACAGCCTTATCAAAACGGACATACGATACTGAAACCAGCTCGGGATCAATACCGTCGTTCACCGACCGGCCAGTAGGATAGGACAAATGGTGGATAAGCCGAAACTTGTTAGGTTCCTTTTTCGGGACCAACCCCAACGGGGACACAACCAAGTCCGGCAATGGAGGGGCATCAAAAGGCCCCGCCATCCGTCCTAGTTCCACCTCCTTCTGTAACTTATCCGCAACAATCTCACCATGTAGGCGAGTCGACTGTAAATTTTTCAAACGAATCTCTCCCGTCTTAACCACTGACGGTATCTTGAAACCAAAACTAAAACCTTCACTCAACAATTCCGCCGACCCCCGATCCGGGTATCTACTTAGAAACGGCGCCATCCGATCTACCCTCACCGGGGTCCTCCCTTTTTGACGAAGACTCAGCGGCCTTCCCTTTTCCCTTCCGGAAGCACTTAAGGTGACTGTGGGCGCCACCACAGCCCAAACACTCGTGCTTGAATCGGCAGGAGGAACCAAACCGGCATTCCTTTTCATTGAACTGCCAGCAAACGCCCTTTTTGGGCCCCGGCGAGGTGCCAAATGATCCCCCGCCGGTGCCCCCTGGAAAGGACTGCGATGCCGACTTCGGCGCAGCCATCAGCCGCATCCATAGACTAATTTCTTTGTGGTCCCACCGTAAACTGGGTCTGACCGCCTTCCTCTGGCGAAACTGCTCGTCATATCTTAGCCAAGCAGTCCCCCCATAGGTCCTATACGCCTCACAGATAGAGTCCAGATAACAAAAAAGCGCCGAACAGTTATCCGGAGCCTTTTCCCCCACCACACTGGCCAGTATCACAAATGCCTGCAACCAGTTCTGAAAAGTGCGAGGAATAAGGCGATAACGCCGCCGTTCTTCCTCGTCCTTTTTGCTCTCATCCGGTTTAACCCGATCCAGATTAAACTTTTCCAACGGAAGCAATGAGAATATTTTAACATATTCATCCTTCCATATTTTTTCCCTGGTCTCCTGCTTCAGATGCGCCCCCAACGGTCCATCAAAGCAGACATACACTTCCCCTCTCGCCTTGTCATCTAATCGAACAATGTCCACTGCAGCCGCAGCTGCGGCAGCGGGAGCCGCAGCTGCGGCCGCGGGAGCCGCCACCACCGGCTCACCAACCACATTGCCACCAGCAACCCCTCCAACCGCAGGAGTCACAACCTCCTGCCCCGTCGCTCCCTGCCACACCAAGCTAGGGCCCCCCACAGGGGCAAACAAACCCCTGACCAACCTCAACAATTCAGCTGCCACACTGCCGTCACCCGTCACCGCATTCATGACCTGTCCTCCAACCGGGCCACCAAGCAAACCACCCGTACCACCAACCACATTTACGCCCTGCACGCCATCCATATCACCAGACACACCATCCATAGCCAAACCAGGTGTACGAGAAATAGGAAAAACCGTGGTCTTACCAGGCTGACTCTGAGAAGATCCCGAAACAGCCGTCACATGTCCTCCGCGTCGCACTCCAGCCGCTTCGCCGACCTCCACGATCTGGTCCCCGGTGTCGTCCTCCGCGGCGTCCTCCTCCAAGGTGGCCTCATCTTCGTCACTGGACACAGGCCCAGGGAGCCCACCGTCCGGCAGACTCGACCTTAGGCCCCGTCCGCCCGCAGCACCATCCATCCTCCGCGCCGTCCGCGACGATCCAGACGCTGGCGCCGCCACGTAATCACCGCCTGGGGCATGCCGTCCGGCATCCCCGCGTGCTCCAGCTGATCCCGACGCCGTCCCATCGCTGTCCATCCGCTGTGATCCCAGGCCGGGCCCCGCCGATCCGGGCCGTCTCCGTACTGGCTCCCCCGCCGACACTGGGACCCCATGCTCCTGCATGGGCCCCGCTCTGCTCCTGGCCCTTGCTGCCGCTGCGGCCTCATCCGTGCCCTGGGATCCCGCTGGCCCACGCAACCCAGCTGGCCCCCGTGACCCCGCTGGCCCATGCGACCCCGCCGGCCCACGCGACCCCGCCGACCCACGCGACCGCGGCGGGTCAGGTGACCACACCGGGTCAGGCGAGCCTGCCGGATCGCGGGGACGCGCCGGGACGGGTGAGTACGCGGGGTCACATGACCGCGCCAGGTCAGGTGACAGCGCCCGGTCAGGTGACAGCGCCGCCCCACGTGACCGCGCCGCCCCACGTGACTGCGGCGCCCCACGTGACCGCGCCGCCCCACGTGACCGCGCCGCCCCACGTGACCACGGCGGGTCAGGTGAGCGCGCTCGGTCAGGTGAGGCCGCCGGAGCACAGGGGGACGCCGGGCCATGCGAGCGCAGCGGGCCACGTGACCGCGCCGGGTCAGGTGACCGCGCCGGGTCAGGTGACCGCGCCGGGTCACGCGGCCGCGACGCGCGCGTCACTGCCGTGCGCCGCGAACCGGAAGAGGAGGGGAGGCCGGCCATGTCGCTCACCGCCCCGTTGCCTTGGTGCCCGCGGCCCGACTTCCGGCCGGGGCCTCGCGACGTCCCGGCTCCCGGATCCACCGCCGCACGTCCACTTGGGCTCCGTCTCCGCTGCCGGCTCCTCGGCGTCATCTCAGGGCTAAGGCGCTCCGGGGGCCGCGTTCTTCGCTGCCGCTTCGGAGGCAGGGGAGTCCCATCTTCCTCACCGACGCCGGACCATCGCTGGAGCTGTTCGTCCATCCACCGCTGTCCACGCTGCTCCGCCATCCTCTTCATCTGTGCCATGAAGTCCTCCATCTTCGGGATCCAGCCACAACGATTACAGTCACCGTCCAGGTAGGAATGGCCCACCCCCCCTCTGACCTGCCCTATATACTACCCCCTATAGCGCCACCCCCTGACCAATCACACTGACCTCTGATCCTAACTGCCCCTTAGCACCACCCCCAAAATTCGCGCCCAAACTGACTTCTCCATTAACCCCCTATTAACCCTATGGCCTGGCATCCCTCCTAGTCATGTAGCCCTCCCTTGAGCCCCTTCGGGTCAGCAGTCCGGGCTCTTCCTTTAATATGACTGTGTAGACCACTGACAGATAAGGCAATAATTTTATAACCACAAAGGGGAGCTTCATCAGTGAAAAACTTTATTTTGAAGATCAGTCTGGAAGTGCATGGGCAGTGATGATGAACTTACAGCTCCTTGGCCTTCACTGTATTCCTGAGCTAGCAACACCCATCCCTGTCCGATTGTAAGGTCATTTCTTTTTTCTGGTACATGGCCACTGACCTGTCAATCAACCCGGGGAATATGGCGGTAGTTCAGGAACATAGCAGAGGCTAAGGAGCTGTAGGTTTATCATCATGCCCCAAGCACTTCCAGACTGAAATTCAAAATGCATTTTCTTGCTACTGGAGCAGCACTATGGGATCATAAATGGATCGGTTGGCTTCTCTATTAATGGGCTACATCAGGGGTCTCACACTCGTCAGAGTAAGTGGGCCGCACATAAAAAAAATTTAAGGCAGAGGGCCGCATTCCTTTCAAATTTAATACAATACAATAGCTAATCAATTATTTCAACTATTACAACAATGCTACATTAGTATGCGCTGAGAATCAAAAATACCGTGAAGCGAAACGTCATTTTTTTATATTATTTATTTGTCAAAGAGAGTGGGCATCTGTGATTAGCATCAGCATCAAAATGTATAAGCAGATTCCAGGTTATTTCAACAGCCAAGCACAGACACTCATTCTCTGTCACAGCATTAAACAAATTACATAGCGCTCCGCAGTATTTTTGATTCTCAGAGCAGATAAAGCGGACAGGTACGGGCTGCCACCCCCAGCTGCCTGGCTTTACCTTAGCTGGCAATCAAAATACAGGGAAGCCCAATTGTTTTTTAATTAAATAATGGAAAAAAAAATGCGTGGGCCCCCGCCATATTTTGATCACCAGCCAGGTAAAACCAGACAGCTGAGGGCTGGGATTCTCAGCGTGGGAAGGCCCAAGCATTTTGGGCCCCCCGCAGCCCACAACCGCCCCTGGAAATGGCGCATTCATCACAGCACTATTTCCAGGTGCTTTACCTGGCTCTTCCAGCATCCCTGGTGGCAGTGGCACACTGGGTAATAATGGGGTTAATACCAGCTTTGTATTCTCAGCTGGTAGTAAACCCGAAATTCATGGTGTCATGTCAAATTAGATGTGACCACCATGAATTTTTAGTAAACAGTAAAAAAACACAACACAGAGAAAAATATTTTTATTAGAAATGAAACAAAAAACACATTTAGGGACTCCATCTTTTTTAGAAAAAAAAAGCTTCCCTCTGACGTAGTCCAAAGTCAATGTCAGCTCAGCTTCATCGCTCTGAACAGATGAGCGTCTGTCCAGACCGACAAGAAGGCTGACACTGAAAGTAACATTTTCCTGTCTTCCAGTCACCATCAAAATCATTTTTATCATCATCATACACACACAGCCACCATCATCATAATCATACAAACACACATGGCAATCATCATCATACACAGCCATCGTCATCATCATCATCGTCGTCACTCACAAACAGCCACCACCACAATCATCATCAGTCACACACAGCCACCACCGCCATTATCATCAGTTGCACAGTCACCACCATCATCAGTCACACACAGCCACTACCGCCATCATCATCATCATCAGTCGCACACAGCCACCACCGCCATCATCAGTCACACACAGCCACCACCGCCATCATCAGTCACAAACAGCCACTACCGCCATCATCATCATCAGTCACACACAGCCACCACCGCCATCATCATCATCAGTCACACACAGCCACCACCGCCATCATCATCATCAGTCACACACAGCCACCACCGCCATCATCATCATCATCAGTCGCACACAGCCACCATCACCTTCATCATCAGTCACAAACAGCCACTACCACCACCATCATCATCATCAGTCACACACAGCCACCACCGCCATCATCATCATCAGTCACACAGCCACGACCACCATCATCATCATCAGTCACACACAGCCACCATCATCATCAGTCGCACACAGCCACCATCAGTCACAAACAGCCACTACCGCCATCATCATCATCAGTCATACACAGCCACCACCGCCATCATCATCATCAGTCGCACACAGCCACCACCGCCATCATCATCATCAGTCGCACACAGCCACCACCGCCATCAGCATCATCAGTCGCACCCAGCCACCACCGCCGTCATCATCATCATCAGTCCCACACAGCCACCACCGCCATCATCATCATCAGTCACACACAGCCACCATCATCATCAGTCGCACACAGCCACCATCAGTCACAAACAGCCACTACCGCCATCATCATCATCATCAGTCATACACAGCCACCACCGCCATCATCATCATCAGTCGCACACAGCCACCACCGCCATCATCATCATCAGTCGCACACAGCCACCACCGCCATCAGCATCATCAGTCGCACCCAGCCACCACCGCCGTCATCATCATCATCATCAGTCCCACACAGCCACCACCGCCATCATCATCATCAGTCCCACACAGCCACCACCGCCATCATCATCAGTCACACACAGCCACCACCGCTGTCATCATCATCAGTCATACACAGCCACCACCGCTGTCATCATCATCAGTCATACACAGCCACCACCGCCATCATCATGATCAGTCGCACACAGCCACCATCAATATCAGTCACACACAGCCACCACCACTATCATCATCCTCATCATCATCAACACACAGCCATCATCATCATCATCCACACACACATACAGCCATCATCATCCACAGCCATCATCAGCCACACACACACAGCCATCACACACACAGCCATCACACACACACACAGCCATCATCACACACACACAGCCATCATCATCACACACACACACACACAGCCAGCCATCATCACACACACACACACACAGCCATCATCGTACACACACACACAGCCATCATCATACATACACACACGCACACAGCCATCATCATATACACACACACACACACACACACACAGCTATCATCATATACACACACACACAGCCATCATCATGCAGACACACACACAGACACCACAAACGTTCTAACGTGCCCTATGCTCTTGTTCCTTCCGCTGCACCCGCCGGCAAAGCAGCTGACGTCAGCGCTGCTCGGGTCACGCTGCTAAGCTCGAGTTGAATGCCGCCGTCGATTGCTTCACCCTGACATCTGATTGAACTCCGGCTTTGATTGCTTCTCCCTGGCGGCTTCTCCAATGTGAAAGTGCGGCTGGTGACCGCTAAATGACTGGAGGCAGTGGAGGGCAAATATCAAGGGTTCTGCACTGTGTGTCTGCGGGCCGCATAAATCAGACTGGCGGGCCGCATGCGGCCCGGGAGCAGCGTGTTTGAAACCCCTGGGCTACATAGAATGATTTCAGGAGAGTTAAAGTTTCTGTAAGGTTCCCTTTAAAACAATTCTGAGTCCATGATTTACTGTCACTGTTCATTATTGTAAAGTGCAATTTCAATTACATTAAAATATATTGTACAGTAGTGTAGATGAAAAAATATAAGATACAAAGTCATTATTCTATGCATGACATACCACTGTTATATAGAGTTTCTCGCACTGTAAAACATAGGCTCTAGATTTCAGCAAAACACATTTTATTTAACCATAAAAATATAAAATGGGACCCAGTCAACATATTTCTTCATATTCAAGTAGAGGTATGGCTGTGCAAGCGCTTGTTCCCTAATAGAAATTATACCTTTCTTGTAGAGATCTGATGTGTCAGTTATGTTAAATCTGGTGGAGCCATATGCCAATTATACTGGAAGTGCACTGGGGAGGGGGGGGGTCATAGCATGTGGGCAGCTGTTCAAAAGGCAATGCTACGCCCCATTTGGATATGGCCTCTATTGTAGATTTTTTAATACTGACACATAAGATCTCTACAAAAAAGTATAATTTCTGTTGGGTATAAGGGCTTACACAGCCATGCCACCATTTCCATAAGTAAAAATGTGCAGACAGGTTCCCTTTAAACTGTCGACATTACAATGTTTTGGCTACACAGAATCTTTTTTTAAAGGTTTATAACACTGATTTGCCTTTTGATTTTGCTTTTATGAAATAATAAAAAGTTGGAGTTGTACTGAAATCCATTGGCCAGGATTTCCTAATAATGATTGTGTATACCCAATATATGATTGATGGAACCATGCCAAGTTCCTATGACTGTATATTGCAGACAGTGTAATACTAGGTGGTAAAAATCCACCATTTATGCTGCTTGCCTTGTGCAGACATTAAAGTCCTGGATGTGAGCTTGTTCCTTTAGCTGCCGATATTTGGAAATTTATTGTGTTAATAACCTGCAGCTTTTCCTGACTTCCTAATGTCCGAGTAGGGAACTAAACAGCCTTTCTCTTGATAAATTCCTTGAACCACATTGAGACGAAACAATGATTTAGAAATTGTATGTCCTCTGTCCTTGAGACCTTTCTGTACAGCCTGTAAAAGATAAACCATTTTATCAATAGGTGTAAAAAAAAAATTAAGCACAGAATATTAATTCCCCATAGACTAACATTGCTGGTATGGGTTCTATGGTATGGATTGGACACATACGAAATCATAGAACATGATTAAGACTGTGTCGAAACGCGTAGTTCTGTGGGGTTCCTCTCTATGTCCCTTATACTCTTCTAGCTGACCGCTTTATACACCACTTATTTTTAACGGATTTATCAAATAAAAGAATTTTTTTTTTTAATTGCAACTTGAGGACTGCGCTGGACTTTTTTTCATCCTGAATACGAAACCATATGGCTTATTGTGACAGCCGCAAAGGTTTGCAGGTGAAAATGCTGCTCTTCTGCAACATAAAGTAAGTTTTTAATAATCAGTAAAAAAAAACCTGCTTGCTTATAACAGCTTGCAGAATATAGTATAAAATATGTTTTAGTTTATTCATTATAGCATGACTTTATGCATGTATTGGGACTTTATCTATATTGCCCTATAATATAAATGAACACACTTGGTTTGTTGTCATGACATGTAAGTTGAAAAAAATCCAATCTAGATTTTTCTTTTAGTCTGGATTACACGGTAACTTTAGCCATGACACATGCAGTGTGGCCCATATCACAGCACAATACAAGTGAATGGGCTCCCAATGCGCCTCCGAGAGTACTATGACAAGTAAATCGAAAATGGTTGGATTTTCTGTAACTTGCTAGTCACAATTTAGAGATGAGCAAACCTGATGTTCGAGGTACAAAGTTTGGATTCAAAAACCAACTACAAAAAAACAGAGTTTGGGTTCAAAGTTTGACTGAGTGACAAGTGCAAACCACTCAAGCGAGCATCGCTGTGCTTGGGAATGAGTGATGCTCAGCCCTGTGCGAGCCACATGCAGTCTTTGAATGGCTCATACCTCATAAAAAAAAAAATTGAAAATTTGGGTGGAGACACAAACTGCCCAATTACTGACTTCCATTAAGGTTCTGCTCAAGTCTTTATCTAAGGTTCGACTGTAATCTCCAAACCGAAATTCCAAAGGTTCTCTCATGTCTAGTCACAATTGCACTGCAATGTAGCAGGGGCACCTAACAATATTTGGCCAAATCCAATGTAAGCATGTGGCCCTAGTTCACAAGTCACAACATGAGCTGCAATTTGCTAGTTCACATTTACTTATGTTAGGATGCAATATCGCAGTGGCATACACAAATTAGAGAAATCTTTGGCCCTCTAATATGAGTTGCTGCCAAAGTCGTACCCCAGCTATAGCCATAAGTAAACTACGCTGTATAATTACGATCGATAACAAAATGAAGAAACTTACAAAGGGCTTCTTTGGGCTGGAATCTCATATTTGACTTAATTAGCCTCATTTTAAATAGATAGGTAAATTACTATAGTTATAAAATCAATACATGTACATAATCAAGAACAATTATTGTTGTAACCAGACATTAAGGGATAAATTGTGACAATAGAAATATAAAAATAGGAGTGTATCATTTTTATCATTTAATGCAATGGGACCGTTTAGTTTTAGTAATCCAGCGTGCCTATCACCCCTGTTGAAAGTAAAACATTTTCAAATATTGCAAATTGCAACAAGAATGCTGGTTCACTGTCATGAACCTCTAGCATGTGTTTGATCAAACATGTTGTACGTAGAGCATGCATTAAAAAATCTAGAGCACCTTACAGCTCCATAATCAGGACGCCCTTCAGCTATTGCCTCTTTTAGCTCTGTAAGGGCTCATGCAGATGTACTTGCAAATTGACATGATCTCGGACCGCAATGTCAGGACTGGCTGTTGCTCTTCTGACACAGCCGTTATAGCCTCATAAAAATATATTAAGCTGTCATGCTCTGGATGGAGACACAGCCAGACCATGCATTGCATACTGGGATAGGACTGTGTACCACCCCACTCTCAGCAGCCGTGCTGCTCGGATCCGGACCTTCCGTGGGTGGCTCGAGGGTCTCCGGACCCAGGGGTCTCGCGGTCACTTCGATCAAAAGGGGGGGTTATAGTGGTGGTGGATGTAGGTGTGACGCCCTGGACTAGCCAGGTAGTCACAGTTAGTGCCCCGCACAACACCAGTCCCCTAACAAGGTGTCAGCAGCCAAACACTTTAAACCCTAGTCACCTCCCTCAGTGCTTGATGGACACAGCAGGGGGCGGAGCCAGGCAGTTGGCACACCCACCGAGGAGTTCAGAGAGCCTGAGGCAGGAAAAACACAGTTCAGTTGGAGTTCAGTTCGAGATTGGAGTGGGAAGGTCAGGCCTGTGTGATAGGCCTGTAACAGACTGACAGGTGCCAGGGTTGGAGTCTGGGCACCTTTGGCTAGGAGGCCTCTGACTGCAGGAGTCGGGAAGATGGCTCGGTGGAACCGTGGTGGACCGGGACAGGGTAGTGGCCCGCCGGTACCGACCCGGGGAACCGACTGGAAACCGGAGGACAAGTGGGGGTACTCAGACCCTGAAGCTAGGTCCAGAAGCTACTGGGGGCAAGCTAATTAACTGATTGGGTGGGAAAGGACCTATAGTCCTGGCCGCAAAGTCCCAACTGAAGTCAACAGCCCAACGAGGGGGATAGAAAGCCACCGCCACGGTAGAGAGAGCCCACAGGCCAGTGTCTAATAATCGTGAGTACAACAGTGCCCCCCGGCCGCGCACTTCCCTGCATCGCCCAGCTCTCCCCAACGGGTCCCGGGGCCACCATCGCTACCCACGGAAGGGTTAACATCTTTCTGCGCAACATCTCCCCCGGGTGTCCCGCAACTGCAGCAGTGGTGTCCACCTTCACCACATCCCGTGGGTGGCGTCACGAACTTAAACATGGCTCCGGCTGTACACCTACATCCCCTAAAACGCCAGCCCCCCTTTCAGATCGGAGTGACCACAGGGCCCCCCGGGTCCGGAAATGCTCGAGCCACCCACCAGCGAGCCCGGATCCGAGCGGCTCGGCACACATCGACTCTTCTGGCATCATGAACAGGATACTTACCCATTCACTTACCTAGTGAAGTGCGCCTTGAAGTGAAGTCAGTGGTGATCCGTTGTAAAATTTCTGAAATCCGCTATCTTGCCCCCATCTTTTGGCACGAAGATTACCACCACAGTCTTCTTCCCCTCGAAAAGGGCGCGAGAGCTGTAGCCCCGCCCCCTGGAAAACGGCCGTAAAGAAAAGCCGGAAGTCGAAAAATGAAACTTACCGGCCGGAGAGAGGAGTGCCGCGAAAAGACCAAGGGGGGGGCGGGTGAAGATTCTGCGACATGTGACCGAGTAGATAAAGGGAAGGGACTCCAGGACCCTGCCGCCCTTCTGGTTCCTGGACCCCGAGAGAGCGACATGGCTGACTCGTTCAGCAAGCCTGGAGCCCGCGCCCGGAACAGTGGCGTGGGTGGAAGCCCGTACGAAGCAGATGTGCCACCATCTGCAGGCCCAGGTGCGCTTCTTGATGGAGCGGTGGGTGGCCAAGATGGAGGAAGTGGCTGCGGCCGTGCGAGTACGTGAAGTGGAGGCAACTTTAGAGGAGTGGGTAAGAGACCTACGCCCCTATGTCCCCGAGAGACCGGCCGACACGGCTGAGGGACCCGATCTGCCCCTGCCCTCTATATTGCCTCCCTCGCTACCCGTACCAGTTGCCGCTGCTCCCCCGCTCGGTCCGCTGCCACAAACACCAGCAGCAGAGCCCGATCCACCAACTCACGAGGACCCACCTGCAGAAGCAGCCGGCGAACAGCTCGTCGCCACCCTGACACCAGCCCCGAGGAAGATTCACCTCCGGAGGATGCCCGCTCCCGGTTTTGACCCGCCGGTCCCAGAAGTGACCGCGCCTCAGGTGATCGAGGCCTCGGCAGTCCGCCCGGCCAAGATGGAGGTGGCCGCTGCCCAGAAGCCAGCCCAGCAGGTAAAGCTGGCCGCTCCCAGGCTCCAAGCCTCGGCCGAGGCGTCGCGGTGTTGCCGCTGCGAGGCAGCTAAGCAGGCCACGACACAGAGGGGTTCCCCAGTGCAGAAGGTGCCGGTCGTAGCCGGCACAGGGGAGCTCCGGCTGGGCCCAACCCCCGCGCAAAGCGAGCCAGAGCAGGAGGACGCTCCGTATTGAGAGCGGCAGCAGCGCCAGCTGGGCCGGGAGATTGCGGCCCGAGAAAAGAGAAAAGCGGAGGTGCTGGCCCGGACCATCCAGGAGAAGGACAACCTCTGCAGTGCCACCTACCAGGTGCGGGGCCCGACCTTTGAAGGCCAAGTTCGGCATTTTGACCCCCAAAGAGGATGGGGGTTCATCTTTGAGCTGGGCCTGGAGGCGGAGATCTTTGTGTCCCAGAGGGACGTCTATCCCCACCTGCCAATGGGTCACCCAGACCGGGACCTGGAACCCGGTAATTTGGTCATGTATATCCGGCACTGCGGAGAGAGGGGGTGGTTTGCCCTAAGTGTTCGGAGAAGGCCATACATGGGTGCTCAGCTGCATGTCCGCCCCTCTCCGCCACCCTCTGACCATGAAGATGAAGAAGAGTGCTAAAAGGTAGCGGTTCCCGGCTACCATACTGCCCGTCCCCATTGGGACTTTGTTGATTCCCCGTTCAAGGTTACCCCCATTTTTATACAGACGTGGCTGAGAACTCGCACGTCACCCAAAAACTTTTGGGCCCGGACCACCCTTTTCATGTCCTACAGTCTCCGGAGAGGCTGGTTGGAGGATGGGCCTGCGGGATGTTGTAGGCCGAGGTCCCGTCACCATGCAGCCCAGTGACAACCCTCCGAGTCAGGGGTCCCCTGGACGTGGGGCTTCTGAGAGTCTGCCGGGTAAGTAACTTATTACCTGGCCCATGTGGGCAACACCCGGACCTAAACTCGTTTCCTGGACTAGGGAAAAGGGGTGCTGACCTGTTTTTAGAGGCAGCATCAGGGCTAGGTTTGCTTGGGTGGGCAAATGAAAGGACCCGGTCCCGTCCCGTTCCAGGTTAATAAAAATGTTTTATATGTTTGCAACGTTCAAGTAGCCAGCCTCCCGCAAGGGAAGAAAACAGAAATATGCTTGTTTGTAAATACTGTTATTATAATTGTATATGTGTTATTCCCTTTTATCTTTTTCAGTTCAGAAAAATAAACGGTGGTGGTCAGACAGCCCGCGGACGGTCTGTAGTTAACCAAGGGGGAGTGTGACGCCCTGGACTAGCCAGGTAGTCACAGTTAGTGCCCCGCACAACACCAGTCCCCTAACAAGGTGTCAGCAGCCAAACACTTTAAACCCTAGTCACCTCCCTCAGTGCGTGATGGACACACCAGGGGGCGGAGCCAGGCGGTTGGCACGCCCACCGAGGTGTTCAGAGAGCCTGAGGCAGGAAAAACACAGACAGTTCAGTTGGAGTTCAGTTCGAGAGTGGAGTGAGGAGGTCAGGCCTGTGTGATAGGCCTGTAACAGACTGACAGGTGCCAGGGTTGGAGCCCGGGCACCTTTGGCTAGGAGGTAGACGGAGGCCTCTGCCTGCAGGAGCCGGGAAGACGGCTCGGTGGAACTGTGGTGGACCGGGACAGGGTAGTGGCTCGCCGGTACCGACCCGGGGAACCGACTGGAAACCGGAGCACAAGTGGGGGTACTCAGACCCTGAAGCTAGGTCCAGAAGCTACTGGGGGCTAGCTAATTAACTGATTGGTTGGGAAAGGACCTATAGTCCTGGCCGCAAAGTCCCGACTGAAGAAAACAGCTCAACGAGGGGGATAGAAAGCCACCGTCACGGCAGAGAGATCCCACGGGCCAGCGTCTGTGGGCAAAGGGCTCCTCCGACATACACAAGCCGGGGAGCGTACTTCTTTATTGCAAGTTCAGGTAGTCCAACATCACACAAAATAGGTGCAGGAGAAAGGCAGAGAACACCAACCGGGTGGGGGACCAGACTGCGGCCAGCTGCGGGCACCGACCACCATCACCTTGGTTTACCAGAGACTCGTGTGTGGTTAATAATCGTGAGTACAACAGTGCCGTTGCCCGGCTGCGCACTTCTCTGCAGTGGTGGTGTCCCCCCTTCACCACATCCCATGGGTGGCGTCACGAACTTAAACACGGCTCCGGCCGTACACCTACGTCAGCTAAAACGCCAGCCCCGCTTTCAGATCGGAATGACCACAGGGCCCCCCGGGTCCGGAGATGCTTGAACCACCCACCAGCGAGCTCGGATCCGAGCCGAGCATGGGGCGGTACATAGGACGTATATGTACGGGCTGAGCCGTACTAAGTTCGTGACGCCACCCACGGTGTGTGGTGAGGTTGGACACCACCGCTGCAGTTACGGGGCACCCGGGGGAGATGTTACTGTATGCAGCAAGTTGTTAAACCCTCCGTGGGCAGGGATGGTGGCCCCGGGACCTGTTGGGGTTTTGGTGCAGGGAGATGGGTGACCACAGGGTGCTGGTGTACTCACTATTGAAGGAAACACATGAGTCTCTGGTAAACCAAGGTGATGGCGGTCGGTGCCCGCAGCCGCTGCGTTCTGGTCCCCCCACCCGGCTGGTGGTATCTGTCTTTCTCCTGCACCTTTGTAAAATGGTAGACTGCCTGTGCTTGCAACTTCAGGAGTCCGCTCCCGGCTGGATGTGGCCTAAGGAGTCCTTGCCCGCAGACGCTGGCACATGGGATCTCTGCGCCCTGGCGGTGGCCTTCTATCCCCCTCGGTTGGCTGTTGTCTTCTAATAGGGACTTTGGGTGGGACAGGACCTCTAGTCCTGGCCTCAATCGGTAAATTAACCGGTTCCAGTTGCTTCTGGTCCCGGCTTCAAGGTCCGAGTACCCCCCTGTGTGCTCCAGTTCCCGAGTCGGTTCCCCGGGTCGGTACCGGCGGGCCACTACCCTGTCCCGGTCCACCTCGGTTCCACCGAGCCATCTTCCCGGCTCCTGCAGACGGAGACCGCCGTCTGCTTCCTAGCCACTGGCACCAGGGCTCCTACCCTGGCGCCGTTCAATTTGGGGTATTCGCCTCTGCTGGAGCTGCACCCAGCTCCAGCCCACACTCCTCTCCAACTTGAATTCTAAGGGGGGCTTTACACGTTGCGACATCGATTCCGAAATATCGTCGGGGTCACATCGTTAATGACGCACATCCGGCGCCGGTAGCGGCATCGCAACGTGTAAATCCTAGGTGCGACGATAAACGATCGCAAAAGCGTTGAAAATCGGTGATCTGTGTAGCGTCGTTCATTTCCATAATGTCGGGTCGACCGCAGGTACGATGTTGTTTGTCGTTCCTGCAGCTCCACACATCGCTGTGTGTAAACCCGCAGGAGCGACAAACATCTCCTTACCTGCGTCCCGATGGCAATGCGGAAGGGAGAAGGTGGGCAGTATGTTATGTCCCGCTTATCTCTGCCCCTCCGATTCTAGTGGACGGCCGATTAGTGACGTCGCTGTAACGCCGAACGCACCTCCCCCTTGAAGGAGGAATTGTTCGGCAGTCACAGCGATGTCGCCGAGCAGGTATGTGCGTGTGAAGCTTCCATAGCGATAATGTTCGCTACGGCAGCAATCACCACATATCGCATGTGCGACGGGGGCGGGTACTATCTCGCTCGGCATCGCTAGCTGATGCTTGCGATGTCGCAACGTGTAAAGTACCCCTAACTCTCGACTCACTACTTTCCCGCCCACGGGCTGTCCAGACTCCTTGGTGGGCGTCTTCCAACCGCCTGGTTCCGCCTCCTGGTGTGTCTACCCAGCCCCGAGGGGGGTGACTAGGGTTTAGAAGGTTGGCTGATGTCACCTGTGAGGGAAAGGTGTAGTGCAGGGGCCTATTTGTGACTACCTGGCCCGGCCAAGGCGTCACAACTGCTATGCACAGATGTCTGCAAGAGCCCTAAATGTGTTTCCACATAACCAGATTTATGGTCTATGTTATGGCTACAATGCCCAGTCCAAACGGGAGTTTCATGACCTAAACTAACAGCCACACAAGCAATATATGAGACTGGTGGTTTATTTCAAGACATCTGCACAAGGGACCAGAATTATTGCCGTAACATGGACACTAAAACATGGTCATATATACAGTGTGTCCACTCATATCCTGTCCACCACCATTAACTTGAGAACGGCGACAGCTATAGGCGTAGAAGTGGTGTCTAGGTATAGTAATGTAGCCATGCACTGCGCAATGAAACCACCTATAGCGCCACCTGGTGGAAAACAACGGAGTTAGTATTTTTATCTCGAAAATGGAACGAGATAGAGAAAAAAAATGAATTACAAAGTTGTAGGGCATCATCAATTCAATACGAATTGACACCTTGCATACAGAAAGGCTATGATTAGAACGTGTAAAACTCACAAGGCTGCGAATGTGAAGCGATACCTCATGGTGACCTTCCTACAAGTAATTGTGTATGGTGGCTGCATGGAGTGGCCTCCACGCTCACCTGACCTGACCCCATTGGACTTCTTTCTGTGAGGTCACATCAAACAGCAGGTGTATGCGACCCCTCCGCCAACATTGCAGGACCTACGACGACGTATAACAGATGCTTGTGCAAACATGTCACCTACCATATTGCACAATGTGCAGCAAGATACAGTATGCTGTCCAGAGTCCAGATGTGCATTGCAGCTGACGGTGGCCATTTTGAGCATCAAAGTTAAATGAGCACCATATGTGTGACCAGCACCTAATGTTTTGGGGTCATGGGTTTCATATCAAAGCATTTCTGTATGCAAGGTGTCGATTCGTATTGAATTGATGATGTCCTACAATTTTGTAATTCCCTTTTTTTCTCTCTCGTTCGTTCCGTTTTCGAGATAAAAATGCTAACTATGTTATTTTCCACCAGGTGGTGCTATAGGTGGTTTCATTGCGTAGCGCATGGATACTTTACTATACCTAGACACCACTTCTATGCCTATAGCTGCCGCCGTTCTCAAGTTAATGGCAGTGGACAGGATATGGGTAGACACACTGTATGTACCCTAATCTAGGTGGTGAATACAAATTCTAAGAAACACAAATGATCTATCACCACCTCTTCATCTGCCCCACAAACACAGCATTTCCTCCGACACAACAAGTAGACTAAAGGCCCCTTTATACACTGCAACATTGCTAGCGATATCACTGTAACATCACTGGTTTTGTGACGTAATAGCGATCTCCCCAGTGACCTTGCAGTGTGTGACACGCATCAGCAACCTGGCCCCCGCTGTGAGGTCGCTGATCAGTACAAGTCGTTCAGGACCATTCTTTGGTCCTTTGTTTCCCGCTGCGCAGCATGTATCGGTGTGTTTGACACCATTACAACGACATCGTTAGTGACCCAGCCCATAGGTGTGCCAGCGTTCCCTTTCCAGCGAAGTCGTTCTGCAGGTCCGTATTGCTGCTGCGTCGTTGGCCAGATCTGCCTGTTTGACAGCTCACCAGCGACTGTTAGGCTATGTCCGCACTTTGCGTTTTTACCTACGTTTCCGCAGCGTTTTGAACTGCAGCGTTTTCATGCCAAAATGCATGCGTTTTGATTTTCCAGCAAAGTCTATGGGAAATGGGGATTTCTTGTGCGCACTTTGCTGTTTAAAATGCTGCGTTTAATTTGCAGCGTTCAAAGAAGCAGCATGTCAATTGTTTTTGCCATTTTGCCTGCGTTTTGCTAACATTGAAGTAAATGAGAAGTTGCAAAAAGCAACAAACATCAAAATTCCAGCGTTTTACATGCTTTTTAGGTGCAGAAAACATGCATTTTCAACTACATAAACGCATGCGTTTATGACATCAAAATAATGGAATATGTCATGTCCCTTTACACACACACATAGTTCGACAATTAAATTAATAAAAAATATTAATTGTTATTTTAGCCATAAATAGTATAAAACCGCTATAATTAAAATATTAAATATTACTCTTTTTGTTTGGATATAAATAATTATATTTGTTTTTTTTTCCTTTTTTCATAGTGTTTGTATGTTTAAACTTTATTTAGCAGTGTCTTTATGTTCAAAACGCATCTGAGTTTAAGCAATGTAAAAGCACGTAAAAAGTGCTAAAAACGCGGCTAAAATGCGATAAATACGCACGCGTATTTATCGTGTTTCTGTGACCAAAAGCAACTTTTGGCAAAAGCAATTTCTGCCAGAGGATGCGTTTAGAACTGCAACTACCTCGACGCAAAGTGCGCACATAGCTTAGGAGACTTTCCAGCGATCCCGACCAGGTCGAGATCGCTGGTGGGATCGCTAGAAAGTCTCAGTGTGTAAAGGGGCCTTTAGGTCTTGCTCACACCATCATAATAATGGAACAATTGCTATCTGATTTTGTTATCAGGTAGCACTTGAACCAATGATATTCAATATGGCAGTGGTGATCATTGTTATTTCTCATACAGATTCACATGAGAAAAAAAAAAAAATCACAGTATGCAAATTGGATGGCACTCACCCAATCACATCTATGGGTGCGTGGAAAACATTGGACTGAACTCCGATGACATCCAAATGCAGGCCGATTTCTGTGGACTTGCGCAACGGAGAAGATGGAGAAATTTTGTTCTCCATCTTCTCCTCAAATGTGCTCCAAATCTCTCATCCAAGAAAATTGGCTGACACTATGCTGACACTCGAATAAAACTTTGATGAGAGTGTGCTCAGAGTGTCATTAGCATAATCGACCCAGTTCTCTTGTATGAAAGAATCTATGGCCAGCTGACCCTAGCCTATCCTAATGACACTTGATCGCCAAGCAGGAAACGCACAGACTTGCAATCTATAGAGACAACTTCTGACAGGAAACATGGAAATTTCAGGTATAAAAGCCACACTGCATGTCAATTTTAATGCAGAAATTTTTTTGTAGTGTTTGGATGTACGGTATATACAGAAAACACCACACCAGCCAGGTGTGAATATCAGGGATGGTACATGTCAGGGGGGCGAGCTACGCTTATTAATACATGGAAGGACTCAAATTTAAAATTTTAAACTCCAATGTATTATATAAACAATCTCATGGGTAAACTGTCTGCACCATAGAATTGCTTTGCACTATTTTCATCTTTTCAACATATTATATTATAAATTATGGATCATATCTTACGAAAGACAAAACAATAAACTTCCCCCCAAGTGTTAAGGGGGCTTTACACGGTAGCGATATCGCTAGCAATTTCTAGCGATATCGAGCGTGTAAGTACCCGCCCCCGTCGCGCATGCGATTGTTTGTGATCGCTGCCGTAGCAAACATTATCGCTACGGCAGCGTCACACATACTTACCTGGTCGGCGGCGTCGCTGTGACTGCCGAATAATCCCTCCTTCAAGGGGGAGGGACGTTCGGCATCACAGCGACGTCACCGCAACATCACTAAGCGGCCGGCCAATCAAAGCTGAGGGGCGGAGATGAGCAGGACGTAACAACCCGCCCACCTCTTTCCTTCCGCATTGTGGCCGGCGACAGGTAAGGAGATGTTCCTCGCTCCTGCGGTGTCACACATAGCGATGTGTGCTGCCGCATGAGCGATGACCCAGCTGGATAAACAACCCTTACCAATTTTTGAGTTTGGGACAACCTCTCCATGGTGAACGATTTTCCCCATTTTTGAGGTCGCTTAAGGTCGCTGGTCAGTGTCACGCGCTGCGATATCGTTAATGACGCCGGATGTGCGTCACTAACAACTTGACCCCGACGACAAAACATTAACGATATCGTAGCGTGTAAAGCCCCCTTTAGTGTCTGCTTTCTTGCAGTTTTATTTCATCAGGTCCACATGGAGACGCCTCTGGGAGCCAGATCATTGTGTTTCCAATCCGCAAGACTGTGATCGTTAGCAGTAACGTGACCCTTCCTCAAATATGGAACTAAACAAACACCATAGTGCAGCACAATTTTTCTCCACTAGTTGGGCGAAAACAAATATCATAAGGTGGTATAAAATACACATAGTAGTGCCAATAAAATACTAGAGTGGAATTTAAAATAATCCACGACTCTCCCAGCACCACCGATACTGAAATTCACCATAATAAACATTACACGTTCCATCAAACAAATACGACGCTGAAGCATAAAATTCCATAAAGCATTAACAAAAATACACGTTCCTAGTGCCGCAGAATTCCATATCTATTGTAAGATACCCCCAGTAGTGCAAAAGGAAGGAGAAAAGTCAACTAGGATGCCTCAACAGGTTTCAGCCAGTACTTGGACCCATAGACAATCACTTGTCCATTCAGTCATCCATGAAAATCCTGAATTAGAGAAAAAAAAATCTCAGAAAATGTTTTGACGCCTCTGGACTATCAGGTCGTCACAGGGTACTGCACAAGCTGCCCTTCCATGCAGTATTCCGCCTACCTCTTGGTTCTGGGTCCTTACGTAAGTGGTGTTGCCTCCAACAGCAAATCAAATCCTAGAGACACCCTGCACCACACCCACCTGACACACCAGTGGACGGCTTGAGTGGAATAAAGTCGCCCATCTGGAGGGTCAGGGAGGGGAGGTGAGGAGTGTAGAGAGTTGAGTCTGTCGGTGAGTGGAGAAGGAGTTGGAAGTAGTCCTTGAGCTGAGAGGAGCTCAGAGGAAGTCGGGAGTGGTGACTCATGAAGTAACTGCCTATGTTGCAGACGGTGATCTAGGCCTAGAGGAGTCGGACCCCCGGTCGCAGGGGATTGTGGCGAGGTGCTCCAACCTTTCGAAGAGGACAGCCGGCAGCCTAGCACTATCACCGGTCCGGGACTAAAGGCACGACGGGGTACACGGACTCTAGGTCGGGGAGTAGCTTCAGGCAAACCGACAATTCACCTGAGGAGAACGGAGCCTTTACTATCCGTTCCCACCTGCTCCAGAATCGGGGCATTAGCGCAACGAGGGGGATAGGACTTTCCAACCAAAACGGTCCAGAAAATCCCAAGCGTGAGCCCTGAGAGCAAGCTCTCATACTTAGCCATGGTAGGGAGTGAGGCCCGGCTAGTTCTATGCTACTGGGCCATCAAGTTGAAGTCAAACTAAATGCCAGGAGGCAGGTCACGGATTACCACGCAACACCACTTGGGGACGGGACCCAGACGAGCTCCCCTCAGCGGCAGTGGTACCAAGAGACTTGGTTTACTCGGTTGTCAGTGTCTGTCTATGAACTTAGTGAGTACGAGAGTGACCCCTGCATCCCCATGGCACCCCCTCACTGAGTCCCGGGGCACCCCCTACTCATGGAGGGTTACAACACCTTGCTGCCCCCGCTCCATCACCCCCGGGTACTCTCAACGGCAGCGGTGGTACTCCCAATTACCACACACCACGGGTGGCGTCACGAACTATAACTCCCCTGTAAACACCGCCACTTTTCATTCGAGTGGCCGCACGACCCCCGGGTCCGGAGACCCATGAGCCACAGCGAACCCGAATCTGAGCAGCTCGGCTGCTTCCACGGGGGCGGTACAATGTCCTATACTGATCTGATGTTGAGGATCAGAATAGGAATAATAAGTAGGTTTTTGTGCTGTCTGACAAAAAAAAATCGGATGTGTGAATGCCCCCTTAGAGGCAGAGGTACTGTTTTTGTAGAGCCAGTCCCAGATTCAGTAGGAATGCCTGGATTTCAGGGCTCAGTCCCACTATCCATACATTCACCTCTCCTCGGGGTATCTCAATGCACAGAGATAAATTAAATAAACATTTCTCTTCTCTGGTCTCCCTGAAATCGTGAACTGTTTTTCCATAGGCAGCAGCTCTACCAATGAGCTACAGCCTAGACTGAAAGACATAGGAGGATATTGGATTCTTCATCTGTAAGGCTAGGGCCCCACTTTGCGTTCTCCTACTTGCAGTTCTAAATGCACTTTTTGGGCTTAATTGATTTGACCAAAGTTGCCTTTTTCAGAAATTTAGCGCTGAAAACGCATGTGTATTTACCGCGTTTTAGATGCGTTTTCAGTGCTTTTTACCTGCTTTTCCACCTGCGTTTTGTTAGATGCGTTTTGAACATCAGGACACTGCTAAATAAAGTTTAAATAGTCAAACTCAATGAAAAAATTGGAAAAATATAAACAAATCTATATTTTTGTGAAAAATAATGAAAATAGATTAATTTAATGAAATTATAGCGGTAATATGATATTAAATGGAAAAATAGCAATAATTTATTAATACGACAATTAAAAATAAGAATTTTATGTGTGTGTGTAAAGAGACATATGAAATAATTATTTTGATGTCCAAAAAGCATGCATTTTTGAAGTCCAAAATATGCAAATTAAACGCAGCGTTTTAAAATGCAAAGTCGGGTCTAGAAATCCCCATTTTCCATAGACTTTGCTGGGAAAATCAAAACGCATGCCTTTTGGCATGAAAAAGGTGCTTCTCAAAACGGACCTAAAAAGCACCAAAAACGCAGGTGGAAACGCAAAGTGGGGCCCTAGCCTAATGCAGGCAGAGAACCCAGAAGCAGATTATACAGCTACATAGAGATAAATCTGTACATAGCAGTGTATTTCTATATACCTGTATTCTAGAGATGAAGAAATAATCAGCTTGTTTTATTGCACTAAAATTACTAGCAAAATAATTTAAAAAAAATTGCAAAAATGATAATTTCTTTATACTTGCAGAAAAGTATTTTTTTCCTTTTAATGTGAGTGTCCCAGGGACTTGAACTGACAACTTTTACAGTTGAAGGCAGCAGCTAAACCTTTAAGGCTGGAAACACATCTATGCGAGTAAAATCGGTCCGACTGGGCTGAAAAAAACTCGGCTGATTTTAGTTCACGTTAGGTGCGAGTGCAACGCAAGTGCGATGCTTTTTGCTCGCGTGTGTGTCGCGTTTGCGATGCTAGTTTCCTGCAACATCTTAATTAGCTAAAAGAGATTACACATGTGTCATTTAATTTACCTTTGGAAATGTGCTGTCACAATCATGACGCATCTATAAGGGATAAGCAGGTTATCCTGCAGAAACACCTCCCCGTACTATATCTCCCTAAATAAAGACGAGAACCACGACTTTATTGCAGGAATGGCCACAGTTTTATTTTACCGTATATATGTATACCAAAACTCGTGGCCCAACATGCCACTCAATTGTTCAACTTAACCTTATACATATATACCCGTATAACCAGAAACACCGATAGATCCGTCCGAGAGGCAAACCATCATTCCTAACCCCCCGGCCGTAACCTCCAAACCGGCCCAGGGACCACCTCGGCCGTGATCACCCGGCCCAAGGTGAGGGGTAACAACGTTCCATCGTTAATTACCCCTACCCAGAACCTGCGGGACCTCCGCCCACAAGTTCCCATCCACTCCGAAGCCACTCCCCTTGAGCGACTTCGTACCAAACAACCGACTGTCGGTACTCCCAACCTCTCAGACGGACCTATCACCCCGCTGTGACAACAATAGATTAGCAACTCAACCTTGTATTCACCTTTATTCCTTTTTTTTTTTTTTTTTTAATGTTTGGTTTTTTGTTTTTTTTCGAAAAAACCATCACCGTTTCACTTTTTTTTTTTTTATAAACATATACATAAAATTTATATATCAGGGCGGGCGGGTGGGACACAGAGATCAAGCGACGAAAGGGGAGGTGATCAGTACACCCCCCTCTCTTATACCTCTCACAACACCCCACCCCATCCTTGCTCCCCCCCAATCCCCTTACAGCTCCCTTCTACCAATCCTGTACTCCCACATATCCCCCATCCCATGCAAACCCCATTAACCCTTTCCTAACCTTGCACCCTCCCGATCGTCATGGGGTCCATTCACCCCTATGGGGCTCATTGCCCTTCTTGACGCATCTATAAGGGATAAGCAGGTTATCCTGCAGAAACACCTCCCCGTACTATATCTCCCTAAATAAAGACGAGAACCACGACTTTATTGCAGGAATGGCCACAGTTTTATTTTACCGTATATATGTATACCAAAACTCGTGGCCCAACATGCCACTCAATTGTTCAACTTAACCTTATACATATATACCCGTATAACCAGAAACACCGATAGATCCGTCCGAGAGGCAAACCATCATTCCTAACCCCCTGGCCGTAACCTCCAAACCGGCCCAGGGACCACCTCGGCCGTGATCACCCGGCCCAAGGTGAGGGGTAACAACGTTCCATCGTTAATTACCCCTACCCAGAACCTGCGGGACCTCCGCCCACAAGTTCCCATCCACTCCGAAGCCACTCCCCTTGAGCGACTTCGTACCAAACAACCGACTGTCGGTACTCCCAACCTCTCAGACGGACCTATCACCCCGCCACAGGCCGGCCAAGTGACACCCTTACTTGGCCCGAGCCCCCCACACCCCCAGTGCTTGCTCTAGGCCATCCCTCAAACCCAACATCCATAAATCCAGACCCACATCAGTCAGATGAACCCCATCTCTCCTCAGATACTGCTCCGTGGACTCCTCCAATTCTCTATGCCGCACCACCAACCCCCCATTTCTCGCCACAAACCTGCCAATAGCCCGGATCAGCTTGCTCGGGTCACGCTGCTAAGCTCGAGTTGAATGCCGCCGTCGATTGCTTCACCCTGACATCTGATTGAACTCCGGCTTTGATTGCTTCTCCCTGGCGGCTTCTCCAATGTGAAAGTGCGGCTGGTGACCGCTAAATGACTGGAGGCAGTGGAGGGCAAATATCAAGGGTTCTGCACTGTGTGTCTGCGGGCCGCATAAATCAGACTGGCGGGCCGCATGCGGCCCGGGAGCAGCGTGTTTGAAACCCCTGGGCTACATAGAATGATTTCAGGAGAGTTAAAGTTTCTGTAAGGTTTCCTTTAAAACAATTCTGAGTCCATGATTTACTGTCACTGTTCATTATTGTAAAGTGCAATTTCAATTACATTAAAATATATTGTACAGTAGTGTAGATGAAAAAATATAAGATACAAAGTCATTATTCTATGCATGACATACCACTGTTATATAGAGTTTCTCGCACTGTAAAACATAGGCTCTAGATTTCAGCAAAACACATTTTATTTAACCATAAAAATATAAAATGGGACCCAGTCAACATATTTCTTCATATTCAAGTAGAGGTATGGCTGTGCAAGCGCTTGTTCCCTAATAGAAATTATACCTTTCTTGTAGAGATCTGATGTGTCAGTTATGTTAAATCTGGTGGAGCCATATGCCAATTATACTGGAAGTGCACTGGGGAGGGGGGGGGGTCATAGCATGTGGGCAGCTGTTCAAAAGGCAATGCTACGCCCCATTTGGATATGGCCTCTATTGTAGATTTTTTAATACTGACACATAAGATCTCTACAAAAAAGTATAATTTCTGTTGGGTATAAGGGCTTACACAGCCATGCCACCATTTCCATAAGTAAAAATGTGCAGACAGGTTCCCTTTAAACTGTCGACATTACAATGTTTTGGCTACACAGAATCTTTTTTAAAGGTTTATAACACTGATTTGCCTTTTGATTTTGCTTTTATGAAATAATAAAAAGTTGGAGTTGTACTGAAATCCATTGGCCAGGATTTCCTAATAATGATTGTGTATACCCAATATATGATTGATGGAACCATGCCAAGTTCCTATGACTGTATATTGCAGACAGTGTAATACTAGGTGGTAAAAATCCACCATTTATGCTGCTTGCCTTGTGCAGACATTAAAGTCCTGGATGTGAGCTTGTTCCTTTAGCTGCCGATATTTGGAAATTTATTGTGTTAATAACCTGCAGCTTTTCCTGACTTCCTAATGTCCGAGTAGGGAACTAAACAGCCTTTCTCTTGATAAATTCCTTGAACCACATTGAGACGAAACAATGATTTAGAAATTGTATGTCCTCTGTCCTTGAGACCTTTCTGTACAGCCTGTAAAAGATAAACCATTTTATCAATAGGTGTAAAAAAAAATTAAGCACAGAATATTAATTCCCCATAGACTAACATTGCTGGTATGGGTTCTATGGTATGGATTGAACACATACGAAATCATAGAACATGATTAAGACTGTGTCGAAGCGCGTAGTTCTGTGGGGTTCCTCTCTATGTCCCTTATACTCTTCTAGCTGACCGCTTTGTACACCACTTATTTTTAACGGATTTATCAAATAAAAGAATTTTTTTTTTTAATTGCAACTTGAGGACTGCGCTGGACTTTTTTTCATCCTGAATACGAAACCATATGGCTTATTGTGACAGCCGCAAAGTTTTGCAGGTGAAAATGCTGCTCTTCTGCAACATAAAGTAAGTTTTTAATAATCAGTAAAAAAAAACCTGCTTGCTTATAACAGCTTGCAGAATATAGTATAAAATATGTTTTAGTTTATTCATTATAGTGTAGTGGGTGGGCCTACCCCCTACTAGTTTAACATAGTTACCCGGCATTGTGATTATTAAAAGTGGTGAATTTTATGTTTTTATGTGATGTGTTAGGGCACCCCCTAGTGGCCGGGTGGGACGGCTGTTGCCACCGGGGAGGAGGAGTCGGCCGGATATCTAGGCGAGGTCTGAATGTGTGTGGGGGAGAGAGATCCGGGTCAGCGGAGTGCGAGCATCTGCAGCGGCAAGTGCGATAGTGTGAGCGGAACATCAAGGGACACCAGAGAGGAGGAGGTGGACGTAACCTCAGAGCCTATTCTGCCGGTGTGGGTCCGGTGTATGCTTGGCTGAATAGTGGGTGCCCGAAGGAAGTAGAGTACGGAGGGCATATCCCCACCCGAGGTGACGTTTGGTCAGAGTGTCCCCAGCTCCACTAATATTGCCGTGATCCGCTGACCGGAGTGGTTTTTACCGGAGTGTCTGTCGAGCTGAGAGATCCGGGACAGCAGTGTGTGCACTTGGGCAGAGTGTGAGCGAAACAGCACGGGACACCGGAGATAAGGAGGTGGACGCAACCTCAGAGCCTATTCTGCCGGTGTGGGTCCGGTGTATGCTTGGCTGAATAGTGGGCGCCCGAAGGAAGTAGAGTACGGAGGGCATATCCCCACCCGAGGTGGCGTTTGGTCAGGGTGTCCCCAGCTCCACTGAAAGTCTACAACTGCCTGTTTCTTTACTGTCTGCTGTTCGGATTATAGGACTGTGCTGAATAAATGTTCTCTTTTATTGCATTCAACTCCTGCCTGAAGTCTTTTTGTGTAATGGAGAACGAAGACACTGACACACACTGTTTTAACTCTGGAGAAGTGATGAAGCCAGGGATGTGCCTGCACCATAGTGCTGCCACGACTACACAGCCAGAGGCCTCCCTGTCTGGTCACTTCATGTGGCGTAGTCGGCAGGATACGAGTCCCCTGCTAGGGACCCAAGAGACTGGAGATCAGGTCGTGCCTGAAGCACAAGATCCGGACCATGATACAAGATTTCCAGTCCCGTGGTGGGAAGAGAACCTAGTACCCGTAGCGTTGGACCGGGTACAAGATGGCGGCAAGGAGGCCGTTATCTGTGAGGAAGAGAAGGCGCGGAAAATTGGCGCCAAAAGAAGAGCCTGGGGCTGGCCGGCGCCGAAGAAAAAGGACAGAGTACTCCGCCCAAAGAGGGGAGGCGCCAGCTCCAGGGCATTAAAGACGAAGAAAAGGGAAAAAAAGTACCTCAGCGGAGGAGTCGAGATGATGCGCAAGGCTGGGGGTGGAGTTTGTTCAAGAGCGGGAAACGAAGACCCGCCTCCACTTCCTCCAGTCTCAGCGTCGACACCACCGCCATTACCAGTGATTCCGTTGAGAACCGAGATGGAGAACTTTGGGCAACCTGCGGAGTTGGCGACGACTATGGCCCTCATCAGCCTTGGCCGAGGCCGACCCCGGTTCGCCCCTGCTAACGAGGCCGCGATAGCGGATCTCCCCATTGGGCCGGGAGGCTCTACAAGACCGGACAAGGTCTCTTGGAAGACCTCATGGGACGCTCAAACCGGGAGCACCATTACGGAAGTGAAGGCGACCTATGCTACCCCGCCCATGCCAAGCCGTCCGGGGGTTGCTGTTTTCCCTTGGGACACCCCGCAGCTTAACGCCGCCGCCACACCGTTTGTCCCGGTGCCGGAGTCGGCCGAGGAGTTAGCCGGGCGTCTAGAGGAGGACCACCTGGGCTTCTTCTGGGACCCAGTCATCGCCCCGCCGGAGAGGGCGCGTCCCAGTGTTCCGCCCCCGAAGCCTGATCCCGTCCGGGAACGGCTCCTGGCTGAGACCATAGTCCGGGAAATGCTGTCCGGTCCCGGTGGAGAGGATCTGGCCCAGCAGTTCGTGACCGGGGTGGTTGTTAAATTCAACCAGCAGGAGGGGTATGGATTCATCCGTGAAGTAGAGACCGGGGATGACTACTTCTACAACCGAGTTCACCTGGATGTAGAAGGACTCCCCAAGCGACTCCATACCCTGTGGCCGGGCGAGAAAGTCAGCTTCTTGCCGGACAAAGGTAGCCGCGGTCTGTTTGCGGTGTGTGTTTCCCGCATGCCCACCACCCGGGAAGCGGAGCAGTGGCAGGAGGAGATTGCGTGGGAGGAGCAGCAAGAGCGACGACAGAGCCGTACCAGACCGGCCGCGCCTCCTCAACCCCGGCGCGTACCGACGGCTGCCCCGGAAACAGTGGCAGAGCCAGCCCTCGATCCGGAGAAGCTTCCAACTGTGGTGGCGGTGACGCAAAATGTCAACAACAGGCCAGTTTTCATGCTGGACGCGTCGCCCGCCGCACCACCACCGTCTCGGGCAGAGACGCCATCACCACCAAGAGGTGCTGCAGCAGCTGTGCCGGAGGAGCCGTGCTACGCTCCGGTGTCTTTCAGGCGGATCCGCCGCCAGCCAGGACAAACTCTGGGGGCCTATATCCAGGCTCAAGCGGAAGAATGGAAGAGAGCCTGGCCCCCAGAGTAAGCTGTTCGCTCCAGCACCTGTGAAGACCGGAATTGTTGTAAACCGGCAGAAAGTTGCTTTTGTTGAAAAGTTTTACGGGCCTGTTGCCCTTCAGCAAAGACCGGGAGCGCTATTGAAGCCTCCGGGCACCTTCAGCAAAGACCGGGAGCGCTATTGAAGCCTCCGGGCACCTCCAGCAAAGACCGGGAGCGCTATTGAAGCCTCCGGGCGCACATCTAAGACCGGGAGCGCTGTTGAGCCTCCGGGCGCTATCCAGAGACCGGGAGCGCTGTTGCGCCATAAAGCGTCCCTAAAGACCGGGAGCGCCGCTGAACTGGTGCCGCTGTTGAGGACTGACCCAGAAGGTTTTTATGTGTTAATATGTTTAAAGTTTAGAGCCTTGCCGGGAGGCTCGGATTTTTAAGAGGGGAGGCATGTAGTGGGTGGGCCTACCCCCTACTAGTTTAACATAGTTACCCGGCATTGTGATTATTAAAAGTGGTGAATTTTATGTTTTTATGTGATGTGTTAGGGCACCCCCTAGTGGCCGGGTGGGACGGCTGTTGCCACCGGGGAGGAGGAGTCGGCCGGATATCTAGGCGAGGTCTGAATGTGTGTGGGGGAGAGAGATCCGGGTCAGCGGAGTGCGAGCATCTGCAGCGGCAAGTGCGATAGTGTGAGCGGAACATCAAGGGACACCAGAGAGGAGGAGGTGGACGTAACCTCAGAGCCTATTCTGCCGGTGTGGGTCCGGTGTATGCTTGGCTGAATAGTGGGTGCCCGAAGGAAGTAGAGTACGGAGGGCATATCCCCACCCGAGGTGACGTTTGGTCAGAGTGTCCCCAGCTCCACTAATATTGCCGTGATCCGCTGACCGGAGTGGTTTTTACCGGAGTGTCTGTCGAGCTGAGAGATCCGGGACAGCAGTGTGTGCACTTGGGCAGAGTGTGAGCGAAACAGCACGGGACACCGGAGATAAGGAGGTGGACGCAACCTCAGAGCCTATTCTGCCGGTGTGGGTCCGGTGTATGCTTGGCTGAATAGTGGGCGCCCGAAGGAAGTAGAGTACGGAGGGCATATCCCCACCCGAGGTGGCGTTTGGTCAGGGTGTCCCCAGCTCCACTGAAAGTCTACAACTGCCTGTTTCTTTACTGTCTGCTGTTCGGATTATAGGACTGTGCTGAATAAATGTTCTCTTTTATTGCATTCAACTCCTGCCTGAAGTCTTTTTGTGTAATGGAGAACGAAGACACTGACACACACTGTTTTAACTCTGGAGAAGTGATGAAGCCAGGGATGTGCCTGCACCATAGTGCTGCCACGACTACACAGCCAGAGGCCTCCCTGTCTGGTCACTTCAATAGCATGACTTTATGCATGTATTGGGACTTTATCTATATTGCCCTATAATATAAATGAACACACTTGGTTTGTTGTCATGACATGTAAGTTGAAAAAAATCCAATCTAGATTTTTCTTTTAGTCTGGATTACACGGTAACTTTAGCCATGACACATGCAGTGTGGCCCATATCACAGCACAATACAAGTGAATGGGCTCCCAATGCGCCTCCGAGAGTACTATGACAAGTAAATCGAAAATGGTTGGATTTTCTGTAACTTGCTAGTCACAATTTAGAGATGAGCAAACCTGATGTTCGAGGTACAAAGTTTGGATTCAAAAACCAACTACAAAAAAACAGAGTTTGGGTTCAAAGTTTGACTGAGTGACAAGTGCAAACCACTCAAGCGAGCATCGCTGTGCTTGGGAATGAGTGATGCTCAGCCCTGTGCGAGCCACATGCAGTCTTTGAATGGCTCATACCTCATAAAAAAAAAAATTGAAAATTTGGGTGGAGACACAAACTGCCCAATTACTGACTTCCATTAAGGTTCTGCTCAAGTCTTTATCTAAGGTTCGACTGTAATCTCCAAACCGAAATTCCAAAGGTTCTCTCATGTCTAGTCACAATTGCACTGCAATGTAGCAGGGGCACCTAACAATATTTGGCCAAATCCAATGTAAGCATGTGGCCCTAGTTCACAAGTCACAACATGAGCTGCAATTTGCTAGTTCACATTTACTTATGTTAGGATGCAATATCGCAGTGGCATACACAAATTAGAGAAATCTTTGGCCCTCTAATATGAGTTGCTGCCAAAGTCGTACCCCAGCTATAGCCATAAGTAAACTACGCTGTATAATTACGATCGATAACAAAATGAAGAAACTTACAAAGGGCTTCTTTGGGCTGGAATCTCATACTTGACTTAATTAGCCTCATTTTAAATAGATAGGTAAATTACTATAGTTATAAAATCAATACATGTACATAATCAAGAACAATTATTGTTGTAACCAGACATTAAGGGATAAATTGTGACAATAGAAATATAAAAATAGGAGTGTATCATTTTTATCATTTAATGCAATGGGACCGTTTAGTTTTAGTAATCCAGCGTGCCTATCACCCCTGTTGAAAGTAAAACATTTTCAAATATTGCAAATTGCAACAAGAATGCTGGTTCACTGTCATGAACCTCTAGCATGTGTTTGATCAAACATGTTGTACGTAGAGCATGCATTAAAAAATCTAGAGCACCTTACAGCTCCATAATCAGGACGCCCTTCAGCTATTGCCTCTTTTAGCTCTGTAAGGGCTCATGCAGATGTACTTGCAAATTGACATGATCTCGGACCGCAATGTCAGGACTGGCTGTTGCTCTTCTGACACAGCCGTTATAGCCTCATAAAAATATATTAAGCTGTCATGCTCTGGATGGAGACACAGCCAGACCATGCATTGCATACTGGGATAGGACTGTGTACCACCCCACTCTCAGCAGCCGTGCTGCTCGGATCCGGACCTTCCGTGGGTGGCTCGAGGGTCTCCGGACCCAGGGGTCTCGCGGTCACTTCGATCAAAAGGGGGGGTTATAGTGGTGGTGGATATAGGTGTGACGCCCTGGACTAGCCAGGTAGTCACAGTTAGTGCCCCGCACAACACCAGTCCCCTAACAAGGTGTCAGCAGCCAAACACTTTAAACCCTAGTCACCTCCCTCAGTGCTTGATGGACACAGAAGGGGGCGGAGCCAGGCAGTTGGCACACCCACCGAGGAGTTCAGAGAGCCTGAGGCAGGAAAAACACAGTTCAGTTGGAGTTCAGTTCGAGATTGGAGTGGGAAGGTCAGGCCTGTGTGATAGGCCTGTAACAGACTGACAGGTGCCAGGGTTGGAGTCTGGGCACCTTTGGCTAGGAGGCCTCTGACTGCAGGAGTCGGGAAGATGGCTCGGTGGAACCGTGGTGGACCGGGACAGGGTAGTGGCCCGCCGGTACCGACCCGGGGAACCGACTGGAAACCGGAGGACAAGTGGGGGTACTCAGACCCTGAAGCTAGGTCCAGAAGCTACTGGGGGCAAGCTAATTAACTGATTGGGTGGGAAAGGACCTATAGTCCTGGCCGCAAAGTCCCAACTGAAGTCAACAGCCCAACGAGGGGGATAGAAAGCCACCGCCACGGTAGAGAGAGCCCACAGGCCAGTGTCTAATAATCGTGAGTACAACAGTGCCCCCCGGCCGCGCACTTCCCTGCATCGCCCAGCTCTCCCCAACGGGTCCCGGGGCCACCATCGCTACCCACGGAAGGGTTAACATCTTTCTGCGCAACATCTCCCCCGGGTGTCCCGCAACTGCAGCAGTGGTGTCCACCTTCACCACATCCCGTGGGTGGCGTCACGAACTTAAACATGGCTCCGGCTGTACACCTACATCCCCTAAAACGCCAGCCCCCCTTTCAGATCGGAGTGACCACAGGGCCCCCCGGGTCCGGAAATGCTCGAGCCACCCACCAGCGAGCCCGGATCCGAGCGGCTCGGCACACATCGACTCTTCTGGCATCATGAACAGGATACTTACCCATTCACTTACCTAGTGAAGTGCGCCTTGAAGTGAAGTCAGTGGTGATCCGTTGTAAAATTTCTGAAATCCGCTATCTTGCCCCCATCTTTTGGCACGAAGATTACCACCACAGTCTTCTTCCCCTCGAAAAGGGCGCGAGAGCTGTAGCCCCGCCCCCTGGAAAACGGCCGTAAAGAAAAGCCGGAAGTCGAAAAATGAAACTTACCGGCCGGAGAGAGGAGTGCCGCGAAAAGACCAAGGGGGGGGCGGGTGAAGATTCTGCGACATGTGACCGAGTAGATAAAGGGAAGGGACTCCAGGACCCTGCCGCCCTTCTGGTTCCTGGACCCCGAGAGAGCGACATGGCTGACTCGTTCAGCAAGCCTGGAGCCCGCGCCCGGAACAGTGGCGTGGGTGGAAGCCCGTACGAAGCAGATGTGCCACCATCTGCAGGCCCAGGTGCGCTTCTTGATGGAGCGGTGGGTGGCCAAGATGGAGGAAGTGGCTGCGGCCGTGCGAGTACGTGAAGTGGAGGCAACTTTAGAGGAGTGGGTAAGAGACCTACGCCCCTATGTCCCCGAGAGACCGGCCGACACGGCTGAGGGACCCGATCTGCCCCTGCCCTCTATATTGCCTCCCTCGCTACCCGTACCAGTTGCCGCTGCTCCCCCGCTCGGTCCGCTGCCACAAACACCAGCAGCAGAGCCCGATCCACCAACTCACGAGGACCCACCTGCAGAAGCAGCCGGCGAACAGCTCGTCGCCACCCTGACACCAGCCCCGAGGAAGATTCACCTCCGGAGGATGCCCGCTCCCGGTTTTGACCCGCCGGTCCCAGAAGTGACCGCGCCTCAGGTGATCGAGGCCTCGGCAGTCCGCCCGGCCAAGATGGAGGTGGCCGCTGCCCAGAAGCCAGCCCAGCAGGTAAAGCTGGCCGCTCCCAGGCTCCAAGCCTCGGCCGAGGCGTCGCGGTGTTGCCGCTGCGAGGCAGCTAAGCAGGCCACGACACAGAGGGGTTCCCCAGTGCAGAAGGTGCCGGTCGTAGCCGGCACAGGGGAGCTCCGGCTGGGCCCAACCCCCGCGCAAAGCGAGCCAGAGCAGGAGGACGCTCCGTATTGAGAGCGGCAGCAGCGCCAGCTGGGCCGGGAGATTGCGGCCCGAGAAAAGAGAAAAGCGGAGGTGCTGGCCCGGACCATCCAGGAGAAGGACAACCTCTGCAGTGCCACCTACCAGGTGCGGGGCCCGACCTTTGAAGGCCAAGTTCGGCATTTTGACCCCCAAAGAGGATGGGGGTTCATCTTTGAGCTGGGCCTGGAGGCGGAGATCTTTGTGTCCCAGAGGGACGTCTATCCCCACCTGCCAATGGGTCACCCAGACCGGGACCTGGAACCCGGTAATTTGGTCATGTATATCCGGCACTGCGGAGAGAGGGGGTGGTTTGCCCTAAGTGTTCGGAGAAGGCCATACATGGGTGCTCAGCTGCATGTCCGCCCCTCTCCGCCACCCTCTGACCATGAAGATGAAGAAGAGTGCTAAAAGGTAGCGGTTCCCGGCTACCATACTGCCCGTCCCCATTGGGACTTTGTTGATTCCCCGTTCAAGGTTACCCCCATTTTTATACAGACGTGGCTGAGAACTCGCACGTCACCCAAAAACTTTTGGGCCCGGACCACCCTTTTCATGTCCTACAGTCTCCGGAGAGGCTGGTTGGAGGATGGGCCTGCGGGATGTTGTAGGCCGAGGTCCCGTCACCATGCAGCCCAGTGACAACCCTCCGAGTCAGGGGTCCCCTGGACGTGGGGCTTCTGAGAGTCTGCCGGGTAAGTAACTTATTACCTGGCCCATGTGGGCAACACCCGGACCTAAACTCGTTTCCTGGACTAGGGAAAAGGGGTGCTGACCTGTTTTTAGAGGCAGCATCAGGGCTAGGTTTGCTTGGGTGGGCAAATGAAAGGACCCGGTCCCGTCCCGTTCCAGGTTAATAAAAATGTTTTATATGTTTGCAACGTTCAAGTAGCCAGCCTCCCGCAAGGGAAGAAAACAGAAATATGCTTGTTTGTAAATACTGTTATTATAATTGTATATGTGTTATTCCCTTTTATCTTTTTCAGTTCAGAAAAATAAACGGTGGTGGTCAGACAGCCCGCGGACGGTCTGTAGTTAACCAAGGGGGAGTGTGACGCCCTGGACTAGCCAGGTAGTCACAGTTAGTGCCCCGCACAACACCAGTCCCCTAACAAGGTGTCAGCAGCCAAACACTTTAAACCCTAGTCACCTCCCTCAGTGCGTGATGGACACACCAGGGGGCGGAGCCAGGCGGTTGGCACGCCCACCGAGGTGTTCAGAGAGCCTGAGGCAGGAAAAACACAGACAGTTCAGTTGGAGTTCAGTTCGAGAGTGGAGTGAGGAGGTCAGGCCTGTGTGATAGGCCTGTAACAGACTGACAGGTGCCAGGGTTGGAGCCCGGGCACCTTTGGCTAGGAGGTAGACGGAGGCCTCTGCCTGCAGGAGCCGGGAAGACGGCTCGGTGGAACTGTGGTGGACCGGGACAGGGTAGTGGCTCGCCGGTACCGACCCGGGGAACCGACTGGAAACCGGAGCACAAGTGGGGGTACTCAGACCCTGAAGCTAGGTCCAGAAGCTACTGGGGGCTAGCTAATTAACTGATTGGTTGGGAAAGGACCTATAGTCCTGGCCGCAAAGTCCCGACTGAAGAAAACAGCTCAACGAGGGGGATAGAAAGCCACCGTCACGGCAGAGAGATCCCACGGGCCAGCGTCTGTGGGCAAAGGGCTCCTCCGACATACACAAGCCGGGGAGCGTACTTCTTTATTGCAAGTTCAGGTAGTCCAACATCACACAAAATAGGTGCAGGAGAAAGGCAGAGAACACCAACCGGGTGGGGGACCAGACTGCGGCCAGCTGCGGGCACCGACCACCATCACCTTGGTTTACCAGAGACTCGTGTGTGGTTAATAATCGTGAGTACAACAGTGCCGTTGCCCGGCTGCGCACTTCTCTGCAGTGGTGGTGTCCCCCCTTCACCACATCCCATGGGTGGCGTCACGAACTTAAACACGGCTCCGGCCGTACACCTACGTCAGCTAAAACGCCAGCCCCGCTTTCAGATCGGAATGACCACAGGGCCCCCCGGGTCCGGAGATGCTTGAACCACCCACCAGCGAGCTCGGATCCGAGCCGAGCATGGGGCGGTACATAGGACGTATATGTACGGGCTGAGCCGTACTAAGTTCGTGACGCCACCCACGGTGTGTGGTGAGGTTGGACACCACCGCTGCAGTTACGGGGCACCCGGGGGAGATGTTACTGTATGCAGCAAGTTGTTAAACCCTCCGTGGGCAGGGATGGTGGCCCCGGGACCTGTTGGGGTTTTGGTGCAGGGAGATGGGTGACCACAGGGTGCTGGTGTACTCACTATTGAAGGAAACACATGAGTCTCTGGTAAACCAAGGTGATGGCGGTCGGTGCCCGCAGCCGCTGCGTTCTGGTCCCCCCACCCGGCTGGTGGTATCTGTCTTTCTCCTGCACCTTTGTAAAATGGTAGACTGCCTGTGCTTGCAACTTCAGGAGTCCGCTCCCGGCTGGATGTGGCCTAAGGAGTCCTTGCCCGCAGACGCTGGCACATGGGATCTCTGCGCCCTGGCGGTGGCCTTCTATCCCCCTCGGTTGGCTGTTGTCTTCTAATAGGGACTTTGGGTGGGACAGGACCTCTAGTCCTGGCCTCAATCGGTAAATTAACCGGTTCCAGTTGCTTCTGGTCCCGGCTTCAAGGTCCGAGTACCCCCCTGTGTGCTCCAGTTCCCGAGTCGGTTCCCCGGGTCGGTACCGGCGGGCCACTACCCTGTCCCGGTCCACCTCGGTTCCACCGAGCCATCTTCCCGGCTCCTGCAGACGGAGACCGCCGTCTGCTTCCTAGCCACTGGCACCAGGGCTCCTACCCTGGCGCCGTTCAATTTGGGGTATTCGCCTCTGCTGGAGCTGCACCCAGCTCCAGCCCACACTCCTCTCCAACTTGAATTCTAAGGGGGGCTTTACACGTTGCGACATCGATTCCGAAATATCGTCGGGGTCACATCGTTAATGACGCACATCCGGCGCCGGTAGCGGCATCGCAACGTGTAAATCCTAGGTGCGACGATAAACGATCGCAAAAGCGTTGAAAATCGGTGATCTGTGTAGCGTCGTTCATTTCCATAATGTCGGGTCGACCGCAGGTACGATGTTGTTTGTCGTTCCTGCAGCTCCACACATCGCTGTGTGTAAACCCGCAGGAGCGACAAACATCTCCTTACCTGCGTCCCGATGGCAATGCGGAAGGGAGAAGGTGGGCAGTATGTTATGTCCCGCTTATCTCTGCCCCTCCGATTCTATTGGACGGCCGATTAGTGACGTCGCTGTAACGCCGAACGCACCTCCCCCTTGAAGGAGGAATTGTTCGGCAGTCACAGCGATGTCGCCGAGCAGGTATGTGCGTGTGAAGCTTCCATAGCGATAATGTTCGCTACGGCAGCAATCACCACATATCGCATGTGCGACGGGGGCGGGTACTATCTCGCTCGGCATCGCTAGCTGATGCTTGCGATGTCGCAACGTGTAAAGTACCCCTAACTCTCGACTCACTACTTTCCCGCCCACGGGCTGTCCAGACTCCTTGGTGGGCGTCTTCCAACCGCCTGGTTCCGCCTCCTGGTGTGTCTACCCAGCCCCGAGGGGGGTGACTAGGGTTTAGAAGGTTGGCTGATGTCACCTGTGAGGGAAAGGTGTAGTGCAGGGGCCTATTTGTGACTACCTGGCCCGGCCAAGGCGTCACAACTGCTATGCACAGATGTCTGCAAGAGCCCTAAATGTGTTTCCACATAACCAGATTTATGGTCTATGTTATGGCTACAATGCCCAGTCCAAACGGGAGTTTCATGACCTAAACTAACAGCCACACAAGCAATATATGAGACTGGTGGTTTATTTCAAGACATCTGCACAAGGGACCAGAATTATTGCCGTAACATGGACACTAAAACATGGTCATATATACAGTGTGTCCACTCATATCCTGTCCACCACCATTAACTTGAGAACGGCGACAGCTATAGGCGTAGAAGTGGTGTCTAGGTATAGTAATGTAGCCATGCACTGCGCAATGAAACCACCTATAGCGCCACCTGGTGGAAAACAACGGAGTTAGTATTTTTATCTCGAAAATGGAACGAGATAGAGAAAAAAAATGAATTACAAAGTTGTAGGGCATCATCAATTCAATACGAATTGACACCTTGCATACAGAAAGGCTATGATTAGAACGTGTAAAACTCACAAGGCTGCGAATGTGAAGCGATACCTCATGGTGACCTTCCTACAAGTAATTGTGTATGGTGGCTGCATGGAGTGGCCTCCACGCTCACCTGACCTGACCCCATTGGACTTCTTTCTGTGAGGTCACATCAAACAGCAGGTGTATGCGACCCCTCCGCCAACATTGCAGGACCTACGACGACGTATAACAGATGCTTGTGCAAACATGTCACCTACCATATTGCACAATGTGCAGCAAGATACAGTATGCTGTCCAGAGTCCAGATGTGCATTGCAGCTGACGGTGGCCATTTTGAGCATCAAAGTTAAATGAGCACCATATGTGTGACCAGCACCTAATGTTTTGGGGTCATGGGTTTCATATCAAAGCATTTCTGTATGCAAGGTGTCGATTCGTATTGAATTGATGATGTCCTACAATTTTGTAATTCCCTTTTTTTCTCTCTCGTTCGTTCCGTTTTCGAGATAAAAATGCTAACTATGTTATTTTCCACCAGGTGGTGCTATAGGTGGTTTCATTGCGTAGCGCATGGATACTTTACTATACCTAGACACCACTTCTATGCCTATAGCTGCCGCCGTTCTCAAGTTAATGGCAGTGGACAGGATATGGGTAGACACACTGTATGTACCCTAATCTAGGTGGTGAATACAAATTCTAAGAAACACAAATGATCTATCACCACCTCTTCATCTGCCCCACAAACACAGCATTTCCTCCGACACAACAAGTAGACTAAAGGCCCCTTTATACACTGCAACATTGCTAGCGATATCACTGTAACATCACTGGTTTTGTGACGTAATAGCGATCTCCCCAGTGACCTTGCAGTGTGTGACACGCATCAGCAACCTGGCCCCCGCTGTGAGGTCGCTGATCAGTACAAGTCGTTCAGGACCATTCTTTGGTCCTTTGTTTCCCGCTGCGCAGCATGTATCGGTGTGTTTGACACCATTACAACGACATCGTTAGTGACCCAGCCCATAGGTGTGCCAGCGTTCCCTTTCCAGCGAAGTCGTTCTGCAGGTCCGTATTGCTGCTGCGTCGTTGGCCAGATCTGCCTGTTTGACAGCTCACCAGCGACTGTTAGGCTATGTCCGCACTTTGCGTTTTTACCTACGTTTCCGCAGCGTTTTGAACTGCAGCGTTTTCATGCCAAAATGCATGCGTTTTGATTTTCCAGCAAAGTCTATGGGAAATGGGGATTTCTTGTGCGCACTTTGCTGTTTAAAATGCTGCGTTTAATTTGCAGCGTTCAAAGAAGCAGCATGTCAATTGTTTTTGCCATTTTGCCTGCGTTTTGCTAACATTGAAGTAAATGAGAAGTTGCAAAAAGCAACAAACATCAAAATTCCAGCGTTTTACATGCTTTTTAGGTGCAGAAAACATGCATTTTCAACTACATAAACGCATGCGTTTATGACATCAAAATAATGGAATATGTCATGTCCCTTTACACACACACATAGTTCGACAATTAAATTAATAAAAAATATTAATTGTTATTTTAGCCATAAATAGTATAAAACCGCTATAATTAAAATATTAAATATTACTCTTTTTGTTTGGATATAAATAATTATATTTGTTTTTTTTTCCTTTTTTCATAGTGTTTGTATGTTTAAACTTTATTTAGCAGTGTCTTTATGTTCAAAACGCATCTGAGTTTAAGCAATGTAAAAGCACGTAAAAAGTGCTAAAAACGCGGCTAAAATGCGATAAATACGCACGCGTGTTTATCGTGTTTCTGTGACCAAAAGCAACTTTTGGCAAAAGCAATTTCTGCCAGAGGATGCGTTTAGAACTGCAACTACCTCGACGCAAAGTGCGCACATAGCTTAGGAGACTTTCCAGCGATCCCGACCAGGTCGAGATCGCTGGTGGGATCGCTAGAAAGTCTCAGTGTGTAAAGGGGCCTTTAGGTCTTGCTCACACCATCATAATAATGGAACAATTGCTATCTGATTTTGTTATCAGGTAGCACTTGAACCAATGATATTCAATATGGCAGTGGTGATCATTGTTATTTCTCATACAGATTCACATGAGAAAAAAAAAAAAATCACAGTATGCAAATTGGATGGCACTCACCCAATCACATCTATGGGTGCGTGGAAAACATTGGACTGAACTCCGATGACATCCAAATGCAGGCCGATTTCTGTGGACTTGCGCAACGGAGAAGATGGAGAAATTTTGTTCTCCATCTTCTCCTCAAATGTGCTCCAAATCTCTCATCCAAGAAAATTGGCTGACACTATGCTGACACTCGAATAAAACTTTGATGAGAGTGTGCTCAGAGTGTCATTAGCATAATCGACCCAGTTCTCTTGTATGAAAGAATCTATGGCCAGCTGACCCTAGCCTATCCTAATGACACTTGATCGCCAAGCAGGAAACGCACAGACTTGCAATCTATAGAGACAACTTCTGACAGGAAACATGGAAATTTCAGGTATAAAAGCCACACTGCATGTCAATTTTAATGCAGAAATTTTTTTGTAGTGTTTGGATGTACGGTATATACAGAAAACACCACACCAGCCAGGTGTGAATATCAGGGATGGTACATGTCAGGGGGGCGAGCTACGCTTATTAATACATGGAAGGACTCAAATTTAAAATTTTAAACTCCAATGTATTATATAAACAATCTCATGGGTAAACTGTCTGCACCATAGAATTGCTTTGCACTATTTTCATCTTTTCAACATATTATATTATAAATTATGGATCATATCTTACGAAAGACAAAACAATAAACTTCCCCCCAAGTGTTAAGGGGGCTTTACACGGTAGCGATATCGCTAGCAATTTCTAGCGATATCGAGCGTGTAAGTACCCGCCCCCGTCGCGCATGCGATTGTTTGTGATCGCTGCCGTAGCAAACATTATCGCTACGGCAGCGTCACACATACTTACCTGGTCGGCGGCGTCGCTGTGACTGCCGAATAATCCCTCCTTCAAGGGGGAGGGACGTTCGGCATCACAGCGACGTCACCGCAACATCACTAAGCGGCCGGCCAATCAAAGCTGAGGGGCGGAGATGAGCAGGACGTAACAACCCGCCCACCTCTTTCCTTCCGCATTGTGGCCGGCGACAGGTAAGGAGATGTTCCTCGCTCCTGCGGTGTCACACATAGCGATGTGTGCTGCCGCATGAGCGATGACCCAGCTGGATAAACAACCCTTACCAATTTTTGAGTTTGGGACAACCTCTCCATGGTGAACGATTTTCCCCATTTTTGAGGTCGCTTAAGGTCGCTGGTCAGTGTCACGCGCTGCGATATCGTTAATGACGCCGGATGTGCGTCACTAACAACTTGACCCCGACGACAAAACATTAACGATATCGTAGCGTGTAAAGCCCCCTTTAGTGTCTGCTTTCTTGCAGTTTTATTTCATCAGGTCCACATGGAGACGCCTCTGGGAGCCAGATCATTGTGTTTCCAATCCGCAAGACTGTGATCGTTAGCAGTAACGTGACCCTTCCTCAAATATGGAACTAAACAAACACCATAGTGCAGCACAATTTTTCTCCACTAGTTGGGCGAAAACAAATATCATAAGGTGGTATAAAATACACATAGTAGTGCCAATAAAATACTAGAGTGGAATTTAAAATAATCCACGACTCTCCCAGCACCACCGATACTGAAATTCACCATAATAAACATTACACGTTCCATCAAACAAATACGACGCTGAAGCATAAAATTCCATAAAGCATTAACAAAAATACACGTTCCTAGTGCCGCAGAATTCCATATCTATTGTAAGATACCCCCAGTAGTGCAAAAGGAAGGAGAAAAGTCAACTAGGATGCCTCAACAGGTTTCAGCCAGTACTTGGACCCATAGACAATCACTTGTCCATTCAGTCATCCATGAAAATCCTGAATTAGAGAAAAAAAAATCTCAGAAAATGTTTTGACGCCTCTGGACTATCAGGTCGTCACAGGGTACTGCACAAGCTGCCCTTCCATGCAGTATTCCGCCTACCTCTTGGTTCTGGGTCTTTACGTAAGTGGTGTTGCCTCCAACAGCAAATCAAATCCTAGAGACACCCTGCACCACACCCACCTGACACACCAGTGGACGGCTTGAGTGGAATAAAGTCGCCCATCTGGAGGGTCAGGGAGGGGAGGTGAGGAGTGTAGAGAGTTGAGTCTGTCGGTGAGTGGAGAAGGAGTTGGAAGTAGTCCTTGAGCTGAGAGGAGCTCAGAGAAGTCGGGAGTGGTGACTCATGAAGTAACTGCCTATGTTGCAGACGGTGATCTAGGCCTAGAGGAGTCGGACCCCCGGTCGCAGGGGATTGTGGCGAGGTGCTCCAACCTTTCGAAGAGGACAGCCGGCAGCCTAGCACTATCACCGGTCCGGGACTAAAGGCACGACGGGGTACACGGACTCTAGGTCGGGGAGTAGCTTCAGGCAAACCGACAATTCACCTGAGGAGAACGGAGCCTTTACTATCCGTTCCCACCTGCTCCAGAATCGGGGCATTAGCGCAACGAGGGGGATAGGACTTTCCAACCAAAACGGTCCAGAAAATCCCAAGCGTGAGCCCTGAGAGCAAGCTCCCATACTTAGCCATGGTAGGGAGTGAGGCCCGGCTAGTTCTATGCTACTGGGCCATCAAGTTGAAGTCAAACTAAATGCCAGGAGGCAGGTCACGGATTACCACGCAACACCACTTGGGGACGGGACCCAGACGAGCTCCCCTCAGCGGCAGTGGTACCAAGAGACTTGGTTTACTCGGTTGTCAGTGTCTGTCTATGAACTTAGTGAGTACGAGAGTGACCCCTGCATCCCCATGGCACCCCCTCACTGAGTCCCGGGGCACCCCCTACTCATGGAGGGTTACAACACCTTGCTGCCCCCGCTCCATCACCCCCGGGTACTCTCAACGGCAGCGGTGGTACTCCCAATTACCACACACCACGGGTGGCGTCACGAACTATAACTCCCCTGTAAACACCGCCACTTTTCATTCGAGTGGCCGCACGACCCCCGGGTCCGGAGACCCATGAGCCACAGCGAACCCGAATCTGAGCAGCTCGGCTGCTTCCACGGGGGCGGTACAATGTCCTATACTGATCTGATGTTGAGGATCAGAATAGGAATAATAAGTAGGTTTTTGTGCTGTCTGACAAAAAAAAATCGGATGTGTGAATGCCCCCTTAGAGGCAGAGGTACTGTTTTTGTAGAGCCAGTCCCAGATTCAGTAGGAATGCCTGGATTTCAGGGCTCAGTCCCACTATCCATACATTCACCTCTCCTCGGGGTATCTCAATGCACAGAGATAAATTAAATAAACATTTCTCTTCTCTGGTCTCCCTGAAATCGTGAACTGTTTTTCCATAGGCAGCAGCTCTACCAATGAGCTACAGCCTAGACTGAAAGACATAGGAGGATATTGGATTCTTCATCTGTAAGGCTAGGGCCCCACTTTGCGTTCTCCTACTTGCAGTTCTAAATGCACTTTTTGGGCTTAATTGATTTGACCAAAGTTGCCTTTTTCAGAAATTTAGCGCTGAAAACGCATGTGTATTTACCGCGTTTTAGATGCGTTTTCAGTGCTTTTTACCTGCTTTTCCACCTGCGTTTTGTTAGATGCGTTTTGAACATCAGGACACTGCTAAATAAAGTTTAAATAGTCAAACTCAATGAAAAAATTGGAAAAATATAAACAAATCTATATTTTTGTGAAAAATAATGAAAATAGATTAATTTAATGAAATTATAGCGGTAATATGATATTAAATGGAAAAATAGCAATAATTTATTAATACGACAATTAAAAATAAGAATTTTATGTGTGTGTGTAAAGAGACATATGAAATAATTATTTTGATGTCCAAAAAGCATGCATTTTTGAAGTCCAAAATATGCAAATTAAACGCAGCGTTTTAAAATGCAAAGTCGGGTCTAGAAATCCCCATTTTCCATAGACTTTGCTGGGAAAATCAAAACGCATGCCTTTTGGCATGAAAAAGGTGCTTCTCAAAACGGACCTAAAAAGCACCAAAAACGCAGGTGGAAACGCAAAGTGGGGCCCTAGCCTAATGCAGGCAGAGAACCCAGAAGCAGATTATACAGCTACATAGAGATAAATCTGTACATAGCAGTGTATTTCTATATACCTGTATTCTAGAGATGAAGAAATAATCAGCTTGTTTTATTGCACTAAAATTACTAGCAAAATAATTTAAAAAAAATTGCAAAAATGATAATTTCTTTATACTTGCAGAAAAGTATTTTTTTCCTTTTAATGTGAGTGTCCCAGGGACTTGAACTGACAACTTTTACAGTTGAAGGCAGCAGCTAAACCTTTAAGGCTGGAAACACATCTATGCGAGTAAAATCGGTCCGACTGGGCTGAAAAAAACTCGGCTGATTTTAGTTCACGTTAGGTGCGAGTGCAACGCAAGTGCGATGCTTTTTGCTCGCGTGTGTGTCGCGTTTGCGATGCTAGTTTCCTGCAACATCTTAATTAGCTAAAAGAGATTACACATGTGTCATTTAATTTACCTTTGGAAATGTGCTGTCACAATCATGACGCATCTATAAGGGATAAGCAGGTTATCCTGCAGAAACACCTCCCCGTACTATATCTCCCTAAATAAAGACGAGAACCACGACTTTATTGCAGGAATGGCCACAGTTTTATTTTACCGTATATATGTATACCAAAACTCGTGGCCCAACATGCCACTCAATTGTTCAACTTAACCTTATACATATATACCCGTATAACCAGAAACACCGATAGATCCGTCCGAGAGGCAAACCATCATTCCTAACCCCCCGGCCGTAACCTCCAAACCGGCCCAGGGACCACCTCGGCCGTGATCACCCGGCCCAAGGTGAGGGGTAACAACGTTCCATCGTTAATTACCCCTACCCAGAACCTGCGGGACCTCCGCCCACAAGTTCCCATCCACTCCGAAGCCACTCCCCTTGAGCGACTTCGTACCAAACAACCGACTGTCGGTACTCCCAACCTCTCAGACGGACCTATCACCCCGCTGTGACAACAATAGATTAGCAACTCAACCTTGTATTCACCTTTATTCCTTTTTTTTTTTTTTTTTTAATGTTTGGTTTTTTGTTTTTTTTTCGAAAAAACCATCACCGTTTCACTTTTTTTTTTTTTTTATAAACATATACATAAAATTTATATATCAGGGCGGGCGGGTGGGACACAGAGATCAAGCGACGAAAGGGGAGGTGATCAGTACACCCCCCTCTCTTATACCTCTCACAACACCCCACCCCATCCTTGCTCCCCCCCAATCCCCTTACAGCTCCCTTCTACCAATCCTGTACTCCCACATATCCCCCATCCCATGCAAACCCCATTAACCCTTTCCTAACCTTGCACCCTCCCGATCGTCATGGGGTCCATTCACCCCTATGGGGCTCATTGCCCTTCTTGACGCATCTATAAGGGATAAGCAGGTTATCCTGCAGAAACACCTCCCCGTACTATATCTCCCTAAATAAAGACGAGAACCACGACTTTATTGCAGGAATGGCCACAGTTTTATTTTACCGTATATATGTATACCAAAACTCGTGGCCCAACATGCCACTCAATTGTTCAACTTAACCTTATACATATATACCCGTATAACCAGAAACACCGATAGATCCGTCCGAGAGGCAAACCATCATTCCTAACCCCCTGGCCGTAACCTCCAAACCGGCCCAGGGACCACCTCGGCCGTGATCACCCGGCCCAAGGTGAGGGGTAACAACGTTCCATCGTTAATTACCCCTACCCAGAACCTGCGGGACCTCCGCCCACAAGTTCCCATCCACTCCGAAGCCACTCCCCTTGAGCGACTTCGTACCAAACAACCGACTGTCGGTACTCCCAACCTCTCAGACGGACCTATCACCCCGCCACAGGCCGGCCAAGTGACACCCTTACTTGGCCCGAGCCCCCCACACCCCCAGTGCTTGCTCTAGGCCATCCCTCAAACCCAACATCCATAAATCCAGACCCACATCAGTCAGATGAACCCCATCTCTCCTCAGATACTGCTCCGTGGACTCCTCCAATTCTCTATGCCGCACCACCAACCCCCCATTTCTCGCCACAAACCTGCCAATAGCCCGGTTCAGCTTGCTCCGGGCCCTATTAATACGGTCTACCGACCTCCCAAAACGCCACTGCGCCCGAGCTATAATGTCTGACCAAACGATAACTATGCCCGGGAACGCCCTCCACAAATGCAACAGGTCCAGCTTAATATCCCTTTTCAATTCCCTCGCCGACCTCACTCCCAAATCGTTCCCCCCCACATGCAAAATTAACACATCAGGGACCCGATCCATCCGGCTATAATAAGCCACCTCAGGGCGCACTCTACCCCAGGTCATGCCCCGAATACCGAGCCACTTTACTCGAGCTTCCGACACCGACACTCCAAGCTGCCGACCGTCACGTCGCACATCCGCCCGTAACGCTCCCCAATACACATAGGAGTGCCCGAGGATCCACACAAGACATGGACCTAAAATACAAAGACCACGAAAAAAACAGCAACAGAACAAGAAATTGCCCCACAAAACCGGCATCAAACACCAACCTTGAGTCCCCCACCCCTGACCCTCACCTGACCAAGTGAGGCCTAATGTACAAACGGAACCTGGAAGACTCCCACCTCCCAATCCGCCGGATACAGTCCTCACTCAAACCCCACCTGGCGGCCTCCGTTGCCGCCCCAATCCGGAAAGAGTGAGACCCGTACTCACGTGGCTCCTCCCCCACCCTTGCTAGAGCCATCTTCAGCACCACATTGAATTGATACCGCGACAAAGCCAATCCGTCCGCATGTCTAAGAAAAACACCAGGGTAACCGCCGCGCACTTTTAAAAACTCTGACACATGTAACACTGGGCACAACTGGTGCCCCGATAAAGCCAACAACACTACTAAGCGCCCCCGGCCCCTCTGATCCGTCTTAGAAAAGCGAAGCCGACATTCCACTCTATCCTCCCCCAGCATTACATCACCCAACAGCAAACCACCCATCGCTTGCTTAGTCGGGCTGACCAATTCGCCAATACGAAAGGCCCCAAAAAACGCCAGTACAAAAGCTACCGAAAACAACACCCGCTCATAAGGAGACGAACATAACTTCCCTAAACACCCCACTAAACGCACCAACAATGGCAATGACACCGGCCGCCTAGAGTCACGCGACTGAGCCCCTTTCCGAAAACCCTTCATTGCCTGTCGCACCAGAAAATCCTTAGTTGCGTCCCGAACCCCATGCATCTGGAACAAAAAGGCCAACGCCGCCAACTTGCAACCAATCACCGAAACCGACCTGCCTTCCGAAAAATCCCCACTTATTAACATCAGTACCCCCAATACTCGACCCTTGTAACCCGACTCCATGAACTCCCTACTTTCCAACTCTGCCCATTCCTTCCACACCGCCTGATATCGGCACCAAGTAGCCTCAGACACCGATCTCCGAATTCCCTCAAATGCTATACCGATGCCAGGTCCCACAGCCAGTTCGGGCAAGGTTCTCCCTCCGCGTCCGCTTCCGGCACCAGCTTCCTGAACCTGCAAAACTGAAACCGTGATAGCGCATCAGCCACCTCGTTGTGAATCCCAGGCACATGCCGAGCCACCACGCAAATGTTTAACTCCAAGCAACGCAACACGAGATGCCTTAAATACCCCACAACCGGCGGGGATTTTGCCGACAGTGCGTTGATGGAATGCACCACCGCCATGTTGTCACAATGCATGCAAACCCTTCTTCCAGCAAAAACAGGGCCCCACAACTCCACCGCCACAATAATGGGAAACAATTCCAACAGCGCCAAATTCCTCACCAAACCTGCTTCCACCCAACGCTGCGGCCACTTTCCCACGCACCAGCGTGTTTGAAAAATTGCTCCAAAACCCGTCGCCCCAGCAGCATCAGTGTACAATTCCAGCTGGCTATTGGACACTGCCTCGCTCATCCAAAGGGTCCGACCGTTGTACCGGTCCAAGAACTCCTCCCACACCAACAAATCCCCTTTCATCATTTTTGTCACTCGGACAAAGTGATTTGGAGCTTTTACCCCCGCGGTTGCACCCGCCAGTCTCCTATTAAATATCCGCCCCATCGGCATAATGCGACAAGCGAAATTCAATTTTCCAAGCACTGACTGCAACTCGCGCAACCGCACCTTCTTGGCCTGAGACAAAAACCGCACCGACGCCTTCAAATCCAACAGCTTCCCCTCCGGCAACCGGCATTCCATTGCCAGTGTATCAATTTCGATACCTAAGAAACATAAAACCGTCACCGGCCCTTCTGTTTTGTCTTTTGCCAACGGAATACCCAGGCTCCGCGCGATCCGCTCTAACGTAAACAACAACAAGGAGCAAACCGAAGAGCCCGCCGGACCCACGCAAAAGAAGTCATCCAAATAGTGAATCACCGAATGGACTCCTGCCACCTCCTTGACTACCCATTCCACAAACGTACTGAATGCCTCAAAATAAGCACACGAAATGGAACAGCCCATCGGCAAACAACGATCCACATAGTATTCACCATCCCACATACACCCCAAGAGATGAAAGCTCTCTGGATGCACCGGGAGTAAACGAAAAGCTGCTTCCACATCCGCCTTTGCCATCAGGGCCCCCCGCCCCGCTACCCTTACCAGCTCCAAGGCCCTATCGAACGATACATAACATACCGCCGACAATTCCGGTGATATCCCATCATTCACCGACAATCCCGCCGGATAAGATAAATGATGAATGAGCCGAAATTTGTTCGGCTCCTTCTTAGGAACCACCCCAAGGGGGGAAATCCGTAAATTGGAGAATGGCGGGTCCTGGAATGGGCCCGCCATCCTTCCCAACTCCACCTCCTTCTGCAGCTTTTCCTTCACCACCGCCGGATGTTCTTTTGCGGACCTCAGGTTTCCCGGGCGAAACACCGGCGCCTCAGATTCAAACGGAATCCGAAAGCCCTCCGTAAAACCCCGTTCCAACAACTCCGCCGCCCGAACATCCGGGTATCTACTTAAATAGGGAAGCATCGCCTTGACCCTCACTGGCGTCCTCCCTTTTTCCAGATCCATCCCCCGCCTTTCCTTTCCCTTTCTTGAAGCACCTGGCCAGAGGGTGGGACCCTCCACATCCGGAACACTCGTGTTTAAACCGACAAGAGGCCCCGAACTTACACTGTCCCTCGTTATACTGCCAACAAGCTCCCTTTTTCTGTCCAGCCGAGGACCCGCCGCTCGCACCCGGGCTCCCGGCACCCCCTCGAAAGGGCTGAACCGGCGCCGTCATTAACCGCATCCACAAAGAAATATCCTTGTGGCCCCACTGGACTCCCGGCTGCAGAGCCTTCCGTTGCCGGAACTGCTCATCATATCTCAACCACCCTAAACCGCCGTATACTCTATACGCTTCCCCTATCGCATCCATATATCCAAATAGGGCGGAACAATGCTCCGGCTCCTTTTCCCCGATCACGCTGGCTAAGATCGCAAAGGCCTGTAGCCAGTTAGTAAACGTCCTCGGAATCAACCTATACCTCCGTTTTTCCTCATCCTCCTTCTCCTTTTTTGTATCACTGGGCTTTACCTTATCCAAATTAAACTTTTCCAAGGGAAGCAGGGAAAAAATTTCCACATACTCCCCTTTCCAAATCTTTTCCCTCACCTCCTTTTTCAAATGAACCCCTAACTGACCTTCAAAACACACATAAATTTCACTCCTCGCCCTATCATCCAAGCGCACAACCTCATCCTCCTTTTCTTTCTCCTTTTCCGCCTCCTTACTTGCGCCCCCGGAAGCCGCCCCACCTGCCTCCTGTCCCGTACCTGCCGCCGAGGTCGGGTCCCCCGCCGCAACCTCGCGCACCGGCGCATCTGTCCGCACCACCTCCGTGGGGCCCACCCACGCCCCCACCGGAGCCCCAGGCCCAGTCCGACTAACCCGTTCCGCAGACAACCCCTGCAACACCCCCATAAGCTGCCCCCAAAACTCCGGACCCGGTAAACCAGACTGCCCGACCGCACTCGCCCCCAGCGCAACGCATCCCGCGACGGAACCCCCGCCCCCGCTCGCACTACCCACAGCATGAAACATTTCTGTTGTCTGCTCACCAGGCTGCCGTTGCGCCGACCCCGGAACAGCCGTGCCACGATCTTCCTGCTGCCGCTCCGTCCGACCCGCCGCTGCTCTTTCTTCCTCGCTGGAGTCAGATGCGCTGCCGAAATCCTCAGGGGGGACCAGCGAGGGGACAGCCCGCACCTGGCAGCCGTCGACCCCCACGGTCACCGCACCCTGCTCGTCCGGGCGACTCCTGCTTGACCTCTTCCGTTTCTCCCGCCGTGGCGCCCTGCCGCCGTCTTTCCTCGCTGTAGTCGTGCCATCCTGCTGCGCCGCCACTTCTCCTGCCGTCCTCAGAGGGCTCTCTCCCTGCCGACTGCAGGAAGGCCGTGCCGAGCTTGCTCCTCGCCGGGACCCTCCCCCAGCACGCTCCTCGCCGGGGGGGACCGTGACTACCGATCTCCTCCGTGCCTGCGGGCCACCATACCCCTCCTCCGATCTCCTGCCCTCGCCGCGCGCATCCGCTCCCGTCCTCCGTCCTGTAGCTCTCCCCTGCGGCCTGCAGGGAGTCTCCTCCGGCAATCCGGCACGCCGAGCGCCACCCCCAGCCGGCACATCACTGGGGGCTGCCGTCATCCCTGCTTCGGTCCGATGCTGCGCAGGCCGCGGACCGGAAGTGGGCCTCGCCGAGGCTCCGCCCACCCCCGACCCACGGGATCTCCGACGCGGATTCCTCCCGGTGGCCGGCTGCTCCCCTAGGTGAGTGGAAGGGCTCCGCCGCTGCTCCGGAGGGTCCCCGCAGGGGCTCCTTGATCGTATTCTCCCCCTCCCGCTGGGGGAGTAGCGCTCCGGCGGTCGCGCCCGCCGAGCACGTAGCATCGGCCCGGGCGCTGTAACAGCAGGCGGCGCCGCTCCAGCCCCACAGACCGCTGCCAGCTGCTGCCTCAGGGCATCCACGCCTAATACCTCGGAGGCCCCCCGCACCATCTCCAGCAGTTCAGCAAGGGCAGCCATGGCAGGAGGCAGCAGTACGTCCTGGGACACAGAGATCAAGCGACGAAAGGGGAGGTGATCAGTACACCCCCCTCTCTTATACCTCTCACAACACCCCACCCCATCCTTGCTCCCCCCCAATCCCCTTACAGCTCCCTTCTACCAATCCTGTACTCCCACATATCCCCCATCCCATGCAAACCCCATTAACCCTTTCCTAACCTTGCACCCTCCCGATCGTCATGGGGTCCATTCACCCCTATGGGGCTCATTGCCCTTCTTCTAATGAGCGAAGTTACTGCCACACTCGCAAATGTGAATGCTGGTGCGCGTGTGTGATCCTTCTTTAAACACACTTCCATAGGAAATCATTGAGAAAAATGGTGTGAGAAACTCGCAAAAAAGCAGCATGCTGCGATTTTTTTCTCAGTCCGATTTGGACTGAGAAAAAAAAAAAATCGCAGATGCGAGCTGAATCATTCACTAACGTGTGTCCGATTCCAATGCGAGTTTTTCTCGCATTGCTCTACTGCGAGAAACTCGCAAGTGAGAAGCAGCCCTAAGCCACAGTCTCTGCTAATGTAACAGAGCGAATATTGTATACTTGAAGCTACAGTGCAGGTTCTCACTCCACAGGCAGCGTATACTGGTACATTGCACATTACAGATATATAGAAATGCTCTGCTTTCTAGAGAGCGAAAAAAATAGATTTTTTTTTTCTTTCTATAAAATTGCTAAAAAATAATACAAAAATTAAAACAATGACATTTTAATGTGCCTTTTAACAAATTAATAAAAGTAATAAATATCTCAGATCACTAATAACATGGACATATTTGGTGTCCCTATAATCGTAACAATCCACACAACATAGCCATAAAATTATTTATGGTGATTAGGAAAATGCATAAAACATGGCAAGATTGATTATTTTGTTTCTATTAAACCCATAAAAAAGTAATAAAAATGTAATATTAAGGCTGTGTTCACACGTAGCATAAATGTTGCATTTTTTTCTACTGCTTTTTTCTGCAGATGTCCTCACCCCACGACACAATAACAAACTTCTCTGATTATTACGTGGTTGCTGCATTTCTTTTCTGTGTTGTCCCACTTGTTTGAATCGTTTTTGGTGCACATGTGAATCCACTTTTTAATGCTTTTTTATTACTACAGAAAAGCTTTGATTTTGAACGTAAAAATGATTTTTTTTTAAACTTGTGCTTTTTTTAAGGCTCCACATAGAAGCCTATAGAGAAAAAAAAGCCCCAAATGCACACTTCAGCAGCATCTTGTCCGCACGTTGCTTTTTACCTGCTTTTTTGCTGCTTTTTCAACTGCAGCGTTTAATGCCAAAATGGTTGTGTTCTGCTTTTCAAGCAAAGTCTATGGGAATTTGGGTTTCTTGTCCGCACTATGCAGTTCAAACTGCAGCCTTTTTGTTGCAGAACTTTGGTCAAAAACTCAGCTTTCCAGTGCAAAACCCAAATGGCAAAAACAATTGACATGCCACTAACCCTGGAATATCCAAACCCGTGCCATGGACGCCGGTAGGTAAGAGATTAGTAGCCTCCCATCCAGTCACCAGGAACCACTGACCTGCACCCTGGACCGGAGTCCTGCAAATCATCTCTAGTCTCAACTGTCCTGGATACAGCAGACAGTCCCAGATTTGGGTCTATGCCCTGCAGTCTCGGTGTCTGCTGAATGTCCCTCACTACCATCGCCCCTTTGACATTTCCTTCTCCTAGAGTATAAAGAAGTGGCAAATGGGTGTATCTTAGGCGGGCTTTGCACACTACGACATCGCAGGTGTGATGTCGGTGGGGTCAAATTGAAAGTGACGCACATCCATCATCGCATGCGACATCGTAGTGTGTAAAGCCTAGATGATACGATTTACGAGCGCAAAATTGTCGTAATCGTATCATCGGTGCAGCGTCGGCGTAATCCATAATTACGCTGACGCGACGGTCCGATGTTGTTCCTTGCTCCTGCGGCAGCACACATCGCTGTGTGTGAAGTCGCAGGAGCGAGGAACATCTCCTACCGGCATTACCGCGGCTTCCGTAGGATTTGCGGAAGGAAGGAGGTGGGCGGGATGTTTACATCCTGCTCATCTCCGCCCCTCCGCCGCTATTGGCCGCCTGCCGTGTGACGTCGCTATGACGCCGCACGACCCACCCCCTTAGGAAGGAGGCGGGTCGCCGGCCAGAGCGACGGTCGCAGGGCAGGTGAGTGCATGTGAAGCTGGCGTAGCGATAATTTTCGCTACGCCAGCTATCACACGATATCGTACCTGCGACGGGGGCGGGGGCTATCGCGTGCGACATCGCAGCATCGGCTTGCGATGTTGCAACGTGCAAAGCCCGCCTTAGTGTATGGCTAGGGGAGTGGTCAAAACTTGACAAGGCACACTATGTGCACCTCATTTGTCCCTCTTTATGTCTTATAAAGTTGGGAAGAATAAGGCTTGTCATCAAGACCCCCCAGCTGTCCTGGACTGTGCTACTCTCTGTGCTGTGCTGGACCACAGGCTGGCTGCAGCATTAGGCTACTTTCACACTTGCGTTGAACGGCATCCGTTGCATTGCGTTGTGTGTTGCATGCAATGGAGGCATTGCATATAGTGGCACAACGGATGCAACGAATCGTACAAAATAACGCAATCCGTTATAGTTTTTTTCTTGACTTTACACATCTGGGCATGCGCAGTTGTGTAAATATGGTTGCATTAACAGAATCCGTCAAATAATGGATTCTAACAGAATACGCCACCATAGGCGCCCAGTATAAAAACAATGGACGCCGACGGAATCCTGCAGGTTGCGTTTTTTTTACACTCTGCCAAGCGCAGAAAAACACTACATGCAGCGTTCCATCCGCCAGGTGGATGCAACGCAGCGTCAGCTGACAGATGCAACGCAAGGCCATCCGTTGCTATCCGTAGCTAATAGAAGTCTATGAGGAATCAAACGGTTTCCTGCAACGGTTACCGCAATTCCTCAAGGTGGCGGATAGCAACGGATGAGGTTCAACGCAAGAGTGAAAGTAGCCTTACATGTCACTGACACGCAGCTGCTCTGGCTGTACTAGTGACATCAAATGCTCCTTCCCTGACAGTCACTGATAGTTAACTGCCAACCCAACACTCCCCCTCCTCAACTGTGAAGGTTTCAGCGAGGGGCAAATTTTATTCTACTTGGAAATTATCCAGGCCCCATATTTAATCAGAAAGCAAGGGGCCTCATACAGCAGTATCAGCTGTACTGGCCTGATGGCAGCACTGGTGGCATGATAGTGTTCCCTAAAATGTTCATAAAGACATTTATTGTTCAATTACCACATGCAGACACGTTTAATCAAACATATGCAAGAGGTTCATGGTAGTGAACCAGCATTGTTGCTTTTTGTAGCGCTCGAACATGTTCTACTTCCACAAGGGAGAGATAGGCATACACTTCTATTGCAAAATGAAACACACTGGATTATTAAAACTATAACAATGGGTCCTATAGGATTAAATTATAGAAAATGGTGGGAGGCCACATACAGCCATATAGCTGTTCTGTTACAGACCAAAGGGCTGGATACAGTGGCCTCCTGCACGACACAGCTCCCCCTGCCTAGAATCTCATTGTCTATGGTAACTGCATCCTTGGGATGCAGATACTGGTGAAAATGATGGAGCAGGCAGCCATCAGATCTCTCTTCCATCCCTTGTCCTGTGCTTCTGAGAGCGCAGCAGGCACAATGATGACACTACAGTGCACCAGCAGGGCCTCAGTAGACAGACTGTGTAGGGACATAATACTGTGCAATGAATCTGTGTGTGGACAGTGTCTGGGTGCTGTGGGAGCTTCATACTGTGTGGAGGGCAGTGGGAACATCATACTGTGTGGGTTGGCTGTGGGAATAGGAATATCATATTGTCTGGGTGGGCTGTGGGAGCATCATACTGTGTGGAGGGCTGTGGGAGCCTCACACTGTGTGGAGGGCTGTGGGAGCATCACACTGTGTATGTGGGCTGTGGGAGCATCACACTGTGTGGATGGGCTGTGGGAACATCATACTGTGTGGGTGGGCTGTGGGGGCATTATACTGTGTGTGTGGAGGGCTGAGGGAGCATCATACTGTGTGGAGGTTTGTGGTAGCATCATACTATGTGGGAAGACTGTGGGGGCATCATATTGTGTGGGGGCTATTCATGAAGGTACATCTATATACTATATATACTTAAGGCTGAATACCAGGATCAGTATGATTTATTGTTTTATTTTTTTTATAAACTTTATAAAAAGCAGTGTAAGATTACATGTTACAATAACCCTATTTATCATAAAATGTGAAGCATCTAGTCTACAGACAGATTTTATTTAAGATTAAGTGCTGAAAATTAATATATAATAATGATATTGAGCAGTATTAAGTTCGGCCTATTGATTCAGTTTTCTACAACAGTCACAGTGTCTCATGAGGTCCCTTTGGAAAAGGAATTACCCATCCCAGTGGCAGGCAGAGGAGGAGGACTCACCACATTACCCACCCTTCGCACTCATTTGTGATGGAGTAGTGGGATGTAGGGGATTGCTATGACAACCAGAGACATAACAATGGCCTTCGAGGCTGCTAGATACAGAAGCCTATTAGCCCCTGCCAGTAGCAGCGTATAACAGGCTGTGCTTCACTGTAATATAGAAATATTGCAGTGTAATATACCAACAAAATCATTCAGTCGATGTTCAATAAATGGTCAATAAAAATGTTTAAAATGCCCTTTCATACATCAAATCAGCATGATATATTAAATTCAAACTGCATGCACCGCCTGTTACCATCTGCGGCATCAGCAGGGAACGTAAATTCCTGGTTGTGGTTCCTGCTTACCGGACTGAATGAGTCGTCAAAGTCCAGTGAATTGTCCAGTTGTACGTTGAACACAGGAGCTGAGATCGCTTTTGTCATGTTGTAGCCAAACCACAACTTGTTCATAATGGCCTAAATAGAAGATAAATATTTCACTGAGCATAAGTGGAAACCAAGCATTATCAGTAATCACAGAATCGCAACATGATGTACCGCTCAATTACACCTCAGAAACAATTACCAAAAAATATATTACACTGGGAGGCACGGTGGCTCAGTGGTTAGCCTTGCAGCGCTGGGGTCCTGGGTTCAAATCCCAGCAAGGACAACATCTGCAAGGAGTTTGTATGTTCTCCCTGTGTTTGCGTGGGTTTCCTCCCACACTCCAAAGATATACTAATAGGAAACCTACATTGTGAGCCCCAATGGGGACAGTGTTGCTGGGGTATGTAATGCGCTGTAGAATTAAGAGCGCTATATAAGTGATAAACTAATAATAAAATAACAGACAGAAGTGCATCAGTTCTCATCCTAAGGCCTCTTTCAGGCGTCCGTGACTCATGTACATTTTATATCTATGATTTTAAAGGGCAGATTCTATACCCAGTTTAGTCCATGGAGCTGTTCACATGTCGGTGTTTTTTTGCATTCTGCATGTTCGCCAAAAAATGAGACCGATCAAAATTACCCATTCAATCTATGGGTCCATGAAAATCATTGTCAGTACGCAGTCTGTGTGCGTTCCGTAATTATCATTATAATGAACAGGAGAAGCTTTGCAATCTATTTATTTAAAGCACCATAACAGTGTTTTGTTTTTTAATTTCACCGCTGGAGTGATGCTGTAAATCTAAGGCCTCTGCCCCCTGTCTTATTCTTCCCTTCTGGAGTCTTCATCTTTTTCCAGGGCAGCTCCGCTTGGTCTCCAGTAATTTGTTACCTGTTGGCAGATCAAGCGTTTCATGGAGCGCATCGGAGGTAGCAACTGAATACAAGTCTATGAGAGCCTTGTTCTAACCTTGTTCTGGCTTTTAGGCTATGTGCCCACGATGCGTCGGAGTACCTGCATTTTATTCTGCACGTTTTCCTTCCCTTGGTTTTTGACCAAATGGCTTTTGACCATTTTTTAGCGCTAAAAACGCATGCGTATTTACTGCGTTTTTAGTGCGTTTTCAGCGCTTTTTACCTGCATTTTCACCTGCGTTTCTGCAGATACGTTTTGTAGATCAAGACACTGAGAAATAAAGTTGGAATAGTCAAAAAAAAATGAAAAAAGAGAAAAAAAGAATAAAATTAACTTTTAATAAAACTATATGGAAAATTATCAATTTTAATGAAATAATAGTGGTTATGCACATTTTAACAGATAAATAGGTAAAGTTTATTATTTTTTAACATTTAAATTTTCGGTTATTGTGTGTGTGTAAAGAAACATTACAACCCATTAATTTTTGGCCAGAAAAGCATGCGTTTTTGGAGCCAAAAACGCAGTGGAAAAGCAGGTAAAAAGCATGAAAAACGCAGGAATTGTGCTTTTGGTTGCATTTTTGCTATTTCTCATTGACTCCAATGTTAAGGAAACGCTGCAGAAATGGCAAAAACAACTGACATGCTGCTTCTTTTTCTGCATGGTTTTTGACCACAAATATGCAAATTAAACGCTGCAGAAAAAAAAGCAAAGTGTAGACAGGATTTCTACATACGTGTATGTAGTGTAGTGTGAACATAGCCTAAGGCTATGTTCACACGTTGCGTTTTTTCCCGCGTTTCTGCAGCGTTTTCAGCAGCAGCGTTTTTGCGCAAAAACGCATGCGTTTTTGATTGCCAGCAAAGTCTATGGGAAAAGCAGAAATCCTGTCTACACTTTGCTTTTTTTTCTGCAGCGTTTAATTTGCATATTTGTGGTCAAAAACCATGCAGAAAAAGAAGCAGCATGTCAGTTGTTTTTGCCATTTCTGCAGCGTTTCCTTAACATTGGAGTCAATGAGAAATGGCAAAAAGCAACCAAAATGACAATTCCTGCGTTTTTCATGCTTTTTACCTGCTTTTCCACTGCGTTTTTGGCTCCAAAAACGCATGCTTTTCTGACCAAAAATTAATGGGTTGTAATGTTCCTTTACACACACACACAATAACTGAAAATTTAAATGTTAAAAAATAATAAACTTTACCTATTTTTCTGTTAAAATGTGCATAACCACTATTATTTCATTAAAATTGATAATTTTCCATATAGTTTTATTAAAAGTTAATTTTATACTTTTTTTCTCTTTTTTCATTTTTTTTGACTATTCCAACTTTATTTCTCAGTGTCTTGATTTACAAAACGCATCTGCAGAAACGCAGGTGAAAACGCAGGTAAAAAGCGCTGAAAACGCACTAAAAATGCGGTAAATACGCATGCGTTTTTAGCGCTAAAAAATGGTCAAAAGCCATTTGGTCAAAAACCAAGGGAAGGAAAACATGCAGAATAAACTGCAGGTACTCCGACGCATCGTGGGCACATAGCCTTAGAGCGATGCATTAAGAGCTTGTGACGGAACTTCTGACTTCCGAACAGTTATACATTACTGTCACAAGATGGCGCTGCAGGATCGGAGTGACGTTGGCAAAAGGTGAAGAAGACGGAAGATGAATATATGACAGAGGGCTTGATTTAGACCTCGCTTAAATAGCGTATAAATTGGACTAGTGCAATGTTAGAAAAAAAGGTACTGCATACGGATCAATGTGAGTCAATGAGGCAGTGCAGATCTGCGATTTTTTTTCTCACCTATTTGGGTATGAGAAAAAACTTAAATGCATAAATTGGACGAGACTCGCCAACGCAGGTCTATGGGTGCAAGAAAAAAAAAAACGGACGGCACACAGCCCATCCGTGTGCTGTCCAATTTCTATGGCTACATTACCATCCTGTAGCATAGAACACTATAAATAGTCCTATAAATGACTGTTGAAGAACAGGTACTGAGCAAAAAAACGCATTGCATACGGATGCTAGGCAAGAAAAAAAATTGTGCACTCGCATTACATATGGATACTAAATGGTTTTTACTCGTCCTACTCTCCTAGATGAAAATCATTGCTTTCTTATACTCTCGTTTGACCCTGGTCTTAAAGTGCCACTACAACAGTGAAAAAAAACAAACCGCTGGAGTGGTGCTTTCATTTGATAATCCATGAAACACATTGTAAAAACTGAAGCTAACCAAGCACTGATAAAAAACCCTGGAGATACTTGAATTGTTTTTGCATACGTGAAAATCACGGACGTCTCAATGAGACCTTAATCACACTTTTAATTTGTATTCATAAAGTTACCCCAGGGACAAGTCTAATGATTCCTACTGGAGAGAGAAGTTATAAAATGATAACAAAGATGAGAGGAAGAGGCAGATGCTAGGATATCAGGCATACGTTACAGAATAAGGCTATGTGCGCACGTTGCGTTATTGCATGCAGTTACGCTGCGATATGCACTGCAGCGTAACTGCATGCGTCCTGCGTCCCCAGCACAATCTATGGAGATTGTGCAGGAGCCGTGCGCACGTGGCGTATTAGAGCGCAGCGCTTCGGCTGCTGTCAGAAGCGCGCGTTCTAAGAAGTGACATGTCACGTTTTCCGTGCGCTCTGCATGAAGTCCCTGCTCAGTCTATGGGAGGGGCTGGGAGGGGCTACATGCAGAGCGCATGAAATCGGCTTTTGTTTCTGCAGCGATTTGAAGGGGACAGAACGCAACGTGTGCACATAGCCTTAATGTGAGGACTTGTGAAATACTTGAGGGTTTCAGCCTACTTTAGGGATTATCAAAGGCTTATATGAAAAGTAAATAGTCATCTTTCTGTAAAAGAAGCAAATGTCGACTTTTCACCTAACCCTGATTCTTTGGATGTACAGTATGCATGGATCAGGGGCAGATATATCATTGGTGCATCCTATGCTGCCACACAGGGACCTAAAATGTTAGGGGGCCCCTTGGTACCTCCAAAGCAGATGAAATTTTGCATTTTTATGAGCTCTTGGGTTACAAAGGAGACATATTGTTCTTGCACAGAGCCCCTTTACTCTTTTCTGTCTGTATCCGCCCTTGTTTATGGACCAGTCACTGAGTATTCTGCTAAGGCTGGACTCCCTCGAATGTATGAAAAAACGGTCCCATTCTCGTTTGCGAGAGTAGGAGAATTTTTTCTCACTTTTCATCCATGTGCTGTCAGTGTGCTGTCAGTGTGCAATCCGTTTTTTTCCTCAGCAGCTGCTACTCATTTACTGTCATGTACAGGATCATTTACAGTGTTCTGTGCTACATGATAGAATTGTATTTAGAAAAACGGATGTCACTAGGATGGTCCGTGTCCGTCCGTGTGACATCAGTTTTTTCCCTCGCACCCACTGACTTGTATTGGCCTCGGACGTATTCTGGATCAAATCGCAGCTTGTTGCGACTTTTCTCACATGCAGAATTTGGATGCGAGAAAAGCTGACTAACTGCTCTCCCTCATTGCTTAACATTGGCCAGAGTGCAATGCGAGATATTCTCGCATTGCACTCGTCCCATTTTCACGCTCGTCTGAGCGCACCCTAAGGCTGATGTTGGTAGCTAATATAATTTGTGTGACCTATCCTTTCTTTTTCTGAATATTGTTCAGTCTTGTTCTTTGTACATTTTTTGAACCTGTCTCATTTATGCATATATTGTTGCATTGCTTTATACATATTGGGCCACATTCATGACATTTTTTACACTAGTATTCTGGCATAGAAAGCTTTGAAAAGTCATAATTTGGGTGAAACTCAAGGCTGCACTAAAATGTTGTGATTTTTAGAGTTCTTACAAGATTGTCCCCCAACTTGAACAAAGTAGGCAGAGCTCGGTGACTGCTTCTTGTCAAATTCATGACGAGCCGTGACGTTTGGTACATTACAAATTTCACTCCAGAAAGGGCTGGGGTATTATTTGTGTCGAGGGGCAAGTAGAGGTGTACGCCACTCATCCGATGCTCCTGACTGTCTCTTCAGGAGTCAGGAGAGTCTGACTCCAGCACATCTCCTCATCAAGACTGGTGTGAACAACACCAGTCTTGATAAATTGGGCCCAGTGGCAGAAATAGCATTGGTGCAAGCAGATTTGCCTAAGAAGTAAGGGGTTACCCCAGACCAGGTGGTGGTGTGCATGAAGATGGGCTATTGGACTGAAAAGTACCCTTATATTGTTCTTGCACTTGCACAGGGCCCCTCTTCTGTCTGTGTCCCTTACTGATCGGGTCCATTGTGTATTCATGCAGTCAGGAAATAACAAGTGAGTTTTTCTCTTTGCTGAAGTGTCTACACATTTTAGCTATATGTGTTTTACTGTTCACATGGCCATGTTTATTGGGACGGGAATACAATGATACACTGATGAGGTTCTGATCCAAAACACTGATAAAAAAAAAATCAAGAAAAATCACTGTTGTCTAAATGAAGCTTATGCCATAGAGAAGAGAGAGATCACTGGACTTCTTCATTAGGTCACATTCACCAAAGGTTTTGCCATTAATCAAGCATTAGGTAAGGCGGGCTTTACATCAGCGGTATTTTGCTGCAATGCCAAATCCGGCACAAATGTGTTTCACTTCAATGCATTTCTTATGGACTCACGGCAGGTCTCGGTCACATGCGGTTGCGTGCGTCAAACACAACTACATGTGACCGGAACCTGCCGCGAGTCCATAGGAAATGCATTGAAGTGAAACGCATTTGTGCCGGCATTGCAGCAAAATACCGCTGATGTGAAGCCCGTCTAATGGTCAAGATCCATAGCTTTGCTGTGTATTTTATGCATAAACTTCCCACTGAAAATCAGCAGTAATCTACAAGGCACTCTATAGTGAACTTTTGTAATAACATCCTCTGTGAATGTTGTGATTAAAGTCGACAAAAAACAGTCAAATCTGCCCTTATGTTGGTGGTGCCTTTTCAAAACTTTGCAATGAGGCTAAATATTTAGTTATTTCCTTGACAGCCCTGACAACGCTAAGATAAACATAGCGCATCTTGGAAAAACTGAAGAAGGCCAAGTAACCGCGTGAGGATTAGATGACACTATGTACTGCAAATAATGAATATGTTAAGGTTTAGCACCTCAATAACTACCCAATCCTTGTTTTCAGCTTCACCATTTATTTCTGAATGTATAGAACCACTTCAAAAACATTGATCTTGTCTACCCTATATAATAGTCTAATTGCAATTTTCATGTTATGTCATTGTATCCTTACTTATGCACTTACCTGGGCAGTAGCACCAACTATCCTTAAACCACCAGAACCACCTATTACCAGTTGAGATCTATGGTCTTCAGACAGAAGAATTGTTGGTGTCATGGAAGATGGTGGATGCATCCCTACAAAGTCAAGGAAGAGTAATGAATGTGAATGGTGAATCTCAAAGATACATGTCACAAAATAATATCAAAACGTAATTTGGGAAACACAAGGCTGAAATAAAATGCCATGCTATTAGCATGATGCGTTACCTTCTTTCTTCTGTTATTACAGTGCCAATCTAAATTGGTGAGTTCTTTTTGTCTGATTTCTAGAGACACAGTTTAACACAGTAACTAACAATCACGAAAGACACAACGTATTCAGTGAGCACGATGAAGTTTACAAACATATCATTACATGAATTCTTTAAATTGCATTACTACTATATAGAATGTATATAAAATGTGAGATCTTAGTGAACATTATGACCAAGACTGACATTCACAGTCCAAGTGTGGACTGCAATGTCTGGACTGGCTGTGGGTCATAGACATAGTATACATTGACATTTATGAGACTGTCAAGTTTGGCTCACGAGACCCATAGCCATTCCCGACATTGGGGTCCATACTAGTCAGTCGATGAACGTCAGACGGGTGAAATTGGCTTTAGGCTGATGCAGAACACAGCTTTATCCTACCTGCCATGAGTTGATGATGAAGACTTAGGGGTACTTTACACGTTGCGTCATCGCTACCACTATATCGTCGGGGTCACGTCGTTAGTGACGCACATCCGGCCACGGTAGCGACATCCTACCATCCTAGATGGAACAATGAACGAGCACAGAAGCGTACAATCTCGCTGATCTGTGTAACGTTGTTCATTTCCATGTCGTCAGATCGACCGCAGGTACAATGTTTGTCGCTCCTGCAGCTCCACACATCGCTGTGTAAACCCGCAGGAGCGACAAACATCTCCTTACCTGCGTCCCGACGGCAATGCGGAAGGGAGAAAGTGGGCGAGATGTTATGTCCCGCTCATCTCCGCCCCTCCTCTTCTATTGGCCGGCCCATTAGTGATGCCGAACGCACCTCCCCCTTGAAGGAGGGATAGTTCGGCAGTCACAGCGACGTCGCCGAGCAGGTATGTGCGTGTGAAGCTGCCGTAGCAATAATGTTTGCTACGGCAGCAATCAACACATATCTCATGTGCGACGGGGGCAGGTACAATCGCGCTGGACATCGCTAACCGATGCTAGCAATGTCGCAGCGTGTAAAGTACCCCTTAGGCCCAATAAATCTAGGTATATTTTGTGTCAGGTCCCATCTGATGTGGTTGTTATAGTATGTCAGACGGACTTACATGTGATCAAAATGTGCACCTAAGAACCTCACAAGTACAGCGGTAATGCAATTCAAAATAATGCAAAAATTCAATATTGTTCCAATTTATTGCACTCGGATATAGCAATCGAATCTGTTGTGTTTGTTAGCTTTTGCATTACAGCTGAGGCCATATTTATAATTGGCCTTGGGCACAAAATCTCTGTAGGCCTCCATTAAGCATGAAGCAAGATGGTGAATTCTCCATGACAAAGGTTGCAGCCAATGATTACTCTATGTAGCTGCTATATCACAGCGTAAAGCAGGTGAGTGAAGTCGAAGTGCGATTCCTATGCCGGCGTCATACGATATATCTAACGATATGTCAGCGGGGTCACGGAATTCGTGACGCACATCCGGCATCGTTAGAGATGTCATACCATGTGACACCTCCGAATGACTGTGAACGAGCAAAAATACTCACCTTAGAGTTGCTCGTTGACACATCGGTCATTTTCAAAATGTCGTTCCTCCTTCTGCGCACCGGTTGTTCGTCGTTACCGAGGCAGCACACGCCGCTCCGTGTGACACCCCGGGAACGACGAACAACAACTTACCTGCGTCCCGCCGACAATGAGGAAGGAAGGAGGTGGGCGGGATGTTACGTCCCGCTCATCTCCGCACCTCTGCTTCTATTGGCCGGCGGCTGTGTGACGTCGCTGTGACGTCGAACGTCCCTCCCCCTTCAGGAAGAGGATGTTCGCCGCCTACAGCGAGGTCGTGCGGGAGGTAAGTACGTGTGACGGCGGTTACCAACTTTGTGCGCCACGGGCAATGAATTACCCGTGGCGCACAAACGACGGGGGCAGGTGCGATCGCACGATATATCATCCCGTGTGAAGCCGGCACTAGAGTATCAAGACCGCAACAAGCAAGTCATAAAAAGTTTAAACAAGTTATCGCAGTTATGATAGTCTAGAGATAGCTATATGTCCCCACTCTCTTATGTTACCAGGGCCGGCCTTGGGCCCTGTGCGCACTAGAAAAAGGATTTTTCTCAAGAAATTTCTCAAGAAATTTCTTGAGAGTCTGAAAGATTAGCGCACTTGCGTTAAAAAACGCACCAATAACGCATGTCGTTATTGTTAGAAACAGCGACACATACACAGCGCTCACCGTCCTCATGGTGTGTATGTCGTACTGCACCTCAGTCTGTTCAGGTCAGTGAAGCTGAGAAGCAGCGACACATATAACCTGAGGACTCTTTATTATGTAGAAAGCAGAGATTTTTTTTATTTTGTACATTCCCCTTTAACATCTGTATTTTGGACTTTTTGGTCTGGAGTACACGCAGCATCAGCTGCCGGCTTCATCGTGCATTGTCTGGTATCATCCTGTACATTTATACTCAGGATTTGTATAGTAGATGCTGATTTCACCAATGGGTCCAAGACCTGCGCCGCTCTAAGTGTATAGGAATTTTTTATCATCTCTCCACGAAGAGCGGCAGCGCCTCATTCTCCAGATACATGTTGCCCCATTGGTGACATCCGCATGTCTACCGCCCCGGGCTCGGCCGGCTGCCAAGCCACTCGGATCCGTACTCATCGGTGGGTGGCTCGAGCTCCTCACGGACCCGGGGGTCTCGTCGCTCTGAAAGGGGTTTGGCGCTACGTGTACGGATTTCGGTGGGGAGGTTCACGGCCGAGGCCGTGGCATTTAGGGATGTAAGTTTGTGACGCCACCCACGGGTTGTGGTGAATGTGGACACCACCGCTGCCGTTAACTAGGCTCCCGGGGACGATGTTATGCAGCTTCGTGTTGACCCCTCCGTGAGCAGGGGGTGATGGTCCCGGGGCCCGGTGGTTGTGAGATGCGGGCAAGATGGTGTGGTGCGTGGCCCGAGGGCACTGTTGTACTCACTATGACAGATACACCGGAGTCTCTGGTAAACCAAGAAGGATGGTGGTCGGTGCCTGCAGCCGGCTGCGCTTTGCCCCTTTCTCAGGTTGGTGGCTCCCGCCTTTCTCCTGCACCTCTTTGTAGAACTTGACTGCCTATGCTTCAGTAACAGTAGTCCACTCCCCGGCCTGATGTGTGTCGGGGAACCCGTTTGCCTGCAGGCGCTGGCCCGTGGGATCTCTCTGCCTGTGCGGTGGCTTTCTATCCCCCTCGGTGGGCTGTTGCTGTCTTTCGGGTCTTGGGACGAGAAAGGACTTAAGGTCCAGACCTCAATCAGTGAATTCAACGTGGTCCAGTGGCTTCTGGACCTCGTTCTGGGTCTGAGTACCCATCCTGGTGTTCTGGTTTCCAATTGGCTCCCCGGTTCGGTTCCAGCGGGCCACTACCCTGTCCCGGTCCCTTACGGTTCCAGCAGCCGTCTTCCCGACTCCTGCAGGCGGCAACCACCACCTGCCTCCTAGCCAGAGGTGACTGGGCTCCAACCCAGACACCTGGTGTTAGACTGTGGCAGACCTGGACACAGGTCTGCACTTGAACTCCACTCCACTTCACTGT